>NC_140442.1:15830889-17030889 GCF_963576455.1 Neolamprologus multifasciatus
TAACACACTAGTTCCCACCAATTGAGCATTGCTGGCACATCCAACATACTGTTTTACTTTTGTCCATGACAGGCTTACCTTCAGGGTCATACGTCACATGAAAACCAAAATAGTTCCAAACGCCAGATCTGAATGAGGGTGGGGGAGGTTCAATTTGCCATGTTGCAACGAGCTTAACTTCTGTCTAGCTAGCTTGCCCTGCGCTCAGTGAATCTGTGTTCGACTACTCCGCCTAGGCTGCACTGTCGAGCGCAGATCCACTGAGCGCTCAACACAGACAGCATCGTCAGAAGGAAAGTTGATAAAATAAATTAAAAATGTTGTATCGTTCGATACATATGCGTACCGAACCGAAAGCACTGTATCGAACGGTTCGATATCGATACGAGTATCGTTGCACCCCTAATATATATATATATATATATATGTATGTGTGTGTGTGTGTGTGTGTGTGTGTGTATATATATATATATATATATATATACACACACACACACACACACACACACACATATATATATATATATATATATATATATATATATATATATATATATATATATGTATATATATATATATATATATATATATATATATGTATATGTGTATATGTGTATATATATATATATATATATATATATATATATATATATATATATATATATATATATATATATACGTATATATATATACGTATATATATATATATATATATATATATATATATATATATATATATATATATGTATATATATATATATACATATATATATATATATGTATTATAGTGATGTTTTTATGAGGACTTTTGTAAGTCTAACCAAATTCTATTATTAGAATTTGAACCACAATATGCGTGGCTTCAGGAGACGAGTGATGATACAGGCTGCCTTCCAGTTGCTGGCTGTAGTTCAGATACAAATATTGTGAAAGGTCGTCCATCACTTTTTATGACTTTTTTTGTCACCGCTTACATGTTTTGTTTTGTTCCCCCCCCCCCCCCCTCCCCCCTCAAAGGCTTAATCATTTCAAAATCTTCGAAGAGGAGCGTAGCTCATAATCTAGTTTAGTCTGCACTTCACACAAAGTTATTCTCCTTCTAAAACACCTAATTAGGGGACATATTTTGGCCCCACTGAGGGTCCAGGTGTGCCGAGTCAGGCTTCAGTATGGAGACGTGTCTTCTCATCTCCTGCCAGAAAGCTAAGTGTCAGCACGCGTCCCAGCACAACACAGACCCCTTGTTCCTTTTCTTAACGCCCTACACTGCTAACACAAAGACAAAGGTCTCTCTCAGCAGCCTTGCCGGGCGCAGCTCGCATACTCTTTTCAAACGCACCATTCCCCGCCTTTCCCGTCACTCCACCTTCAGTCATCGCAATCTTCTGTCATCATCTAGATCAACTAGCACGCTCCGTCTTTAATCAGCGCCCCGTCATCGCCTTTATCGGCCCGCCTACACTGCATTCCACGCCGTCATGTGTACATACACGCACACGAAGACACATATGTGCATGTTGATGGACAGTAGGCAGGGAAGGGAAGTTCTTTTTAATCAAAACAGTGTAGGAAGAAGCTGTCTGTTTAGGCTGGACTTTGATCATTGTCTTCTGAAAGTCTGAATCTTGATCAAGTTTTTGACAGTAGAAAAGAGACTGAAATACCTCAACGCTGTCATTGTGTATGCTGGAGTCATTTGATCTGATGCAGGATCACCATGTTCAGATATTTAAATCGATGAAGTTATAGGCTTTTTATTATGCCCTATGTTGATGTACCAGCACTTTACTGCCACCAGCGTTAAATGTCAGTAATTTAAGAGATGTGGCTAGACTTTGAAATTGCCAGTAATATCAGGCAATTTTCATACACTGACCCATCTAACAACTGATTATTGTCTGTTACTGGAATTGTAGAAAGAAGATGCGGCCTGTGCAGTTTGCTATTATGGAAGCATTCATTAACTTTTACATTTTCGGCTGGTATCACTATGAGTTTATTCTTATGTCTCAATTTGGGTATTAAGTTTAAACAGTAGCCAGAATGTAACAGAGGAACAACAGCTGACTAGAAACATGTGCATCTGAGCTTTTTTTAAAAATTTTTTAACTTGAGTCTTCGTATGCTTACAATGACAGTAAAGGTTATCTCGTCTTTTCTCTTACAAAGAGGTCTTCTAAAAGTTTGCCATGTGGAGCAGGGAAGGATTTTCAGCTACAAATTTTAGTAGCATGGAGTAATTATCATTTATTGTCAAAGAGTGAAGTGAGAGGATCAGTCAGCTGCACCGTTAGCCACATGTTAGCTTTGATACGTTCATATCAGTGACCTGATTTCTGTGGCGCATGCGATCCTCTGACTTATGCTCATTTTCCCGTGCTGATGCCCTTGGTGGTTCAAGCTGTTTGATTTAGTAACCACTTGTGTGTCCAGGAGCAAACGATGAGAGAGCTCGAGCTCCGGGTGAAACAGCAGTCAGCAGAAGTGGAGAAGGGCAACACGCTGCGTCAGAAAGTGACACAGGAGAAGGCTGAGCTGGAGATCCACATTGCATCTATCAGCACTGAACTCCAGGAGGCCAACAGACGGTATGAACCTGTTTGGCGTGTGGTATAGGGGTGGATTGAAAGATAAAGAGGAGAAGAGTAGCTAGTGCTAATATTGAAAGCTTTTCAACACTAACTAGCTTTTCATGACTAGGTTTTACTGCCATGTGCTATTTAATTTAAATGTCTTCTTCACATCTTAAGAAATCTTTATGTAATCTATTGCTAGTGTGCAGCGGATGGACAGTAAAAATGGTGTCTGAATAGAAACGGATCTGTATGTGTGAAACTCTTTCATGAAGTCTGGGTCAAGCTGTTAGCTTTTCACAGGATTATGATCCTGCAGAAGGAGAAGGAGGAGCTGAGCGAGCAGCATGAGCAGGCCACGCAGAAGCTCCAAGTCAAGTACGAAACCGACTTGAGCCACTTGCACCATGAGCATGCTCTCTCCGCTGCTAAGGTTCACACTACCACAGCACACTCACACGTATCTCCCTCTGCCTGCTAAATTTTGCTGCTGACTCATTAATAACACACAACTTTTAGCAAATCTCTCCACTCTCTTTTGCAGGCCTCTGAGTTGATGGCAGATTTAGAGAAAACTGTGGCTCAGATCAAACAGCAGCTCGAGGACAGTGAACATCGAAGACACCAACAAGTCAGGGTATGATATGATTCAGGTGGCGACGCTCATCTTAAACCTCTCTGTCGTCACTGCAACAATACGAGCTTTAAAAGTGCTTGTCATTAGCAGCTCTCTCTGACCTATTGATTCGATTCTGCTTCCTTTCAGGATCAAGAGATGAAGTTTCAGCAGGAAAAAGATGAACTGCTGATCAGCTGTGAGAAAAAGGTAGTGTGTTCCTGTTCCAAGAGGAAAAATCCATCTGCCAAGCTCAGTAACCTCCTGTCATTATATCAAAACCACCCCTGAACAAAGTGATTAGTGGAGATCAAAGCTTGGAGCCGCATGTTCCTCATGGTTCTCTGCTCTTGTAAAATCCTAAAAGCCTCAGTTAACAGGTAGATGTTAGGCTAACACAAAGGAAGGCAAGATGGTAAGTTGGTCATTTAGAACAAGAATTATTAAGTTGTAAAAATAAGAAACAAGTTAGAAGCAAATTGAAATAAACTTTTTTTTTTTTTGGGGGGGGGGGGGGGGGGGGGGACTGTCTGAAGTATGCACTGTCTCTGTACCCAGGCCTGTGCTTGATTACCCCCTCTCCTTTGAGAGACCCTTTTTAAAGCCATAGAGCAGCCATAAAGCATAGAGTACAAAGGCTATTGTTAATGATCTGAGCTGGACCAGACTAGGCCAGGCCAGACTTCATAGGTAAAGATCAGGTTTAAACTCCACACTGCAGCTGGGTCATCTTCAAAGTGCCACATCTTGGTGGCAGGCTGGCATACACATCTGGCTGCCTGTGAGTGATACACCTGCAAAAACTTAGCAGGCATGTGTGTTCTTTATTTGGGGTCAAGGAGGATTTAAATTAAGCTTCCCTCAGTGGATTGCTTTTGATGTATGTGTGTGTGTGTGTGTGTGTGTGTGTGTGTTTCTTTCTTTTTTTGCTCTCGTAATCCACCTGTTTTTTTTTTTTCCCCTACCTTTTCCTCTTCTTTCTTTGCTTCACGAGGTGACAAGGGAATGAAAGACAGACAAGGCCGTTGTTCATTTTCCTTTTTGTTTACTCTGGAAAGATTCCTCGCTCCACTCCCGAGGAGTGGTAAAGGATACACAAGAAGGAGACTGTGGTATGGTATCTGGACATGAGAAGGTCCCATATGGCTGCCATAGATCCAGATTGAGAGGCCCTCTAAGGCAGGCGGGATGGGCTCAGATGGTACTTTTGATGGGGTGATAGAAGAGATGAGACCAGATGCACAAGGTCACAGGCAGACGAGTTTCCTTGAGTGATGTTTGATGGTGTCTGCTTTTGCACTCACTCGCACCTCTCTCTCTCTGTTCCTCCTATACTCTCATCCTCGCTCCCTCTTCCTCTCTCTCACTCCCTCTCTCTCTCTATCTGTCTAAGGTTTTGGCACTTCAAACTGAGGCAGAGAAGGAAAAGGCAGAGGCTAAAAGGAAGATAGCCAAACTGGAAGAAGCACTCAGGTATGATGGGAAAAGGCTAAACAGAGAGTTGTGTTGAATTGAAGACGTTTCATAGGTAATTACATCCTGGGTCTATGCTTTAGACTCCATTGATAATTATTTAGTCCGTTTAAGATACTTCATCAGCATTTCAGCATCAGATGTCTTTCCAAAATCCAACAGAATGAGGAGTAAAAGGACGATCAGGCAGATTTTCAGGCACAAACACAATACAGAACCAACCCAGTCATATTCTGACGTTGTCACATTGCTGTTGTGGCAGGTACATGGAGAGTCATGGTGCATTATCACTATCTGTACTGAAACCGGCAGCAAAGTTTCCAACATGTCTAATGTTAGCATGATTTTTTTTTTTTTTTTAAATTTATTTATTTATTTTTTTTAGAGTCATTAATATCACAGATTTGGGCCTCGATTTTGTGGCTTCAGACTTTATTAAAAGGAGTTGTTTATGTCTACTGACTTTGAGTCTTTGATCATAAAAACAGCGTGTATGAATTCTGTTTTAAGGCGGAGTTTGGCTTTAACAAGTCAACCCTTGCGCGCTCTCTTTGATCTCTTCTTATAACTGAAACTAGTACTGAGTTGAGAGCCTTGAAAGTCTCAGAGCTTCACATGTGACTGGTGTTTGTGATGACTTGATGAAAACTGGCAAATCCAATCCTATTGTATAAACCGAGTAGTCTCTATAGTAATGAAAGCTGATATACAAAACTGTCGACTTTGCCACAGTCATACGGCTGATATTTAATGGACGAGAAACAGCCTGGGTATTGGTTAATATTAAAGAGTGTTATGGGGTGATGCACATTGAGTCAAGAAAATTAAAAAACATGAACGCTACACTGATCAATATTTGATATCAACAATTGATAAAATGGCAAAGTAATGACGTGCGGTGAATCCACCAACAGTTCTTGTTTAATTCGCTTTTCCACTCAGCTTACTACCATCATTCAGCAATTTGTTTTGATTCAGTCTCATGATTCTCATCAGTCCCATTTCCAGATGCAGCATACAGCTGTTTTGAATAAACTAAAAAGCCATATATTTCCCACAGGAGTAAGTGAGGGTGGCCTGTAACACAGCTGCAATAAATATGCTCTTTTTAAGTCAGTGAGATACCCATCATTGCTCAATTGTGAAATCTGTTAAAGTGACCATATTCTGTCATTTATATACATGATTGCTTCACTCAGACATACTCATACAATTACTGAACATTGTCAGTGTCACTCTAGTGAAGGGTAAATACACTTTTGGATTGTTTAGTTCTCTCCATCTTTGTCACCAGAAGGAAAACCGATGTGTATGTGCACCCTCAACCCTTTCTGCCATCCAGACTGGCCCTCAGTCACTAATATCTCTTTAGAAATGTTCAAAAGATTAGTGCAGACACAAAATAGGCATTGGATTAAGTGCTTCCTCTGGATTGAAAGTGGTTAAGAAAGAAAAGTAAAAACTAAAACTCACTGTTGCTCAAGTTTTAAAAAAAGAAGAAGTAGTTTACATAGAAGTATGAAAGGCGAACAGTATTAAAAAGATGTCCAAGATGAGCCATATTCTCCAGCATCTGTGGAAAAGTGCCAAAAATTTTGACTAAGTGACAACTTCCAGCAAGGAGGATCCGGATTCAATGAAGGATAAGATGAGAAATATTAATAACATTAATAATGCTATGTTGTTGGTATGTTTGGTCTAAGGCACATATACAAACATTGTGGAGCCCGGTGGTCCACAACAATCAAGTTTTCAGTGAGCTGCACAAAGAAGCTCAAAGACATATGGAGTCTTAAGCATGTGCATTTCATTAATGTGTCTGCAACACATTCAGACAACTGCTGTGACAACTTTTAAGGACACGCAATCGAATGGTGGCGAAGGATGTCTGAAGGGGAGGAATGTCAGTGTTTCTTTGGGCCTGTCTGATTGTTAAATACACAACGCTTTGCTAACACATTCACTATGTTTTCAGCATGATATACTGCTGCAGCTCCTGCTTCGAGGCAGTTGTGTTGAGCGTTGAAAGTGCAGATTTAACTGTTTCCAATAATGATTGCTCACGTACATTGCGTGGTTCAAGAAGTTATTGTGGTGCACAAATGCAGGGCAATGAAACAGCTTTACCTAAATGGAATGTAGCCACACCTAAATAGTGTTGTTAATTAAACTTGTAGCTACAATGTTTCAGAATGCCTACTATAGAGGAAAATATTATTAAAGGAATGGATAAAAAATAACATGTTATCTACTCTAAATGCCACATCCAACACTAACTCCTTTAGCTTCAACACTCTCTTCTATCCAGAGCTGCATATGTTGAAATGCTCGACTTCAGCAGACTGCAGACAATCAGCAAACCAACCAGCGAGCCAGTCAGTACATTCCACTGGGTAATTAATCCCATACAGGGCCATATTACTTGGCCACAAGCAGATTATAGTTTCTATGGCAAGACTAGATCATGTTCTGCACAATTAAACAGAGCGCCGGCTCGGCCTATTCAGCAACTGTAGCTCCAGTTCCAGCCATACATGGCCCAAGCTCGTCACAGTGCCATCACTCACCCCGAGTGGTTTTTAGCTGTTTGTTGTAGCATAATAGAAACCCAAAGGTCTTCCAGGGTTCTTCTTCTATGGTCAAAGTAGTCTTAGACAAACACTAACAATAACACTGTGGCTGTTTGAGGAAAAGATTGTATGGTTATTACTCCTCTTCTTTTCTTTCAGTCACCATGATGCAACAAGAAAACACATTTTTGTAGCATTTAGTAAATATCGGTGTAAATATCATAAGGGGACACTGATGGCTGTGTTTTCTTATTGTTTGCTTGTCATTGTCAGCCCATCTACAGAGAACGTCCTTAAACACAGCAGACGGATCCGTTTGTGCATAAATTATCCTTGTTGTTAGTATCAGTAACGAGCCAGTCTTTCCCTCGTTTAAACACTGAAAACGGCAAGTGGCCCGTTGGGCTCTTAGCTAATTAAATACTCAGGCTGCATACACACACACACACACACACACACACACACAAACACACACAAACACGCACACACTTTCTCGAACACACTGAGCAGCCTGATGTCTGCTACCTGCCTGCTGCCGTGGCAACACTGACGGCCTTTAAAGGCGATCCAGCGGAACTTCAAAGTCAAAGCAAGACCGCACGCAGGTTTGTGTGTGAGTGTGTGCGTGTGTGAAGATTGGAGGATGAATGCTAAAATTAAACAAATAGAACTCCTCAAGAAGCCTCCTCCTTCAGATACTCTGCGATACATGCATCTGTATAATGCATGCACAATGATCCATGCAGACTATGTGAACATAGATTTATTATTAACAATCTTTGCCTATATAAAAATAAATATTTAAAAAATCCACAAATTTATATATTTTTTCTTAATAAGTTGATGCAACTGCTGGTTGTGCATTTTTAATGGATCTGATTATTCATATGTAGCATAAGTAAGTGATACCCATTCAAAGTCTAAGAAGAATATGATCTTCTTGTCCTGCCATGCAAATAAGCATTTCTGTGTCAGTTTGAGTTCCTGGTCTGTGTTACTATGGCAACAACAACATAAAGCACTACAAAGCTGCGCTGGGAACAAGTTTCTCTCCTTTTTTTTTCATCCCAACGTGCCTCAGATCATTACAGGGCATTAGCATGGAGATGGAGAGATACACCACAGATAGTGGTGGTTGTGGATGGGGTAGTAAAGAGAGGAGGGAGCTCATCTGGGGAACAGCTTGCCTGCTTTGCAACAACGACCTCCAAATCACAATTTGGGGAAAATAGAAAACCACTCAAATTTTTAGAGTAGAGAAAAAGAAAAAGGTTGTAGATTATGGCATTTCTTTTCTCTCTGAGATGCAGGCATTTTATTTTTCATGCCGCCCTTCCTAGAACTTGTATCCCAGCTGCGTTAAACAAAACCACGTCTTTACTAAGGCGTGGTGCAAACTTTGGTTTTGTCTCTCTGATTATTTACACTTTGGAGTGGCCGAAGTAGCACTTGACTGTGAGCGGCTATCCAGTTTCACACGCGGCATCATTAATATGATGTTTCAGTCTTTGATTTATTTAACAATCCATCTCTAGTTTAAAGTTTGTCGCTTCCCTACTAATGTTGATTTTTTTTCTTCTTTTTTTTGGGGGGGGGAACATCGCCTTTTTTCACTGTTTATTCTCTAATCAGCTCTTAGCAACAGTTGCTCTGGCCGATAACGTGTGTTTCCTTCTGGCTGCGTATCATTGTTCACCTTGTGCATACCCATATGCATGCATGAGATAGGGTCCCTCATGCATGTCCTTCTACTCTTAAAGATAAAGGATTCATCCAATGCCTTCTTTCATGCTAGTGTGTGTGTGTGCGCGCACATTTTCTACAACTGGGTGTGTCTTTGAAGTGGTCTTATCTTTCTCAGCATTCCTCTCCCATGACAGGACGGATGGAGGGAAATAGGGATGGGGGTCCTGAGAGGGACCAGAGGTAGCCAAGCAGGGGCCATCCAGCAGCACGGTTAATGTTCAGGTGCAGTAGGAGCAGGTGGAGGTATGGATCCTGAATATTCAGGCTTCAGCGGGGCTCAATATTGACTCCCATGATAACTACTTTGAAAGGGGGAGTTGGGAATGGGTTAAGCGTCAGTTCAATACCACAGAGTGGACAAAATGAATATTCTGTCCTTTAAATAGATTTTGATAGACTTTTTTTTTAAAATGAATACTTATTTATATGTTTATTATTCAAGCTTGTAATGATCAGATAGCACTGCAAGGATATACTGTAACTGAGTCGGTCTAACCAGTATTTCCTCCTATTTCTGAATACTGAATTAGTAAAGTAGATAATGAATAAAAATGAGCAGTAATTCTGGTTATTTGTTATTCAGCTGTTATTTGTCATATTTAATCACCCCATCACTTAATGTTCTGACATTTTAATACCCCGCTTTAATGATTTTTAATTGGTTTTCTCTGCTTTCACGGTCGTCACTCGAAACCAAGCTTGGCATTTCTATGCGAAGCTGGTTTTCTTCCAAATCTGCGCTAAGAGTCTGAATTTAGACCAGCAGGCTCGCTTATAGCTGATGGTTCAGACTGCACGGATTGTCTTCAGGGCTTTCATTGTTTCACTCAACTTCATCTTCCACTGCATTATGTTTGGGATATGTAAATACAGTAGTCTCACTTTAGGGACTTGTGCCTAGTTGATTTAGCATGTTTCCATTGTAGTCTGCATAATTCGTAAAGCCAAATAGCATTTTAAGCCAACAGCAGAGACAGGAAAACCAACGTAGAACAACATTTTCCTAGATTTATCTCAAACTTTTATTAAAAAATTGCTCCATTTGGTTTTTTATTGCTGTAGTTTGAATCGGATGTATAGAGAGCACAAATAACAGCCTTCCCTCGGCGTGTCTGCGCTACACTAAAGCGGCAAGTTGTTTGGAGGGAACAACTTTTTCTTTAACGCCTTGGAACTGAGCGAGCTCCAGAGCTGGTTTGAACAATGACAAACATATATTGTTCTTTGTCTTTTTGCTGCGTCCCACCCACCATGTTTAACCACCTACATACTGCTACTGCCAGTGTGTGTTGCACCAGATTCATTATTCTTCTCCTTATTGGTGTTTAGGTGTTTTTGAGGTACGACTCGCTAACTAGTGTGAGGTAAAGTCGTTTTGTTTTTTCTTCTTCTTCTTCTTCTCCGGGGATTATGCGAGAGCATAAACTTCACAGCAAAGTTTGAAATGTCATCATGTCAGATGTCATATCCTTCTAGTTCTCGAGCAAAGCGCTCCAAATCGATTCCCTTTGCAACTTCTCCGAGATGTGGAAATCAGCTACTTAGTTATTGCATTGTCGCGTATTTCCGTGACTGATCTGGTCTAAGATGTATCAGAAAATACTGAAATATATTCAAAATGTAGCATCTCCACTGGCCAATTGATGTGTCTTATTTTTGCTCCACAAATTCATATTCAGC
The DNA here is from genome assembly GCF_963576455.1 of Neolamprologus multifasciatus. Taxonomy (NCBI): domain Eukaryota; kingdom Metazoa; phylum Chordata; class Actinopteri; order Cichliformes; family Cichlidae; genus Neolamprologus; species Neolamprologus multifasciatus. The sequence continues at coordinate 15,841,548 of NC_140442.1, forward strand.
TTGACTGAGAAAAACTGGAAAGCGGTTGCCTTTGAGCGAAGCTTTAATTCTGAATTGTTTTTTTTTTTGTTTTTTTGATTATTCAACTTTGTTGTTGCATCTTTGATTCATCGTTTTGCCACAAAATCTTTGGGGCTGGGCTAACTGCTAGAAGGTTGGGGCTTAAATTAAAAAAATAAAGGTCAACAGTCGTGTCTTTAAAGATGCTACAGAGGCAACTGTTCCCTGCAGGCACGCGGACGACTACATGTGTAGATGCCACTGTAGGCGGAGGGCTGTGCTCTTTACGTTTGTGGCTGTTTTTCTGTTTAATTTATTAAAGTGAAATGCTGCTCATAAACAGGGCCAGAACTGTAAGTTGGCTTTAAAGCTATCCAGCTCGACGATGCTCTGTTTTCTATTCCCTCTTTTCTACCCTTTCTGTCTTTAATATTTTCTTGCCCTTGTGCTATCTCTCTTTTGTGTTCACTTATTTGTGGTCTGTCTCTTATTCTGTGTCTGTTTCTGTCTTCTTCTTCTTTTTTCCCACTCTCTCTCCCTTTCTCTTTCTCTGGGGATGCAGATGAAAACCAAGCCTGTTTTATTTTTTCTTCAGAGGGCGCTGAATATTTCAGTTTTGCATTTTCTCTCTTTTTATGTGCTCTCGCTTTTTTTCTCCAAGCCCCTTTGATGTGTCTGTGGATTCGTTATCATTCCGTTTGGATGAGCTCACAGACGCAGATGTGGAGGCACTCACATGCACTTGGCTCTCTCTCACACACACACACACACACTCACACTGACTCTCTGGCTTTTTATGCTAGAGACCAGCGGCATCCACATGCAAGTGTGCATTCTGGTCTGTTTGTCAGTCTTTTCCATGTGCTGCTCCACCCACATCACAGCCCATACAATTCTTAAATGCTCTTGCTTACATGAAAAGAATATTTGCATAAGCAATTAAGAGTTTCGTCTTTGTGCACAGACGTCAGCGGGTGCTTTTGTGTCAACTGCATGCGTGAGCCTATATACAGTAACTTCATTGTGTTTCCGCCATGTGCTTGCGCACTCGCACAGGCGGCACGTGGCACCGTGTGGTCAGAGGAGTCCGGAATATGCCGGCATCCCCGCACCCCTCCTGTCTGCCAGGCGGCTGGATGGCGGAAGCTCCTTCACCCTCTCTAGTACACAAACACTCTTCTCTCTTTGCCGCCCTCTCTTCCTCCCCTTTAAACAGCTGTTTAAGGATTGAGGGATAAGAGGACTTCCTCTTTAGCGAAGGCACATCTTTAATTTGAGCCTCCTCTCCTTCCACTTTTCTGACCAGAGATCCATTTAAAGCCAACAGGCCGCCCTGGCGCTGGCACCCCTCTCCTTCCCTTTCCCTCTCCATTTCTCTCTGCCAGGCCTCCTTGACTCCTTTTTCGCTGTCCTCTCATCTCACCCTCGTTGCTCTGTTATTGATGGTGACACGCTGTCTACCGCTGTAGTGACCACACACGTTCACACGTGCGCGCACACACACACACGCACACACAGTTATGCTCCCGAGATTCCCCGAAGAGGCCAAGCGTTCACCTGCACTCCTCAGCTTAAGAGCATAATATGTTTCAATCTGTCACATACTTGAAGTTAGCTGCAGTCACTGTTTTTTTCTTCCTGTGTATTCTCTGAGGTATAGGCCCAGCAGCCAGCTCCAACTTACTCATAGTGCACTCCTAGAGTAGAGTTGTCAGTCACACAGAGAGTTTGGGATTGTGGCTCATGAACAAAGGCCTCTGTACACGCACGTGAGCGCGCGCGCGCGCAGGCTCAGTTGTCTCTCAAGCGAGACACACACCCAATTCTTTTCTCCCTCTCTCTACGCTCTCCTCTTGGAAGTTTTTTAAAAAAAACTTGCTATTTCTGTGACATCCATTTTTCCATCTTCCTCTCTCTTTTCCTCTTTTTTTTTCTCTTTTTTCCATCTCAGTCTCCCCACATATCCTTTGTGTCTGTCTGAGTCCGGAAGGCAGTCGTGCAACGAGACTGATTAATAATTACAGAGTACACAAAATTGGGAAAGAGGCAAAAAAAAAAACACTTTGTCGTTTGATGTCCAACATGAGAGAAACCAAAATTACAAAGAGACAGAACTCTATAAAGAGGAGAGAAAGCTTGCACATTCCTTTCTCAATCCTCTGCTTTTGTTCTCTGCTGTTTTGTTTTTTTAATTTTTATTTTATTTTATTGCCTCCTCTGTTTTTGCTGGGGGGGTTTTATCGCCTCTGTTTCAGTTCTGTCTTTATGAACACCTAAAGTTGTTTCTTTGATTACAGGAAGAGATTAACCACTTTACAAAGCTGCAAACCACTATATGCCTTTCTTTAGATCTACTTCCAATTTTTTATTTAATTTATTTTTTAAGTTGTGCACGGATGCTCATAATCGTGCTGCTTTTGACAGCCTTCCTGCTTTGTGAAGTACAGATAAATGCACGGAGCATAGTGCCTCCCCCTACGACGACCACCACCACCACCCGATGTGTGCCTGTTGTAATTTAGTAATAGTTGTACTTCTAATTGGTTTAATGTCCCACTGGCCAGAATTTCATTCTTGCTGCTGCTTGTCTGTCCAGAGGGAATAATTATCCATACCCTCTTAGAGTAGCAATTTACAAGGCAGCAGAAAAACACAGCCACACATTCACTTATACTCAAAGCACTGCATAAGGCACACTGTAAAGAGGGAAAAGTGCACAGTCAGTCATACTGTCCCCCCTGATATTGTGCTCTTTGTGCTTTAATCTGATGAAGCATCTTGAAGGGTTGAAATAGTGGCTGCAGTCCATGTACCCGTTGTTGCAGTTGCACATTTAGTGTTGCTTTTTGTGAAAATGAAATCAATTCGCGCAATTCTGTTTTTAGCAAAATCCCATTTATGCACTGTACATGGATAACAGATGCTGTCATTAAATTATTACGATCTGTTTTTTGGTGTTTTTTTAAACCTGGGTGCGCAATTCTTAAGTTGTTTATTCAGACTATATTCGTGCACGCCACACATGTGAGGAGCATGTGTGGCGTCATTAAAATACGAACGTTATACGAGTGTAAGGGGATAATATTTTCCAGGTTTGTGGGGGGTTTTTTGGTTGGATTTTGTCAACATGGTTTCATCAAGAAGTGTCATGCAACAGATGAGTGAATCTGCCAAATTCCAACACTTCAAAATCTACTGTGGGTATCATGTGACAAACACTTGGAGGTGGCAGAACAGATGTGCGTGCTTTTGCGCATTATTTTTCACAGTCAAGTCTAAGTCGAAGTCATTGGTGACAACAGAGTTTTGTCATCGCGATATTGAGTATAGAATCATATAATAATAGCAAGCATGTGTCAACTAGTCTGTTGTATATTTATTTTTAATTCTTTAGTAATTTTTTAGTTTTTAATATTTTGCATATACCTGTGTATTTTCTTATGTCTGCCTTTATTTCAGTTTTTTTTAATCAGTTAATAAACAAAAAAAATATGCAAAGAGGTGCAAATTTAGAGCAAGAAGTTGGCTCCAAAAATATTTCAGTTCATTTGCATCTTGAGGTTTGAATGTCAGCAGCAACGTTGTCTGGTGTCAGTTTCGTGATTGACTGACAGCCTGTTCGTGGTGTCACGTGTCTCCTGCCCAGCTCTACCCTCCCGCATAAGCAGGTGTAGTGGATGGATGGGCAGAAATGTAAAAGCTGTTTACAAAAATAACACCTTCACACACTTCCCTGGCTTCTAGCGTTGTCATTTTTTTCTATTCTGTATCCCTCCGCCCAGACACACTCCCTTCCCCACCTACCTTCTGTGCGTTAAGCTTGACAGCTACATTGTATATGATGTTGCGGCTGGGCCTGTTGGCTGGGCTCTGACAGTTCTCAGTATGAGGCCATCCCTCTCAGTGTGCCTGTCAGTCCCTCTCCTCTTGGAAGACTGTGACCTGACATTTATCGGCAGTAGCATCAGCACGCCTGCCTGGGAGATACAGCCACGCATTCTGATGAGCGAGGCTATACCGCATGCACAAAGTGACTTATTTTAATTTAAAACTGGGTGAACAATAATGAAGGATCATGGAAAATCTTCACACATCGTTCAACATGGGACAAGAAACTTGTTGTTTGTTGAATATTTCACTCTTTGATGTCGAGAGAAAGCACCACATTAAAGCTCAGTCTATTGTGTTTGATACATGAGTGTTGCTGAGTTTTTAAAACTTCTATATTATCAGGGAACCTAAATAAACTTCACAATACATTTATAATCATTAAATTGCAAAAATTGTCAGCTGTAGCAAATTAAAACTCGTATATGCAAAATAATATGTCATTATTTAATCGTTTGTTAATTTGTCCTCAGGTTCCATAAATACTCCGTTTTCAAAAAGTTAGAATTTTGCAAAATAATATGGCAATTATTTCACAGTTCAGGTTTTAAAGGGTCAACCAAACCTGATAGAGTGTATGCAAAAAGAACAGTGATGATTTTCTGCTTCTAAGTCTCTTTGTTCTCTGTCTTTTACTATGAAACTACTGTTTTGAGAAGTTCTACAAAAATAAAAGTTTACTTTCTTTCTTAACTATTTCTGGATTTCTTGTCTGCAATTGTGTTTCTATAGCTACGTAGCGTGTGTTCATTTGTGTGTGTTTGGTTTGAAGGGAGAAGGAGAGCCAGCTGGACAGAGCCAGGGAGAGCCAAAGACAGCACATCCAGCAGGCAGATATGGCGCTGGAGCAGTTCAAGAAACAGGTGGAGCTCAGCTCTGAGAAGGCCTACGCTGACATGAAACTGCAGGTCCGATAACGCACATCAGCGTGCGCAACGAGCAGCAAGCGCCGTAATCACAATGCATGCGAGCGAACACGGGCTGGCATCCACGCACACCTGTTTTCTGTTACACGAATGCATCCATATTCATGCGAGGACTGCACATTCCTCTTGTGCAATGTTTGTGTTTCCTGTTGTGTGCCAGAACAGATTAGTGTTTACACATGCACACACACTTTAACCGTAACCCTGTGTCAGGTTTGCTGTACCGCAAGCGGAGTGAGCTGCCTGCTTGGCAATAACCAGAACAATGGGCGCGCACACACACACACACACTCTTTATATTTTTTCAGCCTAACCACAGAGAACATATTCTGCAAAGCATCATTTTTCCAGCACCTTTGCTCTTACACTGAAAAATCTATATGCAAGAGCCAAGAACATTATCACCCTCAGGCCCTTTTTTTAAACATCCAGTCATTCCAGATGAATGTAATTATTTGTAATCCCGCTCATTAAGCAGGTGTGTTCACTTCACCGCTATCGCACAGTGAACTCTCTTCTTGTCAGTGGGCGTGACGTAGGCTGGTCAGGTTCCAGAGGAGAGCAGGTCGCCGCATTAAGCAAGCAGACTAATTAGTACGTCGGGCCTGCCTCGCGATCAGCGCTGCCTCGCTGCGTGGGCTGCTGCTTATTGGGAGAGATTTCCGATCGATACGCACTCGGCTCGAAAACTTCTGATGCTGTTTTACAAGTCAGTTTAGCTATAGGCGCTTTTGTCAAGCATTTCTGGCTATACTGCGTGTGTGCAGTATTGACCAGGCTGCACCGAGTGTGGTCCTAAATGTTTTAAAGGGCCCAATGCTGGAGAGATTATTAAGTTTTAGTTGCTGATTATTTTTATTTATGTATTTTTTTTTATGTCTGAGTGGGAGTTTTGGATATTTGTGGGCAAACAAACTAAACATTATTTCCCAAGCCTGAATTTAAAATACCCTCTTGTATTTCAAAAAGCGAAGAAGAAGACAGAAAGTGTGCTTCTTGAATCTGAGCAGAAAAAAGGAAGATGAAGATCCCATTCAAGTAATAAAACATATTCAGGTGTTGTCGAAGCTGGGACTTTCTTGAAGTTTTTGTGTTATTGCGAGTAGACTCTTTTGGATCGGTGCCACAACACTGAATATTTTTAAATATTTGCACAGGAAGACAGAACTTTTGTCTGCCTTCTTTCTTTCTTGTTCTTGCTACTTGAATTCAAGGCCACATGTGTGGCGAGCGATGCCTTGGAAAATGTCTATATCGGTGCGCCACTTCGTCCTGCTACTCTTTTCTGATGTTCTCATCCTTCCATCCCGTTCCTCATTCTTTCTTTTCCCGTTGAGCCCCCCCTTGGCATCCTGATCTCCAATCTGACTTTATCCTCAGCCCACATCAAAGCCATGGGAGAGGGGAGCAGTCTCTCCTGCATCCCTGTCATCCTCACCCCCCCCCCTCTTTCCTCTTCTTTTCCTCCCCACCCCACTTGTGCATCGCTGCATCACGTTCTCCGGCTAAGGCTTTAATGTTGCAGAAAGAACTTCAAAAGAGGTTTTTACTCTCCTTTTCCCCCCCTTCCTTCCTTCCTTCCATCACCCATCCATCCTCTCGTCATCTTCTCTCTCTTTCTCTGTCTGCAGATGGAGTTATATCTAATGGATTATCTGTATCACCCCCTTCCTCTCTCTGTCTGTCTCTCATTTTAAAATCAGCATCTCACTTTTAGAGCTCACTTTAAAGGAAAGAGTCTGCCCTATTTTGATTTTTTTTTTTTTTTTAAAGAAGAAGAAGAAGAAGCACCACGCAGAATCAAATCTCTGTTGCGCGCATAGTTCAAAGGAGGCTTCGGCATTTTAAATGGATTAATCAAAACACATTTAGCATTTCCTGAGCGTTACACACAGCGTAGCCCAAATACAGAGGCGTTTGAGTAAATTGCATTTCCAATTGTTGCTGATTACCGTCACCTGAACGGGAAAATCTGAAAAAGGTAGAGTGCGAGGAAGTAGAGTACAGGGTAAATACTGCGGAATCCATTTTTCCACGAAAACACAAAGACAAAGGCTTATAAATTTTATGTGAACTGCTTGCGTAACAGTGCAAATTATTTAGATTTCAGTTTGAGTAGATTAGCATATCAGCATGCTGCGTCATTCCAGCATCATCACAGGAATTCGTTGTGTTCTTTCCCAGTGGCACTTCATTAATCTCCAATTAAAAGACAAATATTCCCGGAGCCTCACTTTCCCGCAGATCCTGGGTGTTATTCTGGTAGTTTGGTGTATGAGATTTACTGTACTTGCGATTCTGCAGAGATATTTCTAAATATACATATATGTATATGACCAGCCTTATGCTTGTGTACTAATTAATGAACTTATGCTGGATTCTTCTGATGCCTTCAGATGGAGAAGGTAGAGGAGGACCTGAAGCGCTCCAGGTCCCTCAGGGAGAAGCAGGCCAAAGAGTTCTCGCAGCAACTCGATGACCTCAGACAGAAGTTCGAGCAGCAGGTCTGTGAGTTTCTAACTCACTGTGCAATTGTTCTTTACTTCTGTGCTCGTCTCCGTCATCGCCATCATCATGTTATCTTCACTCTATTATCAGCGAGCACTCGGTCTATTGGAGACGGCTAACGGGCGACTGACATCCATTTGGAGCAGTCTTGTTATTCCTCCCCATCTGTTCCGTCTGATTAATTTCTCATGATAAGGGGCATGTTTTAGATTAAGCTTAGATTCCGGCTCAATAAATATCTTAAACGTGGCCAATTGAAAAGTAATGCAATCTGCATAGAAGATGTGTAGTACGCTTATCACCCCATCTCACTCACTCTTCTTCAATTAAGAGTCGAGAAACCATTTTCACAACCCATTTGAAATCTGGCTCGCTGATAGAGACGCAGCAGATTCAATTAAACCGCAGGAGCCGATATTAGCGTTGGCGGCTGATCTTACTGTAGGAGGCAAAGAGCGTCACTTTTATTTCTGTTACTGTAACAAATGTAAACAGTATTTTTATACCAAATAAAAAATAAATTGTCTAGATTACTCCATACGAGACTTTATGACCATGTGACACCACGCTTGTTTTGGGCGTGGATATTACTAATGGCTGTGACATCTCTTTTTTCCCCATCTATATCCACAACATGATTGCTTTCCAGGCACCAAATAGCACGCAACCTTTGTGTTAATAAGCATGCTTACACTCATTTCCAGGCCAGATGGAGTTTACGTTGCGTGTAATTTGCTGTAGATCGTTGTAAATGGGGGGATATGAGGCCAGTCTTATATCTAAGGAATGGAGAAACTGTGCTTCATTATCAATTTGCTCCATGGCTGAACAGTTGGGTTTGTAATTAGAATGGCATTTATAAAATACAATGTTAAAAAATAGCATATTTTAAAACCACTTAAATTTAAAGACTATAGTGTGTTGAAATATTTTTCAAAACATCCCCGGAAACTGAAGAAAGGGCCGGGGCATAAAGCGCTTCACTGGCTGCTGCAACGATAAATCGTCATATAAATAGACACTGCTGGTTAAACCATTAAACAGATTGCATTTGCATCTAAAAGACACTGTCATCCCCATGTAACCATCCAGTAAATGCAAAGATTTATCAGTGTTTTGAATGCCAGCTACAGCGTATTGTTCTGAGAAGTCATAACTAACGGGTAAACGATCAAAGGTTTGCAGGAAATATTGAAGTGACGATTATCAGCCACTGACACGCTGAGTGGGGGTGCAGTTGACAGTTGAAGACAGCCATATAGGGTTAGCGGCACATCAGAAAGGCTTTTGTCTTAAAGATAAAACATACATGAAAACAATGGACCTGTCTCTGTGATGATTTTGATATGAGAGCTGAGATTTGCTACAAAGAGTTTGGAGGGGGGGGTGTTTTTACACCTAGGCATGTTATTATTCATGAGCTACTCTGCGACCAGACGCTTAATGTTAGACATGCGTTATATATTGTTTTGAAGCAACTCCACATTCTTTACTTGTTTCCTTTCTCTCGTGTCTGTGTGAGAGTAAATTGTGTTTTCACTCCAGAAAAGCTGGTGTCACAAGATTTCTGGGGTCAAGGTAGTTCATTCAGATGTTCACAAAAAACATTCCCTCAAGTGCAGCTTCGGGGGGGATCTGTGTGCGAAGGAGTTGTTTTCCACTTGACCCCCAAGGCAATCAGACATCGTGGTGTCTGACAGAGCTCTTCCTCTTACAGTCTGGGAGACGTATCAAGATTAAACGGCTCATCGCGACCTTGAGAGTTTAAATACACAACCGGGCTCTTTCTTCAGATGTTAGGTTGGAACAATAAATACTAAAGCAGGCTGGTTTATTGTACAAGTCGACCGGTGATATTGGTATCAGTGAATATGTTGAGATCTATGGGAGAATGTGTAGCTGCAAGAATTTGGTAAACGTATATCATACAGGAGGGAAAAAACACTTACCAGTTTAAGTTTATTTGGGAGCAAAAATGTTTTTTTTAGCCAGTGATAAAATAATAATAAAAGTATTGCATTAGCTGTTCAGGAATTTCGGTCTTTTATGTAATAAAAGTGGTTTCTTTTGCAGTATACTTTGGTTCATTATCCATGTCATCTTGCTACTTCTATCAGCAGACATATGACCAATAAACACTAGTGACGTAGTTACACTGCCATACATGAATATGCATGGTTATACTTGGTCATACATGCCTGCTAGTTCTAGCTCGGCCATACATGCCCATGCTACGACACTTCCTCCACCATCTTTGATAGATGATGTGTATGTTTTAGATCATGAGCTTTTTCTAATCTTCTATATTTGTTTCTCGTACCTTCACTCTGGTACGTTTTGATCTTGCCCAAATTGTATCCAATTTTTTTTTTTTCCCCAGAACTATCCGGAGTCTTACATTTTTTTTCTTGCTAACTCTAATCTAGCCGTCTTGTTCTTGAGTGTAATGAGTGGGTTGCACCTTTTTGTAAGTTCTTGGCTGTAGACTTTGGCAATAATACACATAGCTTTTCAAGACTGTTCCTGATACGGGTTGACATTGTGAAAGGTTTTTCTTCACCAAAGAGCGGATTCTACAATCATCCACTTCAATTGTCTTCTATGGTCTTTTACGTCTTTTGGTGATGCTGAGCTGGCAGCGCATTCCTTATTTCTACCAAGGTACCTGATTGCTGATTTGGCCACTTCTGCAGTTTTTGCAATCTCTCTGGAGCTTTTCTGGGGGCTTTCAGGCTAACCCTAACCATGACCTTCGTAATTCAGAATCAGTGAACAGCTACCGAATCCAAGTTCAATTCCATCTGCTTGATTTGTCGTATAATAATGAAGGAACACATATAAAAATGGCTGTGAATGCGATAATTTTGTTGAACTCTTTGATTTAAGCTGAAAGTCTGCACTTGAGTCGCATCTTAAATGGTCAATTTAAAATCCTCTGTGTGCAGAGGCAAAATTACGTGTAGATGTACAAGACGATACATTTATTGAACACATATATCAGCAATAAATAGAGTGGCCAGTTGCAGTACAAACCTATAGTGAGATTGAAGGTGTCTTTTTTTTTTCTGTTCCTCAGTCTCTCTCCACCCGCCTTCATGCACCCCATTCTCCCCTGCTGAGACCAGACAGGCCTTCTGTTCTACTCTGCTTTCCTCCCTCCTCTCCCCTCCGCCTTTCCAAACATTTTCAGATTTCCCTCCCCAGGGTTGAAAGGAGCCTATTACCTCACTGTCCTGCTTCAAGGCATGCAGCTCACACACATACACAACCATGTCAGTCCAGGCTGACGGGAGTCGTGCTGTGCAGTAACACCCGACTCACTCTGTATCTACGGCACCCAGCTGTGCCATACCCGTTTCAGTCTTCCCTCATAAGCACCATGCCGGTCCCTTTAAGAACCACAGCATCCAGCATCCTCTAGTCCACAGTGGCGCTACGTGATGTCACAGCCAGGCTCCTTGCTATGTCTGCTCTCTGTCATCTCCTCTCCGTGCTTTTCTAAAAAGATTTTTCCACCATCTTGCCCAATTCTTTATCCTAATTTCTCCCGAGATCCCCTCTTTCCTTCAAACCTCCCCCCATGGGCCGAGAGTCTGAGCAGAAAGGAACAGTAAGTCAGGACGTCCTCCGCCACTTTCTCTTACCTCACGTCCTGCTCGGGAGTTCTTGAAGCAGCTGCGCGCTGCTCAATCCCTCAGCTCTAAAATGTACAGCTGTATGATTCTGACTCTTCGCGTGGGACAACGCATTCTAGCTGCGGATCTGATTTGCATGTGTTATTTTGTTAAATGGAAAAGGAGGTGAAGGCGGTGCAAGTTGTCACTGGAATTTTCTGTAGACATCATCATCGGCAGCATGTGAAACATGTTGCGCTTGTTTTGTGTGGTGTTTGCCTGCCTGCTGTCCTGATCTGTTCTGAAAAATGGCATGTGTATGAGGTTATCCTGAGGGTGTATGTAATTGTTTACTTCTTCCATGCCATCAACTAAGCCTCAGAGATAAAATCCATTTTTATTCAGTGATATATCCTTTCATTGCTATTTGCTGAGGTTGAAGTTGAAGTTCTCCCAAAAGTAGAGGAATACATTCTTGGCTGTCTAAATCAAGTTTCTATTGTGGCCTTCGTCTCAGTGCCAGGGATGGAATCCGGCTTCCTGTAGATAGCCCCTCATTCATCACCTGCTCTGAATAGCAGGCAACTTTGGAAGATATAACCATGGATAGAGCAGGCAGCGGGCACAGAGGCCGTTGATCTCCGCTTCTCTGGCAGGCCAGGTAGGGTGCCGTCATGCACAATGTGCGGGGGATTAGCTTCAAAGCAGGGAGGCAAATGGGCCCCAAGCCCCTGCTGTCCTTTCAGGGCTCCGACTGGGCCTGCACGGTGGGATGGTGTCGGGGTCACTTGTCTCCCCGCCATGGGGGAGTGGGAACGGAACGGAGCCTGGGAAAAGCTTGGGGGCTTGGGGCTGGGAGCTTCACTGGCAAGGCTCACCTCTCAGCAGGTGACTCCGCTTACAGCCAAGATGGAATACAGACTTGGTTCAGCTGACAGGATGATTAAGCCCTGAAAAATTGGGGCTTTGCGTCCCATTAGAAGTGTTTTATTTTGCTCTACTGTATTGTGTGGAGCTGATTGCAGCTCTGCTGAGACTAAAGGCTTTGCTATGGTGTTTTTAACCGCTAACCACGCCTTGTTATTGAATGGTTGGTGCAGGTTCTTACTACACGCCGACTGCATTAGCAGCATAAACCTCACATTACATTCGTTACATTCTGGTGGCATAGACATTTACATTTTGAGAAAATGGAATTGATTTTCATTAATATGCGCATTTTCTATCAGTTAAATTCATTCATAGATTATACTACAGTACCAAGACTATTTTAGCATCTTCTCTTTTCACCTCTCTTTCCATTTTTTTTTCTAATTTGGGTTTATAATAATCATCATAGTCATTGCCTAAGCCGATTTTCACATGCTGTCAGGCGCATAGCATGGGGCATTGGGTAGTTGCTGCAGCCAGATGGCTAACCCCTACCAGCTTGCTTGCATAGCCCAAACTCGCGGCTCTTTTATATGCCGATCCCAGAATAAGGCGAGGGGGACAGATTTGAAGAAAGAGGAGTGGGACATGGAGGGCCAGTCTGTACAATTGGCAGGAGAGGCGGGAGGGCGGGGGGAGCGAGCCAGATGTAAACACATCACATCATGTCGTCCTCTGACGACGTGAGGAAGCGGCAAAACTTTTCTCGCTTTTTTTCCCCCCTCCCCGCACTTTCCTACCAATTTCGCCAAATTTGGCTTGGCACACGGGGGTTCTTGGGTGGAGGAAGAGGGTTTGACGGAATAGGACGAAGAAAGGATGGATGGATCGGTGGATGGACAAGTTGTCATGACGACAGGGTTGCTCTGAGTGTGTGTTGGCTGATGAAGTCTCTCTTTGCCTGCTTGTCCAATCAGATGGCTGAGCAGCGCATGCAGCACGAGCAGGAGAGGACGCGGCTACAGCAGCAGCACAGCGCGGAAAAGGACAGCCTGGTCCAGGAGCACCAGCGGGAGGCGAGCAACCTGGAGAGGCAGGCCAGGGCCGCCCTACAACAGCACCAGCAGCACACCCAGGAGTGGAGGAAGCGCGATGCCCAGGTAGGGGGTCTCCACTGATCCACGCACTCGCATGCACACACACACGCGCTGACCCGCCGGTCTCCCGTGGACAACCATTTTGTATTTTGCTCACTGACGTTTTCCTGGGGTTTCAAAAGCACAGCAGGTTGAGATACTTTTTTATTTGAAGCAAGACATATATTGACGTGTGGCGCGAATAATTTTAGAAAGCGTATGTTCAGCGCGAGAACACAGAAGATCGTACATGCTGCCGTTTGAATTAAAATCTGTTTTGAAGCAATGTCGCACGCGACAAAAAAGTTTTTTAAAAATGGAATAAACAAAACGCAGAATGGCACCGTCCCAACTTCATACGATTTCCCCGTTGTATTTTAACTCACTTTTTATCGCAGCAGGCTTTGTGTAAAGTGTAAAGACCAAAAATCCAAAAGACCCACAGGTATCTATGTAAAGGGGAAGAAATCGACGCTGTTGAGTGCCTAGCTTTTATTCCACAACCACGGTTTGAATTTTGTGTTTTAGATAATTGTGGACGCCCTGTAAAGCGCTTTTTAGTCCCACCAAAGTGAATTTTTCTGCCTGCCATTCTTCTTTCACCACAGGTAGCTATCTCCCTCCGGAAAACAGCGATTATTCTCTTATTGCAGCATTGTCAGCCACAATGAGTGTATGACATTTTGGGTCTATATTAACGGATATCCCTGACAACTGAGAGACTATGTGGTCACCATTTAACCAAAGCAGCAGGGTTTCATCTCAGACCCCATCACGCACTGTCTTCGCCTCTCTCCAGCCTGGGCAAGACTGGAGCTCTGTGGGAAGCCATTCGACAAACCAGCCCCCAGCTGGGGTTTGTATTTGACTCTTCAAGCTTCTTGATGAAATGAACATTGGCAGCATGTAGAGAATTTTGTATATTGGCGGTTAGCTGACGATGGGAGCCCAGAGAGACTTTTGTTACGTTTGTGGACCGAATTTCCTCACACCGACTCATCGCGAATGGCGAGGAAATCAAACCTAGACAATTTTCTGGTTAGTTTTTGTCCTCACAAGACAACAATAACTTTAAATGCAATAAGAATGAAATAGTTTATACCTAGAACTAGTAAAACCTAATATGCAGCAGTATTATCCTTTAAGGAGTAATATACACCTGAGCCTCCCCAATTAGACAAATTTGATCAGTTTATCCTGTGTCTACGGTTTGAGTTTTAACATTAAAACTAGATGCAGTGCTCCCACTTAGTTTGAAAATGAATCCATATTTAGGATACGCTCGGATTTGTTTACTATAACTATTATTTTATCGACCCCGTATATCTTTTAGCCATATCAGTATACTTCTACAGTAGCCAAGTTATTGCAATATAAACCATCTTCAAGGCTGGAAGCTGTGTCAAAAGACTAACCCAAAAAAAACTGAGATGTTTCTTTAGATGCCGTCACCACAGGACATTTCCACTGATAGCATGTCGCCCTGCTCGTGTCAACATGACATGCAGTTTGACAAATCTCACAATCTCAGCTAATGTCAGTCACACAATCTCAGCAGGTGACAAAAAGCAAACTTCCCCAGTCCTCATTTCATATTCTCAGTTCCTGTTTGCTCCTGCAGCATTTTCAGCAGACATCAGTCGCCTGCCTAATGTCAGATGTTAAAGCGTCAGAAATCAGGATTTTTCACTCAGGCCTCTGAAAGATGGAAAGATGGATAACTGATGGTTTGTGGGGGGGTGAGCTGGTTTGACTTCCTGTGTGAGAGCAGATACACAGATGTACTGTTTGCTGTTAAAAAAGAGCCGCAAGCTGGCAGACTGTCAGCCCATATGTATTAAAAATATGCCTATTATATACATACTTATTATTAAACACAACTGCAGTGCTAAAGCTGTTTTTTCCACTTAGAGCTCTGCCACACTGATATCACTTGGCTGTTTACATGCGTCTCTTTTAAAAAACAATGTGTGAAAGTTGTGATATAAGAATTTAATTTAAAAAAACTTTTTATTTTTGTTGCATGCAGATAGTATGGAGCAATTCCTTGCAGGACTTGTTACAGCTCATTCTTTTTTTTGTGTTGCCGAGCTCCCCCTCAGACAACAGTGGACCATAATATCATCAAGCGACAGTCACAACATCATCATATCATAACAGATAGCTCAAAGGTTTGCTGTGGCAATAGGGCTCAGGCCCCTGTTTTTTTTTCTGCCTAGCTCTTCTCACTTTCTCTTAGTCTTCCTTGAATCAGTGGAAGGACAGTTGCAGCTAAAAAAAAGTTGGCAAGGACAGAGAACAGCTAATGTCTGTCACACACTCTCAGGGTGAGTAATGCCCACTCATCCCCTTGATGTGGTGGGACACTAATAAATAGCATTCCTGTCTCTTGGCTTGTGTTTGAGAAGCAGAGCCAGTGAGTCGACTCACACAGGGACACACTGTCCTCATCCCACCAGAGTTTATCATCCAGGAAACTCTGGATTCTTCCACTATGTAGTCGCCACTCATAATAACAGCGGCGTTATCGGGGCTACGTTTGCGTAAAGGACGATCATATGCAAGGAGTTATCATTGTTTACATATCAGTCTTTTATAATCATGGGATTTCTAAAAGAGAGGTAAAAAAATAACATGGTTCAATGTATTCATTACAGAATGAACTAGAGACTTTGAGCTGGTTGAACCATTAAATTGATGAAATATCTTGCTGGTGAAACATGTTTGCCCATAGCGTGTTTTGTTAGCTGGTTAATGCCCCCCAAAGGACGAAGCAGCACAAATAATGATGGCATGGACTTTCTCGCTTCCATTCTGGAGACTCTAGCAGTGTGTGTGTGTTTGTTTATATACTTACTAAAACTTACTATTTTGTACCTCTAAACAGTAAAATATCCATAATAAAAGAAAACAGACAAGTATTGGATTTTACAGCAGAACATTTCAGTATGTTGTTGTGTGTGCTATTGTGTGCTATCACATTCTCGATTATTTATTTTTTTATTCATTTCTGTTTATTTTGATTCTATTTTTTTCCTGCGAAGCTTTTCAATTGTTAAACATTAGTAAGAGTTTGACTTCAAAAACTAGGGCCAGCATTATAAATTAATTGGAAGTTTGTGTTTGTATGTGTGTTTCTTTTTCTTCTTCTCTGCAAACATCAGGATTGTTTGTTCTATGCAAAACCCATCGTTCATATTTTTTCCACCTGCCCCTCCTCAAAACTCATTTTATGGGTATTATTTTCCCGAATAATTGTGTTTTTTATAAAGGAACGTACGCACCATCTGGACTTCAAACAGCATGGGAGAGAGAGCGCGAGTCTTGCGGGGTCTTTCTTCTGGGCCGTAATGGACTAAATAATGATGCTGTCAATTTTTCAAAGCGCTTCATTCCCAAATACGTGATTAAAATGAGTCAAATGAACAGGGTGATGACAGGCTGAGTCAAAGGTAAAAAAATCAAGAGAACAAGAAAGTGTAGTTAGAAGGGTGTGTGTGTGTGTGTGTGTGTGGAAGGGGGGTGGGGGCTCATTTGTCGTTTCAATCCTTCCATGTTGTCATTTATGAAATGATTGGTCCCCAGGTGTTGTCAGGTAAATCTTTGTTACACGCTGATTTCAGTGGCACGTGAATATCCTCTTGAGTTGAGGTGTCATTGTGTTTGTTTTTTTCTCAACAGATTTCATCACGTTTTCTCACGGGGGAGTATTTATGTTAGAACTCAGCTGATTTTTGTTTTTCACTGGGGAGCTATTGATCATGCCTCAAGTCATCAGCGAATGCTGATGTTCTGTGATGTGTGGAGCGTTACAACATGCTCCCCTTTCAACCCCCAAAGCCATTTATTATGTGCATACATCACATGTTGGATTCCAGCCACACACGTTATCTGCCTGACAACAGCGAATCATTCATTACACAATTCAGCTACACATTTTAATTGCCTATAAGAGTCAAATGTCACACGTCAGTGCATGTGTGTGTTCTACTTGACTTTATACTTTGCAGAGTTATTCTGTTGTTTATAATATTTGTAGGTTAGTTTTTTTGGGGGGGGGGGGGTTGCATACAACACTTTTTAGAGTTACGCAAGTCGGAAGATTATGAGCGCTCACTGATGAAACAAACAGCTTCAGTTATCCTGTTCAACTGCAGAATTCGGAGATACTAAATTAGATGTTAAGTGAACAGTCGGCGCTTATAACCCAAACTGCCTTGAAGGAGGCCATATATTTATGTTCATACCCCGACATGATGCCAGAGTCCAGAATTCTGAGCGATGAACCAAAAGCGTAGTTATAGTCGTGATATATTGTCGAGATCGCTGCATGCATTTTGGCAAAACTTGTTACCGTCACACTCAAAGTGAAATTTTCAAAACTTCGTCGAGCTCTGTTTCAGTAAAAATGTCTCGCACTCTGTTTGTGTTTATATGTAAATAATATGCATTATACATCACATTATGCAACACTGTCACCTTTATTACCAAAAAATTGCCTTTGAAATTCTGTCAGAAAGCTGTGGATACAGAAATTCATCATAAAAAAGAAACCGTTAACTTAATATTGCGTGAATAGAATAAGATAGGATATTGCCAGCTGTATGCGCAGAGATAAATATTTCTGCCTGCAGTCAGAATGTTAAACTATAGACCTCACTTGTAGGATGCGAGTCGAGATGCGGTGCCTCCAAACGGGGTAGTGCTCACATTGTTGACGAGGGCAGTAATTAGAAATGCCTCCAGCGTGTTTCTTGTGCTATTCTTGACCTTGCAAGTGGATACTTTCTGAATTCTCAGAGTTCGGAAATCGTGAAAACAACTTCCTGCGTTGTTATCACAGCTCACGAGTTCAATCTGAAGGAACATAAAGGTGAAACTGCTAAGAATAATTATAGCTCTGTTACATTTAGGTGTAACTGTAATACATAAAGCTAGTATGTACCGGTATGTACCATATGTTATGTTTTGTCATGGTCCCTTGATAATGGGCAAACAGATTTCTCTCCTCCATCATTTTCTTAGCTCTAATGCTAATTGTGCTACAACAGTATACAGTAACTATAGAGTAGAGCTGGTCTAGACCGACTATGTGATTCTGTGATAGCATCATCTGTATCTTTTCTTTCTGCATTATGTTCTTTAATTTCATATTTTGGTCCATCTAACACACTCTGACACTGTACCTTTGATGAGTCCGTATCGTCCTGTGATACCGGCCGACTTAAATGAGGGTCGGGCTCTGGTTACAGTTACAGTCTCATTTCATATTTAACATCTGACATTAAAGTCTCTAAAAGAGTCTAATTGGCATACCAGCGGAGTAATTATGCAAATCTGTTGAGACTCAATTAATGCGAGATATACTGAACTGATTGCACGTTTTTCCTCATTATTTTGTTTTCTGTTTTGTGAAATCGTGATAAAGCATATTCACAGATACCCATCGTTTATTATGCATTTCTTCATTTTAAAAATGAGCCATTTTGTTTTCTTCACAGAAGAATCACTGCTCATCCTAGCTGTGCGGGGTTGTCACTGTGCAGTTTAGTGGCGAGTAGGAGAAAAAGCAGTTAGTTGTGGTCTTGTAGAGGATTTTAGAGAATCTTAATACAATCTTTATAAGTGTTGATAAAGTCTTATGACTGATCCTCATTTGACTGTGATATTTTCCCTTGATTGAACTCCTTTTCAGTCCTTAACCACTCTCCCTGAGGTTGTTTTGCCAGTGTTTTGTCATCCTAGCTGACACGGTTTGACCCAGTATTTCATCTGACACTCTTCTATTGTTACCAAGAGCTGCTCCTTCACAGAGCTCCCCATCAGCCTGCTAACACGTGCCCTCTTGAAGCGACTGTGTTCGCTCCCCCCAATGAAAACATGCACTTTTGGCCTCTTAAGTTCCTGAAGTGTCATTGCCAATGTCTCTGTTCTGGTAGATTATGTTCTAACTTATTAAAATATTTTTTTGGAGCACACATCATCCACATTTGTTAAAGAGAGAATTATACATTAAAGACTCTTGAGGGCTCAGATCTCATAGCTGCTTGCACTTGAAGAAGGCACTAGAGGAGCAGTGAGACTGGTAATATTGAGAGACAGAAGAGTGGGACGCAGAGGATTGCATGCGTTTGTTTGTTTTACCTCACATTCTCTCTCTCTGAATGCGCTGCATGGCAACCTATGTGTGACAGTGTGCCATGTGTGGCTGCTTCTCTGTGTAGGCATGTGTGTGTCTGTATGTGTGCAAATGGATCTGTGTGTGTGTGTGTGTGTTCGTGCCAATGTAGAAGCGAGTGAAACACAGCCACAACATCTGCCTGTTTTTGTGACACTGCTTTGAAGTCTCCCCAGTGCCCGCTAAAAAAGACTTCAGACGCTTTCTGTCTGATTGCCTTAACGTGGCGTTGTCCTGGGATGCCCAGGCTTTTGAGGAGAGGGAGGGGGCAGGAGCCTGAGCGCACAGTGCAAACCACAGTAAGAGGAGTAAAAAGAAAAAAGCCAAGGAGAGTAATGAGGATGTGCAATAGCTGGGGAATACATGCAATACAGGTAGGGAAGTGTGAAACACTGCAATTCATCTTAGATCCACCTACACTTAACTACAATGCTCTTTGCTCATTGCTTGTAATTTGTGTAAAATGATTACAATATGCCTGCGAGGTGTTTTATTTTTTTCTGTCCATTGCTGTTTACAGTATTGAATGTATGTGAATACAGCTAACTAAAGTAGCTATAAGGATAGAAGGCGCATTTCAATGTAAATTCCCCCACCCGTATTTCTTGCAGATAGTCTCCATCATCCTAAATATGTGATGTAGGTTTGACAAAACAGTAGACTTATCTTCTCCTTTTGACATCTCCCAAACTCTTGAGATGCAGCTTCACAGCATGTCAGACCAGTCTATTTCTGGTGTTTCATGGGCCGTGGAGGGTTGTACTTATTAGCATTCTTACTATGTAATGTTGACTCTCACTGGCAGCGCTATTAAAATGTTCTTCGGAGCAAAGTCAAGGCTGAGAGAGGTCGAGAGGGGGGTAAGGGCTTCATCGCAGGGACCAAGACAAATTTCATGGCGGATGGCTCCGTGCGCCTGGTTCTGCTGAAGGTTTCTTTTTATTAAAAGGGAGTTTTTCCTTCCCCCTTTTGCCAAATCCTTGCTCACAGGATTCCATCGGATTGTTGGGGTTGGAGTTTTCTCTCCATTAATGCAAAGTCAATATAAAGTGCCTTGATGCAGCTGTTGTTGTGAAATAAAATTGAATTGAACTTGACACTGAAGGAGAAAAACACTGACTGGAACAGAATGGAGCACAAAAGGGAACTTACTAAAAACTGCCTCACCAAGACGCACACACTCTGTTGGAAGATATAAATGACATCAAGCAAAAGTATCAACAGTACAGCTGGTGTTACAAAAGAAACAAACAATAAAACTCAAACACAATTCATTCCCAAAACCAAAAGCAGTCATGAACCCACAAAAATTCTAAACCCTGGGTCTAAGATCCAGGACCATGACAGTACAGATGGTAAAAAACCCTCAATATGCAATTCTCAGTAAACAGAAATACAAGAAACCTGTACTTAAAATGTGGACTTCTTTTGTATTTTTTGTGATGTACTTAGTGTTACAATGGTGGGACGCTCATATTGAACAAAGCTTCAAATAATGACCTCAGCAAATTTGAAAGTAATCACCTTTGCAAAATGCAGTGTGAGCCTGAGCAGAAAGCCTTCTACACATAGAGGGAAAAAATTACTGGACATTAATTTTAATTTACTTAATTCAGCAGGTTTCTTTTTATCTCTGTCCAGACAATTGCAGATTTGGAGGCCCAGTTGTCAGAGCTACGTGAGGACCTCAAGAAGGCCCATGCCCAGCATAAGCAGCAGCTGGCCGAGATGGCGTTGCTCCAGGAGGAGGAAAAGCAAAGAGCAACCCTGGACAAACGGGCATCCCTGGACCGGCTCGAGAGAAACCACCAGCAGGAGAAGGATGCTGCACATGAGAAGGTGAGAAAGTATAAGATATGGGTTTTTAACTCTGTTTTGACTGGGTGAATGAATACTGGAATGCCTGAAGTAGTAAAGGTTAAGGAGGTGTGGGGAATCTGCATGTTTTCCAAAAGTCAAAGAAGAAAACAACCTGGGAAAACATCAAAAGCAGCAACAGAACATCTCGAATAAGTTAAACAGTGAATTTGAGAAAAAGAGCATGAACTGAAGAGGTTGTATACCTGTATAAAAGAGAGAGGGTTTCATAGAAGCCTTGTGCTTAAAAACAGTACCTGAAATCAAGAAAGATGGGATGCAGACGCTTTGTTTTGGAGGGTGAGTGTTATAAACAGTGATTCTCATTTTCACATCAGCTGCTCTAGCAAAGTTTCTGGTCTCTTTAAAATCTTTGATAGGCACCTCATCTCCTGCTATTAGGAGATTTTATCCAACAACCCTGGGTATTTAGTCTGAACATTGCACGAAGTTGCCCTTTCATAATGAGGGACATTCTCTCCAAGCACGTTCTCATTTCTGCAGAGCAGTTTGGTTGAGGTGAGAGTACTGCATGGGCAAAATGCGCAGGATGCGGGACACGTGACGTCCACTCGCTTTCTGTGAATTCTCGATCTGTTGTCACAGGCTCACTCGGACATCAGACTTCGAACTAGAAAGCTGGCACGTTAAAAACTGCTCAGTGTCCAGTCCTGACTGCTTACATTTGGTCAGGTAATGTCTAGAACGTTTGTGGCTGCAGTGAGTCTGGGAAACTGTTTTAAATGTCGGAGCATTTGGCTAAGAATACAAATAGGCCAATGTTATCTGACCCTAAGGACAGATTTCCCTGAACTGCTCAATCAAATCAACCGAATATGCCTAAACAAAAAGTTGGGCAATAGTGCTGTCAAAATCAAAACTATTTGTACTTTTGGGTCTTTTGGGTAACCCACTTATCATCGTGGAATATACTGTTTTGAAATGTGCAAGGTCAGTTGTAGAGAGAAAACCGCAGCATTTCAATAGAGCCTTTGTTCAGCATTGCTTTTTGCTATTCCTAACACACCAGGAAGTACTTCAATGAAATCTTCCATCAAGTATCCATCTTCTTTTCTTGCTTTCGTGCTTTTTTTATTTTCTCTCTGTCATATCCGTTCATTCGCCGCCTTAGAAGCTGGACCAACGGTTGCGAAATCGCTCATAATCTTGAGCTTGCCTAGCAGGAAGCTGACCTAAGGTGGTGTTGATCATAAACTAATCCTTACTGCAGGGCCCATCAAAGAGAGCATTTTTCATTAAACACCATCCCACACCAGCTGTGCAGCATTAGGCCCGGAATGCAGGGACCTCTGAAGCACCCAGGCGGCCATTTTGGCTCCATATGGCGAACAGAATCAGTAATTCTGAAGCGAGAAAGACCCGAGAAAGAGAGTGTGCTTACGACAGCGTAATCTTTATTTGAAGAACTCACGCTATTTACTATCAGTCCCTTTTGGATATGCGAAGGCTGTTTTCAGCTAAAAGTTGTTTTATCTTTTAGGCCCCGCTTTAATTCCTCTGTGTGTCTTTTATGTACGCAAGAAAAAAAAAAGACCCACAGTTGCTGGGCAGTCTGGAGTGGATTCAAAGCTGCGTTGAACTCAGACAGATAACACTATCAGCAATGCGCTAGTTTCACTTTCATGAAGAGATTAATGATTTCTCCATCCTTTTTGTCAGCTCAACGTTGATTCTTCAAAAAAAGATTCACCAAAGGTTGAACATCTTACTTTCCCTTTTTTTGTACTTTCTTATCTGTCTCCAAGTTTGACTTTGCAGTGGGCAGGGAAAACTTTTACTATTTCTTACACCCTGTTTCTTTTTTTCCCACATGCAATTGAAGTCAGCCAGACCTCAGATCCATATTGACTCGTTCGCCCTGTTTTGTAAGCTGAAAATTTCTCATTCTTTTGATGCAGACAGAAATGCTGTCCTCTGCAGTCCACCATGCTCTTGGAAGCAGAGGCTGAGCAGGCCAGCTTTCCCTCTTTTTTATATATATATTTATATATTTTTTTAACCCATCTCCCAGATCCTGAAAAAAGAAAAAAAAAGAGGCAAGAGAAATCCATTAAATCCATGAATGGATTCTCATCAAAGACACGTGCGTTTAAGGGAGAGACAGAAAGGGAGAGCGATGGATACAGGGGGGGATGTGGGGGAGCAGTGTTTTGGTGGAGGTTCTGGGAGTAGACAGGCAAAGCTTCTGGAATGAAATGATGACAAGCAGGAAATCAGAGGAGATAAGATCAGACGTTGAGATAGTTCAATGCATTTGATCACCAAAAAGGAAAGGAGAGAAGGAAAAGTGATGGAAGCAGGCTCAGGAAAGGTGTGTGGAGGTGTGTTAGACTGGATGCTATTGAAGCTTATCTTTGCTAGTGTGTGTGTGTGTGTGTGCACACATACATGCACGTGTCTGAACACACACAGCCCCAGACCTCTCAATCTCTATTCTGCACTGAGGGGTCTGTGAAGCCGCTTCTGTGCCTGATAAAGACGCCTCATCTCTGGGCTACAGTGAGCATGAATCCTGCCTCTTACCCACACCAC
This sequence comes from Neolamprologus multifasciatus, assembly GCF_963576455.1. NCBI lineage: Eukaryota > Metazoa > Chordata > Actinopteri > Cichliformes > Cichlidae > Neolamprologus > Neolamprologus multifasciatus. Next base: position 15,865,078 of record NC_140442.1, read on the forward strand.
CTCCTTATATGACTTTTTTATTCTACCTTACACCTCCACCCTCCATTTCTCTGTCTCTCCCTCTCTCTCTCAGTCTTCACCGATATCTTTAACCCTTCCTTCAAGCTGTAGCAAGACTTATAATGTTTGTGCTTTCTGTAACTAGTTAGTTTTAACCAGAAACCTTCGCTAAGCAGCTTGGAGGCAAAGTTTCTTACCACATGCATATGAACAGGTTCTTGTCAAACACCAGCTATATTTGCACTCAGTGCTTAGTAGAAGTTGAAATCACCACACACCCCACAATAAGATATTATCAGAATACTACACTCACATTACAATGCAGTCGTGATCACGGTAATATGCCTAATTGATCCCCCCACCCGGTGCTTAACAGGGATATGAAGTTTGACATTTGGCTAATGGAGAAAAGGTCTTTATGTTGGATGTCTTCACCCCTTACAACTGTATATATGCATGTATAGCCACACCTTGCTTGCTAATACAGCCAAGAGTTCTGAGACAATGAAAGACAAAAGATCAGGAGGCTTCAGGTTTGATAGGAATTTAATGAAATTTGGAAGTTAAAATTTATATTTACCTTTAGTCTGGAGAGTAAAGCACCTTGAACTGCAAGAAGAGATTAGATGTGTGAATTTTGTCTAATATGGTTGTGTGGACCTGACTATATCTGCATGAGTGTGTACCGGTAGAAAAAAGAGGGCGCATAAATACAGAGACGTGCTGAGTTTCCTTGTTGCATCTGTATGACATACACCAGCTTCTTTCTTATATTATTTTAATTGTTGGTATAACCAACACGTGTACATTAAAAATGAAGGAGAAAAAAACTTTCCATGGGTAAGCAGTAGAAAAGGACTGTGTGTGTGCATGCACAGGGTAGTGTCCATGTGCATGCACACTTGCACCCCACATCAAAGGAACGGGGCATTTCATCAAAAACTAACCAAGTGTGACAAAATTACCTGAAGGCAAAGTCAGCCAATGAGAAAGCAGCTTTTTGGCATGCAGTAGCCAACTGCTGCTTCCTGTCACTGCACTAGTTTCCCCCTGGCTGTGCCCGATGTGATGTCCATGACATGAAAGGCACTACAGAGCTCAGTCATCCTCTGACACAGGCTGAGCATCAGACAGCTACACCATGGAGGCCTGTGCCTTCCAATTGGTCTCTTTAGTTTCACAGGTGTTTTTGTTTGCTTCAAGGACGTTTTTCACTTTAACCTGAGAGGTTTTGCTCTGAAAGCTACCTAGCTTCAGAAGGTGAATGAGACTGTATCCCCTAACTGGAACTGGGGCTTTGTTTTGTGTTTTCGCTCACTGGCGCGACGCTGCAAATGTATAAGCCTTTTATAGTAATGAAAATAAGAAAGTGCACCCTATTTCAATTCCAAGGGTTTACATACCAGGACTTCTCTTTTTTTAATAATCTGGTTATTTTAATCATTTTCTGTATGACTTCTCTCAATTTTTTGGGAGGAATTTTCATTCACTCTTCTTTATTGTCTTGCTTCAGTTCATTGAGGTATGTGGGCATTCAGTTATGCACAGCTCTCCTAAATGCCACAGCGTCTCTTTCTAGAATACTTTGGCATACAGAGGAATTCATGGTCCCGTGCCTGCAAAATAAGCCCAAGTCATCACCCCTCCACTGCTGTGCTCGACAATTGGTACGAGCTGTTTGTTCTCATATGCTGTGTTTTGATATCCCCAGACGTAGTGCTGTCCATCATGGTCAAACATCTCTACTTTATTCTCATTTGTCCAAAGGACATTGTTCCAGAAATCTGGTTGTGTGTTCAGATCTGATTTTACAAACCTGTGCTGTGCTGAGATGTTCTTTTTTGAGAGAAGAGGCTTCTCTGCGTAACCCCCCTATCCAACACCCTGAACAGGTCACTAGTGTGTTGTAGACAGAGACAGAAAGCCATTTGCACTTACATTTGCAGCTATGGGCAATGTAGAGTCACTAGTTAACCTAACCCAACTAACTCCATGTCTTTGGACTGTGGGAGGAATCTAGAGTACCTGGAGGGAACCCATGCAGACATGAGGAAAACATACAAACTTTACCCTCTGCTGTTAAATTGCTAAAACTGTATGGATTTTCAGGCCAGGGCAAAATTTGATCATAGAGGATTTAAAAGATATTTCATGCTTATTTTTTTAACATTAAACAATAAGCGTGGAACATCTTTTAACCTGCTAAGAGATGATCTAGTATTTTAGAACTTGTACTTCCAGGGCATTTGTGCCACCTAAAGATTATACTGCCAGGTAACACTGGCAGCCGCCAGTATTTATCTATTTGTTTATTTTGTATTGTTAACTGCAAACAGCTAGGAATTGAGAATATCTTTCATACAAAGCAGGGATATATAATCCGACTTCTTCAACCTTCAGTCTGATACAGATACCTTTCTGCTGATACCAAGCTCACATCTGATATTCAGTGTATAATAAGTATAATAAGGTGTATTCTCCCATCTGAGAAGGTGACTGGGAATCATTGTTTTACACGTAAGGCAACATCAGGCTCAGCCTTGAACATTGATCTCCTAATTTCGTAACATAAATTGTCCAAAAACCTCAAAGAATATTAATTTACTGAACTTTTTTTGTGAACTAAAGTGAATACAATAATAAATGTAAAAGTGTAATGGCGCTATTTATCAGGTGCTGTGAATTTTTTTGCATTAGAGTTGTTTCCTCTCAAAGCAGTAGTGACTGTGTTTTTTACCCCTTGGACGTAAAAGGCTGATGGGGTATTATTGTCACTCTGCTGGGCAAACAGGCAGGCCAATGACATGGACACCCAAATTTGAGGATGAGATAACTTGAGGAGCTTCAAATTAATAACATAAGTGCATCTATTAATATTGGACTAGTTTTCAGGTTTTCTGAAAATCTTGTGAATGCGATAACTTAACAGCAAGGCGATGTAGGATTTTAAAATTGATACCAAAGGTGTGTCTGCTGTGAGGCTGATTGTTAGGTTTTCCTTTTGTTTTCAGTATTACATCTGGAGAACAGGGTTTCTGCAGGCCGTGGGTGCGTCAGCTTGGGTACAAACTTTGAAAACCTTTTTAAAAATTTGTTTGCACCAAGGAATTCATGTGTATACAAGTTTTGTTTGTTGTGCTGTGCACTACGCTGACTGTGCAGACTTTTATGTGGCCGTGCACGCATCTGCTTTCACACAACTTTCCATGTGTGGACGCATGCACCCCTGACCGAATGTGGTTCGACTGTTTGGATCCTGATGTGCCTTCAATGTGTTGCATTCCCATCCATATTTGGAGCCGTGCACTTGTGATCCGACCACCCAAGATGCTTTTAGTACAAAACAAGCACACGGCTGATTTTCCTAATTTTCAGAGAATTTACAGCTCCAATTGGCAGACTTTTTTTTGGCTTTCTTTATTTAAAATGTTTGTGTAAATCTTTACGTGCCCGTTTTCTGCGTGCCTGTAGGAAATTAGCAGCTTACTGCATAAAACGTGAGAAAAGAAATCTGCTCAAACAGAATAGCAGGTGAGGTAAAAGATGTATAATTTTTGCAAGCGTGAAGCATATCTTAACGTGACAGTGAGCCACAGAAATATTCCACAGGTGGTGTTTTAGAGGACTGCATTTGTTATCATCATTATTATGAGTGTTTATCCTTGGACCAGCCATAAACTGGTCCATAAATGTCTATTTTCTTTGGAGAACACAGTCTTTTGGTGCTAAAACTACAGACAAGTCTTAGCTTCCACGTCGCGACTCACGAAGATGTGATAGCTGTTTAATTTTTTGTTTGTTTGTTTGGTTTTTAATACATTCGTTCATATTTTATCCACGTCAAGCCATTCATTCTTTCTAGCTCTGATCCTGACCTCCAGAGAGCTTACTGTTCTCTCTCTCAGCCGGAAGATGGTGGTACAAGGTTGTTGTCATTGTATTTGTCATAGCTACGTCTCGTTCTTCTCTCTTGCCTCCTGTCGTTGCTGACTTATTAGGTTGGTCCTCTGCCATTTGGAGATATACCAAATCATATTATTCAGTCGGTCATGGATTAGGCGAGGAGGAGAAAAACAGTGGCTGGGGGATGATCAAAGAGGGCCCACATTCACCTCACACTGACAGACTAACCGGGAGACAAAGAGATTGGAGGGGCAAGGCAAGGGATCTAATTTTAGGGGGAGGGGTGGAGGGTAAAGTTTAAGATGTTTTGTGCAGATTATTGGCTAAATTTGGATTTGCCTTCCATTGGTGTATGTTGACATCAGAGCTCGGCTGTGCGCGAACGCGCGTTGTGCGTTTGCCTCCGTGCGCGCATGCCCGGATCTCTGCGAGCTCCTCGTTTCCTCAGTGCACCATCGGGCCCGGCGGCGGAGAGGGAGGGAGAGAGCGAGCGAGTGAGTCACCCAGCAGATGAAAGAGTCAAAGTAAAAGCTCTGCCATCCCAAAAAAAACATCACACAGCTCCCTCGCTCACTTTTTGAAGTCATCCAAGAGGAGGGAGGGAAGCGACACACTTTTTTCCAATCGCATTAAAACATGGCGTCAGGCAGCTCCCATCTTGTTGCACGCTATAGATTACACTTTGGTTTGAAGTGGAGTTTTAAGTGGGACACCACTATGTTGTTTTTTTTTTTTTTTTAGTTGTGTGTGTGTGTGTGTGTGTGTGTGTGTGTAGCAAGGGGGAAAATCTCTCAGTTCAACTGAAAATCATGCTGCACCTTAACATCAGTAACATCAATCCAAAATACACTGAAGACATAAATAGAGATGTACCTACACAGAGAAGTCTAAACCGAATTTCATTGCGACTCTGCGAGATTTCAGTGAATAACTGAGACGATTCTGCGTGTCCTTGTGTTAAGTCACAGCTTAACTGTCATCTCAAGTTAAGACCAATGCCTGTGAACAGTTCACACACGAATCTGGGCACAGAAAGCATGACTGAGACACTTTCAGCATCTGATTCAGCATTCGAAGCGTTTAAATCCTCAAACTTCTTTTTTTTTTTTTTTTTTTTTATCCCAGCCTTAAGATGTAGGTTAGATTTTAATCCCTTTCACACTGATGGCAAAAGGATATAATTGGTTTTCTGTTATAAAGATCCAGCTGGTGGAGTGTGTAATCACTGAACATTTGGGATGTTGCGTGTGTCTGCGTATTTGATGTATGTTTATCTGCCTGTGCGTGCCCGTGATGCATTATTTCTGTTCTGTGTATGAAGCGGCACTGACAGTTAGCAGCAGGGATGAAGAGAATCACTACTGACAGGCAGTGATGGCAAACTGTGAAATGGAAATAAAGCCTCTTGTCATTACAGCAGCAACTCTCTCTCGCACACGCAGATACACAGGCGAGCGCAGCAAGACAGCAATGATTACAGACAAACGAGCAAATAACATCTCCCAGCTCTCCCTCACTAGCAGATTGAACTCAAATTGTTATGAGAGTCATGCGCGGTGAACAGAGAATCGTTTTGAATGCTTACAAATACTGCTGCCACTAAAACTGAAGGCTTTGTGGAGCAATGGAGAAAAGCTTCTCTTTGAAATCGCTTTCTTTCCTTCAACAAACGAACCCCCACAAATCTGCTCCCCAGCGTGTTGTATACAACTTGTTGTATGCAGGGTTAAACCACCAACAGCCATTAAGAGAGCATGTTGTAACTCACTGTAACGTCCCGGCTTTTTACCTAACCACTTTTCGGATTGGAGTCCGCACTGTGTCCTTTCGATGTGTCGTGTGATATCATCCTTGCGTAAGCAAGTATTGACTTTTAGTTTTGTGCCTTTTGTCAGAGTTCAGCTTTAGGACGATGCTGAAAACCATAATTGCTCTTTAGCAATGTGAGATGATTGGAAACACATCGCAGAAAAATGCCATATGGAAGCAATATCCTGTCCAAGATGGAAGAGATTTTGGAAATAAAACCTTGTTTTCGGAGAAGTTGGGATTGCTGTTTTAAATGTAAATAAAAACAAATGCAATGATTTGCAAGATATTTAAACCCCGTTTTTAATTAAGTGGTGAAACTAAGGAATGTTCTAGTTCTTTGAAATATATGTTCAGTTAGAACTTGTTGACAGCAATTCTTTGCAAAAAAAAAGTTGGAAAAGTCACATCGTGCTTAAAAAACAAAGTGGGAAATGTCTTGCAGTGGATCAAGTTAGTCAGTAACATGACTGAGTGCTAAAAGAACATCCCAGAGTGGCTGAGTCTTTTAGAAGTAAAGATAGGGAGTGGTTTACCCCTCTCTGTGAAAGACTGTTTGGGCAACATATTGCAAAGAATTTTGGAATTTCATCATCTATGGTGCATTGTGTAATTAAAAGATTGAGGGAATCTGGAGAAATCTCTGTACACAAGGGACAAGGCTGAAAACCAATATTGGCTGTCTGTGACCATCTGGTCCTCAGGCGGTACTGCAAAACAAAAAAGAAATAAATCATTGCATGGACTCAGGAACTCTTATAAAAATAACTGAACATAGCTTGTCTTTGCTGCCATAAGTACAATGTGGCACAAATGCAAAAGAAAACAAACATGCATAGTAGCAAAGCAGAAAACTTTCCTGAGGTCTGAAGAATCAAAAGTTGGAAAACTCTTTCTTTTTAGTGAGATGGAGCTCCTCGCTTGTTGTCAGTGCTAAGAGTTTAGACGTTGGCCTCCGTAATAATATGTAGTGTGCACAGAGGTGCAGTGGTTAGGGCTGTTGCCTCACAGCAAGAAGGTCACAGAGAGCGAGATTGCTTGTCTTCCTAGTACCTGTTTAGATTCTCTCCAGGTACCCCAGTTTCCTCCCACAGTCCAATTACACGCAGGTTAGGTTGATTCTAAATTACTTGACTGTGAATGAGCATGATTGTCTGGCTGTGTTGGCCCCACGATAGATTGTGACCTATCCAATTTGTACCCCGCCTCTTACCCCTGACAACTAGGATAGGCTCCAGTTCATGGAGTATATTCCAACAATATGTTTTTTCCTTTTTTGGGGGGAGAAGCTACGCAGTCATCCCCAGTAGCTTTTTTCACTGTGGACATTGTTTATTTCAGTAAAACAATACCAAACTGCATTCTGCACAAAATCAAAGCTTCAAAGAAAAAAAAAGGAAAGTACAGGTGTTAAATTGGCTTCTCTACAGTCCAGGTAAAATGTACTTGTGGGAATGGGATACCATTTTGCTTTTGATTTCCTTAGTTCAAGCACTTTGAGATTTTTGTTATAAGGAGAGGTGATGAAACACATCCCAACTTCTTGTTGAAATGCTTTGCATGTATGAAATTCTTAAAAACCTTTTTAGTAAAGTTTGAACATTTGATGTGTTTTCTACTGCTGAAAACTGTGCATCTGACTATAAGACACAAACATTACCATGCAGTGACTACATTGATTACACTAAGAAGTGTTTACCATAGCTGCTTCCTCCTTTAGCAAGAATACAGCCGTCTGTTGTGAACAAAGGGATTGCACACCTTGAGCAAATCTCATTTCCAGCAATAGATCAAACTCTGGATGTGTGTTTGGCCTTCATGCATCCTGTTTGTCTGTTTGAATAAGTGTGACTTGTGTGCATATCGTTAAGTGTGTGAGAGAAAGTCTCCCCCCCCGCGTTCTTTCTTTCTTTGTGCCACTCATGTCCCCATCCTTTTTAAGTGTGCCCATGTATCCATGTGTGCCCGTGTCTATGTGTGTGTTTGGCCTGCTTCCCATTGCAGATTATTAATTAAGTCCCGGTAAGCGGTGCATGCCTTACCTTCAGATCTACTTCCACTTTCTTTAGCACACACTGGTATCTGCGCACGCACACGCACACACACATACACAGACGAACACACTTCAAAGCAGCTGCACTCCACACCGCTAGGATTAAGAGGCGATTGAAGAGCCTGATACAGCCTCAAAGTGCCTTCAGCGCAAAAATGCCTTTGGCAGGGCGCAGGTACTCTCTTTGAAAGTTCTTACACACTCACACAGACACACACATATGGATGGGCTTTTAATTTAGCACTGTTTTCCCTTTGTATTTGTCACAGTCCAAATGGGGTATTTTTCACTGCGTGTACTATCCATATTTTCTTCTACTTCTGTCCATTTTTATGTGTGTTTAGATGGTAGAGGTTTATAATGTTTGAAGTTTTTTAAAATACTTTTTTATAATACTTCCTGCTGAAATCCCCCGAGTGACTTCAGGTAAAAGGAGTAAGTTAGTAGCAAGCTCTTTGTGATTTTGTAAAAAATCTGAGCCTGTTTGTGTGTCAGTATGACCACATGCTAAAGGTACAGTCAGTAATTTGAGGTCATTTAATGGAAAATAAGGATATATAGTGTGTAATTAGATCTTCCAACAAATTGATGCATTCTCAAACTTATAATTAATGTATTAAAAATAAATGGGAGTTGGTTGGCATTGGTTTGTGAAGGTGAATGTTCCCTTACTATATTTGAATACAGTGACCAGGTAGGACAGCTCCCTTCCAACTGATCGCATTTTATATAGAGACACCTGCATTTTCAGGCTGAAGTTATAAAGGATCATATCTATGTTTTATCATTGGGGGAGGGGTCATCTTCACCAAAACCACGAAGGAAAGAGACAGCACCACTGGCATCTGTGTAAAATGTCATACTCTTCCTTCGCATCTCAAGCCTCATCTCATAATATAAAGTCAGGGCAAAAATGTCCATAAACACGCTTATTAATTCCCAGTGTTGTCACAATTCCTTGTTGTCAGCAGATTAGACATGTGACACTCCGTCTCCGGTTGACAAGAAATAGCTAAACCAAAACAGCTGGTTACAAGCTAACATCATACCAGCTAATGTTAGACTTGAGTGTCCTAAAAATCTCACTTGTCTTTCTTATCCATCTATTTATTCTTTTCCACTTATCCTTATCAGGGTTGCCGGGGGGCAACCCTGATAAGTGAAAATTTGAAAATTTGTGAAAATTTTACACACTGTAAATTTAAGAAAGCCATTTACATGTAAACCTACAGTCTCACATTGTGCAGTATAAACATCACCTAAATTAACTGTAGAGACGATTACATGTAAATGGAGAAATAGATACATTTATGACTCTTCTTTTATCTTTTTTTTTAATTTTTCTAAATATAGAACACGAACAATACACAAATATCCGTTATTATAACAGAGTCACTCACAAGATGGAGCAGAGCTGAGACAGAAAATGTAAAAAAAGAACTCCATTTGTTTCCCTTTCGCACAGACAGTTCATTCTCTCGTCTTTCCTACGCCCTCCTTTGTCCTCCGCGCTCTCATCAGCTGCTTTAGGGCCCCTAGGGACAAGCGGGCCGCCACTCAGAGTCCTGGCGCAGGAAGACAGGGCTTGTATCCTTGGTGATGGCTCTGTGTTTCCGTGGTGACAGGTGTGTCCGTTCAGAGCGGACGGCCGTGTTTGTCAGGAAGTGTTTGGAAGGGGTGCGGAGTCCAAACGCAGCTCAGGTGTTGATGGCTGTGAGTGGGAGTGTTCAGTGTTTGTTCATGAGTTGTCTGTCTGTCAGTGGCTGTCAGGAGAGTCAAGTAAGTGTTTGTGTGCGCAAAAGAGAGAGAATCATGTTTACTACAGTTTAGAATAACTTTCTGAATACATCTCTGCATGGCTGATGGTTTACAGTTGTGTGTTTTTCAGGAATTTAGAAGAAATATATTAAACTGTGGCCCCTTTTTTAGTGGCATAGCAACTGAAGCGTCTAAATAATATATAGCATATAAATGCTGATTTCTGTAGTTTTACAGCAGAATGTGAGACTTAAGTTTAATCCTCATCCACTAAAAAGCTTTGCCTGGCCTTCACATAATGACCTCTGTCCCCCATTAATTCAACCCTTAGTGTTTCCTTAGTACTTGTATGGACCACATCCACGTCCATACAGGCCGCTACTGACGTCCCTGTGGAATTCCAGCACTTCACACCTAATTATCTCACTCAACAGTTCAGCCTCTTATTGAAACTCTGGCAGCACAACACAGCTAGCTGAAAGGAGAAAGATCTCGCATTAGAAACACACAGCCTTTGCTTCCAGCTGGCTAGCTTCCCATAGAGAAACAACGGAAAACAAAAGAGACGAGCAACGCTCACTAAACTTCCAGCAACAATCGCCATTCACTTCTATTCTGTCTCCACCCTGTTTAGTTTCCCAGCTTCTCTCAAATGTCTCCCTCGCTTTTTTTTTTCTTACCCTATAGCTAATTGGCAGCAACATTTTAATTCCCCTACCCCTCACCGTAGCCCCTCGTCTTGTTAAGTGATGAATTGTTGGCAGGGGATCAAAGGGGAGTGGTGCCCACTGTGCACTGTGCCCATCGCTACCTGCTGGCACACATGAGCGCTGGGAGTGGCGCGGAGCCAAGGGGCCGCAGGCGTGCTCAACAGGGACACACTGCCAAGAGGCAGAGGTCAGCACAAAAGTGTGTGTGTGTGTGTGAGAGAGGATGGTTAGGTTGGGAGGGTAATGTGTCTCTGTGCACTTCCTAACGGAAGATTGAATTTCACTACCCTGTCTCTCTTTGTGTCCCTCAACCTGGCCGTCTGCATATCTCTTTCTCACACTCCCCTCTCCCTTCTTCTCCTTGCAGACCAACAGCAGGCTGAAGCAGATTGAGAGGGAGTACAGTCAGAAGCTTGCCAAATCTGCCCAGGTAATCAGTTTTCACTTTCTTGTTTTTCTACTCGACTATGTGACGGAACAGACAAAATGTACTGATGGGGGAAAGGTGGTGGCACACACACACACACACACACTCTCCTGAACATGAAGTAAGCTGCCATGGCCTTTTCTCTTAAGCATATGTGCACGAGCGCAAATGTACGAGAAAGTGCACGCAGAACAGAGTGTCAGTGCCAGAGCACAAAAGTTCATATTAGAGTGAAATTTGTAAAGCTTTGCTATCTGACTTTTATCAGCCCCTCTTTCATTCCTGTGTCCAAAGTCAGAGCATTTTTATCAGGCTTCAAATTTACACATAATTCTTCTCCTTATCTTTGCTAGCCTTAGATTAGAATTAATATTTGCTCTCTGAAAGCCGCACCAATCAAACACCGACACATGAGTTGAAAGGGCTGGAATGAGTGCAACCACTACACTTACATTCATGTGGTGATCAGACACGAATCCAGGAAACTTTTGCCAAACATTAATATATCAATTGTGTCTTTTAAGTTTGTTCAGCTGCCCCCCAGTGGCCACAATTCCCCGGGTATAAAATATCTTGGCACTCTCTTAAGAGATTTTTCCTCCCACAGGACAATCACCAGGATTTAGAAAAGGGGGAGAAAAAAGAAAAAGAGTTGCAAAAACACAAGCAGTCCAGCTCTTTGTGTGATGTTGCCGCGGCCCCCAAGTGTACTACGGCTCATGGGAGCTACACAGCCCGAGCAAACTGTTAAGCCAGCGAAACATCTTGAAAACATATCGGTGAAAGTCCTTTTCATATACCATACCTGTCTGTCCGTCACCTGGCTACACTTCAAATCCAGGGAAATGTGTTTAACATTACTTCTTGTGTCCTTAGGCCACATAAAATTGAGTTAATTCTTCTGTCCAAACAGAAATATCACTACCTCGGACACACGTTGCCATTCAGCACGACGTCTCAGAAAGTTCTGGCAGCTTTCACCTCACCAGTTTAAAGATCCAAAAACACCCTAAGTAGTGTTTACATTACAAAAAGAAAAGTGGTTTCTTCTTGATTATGTAGCAGGCTAAAATATTACAATCATTTGGCCGTAATTGCACCTCGTTACCCAAAGAGGAGATTCAAAAAGGCTGGGGGGGGAGGTGACGAGGGGGAGGAGGAGGTTGTTGTTTTTCTTTCTTTCTTTCTTCTCCTCTTTAAATCTCCCCCATTTCGGGTTGGTTGGCAGAGGCTCCGAGTTGAAAGCGGGGTTGACAAGCAGATGTTGTGAGGAAAAACGGTAGCTTATTAGGTTACACAATGCTCAACTTCAAAAGGAGTTGGGTGCTGTGCGAAAGTTTAGCCTATGCCCGCTTTGGAGGGTGCAGGGCCGCCGCAGACGAGCAACAAGTGATTAATCCTCTGGTTTGGGGACACAGAGCTGGCATAGGTTTAACAAACAACACTCGCTGACATTAGAAGATGGTCCCAGAGCGCAGAACTCAACACCGCTGTTGATGCGAGCGGTTACATAAAGGTTATGCTAAAGGAGTGGGTTCTGTGCAAACATGTTAATATGCGTGATTATTTCTGAGTATTTGTTATGGGCTTGGGCGGCTTTGTTTTAAAAGGTAAAGGTGGAACCAAGAAGGCTTTTTTCCCCTCTCTGCCCCCCACCCACCCCCACCCCTTGGAGCAACTCAGTCAAATGTAAACAAGAGGTCTTTGAACCTCAAAGGCTAACCCCAGTTGTTAACCCCTCAGTGTCTGACAGGGAGCATCGCTCTTGAGCTCAGCTGCATAGCTAATAGCCCAATTAAAAACATACCATGCCATCCATTATCCTAGGGGGCCTGATATGTATGTTTCTTTGCATTCACACACACAAACATACACACAGAAGTGCAGATTCTATTCTTCTGTATATTATCTCCCTGCTTTTGTCTCTGTGCTCTGGCTCTTTCAATCAGGCACACACACACACATACATACATACATACACAGCTCTCCTAATTAGTGTCTCCTACCCAGTCCTGTGTGTTAAGCGCCTAGCTGCGAGTGGTCCTCCTGGGTGACCTGTGAACTAAACAGGGCCCACTTAATGGTCAGGTTACAGTGGGTGGTAGTCTTGGTGCTGATAGATCATTACTTTATCCCTGACCGCAAGTAGGTGGGAGGTGGAGGGAACGTTCTCTGGGAGGCACAGTTCACGACAGGTTGAAATTAATATGTAAATTTATTTCATTTATTTAAACACAATGTTGTGTTTAAATAAACATTTTCACATCAAAACAAAATCGAAATGTTTCAGCACTGTTTAAACTTTGGGTTCTTTTCTGTATTGATTGTTAGTAGAGCTTTTGCTCTCTTTCACAACTCTCAGCATATTCATTTCCAGTAATGCAGGAGACAACTGGTTTCTAGGGAAAAAAAAAAAGCTCTAAAGTTTCTTTGTGAACTTGCTGACCAATTAATATCTAGCTGGCAAATACGGTCATGCGAAAAGAAAAGCTTTTCACACAACTCTCTGCAGCCCCTTTTTCATTCCAGTTTGAAAAGTCAGAACATTTTATCAGGCTTCAAATTTGCACACAATTATTCTCCTTATCTTTTCTAGCCTTGGATAATAATTAATATTTGCTCTCGAAGCTGCACCAGTCAAATGTCAGCCGGTAAGTTGAAAGACTTACATTCATCAGGTGATTACACTCAAATCCTGGAAGCTTTTGCTAAACATATATCAACTGTGTCTTTTAAGTTTGTTCAGCTGCCTCACCACCTTTACCAGCAATAACTTTAACAGCACGGCTTTTTCGGCCTGTCACATCTTTGTGGAGGAATTTTTACCCACTCCTCTTGACCGTGTTGCTTCATTTCATTGAGGTTTGTAGGCATTCATTTATGCACAGCTGTCTTAAGGTTCTGTCACATTTCAAGTATATGAATCAGGTAGAAGTTCGGACTCTCACATTTGACTCAAGTGTATTCGAGGTGCCCAGGTCCTGTGACAGCCAAACAAGCTCAAATCATCACCCCTTCACATGTGTTTGACAGTTAGTATGAGGTGTTTATGCTGATATGTCTTTTGGCCAAAAGTAGCACTATGCATTATCTCCACTTTGGTGGACATTTTTCCATAAGTTTAGTTGTTTGTTCATCTTTGCAAGCCTAAGCTGGAGGGTTGGGAGGTTGCGCAGACTTTTTGATCGACGGAGCAATGTAATCATGCACGGACTGATTTGTGCATTTACAACATAGTTCATCTATGTTTGGACTTCTTCTAATTGCCCAAAAAATTAAATAAATAAAGTAGCCAATTTGGGATTTCTTTGGCTTTAAACCGGATGTAAACCTAAGGATGTAATCAAAGCGGTGTAGCGCTTGTGCAGACGTATAGTGCGAGCAAAGGACTCAAACACGACTAACTTGCATAAGCTTGTACGTATCCACCATCCAAATGTTTTTTTTCTGAACATAGGCTACTGCCTTTCTTTCTTTCTCTTATGAGCTTGAGTAAATAAATCGCTGCATTTGGGCGCACTCTGAGATCGTGCATTTGCTCGCAGATGTGAGAGGGTGCTGATAAAAACTGAGCTTTTTTAAAAAAAAATTCTGTTGGCTGCGTCTATTAGCTCCATAATTATTAGCAAACATACTCATGGGCAAATAAATAAATAAATGATTTGTGTAAAAATGATCGATAGTCGATATATTCTTCCAATCCCCCACCCCTACTGTACTGCCATGTTCTTTTTCAACAAGAATAAACTTTCTCTTTGAAACCCTTCCAAGCTATTTGTCCAGTCTTCTGCTCACTGTACTGTCATGAACTTTAAGTAATATTTAATATGCTATAGAACCCAAATCATAACCCTGTCGCCACCGTGCTGGCTTTTGGTAGGAGGTGTTGATACAGCTGATATGCTGTGTTTGGTTTTCACCAAACGTGGAGCTGTGCATTCTTTAAAGTTCCCAAAAAGTCAGTCAGCTTTTCTCAAATGAATCTATAAGCTGTAAAGATGAATGGATCTTATAGGAAAATACTAAGGAATACATTTTATGTGGAAATCTTGTAATACCACTTTTAGTTATGCAGAAACATTAAGTGCAGCGTGCCTGATGTCTTGGGAAAAAAGATGCCACAGAGGTTCCACACTTTGCACTGGCACACAGATCTGAAGACACAAATTCATGCAAGTATAATGTGCATTGAAAATATTTTTTGCACTCACCTATTCTTAATGCAGCTGTTCACACACACAGATCTCGTGATTTCACTTGATTAAATTGCAGAATTTATTTCGTTGGACCAAGCTTGATTTTTCTGAATAAACAGTTCTGACCAATCAGACCAATGCATTTGGCAACAAGTGCACTCGTAGCTCAAAACACAGTACTGAATATACAAATAGAAAAATAATAGTAGTTAACCTCAGACAGACAGCTAGGCACTGCTCCGGCCCAGAATTTCATGCTGACTTTATTTTTTCACACCGCGTTTCTTTGAGGATGAATTCCCCCCCCTCTTAAAAAAAATGCTTTTGGTTTGTTTATACATTGGAAAAATTCTAAATTTGTGATTTTTTTTTTTTTTTTTTTTTTTCTTCCAAAAACACGCTTGGTGCCTAAAAGCTGTAACTTAACAACAAGTATGTCATATTTGGTATCGTTTTTTGGGAGGTTCTGAGACTTTTACATCATCAGTGTGATGAATAAATTACATCATGCAGTTTTAAGCAACTTTTTAAGAAAATGTAGCAAAATTAAAAGTCAAATATGAAATTTAAGAATTTTCTGGCAATTGTTTCATATTTCAGGCTTTATGGGGCTAACACAGCTACACTTTGTTGGGGAACGTCTGCAGTTATGGCAGAAATGTTACCAAACAAAGAGGCAATAAGTGAAATGTTCTATCATTTACACTGTTTTTTTTGCTGGCGGGGTCAAATCACTGGAATCATTATCAGAGGAAATGGGCAACTCAAATTAAGCATCAGCCACCAGGTTTTCGCACTTACAAGTGTTTGTGTTCTTTTCATGTATCATTACAGAGCAGCCTTTCTCCTCTGGTAGCCTGTTTACCCACCTGTTTACAAACAGGTGGGTAAACAGACTCGTTTCTGTCCTCCTTTCTTTTTTTCATACTTCAGGTTCATGGGGAGGCAAGCCTGCCCTTAGCCCTAAACAGAGATGCTAGCAGGCTGGGAAAATAGGCAAGTCTCACCAGACCAATTATAGACTTAAAAAGGCCTGGCTGCCTATCAGAGAGTGAAAAAGGTGCTATGGTGTGTGTGTGTGCATGCATGTGTGTGTGTATATATAAATATATACAGTGGGGCAAAAAAGTATTTAGTCAGCCACCGATTGTGCAAGTTCCCCCACTTAAAATGATGACAGAGGTCAGTAATTTGCACCAGAGGTACACTTCAACTGTGAGAGACAGAATGTGAAAAAAAAAAAATCCATGAATTCACATGGTAGGATTTGTAAAGAATTTATTCGTAAATCAGGGTGGAAAATAAGTATTTGGTCAATAACAAAAATACAACTCAATACTTTGTAACATAACCTTTGTTGGCAATAACAGAGGTCAAACGTTTAGTATAGGTCTTTACCAGGTTTGCACACACAGTAGCTGGTATTTTGGCCCATTCTCCTCCATGCAGATCTTCTCAAGAGCAGTGATGTTTTGGGGCTGTCGCCGAGCAACACGGACTTTCAACTCCCGCCACAGATTTTCTATGGGGTTGAGGTCTGGAGACTGGCTAGGCCACTCCAGGACTTTCAAATGCTTCTTACGGAGCCACTCCTTTGTTGCCCGGGCGGTGTGTTTTGGATCATTGTCATGTTGGAAGACCCAGCCTCGTTTCATCTTCAAAGTTCTCACTGATGGAAGGAGGTTTTGGCTCAAAATCTCACGATGCTTGGCCCCATTCATTCTGTCCTTAACACGGATCAGTCGTCCTGTCCCCTTGGCAGAAAAACAGCCCCATAGCATGATGTTTCCACCCCCATGCTTCACAGTAGGTATGGTGTTCTTGGGATGCAACTCAGTATTCTTCTTCCTCCAAACACGACGAGTTGAGTTTATACCAAAAAGTTCTACTTTGGTTTCATCTGACCACATGACATTCTCCCAATCCTCTGCTGTATCATCCATGTGCTCTCTGGCAAACTTCAGACGGGCCTGGACATGCACTGGCTTCAGCAGCGGAACACGTCTGGCACTGCGGGATTTGATTCCCTGCCGTTGTAGTGTGTTACTGATGGTGACCTTTGTTACTTTGGTCCCAGCTCTCTGCAGGTAATTCACCAGGTCCCCCCATGTGGTTCTGGGATCTTTGCTCACCGTTCTCATGATCATTTTGACCCCACGGGATGAGATCTTGCGTGGAGCCCCAGATCGAGGGAGATTATCAGTGGTCTTGTATGTCTTCCATTTTCTGATGATTGCTCCCACAGTAGATTTTTTCACACCAAGCTGCTTGCCTATTGTAGATTCACTCTTCCCAGTTTGGTGCAGGTCTACAATTCTTTTCCTGGTGTCCTTTGAAAGCTCTTTGGTCTTGGCCATGGCGGAGTTTGGAGTCTGACTGGTTGAGGCTGTGGACAGGTGTCTTTTATACAGATGATGAGGTCAAACAGGTGCCATTCATACAGGTAACGAGTGGGGGACAGAAAAGCTTCTTACAGAAGACGTTACAGGTCTGTGAGAGCCAGGGATTTTCCTTGTTTGAGGTGACCAAATACTTATTTTCCACCCTGATTTACGAATAAATTCTTTACAAATCCTACCATGTGAATTCATGGATTTTTTTTTCACATTCTGTCTCTCACAGTTGAAGTGTACCTCTGGTGCAAATTACTGACCTCTGTCATCATTTTAAGTGGGGGAACTTGCACAATCGGTGGCTGACTAAATACTTTTTTGCCCCACTGTATATACAGGAGTAACAAGACAGACAGCTGAGTTTACTAGTTTGGAGTGCCGCCACTGCCCCGGGGCTGAAGACCAGCAAATGCAGGGAATCCATATTGCAAAATAATTATTATGACCAGAAATGATGTTCACATAATGATGTGTCATTTGTTGCTTTCATGTGGCTGTCCCACTGACTAAATAAGCCTAATCTCCCTAGCACCCCTCCACCCCCCTTCACCCTTGCCGTCTCTTTCTGTCTGTGGTCGACCCGCGCCGCTTTAGCTCCCATACTCCCACATAATGTGCAGATTCCAGCGGGGCTAGTCCTCCAGAGTTTGAACATGGTAAACAATTATCTGTCTAGCCCAAAGCAGCGGCAATACCCTCCTTCCTCCTCCTCACCTCTTTCTCCCTTCCCTCTCTCTTTCTCTCTCTTTTTTTCTTACTCTCTCATATTTTCTCTGCCTTTCTCTGACAGTGGCTTAAATAGAATGTTAATTTTGACTGGAGGTTTTCAAAGCCAAGACACTTCCTTTTCATCTTGGTGTGCACCGCAAGTTCACCAACACAAAGTCACTCCGCTCTTCAAAAAGGAAGTTGTTTTTTCCTTCCTGTCTATTTCTTTTTAAGTCCCTCTTCTTTCTCACTATTGCGCTTTCTCTCTCTCTCTTCTTTGTGTCTTCTGTCTCGTCTCAAAAAACAAAAAAGAAGACATGAGACTCTGGGAAAAGCGGTCTTTCAAGGTGATTGTTACTGCCTTCCCAAGCCATGGCAAATGCAAAATGCATTTTCCATCTGATACTAGTCTTTTTTTGTAAGCCCAGTGAAATGAAACAAATCAGAACAGCATTTTGTTAAGTGAACGTATTTTGCATTTTGCTTCTGGCAACAGGCTTTTCTCTCTTTGATCGCTTTACTATGTCGCTTGTTTCAAACATAAGCATAGAAATACAGAGAACTTCCAAGTTAACTTTGCACTAGGAAAAAAAAATGGTTCCCAAGTGCAAGCAGGCCAAGTTATGATCTTATTTAGTCACTGCCACTTCTGTTAAGTTTCTGTCAATCCTGCACACACTTGAGGATCAGTCAAAAACCTGACTTTTCTTGCCCACAGATAATTGCGGAGCTACAGACGTCTGTATGTGACTCAAAGGAGGAGGCGATACGTCTGCAGACGGCAATGGAGAAGCAGCTAAAAGAGGCCAATGCTCGCTGGGAAGAGGAAAGAAAGACAGTAACCCACCGTGCCGATCAGACCCACAAGGTCAGTGTTGGAAACCACACACTTTAATAATTACATCACTCAGCACTGAGCAACAGGTATTTCTTCACATTCTCTGATCAAAGTATGCAAGGTGGCACATGCCCCTTCTCTACACGTCTCATTATAAGCAGCTTTAATCATTTGTGTCCATTTATTAGGTGTGTGGTCCAGCAGTACTCTGTATTATTAAAGCTTTCAGTGGTATACTGCAGTGTTACGACTCTGTCTTGTGACAGTTGTTGGGGTTGGAAGTTTAAATTTGAACACACCAGATATGATGAGTCCCCGTGTTGTATTATAGAGACGAAAGAGCTTGAGAAACACTGCTTTCATGTTACTTAATCGAATGAGCGTTATAATTTTAAAAAATGAGAGAGTAGGAAGTGGTTTGCATGAGAATTACCACCTCAATAACCAATGCCAAGGTTCTCAAATAGAAACGAGTGGATTGCCCACTTTGAGTTGGGAATGAGTTGAGTTTGAGTGTCTTATAGACTTGCTTAAGATTAGACAGTGAAACAGGAAATTGACAAGCAGATTGGTACGACATCTGCAGTGATACAGACACTTTTACTGTCTGTGGAAAAGAGAGAGCTGAGGTAAAGCCAATCGATCTAAAATTCCTCCCCTCACCTGTGGCTAAGGTATGAAGCTCTGGCAAAGGACTGAAAGAATACGGTTTTAGATACAGACAGCAGAAATCATCCTTCTCTAAAGGGTGTCTAGGCCAAGACTTAGAGATATGGTAAGGATCTCAGTCACCCAGAGGTGCTCAGGGTAGTGCCAGTTTTTGTCTGCACTGATAGGAGCCAGTTGAGGTGGTTTGGACATGTGACTCAGATGCCTCCTGAACGCCTTAGATGAGGTGCTTTGGACATGCTCAACTGGGAGGAGATCCCAGTCCTGACCCAGGGCACACTGGAGAGATTCTGTCTCTTGGCCAGGTTGGGAACAATAATAATAATAATAATAATGGATTGCATTTATATAGCGCTTTTCGGGGCCCTCAAAGTGCTGTACAATTCCACTATTCATTCACTCTCACATTCACCCACTGGTGGAGGCAAGCTACAGTTGTAGCCACAGCTGCCCTGGGGCAGACTGACAGAAGCGAGGCAAGTAAGCAGTAGAAAAAATGGAAGGAATTTTATAAAATACATATTTCCTAAAATTACTAAACTATAATTAGTTCATTAACAGACCTGAATTTATAGTCAATATTATTGTTTTCAGTTAGATTTATAGCTGCTATGACACATGTTACACTTTTGTCACAAGTCCTAGAGACAGGTTGTCAGCCTCTGGTTGCTAAGGAAAAATGTGTGTTCCTCAGTTAGTTGGTGGGTCGTTTCTGGAAGTTTGGGCCTCACTGTTCACAGTTTCACTACTGCTTCGACAAACAGTTTGCAAGTGTTTGCAAACAAGTTGGTGTCTTCAACACAATCAATAGGCAACCAGGCAAGGACGTTCTTGTAGATTTCTTTGAGACCTGTTTCACTTAGTAACAGCAAGCGACCGCTCACCAACCAATCTGGGAATGTTTTCTCCAGCAACAAGTGGTTGCCATTGCCGTTGACTGGCCTCTAGGTCTGTGTAACTGGGGGCCAACTTGACAACTGGCAAGAAAGCTCACAAGAGAAAGTAGCAGCTGCAGTTATGTACTTCTTGTGTAAGCCAGAATGTATTTTTTGATATTTAAAGACAAACATAGCAGTGATATCGCTGAAAACACAGAAAAAGAAGCACTTCACATATGTGTTTTTTTTTTATCCTACCACAAATGGCTTGCACTGTATGAGGATGCTTGGCAGGAGAAGCGTTTTGAGTAACCGAACCCTCACAAAAACCTGAACTTACTTTTTATGTCAGTAAATGTAAATACGCTATTAACTATGATGGAGGTTACCACTAACAAAAAATACAGGAGCTTCTGTCCAAAGTGCCGGCCACTTTAATAGTTCATTCTGATTCAGTAAAAGAACTAGATGTTACAATCCCTGATAATGCATTATTAAGAGAGGATGATAAAGTCCCAGCAGTCACACAGTTCCTCTTCTCAGTGGTCTCTGCAGTGTTTGGTATATCTAAAGTATCTTTACACCAGCAGAGCTGGGGGTACGTCAGTAAACGTTGTGCTCTAAAAAAGCCTCGTCTGGATTTCACTTTTATAGAGTAGACACGGGTCGCTTTTCTTTAGTTAAAGCGCACTGCCTCTTTGTATGCATGTGCTCTGTCATTTTTATGGCTCGCTGCAAACTCCATAGTGACTTTAAGTGGCTTGTGTGCTCTGTGTCTGGCTGAATCTTATAAATCTCTCTGTTTCACCCAACGTCTTAAGTCATAGCCCCTCTTTATCATTTCTGACAATCTCTTTTACTGTTAAACTTTACACTTTGGCTCATTTCTTTTAACATTTTACTCTTTTTTTCTCTTTTTCTTCTGTAAAAATGTAATGTTTTATAAAAAAAAAGAGAGAGAGAGTTTACTGGAAAAAACCAAGATACTGTAATAACAGGAATGCTAAAGCAGTAACTTGTCACACTATGGTGTCTACCATTTAAAAAAATAAATAAATATATATATCTATATATATAGATATAGATATATAGCAGAAGCAGTATTTGTTTTGTTAATCCTTTTCCCTGATCCATGTGAATTTCTTTTAAGGAATCGGCTTCTTGTATTCCTCTTCTTCCCAGAAGCTGAATGAAGTACAGTTGAAATAGCAGTTGACTGGGTGTGGCTCACTTTAAAAAGACTTGTTGTGTCTGGGATCAGGACATATTTCCAAACAAAACCTTGTCTGTTTGTGGCTGGAGCTGTCTCATATAGTAAAGAGGCAGGTCCGTGAGCCTCTCTTCAGAGCTCTTCTCCTTCCAGGCCCTGGAATCCCAGGCCCTCCTCACTCAGACGTGCACAAAAGCAACCTGTTTTCTATGAAATTACTAGTCCGGCCCCGACACTCAATTATTGTGTTGTCATTTTTATCCATATGTGATTAACGGTAAAGGCTCGCTGTAGTCCTTTGAGTCCAGCAAAGCCCTGTTTAGTTTCTGTCTGGACTGATATATCTTTACTTCCCTTACACTCATTCTTAAAATGATACAATAAAACTTCAGGAAGTTTTTTTTTTTTTTTTAATGTGACAGCATTAAGAAGTACAGTAGAAACTGACCTAACGACTCAACATTCACTGACACTCGACATTTATTCAAATGAATTTGATACCGTCTTGAGTCTTGCTTACTGAAAGTTTTCATAACCAATGTTTCCACTGATCCTGTTTTACAAACAGGTGACACAAAATCTCTGTGCACCTGAATGAGCGACTTCTTACTGCTGGATTATTTATTAAATTACTAGTGCTGTCAGCATTAATCTTGTCAAAATGACGTTAACACCATAACCGCATTAACACGGCAAATCTCCGTTAGCAAGGGACTGGACGGTTTAACGAGCTTACCGCGCTAACGCGTTGACGCCATGCAGCCCCGTTTGGGCCATTAAAAATGTAATTATTAGACAAATTCCAATTATACTTTACACAGATCACAAATGGAAATATCAGGGCTTTATGTATTAAAATGTCTAATTGGTAACATCAGTTATTGAAATATAATTGCAGGTGTTATTCATAACTTTATACAATCTCAGCCGTGTACTAGATTAGTTAGGACTTAATGATAAAACAGCAAAGAGACCTGTGGAAGTGCCTAATATCAGCAGTAATGATAATAATATTAAAATGTCATCCAGTGTATTAAGTGCTGACTCCAAAGAACATCACTGGCATCGCCATACAACTCCAAATTAGCAAGCGTTACACGGGTTTACGTCCCTGGAATTTTTAACTGCAACATTTGAATGAAAAAGAAACTTTCAAATCACATTCAGGGAAAGTTCATCATTCACCGTGCTGGGTGACAGTGTCTGTAAATCATGCTTTCGACCCTACAACAAGTTCAGTACCACTACCAATGTTTCATGTCATCATGGGGCAAGTGTAAGGACATATGGTGAGAACTGGCAGGAAATGAGACGTGCAGGAAAATGTTTTAGCTGTTGAGGCCTGTGTGAAATTGGTAAAGTGCTGACATTCAAAAAGTGACTTTCAGCTCCTCCCCTGCCACAAGGGGTCACCACAACAGGTAGCTCCACATGCTTGCTTTGGTAGACTATTGCGCCGGATGGCCTTCTTTGCAACCCCAAAGGGGATTGATAAAGCGCTGGCATTAGCAAAACAAAAAATATGACGTCAGTAGAGGTCTGCTGCTAGCATATTATCAGCTACTGTACAGTTAACTCTGTTCATTAAAGCCTTATAGTATACTCTTGCACACAGGCACAGGGACACCCAAGTAGTACTTCCCGTTATGCTTCCTCTGAAGGGCACATGGACAGTTACTGCATTGTAACTTAGTCTCTGTGGACGAGTCCTCTCCATCACAAAGAGTTTTTATCAACATGGACTCTTCTGCTCATCGTCTAATGATGAAATTTCTATCATTCAGACCCTAGCAGACTTGCGGATGCAGACGCATATCAAAACCTTAAAGTATTCAGTGAGTCTCAGTAAGTCAGCACCACTCCTATAAGTCAAACAGACTCAGATCTGGCTTGCATCATAAAGACATTCACTTCTGGCAGAGATAAATCAGGAAACACTGCAAAAATTGAGGGCTGGTTGGTCTGCTGTGGAAGTAATCAAAGGTATTTGATTTAAAAAAATAAATAAATATTTGCAACATTGGATACATTTCCACATTGTTCGCTCAGTGGTGCTTACTAAATTAAACATCAGAACTGTAGAAGCATTCTTATGTGATTCAATTACTGGCCAAACGCTCACATACATGGTGACATGTTGATTAAAGAATTGGTTACTGTCTGTGTTGCACTGTAGCATGCAACACTTGTAGATCACATCGTGCTTTTGTTGTAATCTAAGTGCAACACGACACAGTAACACGCACGTGCCGACTCCCCCGTTGTGTGCTGTTTTACAAGACACGGGCCTTAGCATCTCTGTCTGGAGGAGACGGCCGCTTTCTGTTTCCATTATCTGTACGCTCATTATTATGATCCCCCTGTATTAACCACCTGCTAACGAGGCTCTAATTAATGGTTGAATTGCTTATTAAAGGCCAGACGTGAGGGGGAAAAGTGAACGGGGGAGAGGAAAGTAAGATTAGACAAACATCAAATAAACTGAGAGAAAGTAAAGACGCAAAACAAAGATTTGTTGTGATCTTGAAAGAGAAGGTTGAGATCCCATACAGTGAAGGAGAAGAAAGGGAAACGACAGAGGACGTGCGAGGATTGAGACGAAAGGAGGAAAGAGCAGGGGAGAAAAAAAGAAAGAGATGGTGGAGAGCTGTCAGTGGGCCATCGGAGGGAGTGTGTCGCCTGCTGACATTGTTTCCACGCTGCTCACTTCAAAGGGCTCGGATTATGAAGAGAGCGAGGGGCTTCAGACAATGGGAGGGGAAGAAAATAACATCAAAGTTAGCCGTGCATTTGAATTGGGATAATCCCAAAACAGTTGTTCTGAATGCATGCTGCACCAGATCAGATGTCCCTTTTTCTTTTTTCTTTTCCTCGCCAGCCCCATTCTGCCGTTTCTAGCCTGAATTTAGCTCCCTCTGTGGCTCTACTGTACTTGGACTTCTTAAATGTGGGTGTTAACTGCAGAGACCTTTGTATCTCATAAACCCTTTTTTTAGAACAGCGGCAGTACAGTTAAGTATGCTCATTATCTTCCTTTTTCGTACACATGACGTTTAGGTGGAGTAGTGTATCCGTGCGGTGTGCGCGTGGGAGCGTGCTATGTGTGTGCGTACGTACATAGGGCGAGCTTTAGTGTCTGTCTGCTTGCCATGTTGTTGCAGACGGGGCCCTTAGCTTTGCTTTCCCAGGCACATTTTTGCTTGAGTCGCAAATAGGTTAAATGTCGAAGTGTGTGTTGCAAACAGTTGCAGACGGTGCCCTGGTCCAGGATAATGAGCAGACTCAGCCTCTAAATCTGCTGAACTGAACCTACTTTTAGCTCGTTGTTTTATTTAATATTTTCTTTTTTGGCTCAAACTCAATTTTTGCAAAATATGCAAATCAAATGAGCAGAATAAACAGAAGCGCATTCATTAGAAAGCTCGAGTGTCATAAATGGTACCTTCACCTTTCTCCCTAATGTCATTTTTTATGAGTAATAACCCATATACAGTGTAGTCATATTAAAGTGTGGTAAATAACTCTAGACTGAAATTTAAGGAGGGAGTTTGGCACTATGAAGCCCCATGTGGAAGCCTTCTGCTCGGTATATTGGCCTTTGAACACCGTACACCCATACAGTGGCATCCTACTAATCGCGATGTCGGCCCACCATAAAACATGCCAGATTTTATAGTTCTTTTTTTAACGCTAATATGCAAAATTAACTATTAAGACTAATACGGAGACTATTTATTTATATATAAATGAATTTATGAGTCATTTTCCCAAAGACTCCTGTATAATTGGACTTCTTTTTAACCATTGGAGTCGCCCGCTTATGGCCAAAAGGAGAAATACAGATTTATGTTGTTGACTTCACTTTTCAGGCCAGAAGCCATCTATTATATACAGTCTATGGTGGTGACTCACCATTCCTAATCCAGTTAATTTTAGAGTGCCAATTATCTCATAACAGTTGGCAAGTCTCTTTGAGTGCACTGGAACCTGGCTGGTGTCAAAGGACTGTGCAAGGTGAAAGCGATACAATGCTTTCTGTTTGTTTTCATGCGTCCTGTCTATTTATAGCAGTTAAAGGTGATATTGGCCACTGGACCACCGTGACACATAGCTGGCGGTTTGTTTAGAGGATTATTCACTTCCTGATGTCAACCGCTTCGCTTCTTGTGGTTTTGTTATTAAGCGTCTGCATATTTGTGTGGATTTTTCCGTTTCTGATGCATAGCGATTAGAGGTAAATGTGTTTAATAGTGAGTTTATCTGGATTATTTGACCACATGATGTGTGTCTATGTGGCCGTGTTTGCAGGTAGTGTCTTTTCTTTTCTTTTCTTTTTGGCCTGTGTGTTCATGTGTGTGTCAGACCGTATTTATGAGTGTGCATGTACACTTGCCTGAAATGTGCAGCTGCCAAATCTGACAGAACTGAAGCCCACGTTAGCTTGCCAAGAAAAAAGGTACAAAGACACACACATTCACACACATACACACGGCTTGTCTATGCCCTCTCTCAGAGCCTATCTTCCCAACTCTGTATCTTTCGAACTCTTTCTGTCTCAAACTCTGTCTCTACACACACACACATACACAAGCACACATGCTCACCTCGCCCTGCCAAAAGGGAGAGGTGGCTGGTGAATAAACAATGGCACTCCGCCCATAGTGTCACCCGCCTGGGCTTTGATCAGCACCGCTGTTCCTGCTCCCCACAGCAGTGCTTCCTGTCTTTCTGCCTGCCGAATGTTGCCACGCACGTCCCCCGAAACACACACACACACACACACACACCTCTGTAACTTAGTGTTCGTGGACCTACATACACTCTCTTTCTCCCATTTTCTTCTCACTAAGTCTTTATCTGTGTCTTTCCCTCCCTCAAACTCTCCCACAAACACAGCTTTGAGTTAGTGCCCTTGTCTCTACAGTACATCTTCCAATAGTATTGCATTCTGTAACATACACCCACATATATTCAGTGTTTTCAGACACACACACACACACACACACTGAAGACAGGGATACACACCTTTGATCCAGGCTCCTCCAGCAGTAGCTTCTAGTGCGAGTCAAAGAGAAGGTCCTGTTGTAGTGTCCTCTGGGTGAAGTGACAGGAGACACATTACATAATGCAACAGTGACCATTGTCTCACAGTGTTTGAGGATGAGAGTGAATATGTGAGGTGCACTGTTCTTTGTGCATTAGACAGTGTGTTTCTTGGTTAAATTTGCAGTAGATGTAGTCCATGTGATCTAGACGCTGTTTTTTTTTTGTGCATGCATAATAATGAGGGGTCCTGTGCATGCACACACGCACACACAGCCATACAAACATGCACACATTAAGGAGGCTAGTTGTAGCAGCTGCAGTTTGTCTGTAGTTCTGTAGTTATATATGCATTAGTTTCTGAGGGGGTTGAAAGGATGACTTTGCCTGTGGGAAGGAATGGCAGCAGTGGATCAAGAACAGGTGCGCTGGATACTCTCTGTAGCAGAGGCAAAGAGTTGCTTCAGTAGTTGTGTGTGTGTACGCGAGTGTCCATTTGTCTCCCGTGTTTCTGTGTCCGTCCACGTCCTTCAACACATCCGAGTTCTTTGTGTCAACCTTGAACTGCACATTTGTTTGTTAACCATCTGAACCATCATTTTCCTCTCTTCCTTCTTCTTCTCTTTCCTCTGTGTGTGTATGTGTGTGGGCATGAATACAGTTTTCATTTGTGTTGTGTGTTTGGTATCTGAAATGGTTGATGTTACTTGCTGAAAATAAACTAAACTGCTCTTTACTTTTAGATTTTTTTTTAAATATTGGTCCAGTTAGCCAAAATATGTAACTATTTATGCTAACCACAGATTGAGTTAACTCAGAAAATGTTATGTGATTTGTAGAATTATCTGAGCTTGTGGTTGAAAGATGTGAGACTCATACCCCTCTTTGGTATGACACAGCAATGAGGGAGGGTCTGTAGTTATCCATTATCAGCCCTCAACTTGGTCCACGGCGTTCCTCTCAGCCACCGTTGGACCCTGGTCAGATACTGGCTGGCTTTGGTAGGGATGTTTACATGTCTTTTGACCAACTGGCAATACAGAGACGAGAGAATGGTGAGCGCAGAGTGCCACTTCCTGTTCTCTTGCTTCAAAGTCTGTGTTTTTGTTTTTACGTGGTTTTTTGGTTAGATGCTTGAAATAAGATCTGTGGTTAACGTGTTTTAGACATTTTCCAGTTTCATTCTGCAACATAAAAAAACCTCAGTCAATAATTCGCCTGTAAATGTTGAAGAAGCACCAGCAAGTGGCTAAATGAGACTAGAGAAGAGACTGAAAGGGTGTAGTGATGATGACACTGTGACACTGAGAGAGCTAAAAGAGGTATTCAGTAACCTTTCTGTTTCGGTGGCTTTTCGTTTTGAGTCACTTTTATTTAAATCTGTGGTTTCCTCCAACGACTTTCTCACTTCCTGGGTGTGTTTGTTAGCATCACTAATAAAAGTATATTTCTTAATATAGGAGCAAACACACTGGGGCACTTCTTGTACCCCACCAATGGCTGTTGTTCTCTTAAATCTTAACTCCGTGCTGTCAAGTAAGCCCACATTCCAACTTCAAGCTAATTCCGGTTTGTCCTTTATGTCAGCATCAGCGTTAGCCAGAAAGTTATAGTCTTGGATCTGTATACGCACTGTATTTATAGCACGTGTGAAAGCGAAGGTTGCTCTCCCTCTTTTTTTCTTTCCCACTCTTTCCTGTATGCATTTGTGTGCGTGCGTGCTTGCTCCACACGTGTGCATTGTGTCGGCTGATTGATGAGTTTTCCGGCCGTGGGGCCGATTCCCAGCAGCGTTTGATCCACATATCAGAGGAGGTGGAAGTAGAAGAAAGATAACATTCCAGGATGCTATAAAAGAACGTGGGAAGTAGAGTAGCTCATAGAGAGCATATTTGCAGACAACAAATGGAAATTACTCACCAAACCACAAACCTTATGCAATGTAGAAAGAAACCAAGAGCTCTTTTGCGCTTTGGCTTGGGCTCCTCAGTTTGAAGGATACCATAGAACTTGGCTGAGGTCACAGATTGTATAATATCACTTAATAAGAGCTACAAGAGTTAGCGATATAGTTCAGAAAACCACTAAAATTGTCAGTAAGTTCAGTGCAAGATATTTTTTGGCATTCACAGAATGGTGATTTACTATTTTAATAGCCACAACATTATTTATTGTTGTAACCACTTATTTTTATTTTAATGTAAATTACAGTGCTGTACAGTGGTTAGCCATCAGCAGGACACCAGATTGATTCTGTGCAGTGAAACGATATTAAATAGATGTGCATCACATAATCTTGCCCCCTTTTGTTTGTACCAACTTCTTTTTTTAAATCCTGGTAAGAATCTGAGGATTTACTCCAAAATCAAAAGAGCACCTATGTTTCATAAGACGTTGTCAAGAGTTTTTAGGATGCACTTCATATGCGTCCTTTTCGATAAGCAGAACAAATGCACGAATGCCCACACACAAACGCGCGCACACACAGCAGGCATATGGTGTATGTTTTATAGTCGTTTCCTATTCTCTTTCTACCGCAGCTCACAGCAGCTGAAAGAGACGGGAAGACCGAGAACAGCGCGTTCCCCCCAGTGGGCATAGCTCGGTTGCAACATGTCTTCATTAGCGTGGAAATTGTCTTACTATTTTCATCAGTACCAGAAAAGACGGGCAAGATAACCGTTTGATTTACTGCTCAGGAGTTGCTCCACAACTGCTGCCATCACGCTATCTTCCCGCTTTACTTCTAAATCAACTCTGGGAAGAAGAACTGAAAAGCATTAAAGCACTGAAAGCAAGTCAATTCACACCAATATCGGTGTTATCTTTCAGTGGGGCTGTCCTGGTCCACTTGCTAAACCACTTTTCTTTTTCTTTTTTTTTTTTTATTCCTACACACAGACAAGACAGACCAACAGCAAAGCAAAAGCAAAAGTTTCTCTTCTCTTAACACCTCAGGAGGGAGACCTCTCTCCTCCTCCTACAGCTTCTCTCTTACACTCACTTTTTTACCTTTCCCACAATCCTTTGATAAAAGTGCAGATAAAAGAAAGTCTGTGCTCATCTCTCTGGCCATCCATCTCTCCTTGAGGTTAGCACCTCCTTTATTATTTACTATTAGATCAGTAGCCATGCACACACACACCGTCTTGTTCTACTAAAGCTGGTGTGTGTGTGTGTGTGTGGGCGCAATCCACAAACTGTGTCTCTGCTTATGTATGTCTGTGTGCTTTGTGCGCCTTGTGTATGTATCTGTTCTTACCCTTGTGTGTGTGTGTGTGTGTGTGTGTCCTTGGCTGGAGGCGGTGCAGTATGAGGTTTTTGCTGCTGTCTGAAGTCGTCCAGCCTCAGTGTCATTAGAGGATCTCTTTAATCCAGACTTTGGGAGAAACTTCTGACAGCACGCTGCAAATAGAAGGCCCCGCCGCACATGAAGAGCAGCTCAGCTCCTAACAAAACACCAAGTTTAAAGAGGCCCCTGGCCTTTTTTCCTCCTCCCACTATTCCTCCCTTCTTTCTTCTTTGCTTTTCTTTTTTTTTTCTCCTTGCCCTCTGTTGCTTTTACTTCACCCTGGGGAAACATGCTCGCCTTATCTGCGCAGGAGGACCACCCAGGAAAGATGACTCAGGCATCGTTGTGCCTGTGTGACGCCGCGTGTATGTTTGTGTGCGCACGACGCAGTAACTGCGCACTCATTTGACTGCAGAGTGTAGCGCTCACATTTTTAGAACTTTTGCTGTTAATATTAATGCATGCCTATACCTGTATGGATCGCTCTGAGCGGTGTGTTTGTTGGTGCTTGTGTGCGCGTGTGCCTCGCTAATCCTTTGAGCCAAAGTTTGGAATGAAAGGCAGAGGCACTTTGCTGATGGAGAGGTGAGAGAGACCTCTAAGCCCCCAACCGATGTACCGTGCGCCAGAAGTAGAACCGCTGCCCCTATCTCTTCACTCCGGCCACGTGGGTTTTTTTTCTTCTCCTTCATGTCCCTCCTCCTCTTCGGTATCTTGCTGTTTCTCATTTTTCACCTTTCTGAACTTTCTCTCCTCTTGCACTCTTCTGGATGTGGTCACATTTCTCTTGCTGTCTTCTCAAGCTAATCCTTTGCAATTTGCTTTTCTCACTTTCTTTTTTACACCTTTCACTTTCAGGCTTCCTTCGTTCATATCCCCTCCCAACATCTCTTCCTAAGGAAATCAGACCCCCCTCCTCCTCCTCCTCCCTTACACCCCCATCCTCTCTTCCTGCCCTGTTTTCAATGATCCCAGTCTGCATGACTGATACAGACCATATCACCCTCAGCATCTGGAGACGTTTTTGCTGAATATTATACACATGGTCATTCATGTACTTACACACTCAGTACTAAAGAAAAGAACTGTGTGCGTATGTTGACTACTTGTGTGTATCTGCAGTACATGTTATATGTACAGTACAGAGTTACAACAGTGGAAGTTAGACTGAGAAAATGAAGAATCAATAATGAAGCACCAGTTGGAGGTTTTGTGTCTGAACAAGTGCCCTCATTGATTAAAGTCAAGGTCAGACAGACCATGCACATCAGCTTTAGCACAGTATCTGTTGCTAATTCGCTTAATATGAGCATTGTGTCTGACGGCAATAATGACTGAGTATCTGCAGATCTTTCTGACTCACAAAGCTGTACTGTTCATCTGCAGAAACATCCCATATGATTCTATTAATGAAGGAACCAGGGTTGAACTTTTGCACTTAGATTTGCTTTGAGTACATCAAACGTAGAACCCACAAGAAAGAGAAAAACACGTCACCAGTGAGGTCAGCCTCACTTCCCAGAAGATGAGGTCGAGAAATGTTGTGTCACATTGCGGGGAATCACTAGTGGGACAGGAAGAGATGGGTGGGGTGTGATCTGTTAAGGACGCTTATCTATATTGTCTGCCACGGTGCTGTTTTAAGAATAGTTGTAGGTGACATTAGGGTCACAGTGGGTAGGTTTTACAAGATGATAGCAGACGTTTGCAGCTTAATCATAGACTGTATATAAGACATAGATGTAGCCAACTTGATGTAAGTCACTAGTTTTTGGTCTCTGTAGTTTGAAGCCTTCGTGTTTGCATTTTGATGACAGCTATGCTGCTTTCTTTGCAGCCAGAAATGATTATATTTTAAAAGAAACAGTGCTGCTGTTACCGAGCCTGGTTAGTAAGACAAGGTTAGGTCCATATATATTTGGTAAAAGACAACTTTTTACCTCAATAAATTTTAAATTAAACAACTCAGATGCAGTGCAGACTTTCAGCTTTAATTCAGTGGCCTGAACAAAAAGATTGCATAAAAATCTGAGGGACTAAAGCATTTTTTAACATCGCTTCATTTCAGGGGCTCAAAAGTAATTGGACAGATTAAATACAGGAAAATAAAATGTTCATTTCTAATACTTGGTTAATACTCTATCCAAAGAACGTTTTTCCAGAACTGTGCTGGCTTTTTTAGATGTTGGGGTTTTGTTTTGTTTTTAGCCAAGTTCAATCTAGCCTTTCTATTCTTGGCACTTATGAGTGGCTTGCACCCTGCAGTGAACCCTCTGTATTTACCTTCATGCAGTCTTCTCTTTATAGTAGACTTGGATATTGATACGCCTACCTCCTGAGTTGTGTTGTTCACTTGGTGGGCTGTTGTGAAGGGGTTTCTCATGACCATAAAAATTATTCTCAATATCACTTCTTGGGAGTGTTTGTTAACATCACTAATAAAAGTGTATTTCTTAACATTGGGGCAAACACACTGGGGCATCCACCACTGTTGTCTTCTGTGGACCTCCAGGTGTTTTTGCGATGCTGAGTTCACCAATGCTTTTTGTCTTCCTCAGGATGTAATCTACATGCACTGTAGATTTTTCCACTTCTGATATTGTAGTAATTTCTCAGATGGGTTTTTTCTGTTTTCACAGCTTTAGGATGGCTTGTTTTACCTGCATGGAGAGTTCCATTGACCACATGTTGACTGTTCACATCAAAATCTTCCAAATGCAAGCACCACACCTGAAATCAACTCCAGGCCTTTTAGCAGCTTAATTAATAATGACATAACAAAGGAATTGGCCACACCTGCCCATGAAAATAGCCTTTGAGTCAAATGTCCAATTACTTTTCCCTTTAAAAAGAGAGCGACACATGTTAAAGAGCTGGAACTCCTAAACCCTTCATCCAATTTGAAAGATGGGAGTCTACTCATTATATAACTATATTTGGAATATGTTTCAGTAAATGGGTATAAAAAAACAAAACTTGTGTCAGTGTCCAGATATGTACTTCAGACAGAAGTACCTTGTGAACACTTTGTGTTACTGTGGGACACCGGATATGCCTGTAAATCTCGTCTCTCTTTTCTAAAACTGTTAGAAGTTTGTCTCCAGCACAAACAGAAACGAAGGTACAGTCACTAAAAGAGCACTTGTTAAATGGGCCCCCTGTTGGGATGATGGTTAAAAAAAGAAATAACAGGGTGGGGGGTGGTAGAGTTACTACGAGTTTACATTATAAAATGAAGGTATGTAGGATATAAACCTTGTTTTTAAAAAGAAACACATTTTATTTGTGATATCACGGAAGAGAAGTGCTTTACCCACAATCCAAAATTGAAATGGTCACTGTTACCATGGGAAAGTATTTTTTAAGATTTTTTTTTTCTACACTCTCCCAAATGTTTAATTCGTCTCAAGAGACCATCACCACAATAAGCTGTGCATCTCTTTCTGCCCCTCTCCTCCAAACCCACTCCCACCCAAAAATAAATACTAGTCCTTGCATGCCTTCTCTACACTACCACTACAGCTACTTAAAGTTCTTGTAATTCATGTCAACTCCACTGAAAATGCTTTTCTTAGTGTCACTGAGACTTTGATTCGTCAGTAAACAAAATGAAATGATGAAATCAAAGGCAAAGGCTTTCACAGAATGGAGATGTAGGCTACAGTGGGGTCGTGACTAGTTAAGAAATACCCTGATTAATAGGATAAGCATGCTGGAAATGGGCCGCCTTTCATGTTGAAGAGCTGAAACTGACCTCGGCGTGCTCTAGAGTCATGTTGGCCGATTAATGTGTGCTGAGGGGGGAAAATCCAGAAGCCTAAATGAAGCCTAAATCAGTGCAGTTGAGGTTAGTTCACACTGTGTTTTAAATTAGTGAAAGAAAATGGTCATATATGAGATAAAATTGCCAAGAGGATCAGACACTGTGAAATCTGAGTGTATTCAGTATAAAAATCTAATTAACAAATCCGAGTCTGTGTTTCTTTCTTCCTTTTTTCTTCGTGGTGTAGTTTTTAGAGAAGCTCTACCTAAAAGTTCACCCCGGCCCTAAAGCCTTGCAGTCTGCGCATGATTTATGTCAGTGGACTGAATCGTAGATCAGGCGGTCATGCCTATCACCTGGACTGCGTTTCCCTCGGCTCGGAGAATCAACAAGTCAACACCTGGCCTGCTCACTCAACTCCAGTGGGGGGGAGACACTGTGGATATTGATGTTAGCCAGTGCTACACTCACACTTCTTGGAGGTGTGTGTGCATGCAAGTGTAAATGCACGCCCGTGCTTTCATCTTAAGATATTTGTGTGTGTGTGTGTGTGCACACGCACACTTGCACGTGTGTACATATCAGTCCCTGCTTTCCATGCAGGCTAATCGAAGATGAAGTGTCCACATGTGCACTCGGAACATCTGGTTCTGGGTCGTACGCAGGAACTGTGCCTTGCTATCACTTACGGGCAGAAAGGGGGAGAAAAATGCTTTGTGCGTTTCTTTCTTCTTCTTTTTCTTAAATTCTTCTTTCTTGCCTGAGTCTTAGAAAGCAAAATAGATTGAATTCTTTATTGGTACCTTGTGGAGAAATTTGATCGGCACAGGTACTGGAATACATGCGAGAGGGCTCGTTATCCACTAAATGATACAGTGTATGATTCTTAGTACTGCCAAGGAAAGGAATAAGAACTGCAGCTTTATAAAAGACTAGAAAGTTTGTTCGTTTCCATACTGGGGAAGTCTTTCTTTATGCCCTTGTCTAAAAATCAGTTTGGGGTTAATGAGGGCAGCTTCATAGTAATTACTGAGATTGCTTTGTTAATAGCCTTTTACCTCCCAAAAAGTAATCACAAGCTGTATCTCTCTTCATTGTCCTTCTGTCTATGTTTGTGTACTCTATATTCCTATTAGTTTTCTCCATCTACTTGTTTTTTTAGCTCTGGTTTTGAGTCTGGTGTAGCCTCTTATTGAGATAAAGCGTGCATCTGTTTGCAATCTCAAATGTAACTGCAGATTAATGTCTATCAATTTGTGCCACGTAACACTTAACACCACACCGAATTCGAAATGTTTTTCTCTCTGCGTCAGTCAGCTGACTGTCTCTCCCTTCCCTCAGGCTCTGCAGGAAAAGGTGGAAAGTCTACAGAGACAGCTGCACTTGGCAGAGAAGAATCTGCTAAGCAAAGAGCTAGAGACTGAAGAGAAGGTGACGAGTTTCTCTTTTTCTCTCCATATCTCACCATCTCTTTCAAATGCTTATGAGAAATGTACGAATGAGGCAAGACCGCCTAACCCAAACTGATTCTCTCGCCATCAGTATTGCTACATCCATCTCGCTGCCCAGCATTACCTTTTTTAACCCTTTTTCATCAGAATTCCTTTTGGTTCGTGCAAGCACACAAGGCCTCATCTTTGGCCCCTCGTCGTCTTATGTCACCAGTCCCTCCCTCCCAATTTACCAACCTTACTTGATCCTCCAGGGGGCCACAAAAGGCAAACAAAATAGATTTCCCCCCTTCCTTTCCTGCCCTCCCCTCATCACTCTGCCATCTCTCGTTCTCCTGTTCACAACCAGAGATATGCCCCCTCACACATTTCCCAAATTCCTTGAGATCTGGCTTCAAGAGCCAGCGCCTAGGGCCAGGAATGCCACCGCTGCCTGCGTTCAAAAGGGAAGCCTCTGTGTGCACACATGCCGACAAACATACACCCGCAGCTCTCTAGAGCGCCCTGTAATCAGGCTCTGTTTTGACCTTGACACACACAGAGAAGAAAGCACTAATGACTACACTCACACAGGAGGTTGTTCTTTTGTACTGTGGTATGTACACCAAAGGCATTCGCTCTCCTGCGTCCCCCTCTGATCCACCCACTGACCCTTGTACACACTTCACACACCCATTGCGCACCTCAGTGTCCAGCCTTCGTAAATTTTCAGGAAGAGTCCAGAGGTTTTTAGGAGCCATTGATCACTGTGCCAGTCCCAGAAGCAGGGTCATATGGTTTCCTATGACTTAGGAGCAGCTGAATCAGGAATCTACCTGCTCCCATGTCAGATGAGGGGTTGGGTTGAAATTTCTGAGTGTTTTCAGCATTAATAAGTATCTCTGTATATCATAAAGTATACTTAAAGTGAGTGTATGATTCCTCATTTGTTTTAGGGGTCCTCAGTGTACACCCTCACTGTGTGAAGTGTGCATCTTGTAGCTCTAAGGCCGCCCTCTCTTTCCACCAACTTTCTTCTGACTGGCTGGGGCTGCTGTGCTTGAGATGACCATATTAAGTACACCCACTGTTGCTGACATCACACAGATGCAGACTTGAAAAAAGCTGTCTGAAACCAAGTGTTTATAAAACAGTCTGAATTTAGTCCATTGTAACAGTTGTATGGCAGAAATGAATGGGACACAAACTAGTTCCCCTTAAAGGGTACAGCTGTTGTATTGCAATTTCCACAGTATTCTCCTCTTTTGCAAAACTTCATCACAGTTTTATTAGTCTTGCTAAATTTTTGATTGCAGTGCCACTAACATGAATTATGATGCTGATTCCAAAAATGCTGCCTTCTGAAGCAAAACCGGCAACACTGCGACTGAAGCAAAGAACGGGTAAACACGACTAAAAATCTGTTTAGCATTTGGTTCCAATTTTAGGTGCTTGACAGTTCTTTTTTTCACAGCCACTAACACATTTCGCTAATCCAGCACAGATTGTTTTGCTGTAGCAAAGTTGGCAGCGCAGAGATCAACAGGAAGTGAGCCATCGTAGAAATAAAGTAATGTGTGCATGTGCCAGAAGAGCTAAGAACCCATTACAGGGTACACATTGCAGGGCAGCTGAGATAGGATCTGGAATGATGGGGTTTGAAGGTTTTTAATAAGGTACAGCAGCTAATGTTTCAGTATGACTTCATCAGAGGGAGAAGAGGAGGCTTTGGCAGTGTGGATGTTCAGAGTGCCTGCACCCAGCTAATAAGTGTCTCTCATAGCATGAACAGGTTTTACGTGTGTCTAGCCAATACCTTATTCCGAAAGAATGTATTATTATATATCCTGGGTTTGTGAGACATGTCTATCCACTGCTCTTTTTATGCTTGAATAATCACTCATGAAAGTTGTACGTTTCTTTTATCTTATCCACCAAAGTTTTGCTGCTTTTAGCGAAACCTGAGGGTAATTTTTTCCTCACTTTTCTGATATTGTACCCGTTCATACCTCAGCAATGTCCTGCTCCTGAATTGTTACATGTCACAACTGCTGATGTGAAGCAGACTTTGGTGTTGTTTCGGCTTGTTGTGACCCCTTTATCACAACAAGGCACAAGGGTGTGTTTCCGGTTCAGTCTCTGCAGACAGTGGCGTGATGTACCTCAATAGTTAGAATAACTTTCAAGACCGTAGTGGTTTTTTTGTTTGGTTGTGTTTTTTAAGGCATAGGCAGCCTGTATTCCAAGGCTGAAGAGGAAAGATGCCCACAAGCAGAGGAAAAAGTGCACCTGGAAGACAGTGACTTGGGAAAACTGCCACATTAGCTCCTCTCACAACTCGTTGATCAAATGCCAATTTTTGCTGATTTTTCCCCCCAAAGAACTTCTGTTGACACCCTCTACAAACAAAAGTCAGAGTTTTACAGAAAACAAAGTGCTGTGCTGAAGGAAAGACGTACAGATACAGATACACCATACTTTACTTGACATATTTTACCTTAACCAACAAAAGCAGGTGCAGCTCCTGCACATGTTACTGTATATGAATGTTGGTCCTAAGTGAGGCTAAGCAGGCTGAGAACCCTGAAAATAAGCTGACTGTGGTTCGTTGTCATTTGTTTACTGCAGCTCTAATTACATAGATGCTCAGCTAATGTAATGAAACTGACATTATATCTTGTAATAACATTAGCTAGCTACTTGTCAACCATCCTAGCATTTCAGTCTGCGCGCTGTTTTAATAAAAGGATTTATTTTTAAGTATAAGAGGTCATTATTTCATGATTGCTCACCTTACTCAATTCAGTTGAATTCTGCTGATACTGGTACCAACTCCTAAATTTCTAGTGTCTTGACCTCCCCATTTAGGACTCGAGCTAACTCATCTGGAGGTCTAATGGCGCAGGAGTCATTCCTCCTGCGCCATCTTTGAAGTCCACTGCCTGGTGCGCATGCATTGTTGGTGCATTGTAATTAGAGCTGGGCGATATATCGAGTTTTTAAAAAATATCGATATATTTTTATACGAGATATAAGATGTGACAATATCTTTTATATCGATATAGTCTATGTTACGTTATAACTATACTTGTGGAGCCGCAAGTTTGCCTCTCTTTTGTCTTTAAGCAACATTACTCGGCTTCGCCCCTCCTTCACTGAACACAACTCCCCCTCCTCCCCCATCGCTTCACCTGCAGGAAGCGACAAGATGGACACGGCAAATCTCCGTTAACGAGTTACTGCGCATCGCCCCGTGCGTGGGGCTGGACGCCGTCAACGTGTTAGCTAGCTAACCACGCTAACGAGCTAACCACGCTAATGCCATGCACGGCCTGAAATCCTTTCATTTTCTCAAAAGTTGACATATGTGCCTTATGTATGAATTGTGGTTGTGCTTGATGACCGCGAACCGATTTTATGTGGTACACGGCGCTCAGCAATCTGTCAAAAAATGTTTTAGTACGACTTTGCTAAGCTACGGAGCTGCACTGCTTGATGGATTGTCGGAGCAGTACGGCTACCGAGGAGCCTCGCGGAGTAATACGTACTGTGCTTCAACGTAATATTACCCTACTGTGTATAAGGACCATAAATGGCACCTGTTAAGAGACGTGGTTACGAAGAGGATTTCAAACTCAATGCTGTCAGTCATACAGTAGAAGTTGGGAACAGAGCAGCTGTGAAATCTGTCTTTGTTACTATGCTCAGCATCTTTTAGTTTACATTTTGACTGCACAATTGTGAGCTTTTTGTTATGCACAAAAACAACATTGTTTTCTTTTATTTATGGAGCATTATTATTTAATAAATGCTCATAATTTATTTTTGAGTAAATTTTATGTACATCTATGCTCTATGTTAATAGAAGTGCATGTGTGACATCTGGGACACAGCTTTGACTAAGAACTCTCTTTTTGTTCTTACTTTATGGCTTAAAAAAATATATCGAGATATATATCTTATATCGCCGTCCAGGTAAAAAATATCGAGATATGAATTTTGGGTCATATCGCCCAGCCCTAATTGTAATGTAAATTCTCCGAGGACCTGCAGGCATGCAGACATTGACCCAGACCCTCAAAATGACAAAATGTACACTACCACGACGAGCAGACCTTAGCAAATGTATGGATAAATATGACCAAGAATGTAGGTTACAGTTAGTTATGTGGA
Source organism: Neolamprologus multifasciatus (assembly GCF_963576455.1). Taxonomy (NCBI): domain Eukaryota; kingdom Metazoa; phylum Chordata; class Actinopteri; order Cichliformes; family Cichlidae; genus Neolamprologus; species Neolamprologus multifasciatus. Next base: position 15,904,331 of record NC_140442.1, read on the forward strand.
AGTATAAGTGGTTATGAGGCCATGTTGGCATTTGTAAGTCATGTGAACAATGTTTCTTTTCCATTGTCAGCGTCCGGCAAGTTTATAGTATCTTGTAGCAAATGTTTGTAGGTGCGTCTTAGCATCCTTTCTTAGCGATTTACAATTACACCTTAGTGGGAGCGACTGGCTACATGATATATTGATTCCTGCCTCATATAATGCTCTTGGTCAAGAAAACGACATAGTTTGCATGCAGCTATCAGGATTAATGTACATTATACATGTGTTAGAGATGCTGTGGACAGAGTCTGCGCATTGTGTTTTATTTGCCATTAAACCTAAAGGTATCCAGTCTCCACACAGCAATAATATTGCCCTGGTTTATCTGCCAAGATGTGTCTTTGTAATCCGATCCCTCTCATGCTAAAACAGCTTTTCTGCCCAGACTTCACACAGATGTTGCTTGCCTTACACTAGCAGGGCCCTCGCAGGCTCCCCCACTCTAAAATGGCAGATCATCAGCTCGCTGTGTGGTTCAATTCTCCTTGAAGACAGGAGCAGAATATTGAAGACTACAGCTCTTTGTATAAATACATAATGATACAGTGGGCATGGCGAACTGTACAAGTTTTAGAGATGTATCCTTGTGCAACACGGGAGCTCGGTGTAATAAAAAATAAATCATGTCTCTAGTTGTTTTCAGTATTGATGCAGACATAAAAATGCAGAGGAGCTGAACTTAAGTTCTGTAGGCTGAGCCGTTTTCCTGTGTGCTGTTTTTGTTGAGGCACATTACATCAGCAGCCACCAATCCATCCCATAGTTCTAACAACCTCACTAAGATCTGTAGCCAGTTCTAATCTCCTTCTGCCTTTCCTTTTTTTTTTTTCTTCTTCTTCTATTTTTTCTCCCTCATTTCTGTAAAGCGGTTTCCTTTTTTACCTCTCGCAGCAAAGCGTTTCTGAATTCAAATCGCTCCTTGGTGAACTCACTGAGTGCCAACTCAGTGGATGTGGAGGCGCAAACTTTGTGAGTGGCGTCATTTTTGATGTACCCCCTTGTTCCTGACAAGGTTTTTGTCACTCCAGAACAAGGGTGTATATCAAAAATGTCTTTCCAGCAGCTACCCCCACTCCTCTTCCCTCTTCCACCTCCACCCCCCAACCTGTCCCACGCAAGCCTGTACACACACACATACACCCCAACTTCATTAGCATACATCAAGCCTCCCCAACAATGTGACAAACTTCATTTGAACGTTGAAAGTGTTGAGGGCTTGTTCCTTTCTGCTGGCAGCTGTCAAAAACCATGCCATGTGACGGTACCAAACGCAAGGGAAAGTCAAAACCACAATCTAAAGACTATATATAGATGAAATGTTGTCATTTTAAGATGACTGGGAGGGGAAAACAACTGCCGCTCCTCACAGTCTTCAAAACTAGAGAATCACGCTTCATCAAGAACAAACAAAATCTCATCTCTCAAAGAGCTTCTGAGATGAAACCAGATTTCTCTTTAGAAAGTCAACGTCCCTTTTCATTGCTCAGGGAAAATAGTGGCACACTTTTTATCTCTGTGTTTCCCTTCCTCTCTTTTCTTTCCTATTCACTTGCATCTGCAGTCCGTCAGTGACCAAAGAACCTCATGGAAGGTTTGATCAGCAGTATTGTTCAAAGGCATCAAAAATCTGTCCTAATAAGTGAGGAGCCTTTTTTCTCAGATGCCGCCACGTCTCCTTCCACCTGTCAGAAAAATAAACATGCCTTTGCTGCAAAAAATCATGTTGAAAGAAAAGTAAAATGTGTTTGCGTGAAGAAAAGGAGAGATGCGAGCAGAGGGACCTCGGATAGGGCAAGAAAATGCAAAGTCGAAGAAACGGCGTCTCTTAGGAAACGAGTCAGACATCTGCGGAGAGTTAGATGCTTCTGTCTTGAATTTTAACTCCATTGTGAGACATGGTGGAGTCAGAAATTTGAATTGGTATTATACCTATTCTTGTCTGCTTTATTCTGTAACTGTTGTCTGTTAGATGTGTTGTTATGAACAAAAAAAAAAAAAAGAGTCCTGCTTCCACCCACACATGTTGCATAGTAAACTATGGCTAAGCTTTAGATCAGGGAAGGCAAATGTTGTGGTCTGCTACACTGTAGAAAGAGCAGAAATACACCCTCAGGTTAAAGGAGCTCTATATATATGCTTTTCCCTATGTACTCCTATGTACTCTCTTACAGTGGTGGATGCTTAAATTAAACATGGCCAAAGTTTGAAATAATGAGGTATGTACAAGTGAGCCAAAAGCTCAGGCTTCAGGCTTCAGGCTGCTCTAAATTGTACACAAGTTTCTACTCTTGGATCCCTGTAATGTTAGTATAGACATCAGGCGCACAGCAGCCCTGCCTCTCCCACCACCACCACTGCCATCACCTGCTATTCAAACGTTCTCTTTACGAGGGGCAGCCAATCAGAAATTTGATTTAAAGCTATGCAATTAACTTGCAATCTTATTGCCTATGAAATGGCAGCTTTGAAGATGGAGACCAGGTCTGCAATTATTCTCAGTCAGCTGCTGTCTTCAGAGCGACTTTAGTGCATCAAGACGGCAATAAAATCGAGTCCGTTAGGTGGAGTCGCTCTGCTACCAGTTTGCAGTCAAATGAGATCAAGTTGGCAATTACTTGTAATCTGTTTGTATAAGACAAACTTGTCATCTACATAAATGTAGTGTCCATCCAGAATCTCTTGGATCTGAAACATAAATTCAATAATTCCTCCACAGATAGTGACATAGTTACTGCTGGACCGCGATTTAACTGCAGCACAACATAAGCACTTGGCAAACTTTGATTTTATATAAGATCCAATACAACCAGTGGCCAACCAGTTATGGTGAGTCTGTTATTGCAAAGAAAAGCGTCATAGACAATGGGCACTCATCGGCGCAGCACGTTAGCAATCTGCTTGTGTTTATGAATTAGATTGCAGTTATTTGCAAAGCCTTCACCAACCTGTCTAAGAGTGATTGTAGTGAGTCTGAGTCACACCACTATTGTTTGGAGGTCGGTTACCTCCTACCAGGCAACCTGTCCAATCGCTTTGCAATGAAAAAGTTGGTTGTGCAACACCCTCAACCTCTGGGTGACCAGTTAGTCGCCGCAACTACTTGCAGCCAAATAAAAGATCAATGCAATCAGCAGGAAAACGCCACTTTTCCTAATCACATGCAGGCTGCTTTTCTATTTTTACTCTTGTGCGACTGAGCCATAAAACATCTTGTTTCAGAGGATGAACTGAGGGGCTGCACAAAGGGCTCAGTGAAAGATAAACATATTATTTTGAACTGTGACTCATCCAAAGCTGCTGTAGGACAATCCAAGAATGACAAATATGCAGCTGGAAATTTGTATAACAGGTATAATTCATCTGGATTTGAGGTGTATTTTTGTGTTTGTGTGTTCATGGAATATGTATGTGCTGTGCTGTTCCCATCATATTATTTTATGATGGGAACAGCAGCAGAAAATTCAAGTAATATTTTCTCTTGCAGCCACTCTTTCAGTGCCATAACCATGAAGTCATTGGGGCGAATGTAAGCTGTATGACCTTACCATGTCATATAATACATGAACTTTTCAAGTTTGTCGTCCTTACGACCATATGTACATCATCCAGCCGCCGTGAATGCGTTATTGCTGCCTTGCCGAATGTATGGGACAGAAAACGGAGACAGCATTGCCGCAAAGGAGCTTGTAATTTAGGCAAAGTGGATTTCTTGTTGCTGCGGTGACGGCACCATACATGAATCAAGAATGCAACACTGAGGAACTTGGCTTTTGAAGAATCTAAGACTTATATTCAGAGTGGTTGGTAAGGGATGTGTTTATTCAACCATTGTTTATTGCTTTGGTCTGAGGTAGTGAAGTGTGTTTTGTCTTGGCTTGCCGTTTTGTTATGACTACAGGAGCTGCTATAGATAGAGAGACATTTTGAAAATCTGCACTCCTCTTCGCTTGAGCCCATTTTTTAAAAAAATCCTGGACATTCAAATTAAAGCTTCCAAGTTTTGTTTTGTTGGTTTTTTTAGCCCTTGTTTTTTAAAGGCCTCTCTTTCAAATTATCCTTGACTTCATTCTCACACAGCGCGGACACAAAAAAAAGACATATTTTTGTAAACTGATGGATTCTCAGCCTGACGTTATTGGTCCAACACTTTCAAATGAATAGGGCAGACGGAGCCTGAAAAATTGGCAAAGTTGTGGCAGACTAATCTACAGCACACTGTGCCGAGACAAAGTGAGCTGCTTCATGTTGGGATCATTTATACTGGGGGTTGCTTTGAAGTGCTTCCCAATCCCTTTCATTGTGCCCAGGAAGATTAATTAGCCAAAGCCAGAACAATCAGTTAAATCCACAACAGGAAGATTATTTTAGGGAAACCAATCTTTTTTTTTCCCCTTCCCATCCACCCACCGCCCCCACCACCTCATTCACGCTCTCTTCACTTGAAAGACTGATGAGAGGTGGGGATTGTGGGGATATTCTTAATGCTAGTGGACTTTGGCTCTGTAAAACAGATTATGGTCATTTAAAATGCTCAGACTCTCTCCCCTGGTTACACCTTGAAATATGTTGGGGAGGAGGGGGGCAACTGTTGCTTTTCACGGGTCGAATTAATCCCCCGAGCTCTGTTAAACTATTCATCAAGCTCTGAATTAATTGATTCAGCGACTCTTCAGAAAATGCTGTAAATGTTTTTACAATACTGTTAAAGCGCGTATCTGCGTTTGTGTGTGTGCGTGCGTGTGTGTGTGTGTCCATACATGTGTGTTTCTGGGTAAAAAGTGGGGGTTGCGCTAACCAAACCCTTTTTCAACTTCTATAATCAGACTCTGGTTTAGTGGAGTGTAATTTAGCCCCAGACAGACTTCCTCCAGTCCTCCCCAGTGGAGATAGCTAGCTAGCTATTGAGCCGCTGCTGCTGCGTTTGATGTGTCCTGCCCTCCACCATGGCCCTGTCCTTTTCCAAACCCAGCTGTCTTGAGCCCATAAGTGCTTTGTGTCAGATCTCGCTGTAGTCACTATCATCCAGTAGGGGGTGTTGCGCAGAGCGAGTAATGTCAGTCTGCGGACCCCCTGTGGAGATGTGAAGGAGCTGTGAAGAGCGAGGGAATACTCTGAGCCATGAATAAAGAGGGGATACCCACAGTGTGTGTGTGCGCGCGCCTCATCTAAGGGAGTTGTTGGTCTGGCCTGAAAATGCATACATGTGAGTGTGTCTGTGGAAAGAAAGAAATACTTATTCAGCAACAATACCACAATTGTTATCCAGTAGAGACACACCGTTTAAGAGCGTCTCTGGGGCATCAGAGACAACAAGAGAGTGCATGATTACTATATATTACTTAATAAGTATTATTTGATTAATGTGGTGCCTTACTTTCTTGCTGACTATGCATCTTTCCAACCTCTGTCTTCTCAGGTAACCATGGTGCATAAGGAGTATGAGGAGAAGATCAAAGGTCTGATGCCGGTGGAGCTCAGGCAGGAGCTGGAGGACACAATCAGCTCACTGAAAGCTCAGGTGAGGTTTGATCTGATAGAGGCAAAACCAGAGCAAGAAAGATGTGTTCAGTCTGTTGAACATCTCATTGAGAATCCATTCATTTTCTTCCATTAACAGCATTATAACTTATAAAGTCTTGAGCTGGGAAGCAGGTACAGCGATTTGTTGAAACATCTGCAAAAAATTAAATGGATATACAGTCTTTAGCTCTTTACCTCAGCTTTCAGTATGTGTCCATGTCTGTTTACTCTGGAGGAGGTTGTAAAACTTGGTGAAATGAGTTTGATAGTGTCTGATGAGTCAGTGAAGCTCACTTCAGCCTGATGACACTCATACTGAGCGATACTGAGGTCAGTAGTTAAGGATAGCTGCTGTTAGCTGGCATTAGTGTAAAACTTTGAAGTGGCTCTGACACTGTGGCAGGAAAAAAAAAAACGTCGTACAATGAGGGGATGTAATGAAAAATGGGTACCATCCTTCATATATAACTCTATAGTTTTATATCTGAAGCGGTAGACACAAATTAAAATTTTCACGACACATGAACGCCTACAAGTTCTCTTGTCTGCCTTTGGCGCACTATGTACTTGGCCGGTCTTTAGCCACATACATGAAACGCCATTAGGCAGTGCGGCGATGTTCGTGTCGGCCACTGTATTCAAGCTGGCGGGGCGCCATGGTGGCTCCCATGAGCCAACAGCTGCTCCTTTGCATTTTTATGGATTATTTTTAAGTTTATGAGAGTATGAGACAGTTTGTTGGAAGATGTAATTACACACAAATCTATGTATGTTATTGTATGAGTACAATATTCTTTATTTCTATTAAAGAAACTGAAAACATGACTGTATCTGTTAGTAGTTTTTAGGAATAGATCTCCAGGCTTATTCAAGGGTATTCAAAGCTCTTCTTTGGATGTTGGCTGTCTTTCATATTCTTTGTCAAGATGATCCCCCACTGCTTCAATAATGTCGAGGTTTGGGCTCTGAGGATGGCAATCCATGACTGAGAGTGATGTTTCATTGTGTGTTTTTGAATTGGCATTGTATTTGAGATTATTGTCATCCTGAAAAATGAATTTTTCTGCCACTCAGACACTTTCCAGATGGTACTGCTGGGTGGATTTAGTTTGCTGGGTGTAGATATACAGAAAATGGATGTAAGCTGCAAACATGCCAGATTTGATCATATCTGCTGATTTATATCCTTAACCCCCAGGCAGGTCCCACGAAACTATACAGTATGGAAGTGATTGTATGCAGATACACAACAAACCACACATAACAAAGACATGTATAAACAATATACCATCCTCAGGTAGAAGTGATCACAGATCACGTTGGACATAAGCCATTGCCTGAGATCTGGAGAGCATTCTCTTTATTTTAACTACTAAACTACTGCAGTGTTTACTTCCTTTTGTTGCTATTGCAGGATTTTGTGTGTTTTCACTTTCTTCTGTTATAAATCAATCAAAACTGAGGTAAAGCCCTCTGTATGACACTAGATGTAGACTTATCTGTGTGAGTGAGACCTTTCTTCCGTGCAGTTTCGGCGTAACACTCGATCATGGCCTCGGCATTCACTTCGGACCCTGCTGATCCTCTCTGCAAATGTTAATCTCTCATTGTCTTCCCCTCAGATCAAACAGTCAGCCTTTGCATAACCGCACTCGTACGTTTCTCCTCCGAGCCTTGTCCTTTGTCTCAGCATTTACATTGTAAATAATTTCGTTGGAATAATAATAATAACAGCGTGCAGTGCAGGTCTCTATAAAACGCTCTCATCATTAACCCCTGCCTTGTTCAAATAGCGCTTCCAAGATCCCGTTTCATTGGACAGACCGCAGCTCCGCGATCAAAAATGTTTATAAAATGCGATTCATGACCAGAGCAGCCTCTCCTCTCATTGACAGTGTCTTGGGTTTTGCACATTAAAGTGCATTATTTTTATTACATAGTTTGAGAAAGAAAAAAAAAGGTGCAGAGAGTTTCCGTGTCTCTGGAGGCATCCAACCACATTTGGGTATGGTTTTGCATACACTTTCCCAGTGCGAAGTGCCAAATGAAATGCTAGAACTTGAACTGAGGTCTCCCCCACAGAAAGGAATGTACCCTCAGCTCCAGTACGGTAGTCCCAGAACAATGCGGATTCTTTTGGAGCTGTGATTATTCTGCCAGGCTCTAGATGCCGTGTAAATGTAGATGGAGTTTATTTTCACTTCAGCGAAGCACACTTCATAAATAAACCGGCACTTTGTAGCCAAACAAAAGAACGGTGCTGCCTCCTAACCTCGGCTAACCTGGGCCTGTAATCTTCCCAGCGTGCCTTAACCCCGCTGCCCTAATCTCCTGACCCCCGGCCCCTGCTGTCGTGACCCCAGGAGTCAACAACCGAGCTTTTCTTCTAAAAAAGCACAACCGACCTAAATCAATCAAACCCTTCTCCACTTCCAATTCCTGTGTCCTGATGAACCAGTTCTTGCTTCCTTCATACTGAATATATTTGAACTCTTTACCCCTTGAAAGCCAACTAGGAGTAGCTCTTGATGCTCTTTTCTAACCTGAGTGGTTTCGGTCATGTTTCAGGCCTGATTATGGAGCAATATGATTGGATTTGCAATTAGAAGTTAGTGAAGGTGGTCTCTGCCTTTGCAGTTACCCTTGTAAAAACATAGAAAACTCTTCTAATGGTCACCAAACCACGTCTTTGTTTCGTTTTCGAAACTCGTCATAATGGTGGAAAGAGTTGAAGATTACCCCGTGCCGTTCTCTGTTTCAGGTTAACTTCCTTCAGATGAGAGCCTCTTTGCTACAGGAAGACCTGGATGCCTGTCGCAGCAGCAGGTGAGCATGTCGATCTGAAGTAGGCCAGAGCAGTAAAACTTTATGAGAAATGAGTAAAATGACAGAAAAGGTTCTGGTCATTCATTCCCAGACTATTCTGTAATCATAATATATGAAGTTTTTGTGTTTACTGTGGACCGTTAAAAAAGAAGACTCTACAAGTTAGTGGAAAACCTGGATTTTTTTGTCATTTCATTGGTTCTCTTTACTTACAATTACCTTGGTGTAATATGAATGACCATAAATCAACAGAAAATGGTGTAAAATGTATGACAATACAGTTAAAAGGTCAAAATCCGTGTATTGAGTAACATATTTTGAAGCTGTCCAGTGGGCCAGATTAGAGTCTTTGGCGGACCGATTCTAGCCCCATGGCCTTACGTTTGACATCCCCGGTTTTGAACCTACAGAAATGCATGTGTGTAGTACACATCATAATCAGTCTGCTGCCTTGCTTTAAAGGTGCAGACGCGAGCCTTGTCTTTGACTAAGACAGCTTCCAGTCTGAAGGGCTTTAATTGCTTTCCCTGCATCCATCACGCTGTAAGAGCCATTTATGTTTTTGCAACTATATACATGTGCAGCGATGACAGCGCCCTGTCAGACAATGCCGCAGCTCACGTCTGTGTGCGCAATGCTCCCAGGACTGTCACTCACGGCAGATCACAGGAAAACTGTTATTTCCCTGCACTCTGCCCTCATTCCTAAAAGTGACTGTGAGTCAGTAAGGAGTGAGTAAATCAGAGCCGGTTTGCATTTGTGTTGAAATTACGACAACAAGTGTCTCTCTGCACAGGTAACAGCACGACAGGCTGATAACGTCAGGCTGATCTTCCGCCCGGACATGAAGGACGGCGTCGCCGATCAGGTGTGAGCACTGTTGGCTGTTACGAGTATTTGACACACCTGCCACGTCATCTTTTACTTTGAAAGACTGTTTTTTTCTCCATTGGTTTAACATCTGAAATATTTATTCATTGTCAGATTTTAGTTTTGTCTTGTTCAAAAAAAAAATTCTCATGTTTTTAGCTTTTTGTATTGTTGTTTTTCAAAGCATTATTAACTTGATGGTTTTTTTAAATATATCAACTGCTTTTAATAAAACACTTTGCTTCAGTTTTCTATTGTCCTCCTATTATTTTTTCCTTATTCCGAGCATGTTTTTCATCTTCTTCAAATACCTCATAATTAATCCCTTATTTAGGGGGAGTTGTGCCATTGCCTTTGTTTTTCAATGACCACAAAATGCATGTTAACCAAGATTAGCTGTGTAACTACAGTCCCAGACCTTGAAATCCCATCTCCCCATCACTGTTTAGCATTGCCTTTCTGCTTAAGACCCCATTTGAACTGTAAAGAGTAGTTGGGGGGGTTTGTGGTTGTTTCAGATAAAGACCGCCGCAAGTTGGTTGTTTGAATCTCAGGCCAAAGGCTACAGTCCTCGGCCCCAGTGTTTCTGCCTCTGCGCACCACTTTGTGTTTTTACCAGCGGCTCAAACCCAAGCCGACGAAGGAGTCCGCAAAATGGTCACCCCGTCTCCAAAGTCTCCAGCTCAGAGGCTTTTTGATGATAATAACATTTGGTGGCTCCATAATGAGCCATTGTCTGTTGGGTGCTCTGTATGGTAGGTGAGGAATGCATGGGCTCGAATTGATTTTTGGACAGTTTGGAGGTGTTATTAAATCCCTTAAATCAGATTGGATTTCAAAGAGAGGCATCTGCGCGTATTTGCACTGGAACGGCTTTTCTTCTGACGCCCACAGTTCGCGTGTTGCCGTTGTCCGTGACCTTTTTCCCGCTGTCTCCAAATGAAACACGATTCCCTTTGCTCTGTATTTATTTGATGTGCTGATTCTGCTGCCCAGGCAGAGACCGAGGAGAAGAAGAATAGGGAAAAAAAGAGACAGAAAGGAGAGAGGAGTGTCAAACCAGCAGGAATTTAGTCTTTCAGCACAAAGCCTTTGTAGAGCGTGTTGTTTCTGGATGAAGTGCACAGAGGAAACATAGCTATTACAACACAGCATCTTCAGCGCATGCCTGTACATCTAAGGAAGTATGCGAAAGGGTGGTTTGCATGGTGTTTGTAATTACATTGCCTCTCCTCTCATTGACAGTGTCTGGGGTTTTGCACGTTAAAGTGCATTATTATTATTGCATAGTTTTAAAAAAAGAAAAAGTGCCGAGGGTTTTCGTGTCTCTGGGAGCATCCAACCCAAATGAAAGTACTTCGTACATCATTTCCAACCACTTACAGAGACGAGTTTTAATAGCAGGGACCGTATGTAAACATGGCTGCTGCTCAGTATTCAAGTTTTAGGTTGGGACGTGGTACTGAGCTCCTGAGTCTTTAAATTTCAGGTAGATCAGCTGGTGTCTTGGATCAAATTTAAAAAGAAAACTTTCATCGATCCATCACAGATTAGCTTTAAAAAAGTTGGCGTGTTTCATGGCCAGTGAGTGTTGTAAAAGCACCCGGCACACATCCTCTCGTCTTAGCCAAAAAAAAAAAAGTTTTTCTGGGCCGTGAGCATGCATAAATTGTTTCAAAAGCAGAGCAAGGTTTTAACTTTCCATCTTTGGCTGCGGTACACAAATTCATTCTCGTGTAAATCTGAGAGAGTCAGATGGGAGACATTTGATGAACTAACACAGAATCATCCAGTCTTACAGATGCTGACAGTGCAACACTGGTTTAAAAAATCTTGATAGTTGTTAATAAGTAATAATAATAACAGTTGCTGAATAATTTGTTTCCTAAACATTGGTTGTGTTCTTGCATTGCTTCAATGTTAGCTACTCATACATTTATGTACAGTCCCCATAAACCATTACCTACTTCCATATGTTCAGTATGGGACCATTTTGAAGGGGGCAAAGACCTCATAATCGTGTCCTTGTTGCACCATTTTCTACAGGCATTGTATTTCCTTTCCATGTCTCTTTACTCTTAATGCCCAAATATAAACTCATCTGCCGCTTTATTAAGGACATCTTACCTTCAGAAGTGCCTTAATTCTTCATGACTGGAGGTTCTTGAAACATGACATGACAGCATCTCTCACTTGCTGCAGCTGACTCTATTGGATTGAGATTTCCAGACTTTGAAGGCCATTTGGCTAACATGAACTCAATGTCATGTTCAAGAAACCAGATGATTTGAGCTTTGTGACATGGTGCGTTATCGTGCTGGACGCAGAAATCAGAAGATCGGCACACTGTGGTCATAAAGAGATGGACATGATCGCCAAGGCTTAAACGATACTTATTTGGTACTAAGAAAAAAATCCCCCACTACATTCCACCACAACCAGCAGTGTGAACCATTGATATAAGCTCGGATGGATCCAAGCTTTATGTTGTTTACTCCAACTCCACTGCTCTAACCCCACCATTGGCATTTTGCAGCAGAAATCGCGACTCATCAGACAAGGCAACATTTTTCCAATCTTATCCAGGTGAACTGTAGCCTGGGTTTCATTATATTATGGCAGGAGTGGCACCTGGTGTGGTCTTTTGCAGTCCATCTGCCTCAAGGTTTGACATGTTGTGCGCTCAAAGATGCTCTTCTGCATACCTCAGTTGTAATAAGTGACTTACTGTTGCCTTCCTATCACCGTGAGGCGGACCTCTCTGACATCAACAGAGCATTTTCTCCCAGAAAACTGCTGTTCGCTGAATATTTTCTTTCTTTTTTAGACCATTCTCTGTAAACTCTAGAGATGGCTGTGTGTAAAAATCCCATCATATCAGCAGTTTGTAAAATACTCATACCAACCATGCCACAATCCAGTTGTCTTAAATCACCTTTTGTCCCCTTTCTGATGCTGATTTTGAACTTCAGCAGGTCGACTTGAGCATGTCTAACACGCCTAAATGTGTTGAGAAGCTGCCCTGTGATTGGCTCATTAGATATTTGCGTTGACGAGCAGTTAAACAGGTGTACTTACTGAAGTGACAGTGAGCCTGTATAAATTCAGCTTGATTTATAGTTGCGCCTTATGAGGTTGCACGCTAGCTACAGAGCCTTGGTACATAAATACAGAAACTAAGCAGCGTGTCACGACTAAGGCAGCTTTAGAGAAAACCTTACATAAACAACGTAATTATGACAAATGTAAGGATTAACACGAGGCACCATGCAACGTGAAGGAAAGAATGTAAACTTAGGTTGTGTGAGGCATGGGGGGATTAAATTCAATATGGTTGTAGTGTTGCTCTCATCCATTGAAGTGTAACAGTGAACTAAAAATCTGAATCAGCAAGAGTCTCATCAACCCCAAAATTGACGTCATCACTGTAACTGATGCAACCGAGCCGACACACGTGGTATTTATTAGCTGCTGTTTCCTGAACCTGCGCCTGCTGATGGGTATTTGCTTCAAATGGTAACAATATCTGCGTCCTCTTTTTACCTTTACATCAAAAAGAGATGTTTTACGCCCGGATATTGTTTCCTGGGTGATTTCTTTTACTGTAAACACGAGAACTGACAGAAGTAGGTGCAAAATTTAAAAAAAAAAAAAAAAGTTGGAGATCAAGCCACATCTGGTTTAACCTCTGCATAAAGATCATCTATAAAAATTGTCAAACACCCACTCCCGAGTCTGTCATTAGAAAGAGGGCTGCAGACGCGGTTAGACAATAAGACGGGCACTTTGTTTGAAGCATACGGAGCTATTAAGGTTGGCTGTAGATCTAAAGGTTAATGTGTTCTTGGGCTTATTTAGCAGAAGCCCGTTTTCCTCATTTACACCCAAATAGGCTCCAGCCATAACCTTTCCTTTAATCTGTGTTATTACTCAGACATAGTTTCACTCTAATTGATTGTCCACCAACCAAATTACCTCCATAATTGTGCTTGTGTAAATACAAGCCATGAATGTCATTTCCACAGAGCCGACATGGCCCCATTAAGGATCAAAGCCCTCGCTTCCTCTCGGCTATCTCCACATCAGACAAGCGGACTGTTATGTGACAACAGTGAAGGGCAGTTAGGCAGCACCAGAGGTTTCCACTCATCCACCGTGTTCTTCCTTGCTGCTGCTGCTGCTGCTGCTGCCTCCGCCGCTGCTCACGGCTGATGTGTGACGCTCGTTCAGCTGAGATTCCGGCTGATTTTTAACGGGGCTCGCTTCAGCTGGAGGTTTTGGTGTTTCGCTGTCCTAATGAGGGGTTTTCTCGAGCGCGTGGGAATTTTAAATGCCGCCGCAGCCGAGATCAAAAGTGCTGCATGTCGCTAAATCTGAAATGATGCTGTTTCTCTGTGCAGATGAACCTTAAACTGTTGTTTTCTGTATGTGTTTTACACCTTTAGGATATCAGAGAGGTTATTTGAGGACATTCAGTAGCTGGCAAACCGAACAGGCTGCTGTGTGCGTGTATATACCTTAGTCTCAGCCCTTGTGACAAGCCGCCGGGAATGACTGTACATCAGTGTTTGATTGACAAAGTTGCTGCTTGTGTGTGTGTGTGATCATACGTGCAGCTGGGTCTTTTTATAGAGCTTCATTGTGAGTCAGACCCTAGGAGGCCGGCGTTTGGCTGCTGTACACTGCTTGCATAAATAAACCTGTTTATCGCCAGCACTTCTGTCTCTCTCTCCCACACACACACACACACACACACACACACACACACACACAACGCCTTCAACACGTTTCACTTACGCTGTTTATTCTGTCTTCCATCTTGTTTTTTACCTTTGTTGATTCTGTATTTATGGCAGTGATCCCGCCCCCACCCCCACCCCCCTTCCCCAACCTACTCCACCTCCCCTTCTTTTTTCCTGGGCCCTTGTCACTCAAACGCAACAGGAGCTATGAAAAGGATATGCCGCTGTGTGATCTCAGGAAGAAGTGGGTTACAGGCTGGAGTGAAGAAGGCACAGCAGGTTGTGTTTGTGTGATTGTGACACGGATCTGCCGTCTGGGCTGATCGTGTGGGTTGAGCAGAGGGACAGACGTCCATGCATTCAAGACAGTGTGGGAGGTTTTGTCTGTACCACTTGCCCTATGTCTCTGTCTGGGTATGCGGTATATCTCGCTCCTTCTTTTTATCTTGCTCAGCCTCTCTGCCTAAAGTGGTAATGGGTCAGTAGACAATTGCAAAACTGGCACTAATCACCTGAAAATGCATCTGTTTTTGTTTAGTTTTTTAGCCATTCAAACCTTTGCAGGCTTTTGGATAATTTACCTTGGATTTTCTCTGTGCTGTCACGGTACTCCCACTGTCCTGGGGGGATGACTGGCATGGCAGGGCTGTTAGCTCATCTAGTTGGTCTATAAAAGCTCTTCCATCACCTTATATTGAATCTACACCTTCCTCATCCTCACAAGTACTTTGTGTACTCTGACACTGCTGACGCCATCGCACCATTCATGTTTAAATAAGGTGCACATGGCACATTAATGCTAAGCAATAAAGCTTATAAAGAAGCACATGCGCCCGCCCACATTTTGTCTTTTTCCATCAGTTAATGCAAATATCTAATCAGTCCATCACATGGCAGCTATTCAGTGCATGTAGGCATGTAAACATGGTGGAGATGACCTGCTGAAGTTCAAACCGAGCATCAGAATGGGGAAGAAAGGTGATTTAAGAGACTTTGAATGTTGAATGGCGGTCTGAATATTTCAAAAACTCGTGATGTACTGGGATTTTCCCACGCAACCATCTCTAGGGTTTAGAGATACCAAAAACAAAGAAGATCTCCAGTAAGCAGCAGTCCTCTGAGTGACAATGCCTTGTTGATGCCAGAGGAGAATGGCCAAGCTGATAGAAAGGCAACAGTAACTCAAATAACCAGTCATTACAATTGAGGTACGCAGAAAAGCATCTCTGGATGGACAACATGGCAGACCTTGGAGCAAATGGGCTACAGCAGCAGAAGAGCTGCCTCTCCTATTAGCTGAGAACAAGAAACTAAGGCTGCAGTTTAGGATCCATGCTTCCTTGTATCAACTGTCCAGGCTGCTGCTGGTGGTTTAATGGTGTGGGGGAGATGTTTTTGGCACACTCTGGGCACCTTAGTGCCAACTGAGTATTGTTTAAACACCAAGCCTACATGAGTATTGTTGCTGTCCATGTCCGTCTCTTTATGACCTCAGTGAGTCCACATCCCAAACCAATACAGCATCTTTGGGATGTGGTGGAACAGAAGATTCCCATTGTGTGCAGCCGACAAATCTGCAGCAACTGCGTGATGCTGTCATGTCAATATGGAGCAAAATCTCAGAGGAATGTGTCCGCCGACTTGTTGCACCATGATGAATTAACGCAGTTATGAAGGCAAAAGACAAAAGAGCAACATTGGTATCCAGACAGCCATCTTTTTGAATTATGTAGGATGTTATTGTCAACTTATGAAACTAAAAGGAGACCCAGAACTGTTGATATAAAATTTTATGTCAATTGGTTTTCAAAGCAGAAATTGGGCTTCTTTTAGTTTTGTCATTAAAAAGTGGTTTCAGAAGAGTTTCCCATCTTTTTGTTTTATTATTAAATAGTTTCGATGTGCTTGTTAGTAGCTGCAGTCCTAAAAGGGGATGTCTAAGTATCTCAGCCTTGATCTGATTGTCATGTGTATTTGCCTGCACAGACAATGTGATAGCTTGGTATTTCTTCTCTGGATTTGGACTAACATCTGACAGATGAACAACATCAGACTTTTCCGGGAGTTAAAAACAGACACTCGTTGAGCGTTTTAGCCCTCATCGTAGCATGCCCCCGTTGCCATGGCACTCACTCTCTTGATATGTCACACCCTTTTAATGGAGGAACAGGAAGTGGGGATAAAGATAAAATCTGGCATCTGATGAATGGACGAGCAAGTTAATCACCTTCACAGGTCAGAGGAGGGGGGAACCCTACATCTCCAAGTCAGGAAGGAAGAAGACGGGGTTAAAGTGATAAATTAGGGATGAGTGGGGGGGTTAGGTTAAGACTGATTCAGAGACGGATCACTGTCCTGTCAAGCATGGTAGAACTGGGGCATCCAGCTTGTGAAGTGTCTGCATGGTGCTTCAGTGCAAGCAGCAGAGGAAATGAAAGTCATTACTGTCAGTGTGGAGTGAGCTTCATGGCCCAAACGGGATTAGACGGTGCATCCGACATTGTTTCTATACATTGTTAGACTTAAAAGTCAAGCGCAAAATGGGATTAAAACGAGGGGAAAAAACCAATAAATAACCTCCAACACACTCCCCCCCCCTTTGCCTCTTTTATTTCTTCTATGTCTTCCCTACCTTCCAGTTCCCTACCTATTTCATAGTTTTTTCTCTTTCACCTGTCTCACTTCCCCTTTTCTGCTCTCTGGGATACGTTTATCTTTCCCTACTTCTGTTCTTTTCACACACTCCTCCCCATCATCATAATTCACACGTAGGCGCAGACTCCCACTTGCACTTTACATTCTCTGTTTTGCAAATAAAAAAAATAAAAATAATACATCCTTCTGGGGCCAATTGGTGCTTGAAATCCAACTTTACTCCCCTCAAACTGAACCCTTTCAAAAACAAACCCCCTCCACAACTCGCACTCTTTTCCCCCTCCCTTCCTCCTGTTCCTCTTTCAAAACAGCCCCATAACAAACTGGTGAATTGTTGCCCTTCCTTAACTTTTAAGGGTATTATGCACCATGTCCAACTTCAAAGCCTGTCTTAACTCCACACTTTAATTGTATCTTCCCCAGCTCGCTGCATGCTATTTGATTCTGCTGACAACAGCACTTCTCCCACCGTTCTTCTCCATCCTTCTCCACCTTTACTCGTCTTGGTCCTTCCTTAAGTTGTGTGTGGACACCTTGCGCCACCATCAACACTGCTGCACCTCTCTCATCAGCTTCTTGCTTCCTTTAGAGACCATTGCACCCCCCAGTTGTCACCTGCTTTGAAGAGGTGGCCTCCATTTCCTCTCTCGGCAGTCGCTTGTCGCCTGGAGTGTGTACACACCAAACAAACTTGAAACAGTAACCCCCTGTCCTACATTGGTTAGCCTCTTTATCTGTTCTCTCTCTCCCTCTCTGTCTGTGAGAGCTGACTTACACCTCATGGCCCTGGTTGATAATTGCCGTAAGCTTCCCTCTTGGTTTCATTTTCCATTGTCCTCCCCCAAATTCTTGGCTCTGGCTTGAGATAAAGGGATGAGTACTTCAAAGGGGTCTGCAAAGAGTTTAACCCCGAGCCGAAAAGGAACAGCACACAATACTGTAATTGAGAGCAGTTAGTGATCACAGAGCTTCTGCACAGAGAGGACAGCACCGGTGGACTCGCACACACGCACACACGCACACACTCTTAGTGTTTATAGCTACAGCTGAAGTGGCCATCAGCAGTTGGGACAGCCCAAGGCTACTCATAACCCATCCATAAAAAAAAAGAAAAACTTTCCTGTCCTCTAAAGTTAAATTCAGTTTTATTTATATGGCACCAAATCACAACAATAGTCGGCTCAAGGCGCTTTATATTGTAAGGCAAATACAATAACACAGAGAAAACCCCAACAATCAGACGACCTCCTATGAGCAACCGCTTGGCGACAGTGGGAAGGAAAAACTCCCTTTTAACAGGAAGAGGAGAGGGAGAGGTACCCATCTGCTGTGACCAGATGAGGTAAGGGGGGGGGGGGGGGGGGAGATAAGATAAAAGATTCTGTGAAAGAGCCAGAGATTAATAATAAACATTAAATGCAGAGAGGTGTATAAACACATAGTGAGTGAAGAAGAAACTCTCAGTGTCACATGGGAAGCCTCCAGCAGGCTACGCTTATTCAGCATAATTAAGGGAGGATTCAGGGTCACCTGATCCAGTCCTAATTATATGCTATATCAAAAAGCTCATTTCTAAGCCTAATCTTAAAAGTAGACAGAGTGTCTCCCAATACAAACTGGGAGCTGATTCCACAGAACAGGGGCCTGAAAGCTGAAGGCGCTGCCTCCCATTCTACTTTTAAATATCCCAGAAAGTAAGCCAGCACTCTGAGAATAAAGTGCTCTACTGGTGTGATATGGTACTATGAAGTCTTCAAGATAAGATGAGGACTGATTATTCAGGACTTTGTGTGTGAGGAGAAAGATAAAGTAAATTTAAAGTTGATTCTGGATTTAACAGGGAGCCAATGAAGAGAAGCCAATATGGGAGAAAAATGCTCTCGGTCTTTCATTTATCAGAATGTTTCCCATCAAATATGACTTAAGGTGAAGTATTGAGATCCATGTTGCGCATGGAGAGAAAAAAGCAGTCAACATTAAAGAAGTAATGGGCTTACATCTGATTTATGTGACTCCCCCTCCCTCCCAATCCAACCGTCTCTATTTATAGAGCTCTTTGTAGCAGGTCTGAATTTGACCTGTCCCTGTAATAATATCTGCCCATAAAGAGTGACAGTTACATCCCATAACCTCTCCCCTTGAAGCCTCTCTTTTCAAAGATCTTTTTATAGGAGACAGAAACCCCTGGGCAGCCCCGGTCTCAGGCTGGTCACAGACCTGAGGTCAGCTCCTGAGGGGCAGCAGGGAAAATCCGACCAGTTGAACCACGGAGGGGGTTGAAGAGGCAGGACACGAGGGTCCAACTGGCCCCTGGTACCGGCAGGGGGTCCCTACCATCACCCTGGTGATGTCTTCCACCCTGATGTGTTTACTGTCAGAGGTCAGCCCTGGCTGTGCAAAGTTAACAAAGACTCACTCTGTCAGAGGTGCTGTTGGTATATTACCCAGATGACCTGTATAACCTGCACAGAGACCTCTGCTATGTAGATTTTTGTGAGATACGAAATTGTGCTTGTGCTAACATTTCTGTCGCCCCAAGTCTGACTCATTATTATTATTATTATTAATGTCTTTCATGGGACAGGGTTTTCTCCTTCATCAAACACACAGATTTTGGTGGCAGTTTATTCTTTTGACCCAATTCCAGTGTTTATTCATTGCTTTTCAAGTGTTACAGCTTCCTCATTAAGCTGGTCGAGTTTACATGACAAATTTTCCATATGTCCTCCCTGAGAAACTGTAGGAGTATCTGCTGGGCTACACGGCTGTTCAACTTTTTGCCAGGATAGCGTGTTTGAAATAGACACAATGGGAATGTTTTTGTGCAGGATGTGACAGAATTTGAAGGCGGTAAAGTGGCCTTTGAATGATGAGTAATCCCTTAGTCATCATGGCCTCTTCCAATTTTCTCTTTTATTAACCTTGATGGGAAAAGAGGCATCAAGGGAGAAAGTCTCACAGCACCTTTAGCAAACAGGCTGATCAAAGTGGTTTCCGTCTTTGTACTGTACTTTTTTTTTCTTCTTTTTTGGATCCCTGTCCGCTGAGACAACAAGGACACACACAGACACCTACTGTCTCTCTTTCAAGAACATAGGCAGGCATCTTGCACAAAGGGTCCCCTGTGGTGGCTCATTTGAACACTAAAGACCCCTCCAAAACACCACTGAGTCTGTCCAATAAACACTATCAACACTACTGTAGCCACCACGGTACAAATAAAGGAAGTGCAGCTTCTAAAATGTCCATCTCGATGGACATTTTGGCTGCCTGAGCTGCTTTCCAACCCCCTTTTCGTGTTATCTCAGCAGTGCAGTTAAGGAGTAAAGAGCTTCATAGTCAGAAGTGCAAAGAGGACTTATTCTTGTGCTGCTTAAATGATGTGATAACATCTGTCAGTGAACTTATCCACAGTGAGCAGATGTTTTAATCTGCTGCGTATGCACGTGCCCTTCTAAGCCACTGGTAGGAGCTGTGGAGTGATAACAGCACTGTGATTTCCTTTCCTATGGCAACACACTGTATCTTTATAAGCACTAGAGATGGTAAAGTGACTGTCCTTTAGTCAAAACACACGTTTCCATTGTTGGGAATTCCCTTCAATATCTTTGAATCCTGCAGCGGTTCAATGAAACTTTCATTACTCTGCAGGATGTTTGCCCCCCAGCCACCCCCCTAAAAAGAAACCCCAAATCATATTTGTCCATATTACACGTGCTATTTTGAAACGCGTCGTTGCATTTATTGTGCAACCCCATGAAAGAAAAGAAAAGGAAAAAATGCCCGCGTCTTTAAAGTTTATGTAGCAACAGAGGGATTGTAGCGATAATGCCATTGGGGCGGCAGATCAGTTACTTCTGACGCTCCAAAGCCTCAGGGAGTTGGCTCAAGATTGCCTGTCTTTGATAAGGTCCTCACACTGTAGCTACAACTTCGTGGTCTAAGGAAAGCTTGCCAAAAGATGGGGAGGGAAAGGTCAGGAAATAAACCGAGCAGCCTTTAAACAATATTTCGTCACCAGTAACTGCACAAAACTGAGGGGTCTCCACCACTTTTTTTTTTTTTTTTTTTTTTTGAAGGCACGAGGTTGCAATTGTTTTTTATGCAGCTGCCGGGACCCGGCAGTCGGTTCCTCACTTTGAAGTGCGCTGCTCCAGCCTCTCGGTTCAGTTGGTGTTGGAGTCGCCTACAGGAGAGATCTACCGTGCGGCATGGCAGCCTGAAACCATAGGGAGGAGAAAAGGAGGAGGCAGAAAAGCGATATATATTTTTTTCTTCCTCTCTCGAGTGCATTTTTCTCTCTGTAAACTGACTCGAACCTGAACGGACTGTATGTGGACGCGCTGAGGAGACCAGCATTGTGGATTATAAGCGATTTTTTTGTATGTGTGTGTATGTATTTGTGGAGGGAGAAGGAAAAAAAAGAAGAAACCCGGAGTTTTAATTCGAGCTGAAGAACTCGTGGATCGATGGTAAGTTGCAAGAGTGTGTGCCTCCTCAAAGTGGCCCCCATTGGAGTTCTCTTTGATGTGCTGTTGACTCGCCTTTGAAGTAATGTTCTGAGGGTTGGGGAGGGGGGATGATTGGTCGCTTTTCTTACTTTTAAAGCCCAAGGAGGAACTGAGTCATCTCTGTGCCGTGTTCACGGAAATTTCCTTTGCGATAATATTTCGTACTTATATTTTTACATATTGAAGTAAGTGGTCGTTTCTATATATATTTGTGTGTGTGTGCGTGTGACTTTCTTCCCCTCACAAGATCAGACAGATCAGAGACTTCGGTGCACTTGGAGTCTGGACGTTTATTTATTTATTTTTTTAAACCAGGGCTTGTTTCGTCTTTAAACGCAGCGTTAAAGAAATATGTGACAAGTGTGTGGGGGTGTAATGTGCGTTATCATTCTCTTTCTTTCATTTTTCGGTATCCTGTGGGAAGCTTTTGACTTGTAGCTGTGCCATGAGCTCTTTTTTCTAATCTCTTGACATGTTTAACAGTCGAGCGGTGGATCGGTGATACTAAGTGACATGTTCAAGGTTGCACAGCAGCCGCTAATACACTAACTACCGCTGATGCTTCGGGGACAAGTTGTAGCGATCGTCTGTGCAACAAACTGGGGGATGTTTTAAACAGTTGTGGAGGCTAAAGCTCCACAAGCAGCAGCCTTGCTGCCCGTATTAACTATTTCGGTCACGTTTTTCCATCACTTGGAGTTTGTCCCACATCGGTGTCCTACAGGTACTTGAAGCAGTGGCTCGATTTGGTGTATTTTTTTTTAAGATGAGACGTAGAGAAATGAGAGAGTGGCAGGGATGGTAGGGGTAAAACGATCAGGAAGCGGCGTCCGTGCGTAATGCTTTGGCATTTTATTGGGAGGGAGAGGAGTTGGGGAGGGTACATGTCTTATTAATTGGCACTCAGGTCTTAACCCACTTTGACGTGCATGTAATTACTACTTCTCGTGATGTTATCGAAAAGGATGGCGGCGATCCAGTACAGACATCGCTTAGGTGGGTGCCCCCCTTCCCCTCTTGTTAAATGTTTTAGTTTAACCAACAGCGCCTTCTGTAGAAATCATATCCCTTAGTTGAGATATGAAGAAGTGCTGTTTATGTAATTCTGCTGCAGCTGGATTTTTTTTCTCTCCCCCCCAAATCTGAACTAGTCTGTCGGTTTCTGTAAAAGTCAGCGAGGGTCTGAAAAGGCTCTTACTGCGTTTCTGCCCCCTTTGAAGTTGGGGCGGATCTGGTTTTGATTAGATCAATACTTTGTGTTTCAGAGAGAAGCCGGGCAGCCAGAGAGAAGCCCCCCCGCTGACATAAGAGAGTGAGGAGATTACAGTAGAAGCTCAGAGGAGGTGGAACAGCACACACGCGGGCTCTCTCCTTGCTGCCGTCAGAGCCATGAGCCGGGCGCTTATGGACCATATCGCCAGTAGTTTTCGCGAAGATGCGCCTCGACCCCCTGTGCCCGGGGAGGAGGGCGACGCGCCCTGCTACCCCGGCAAACTCCCAGTAATGAAACCACTGGAGTCCCCCAAATCCGTTCTGCTCGGCTCTCCGGGTTCCTCCGCGAGGAGGAACGAGGATGGTCTCGGGGAGCCAGAGGGGAGTGCCTCCCCGGATTCCCCGCTTTCCCGGTGGACAAAGTCTCTGCACTCTCTCCTCGGGGACCAGGACGGCGCTCTTCTTTTTAGGACATTCCTGGAGCGAGAAAAATGTGTGGACACTTTAGACTTTTGGTTCGCCTGCAATGGATTCAGGCAGATGGACCTCAAGGATACCAAAACGCAGAGAGTCGCCAAAGCAATTTACAAGCGCTACATCGAAAACAACAGCATTGTCGCCAAACAGCTGAAGCCCGCGACGAAAACCTACATACGGGATAATATTAAGAAGCAGCACATAGACTCTGCCATGTTCGACCAGGCGCAGACCGAGATCCAGACCGACATGGAGGAGAACGCGTACCAGATGTTTCTGACCTCTGACATTTACCTCGAGTTCGTGAGAACTGGGGGAGAGAACCCGAGTCACGTCAACTCGAACGGGCTGGCGGACCTGAAAGTTGTATGTGGATACCTGCCCACGCTCAACGAGGAGGAGGAGTGGAGTTGTGATTTGAAAGCTAAAGCACTTATTGGACTTTCGGCTAAAGCGCAGAGGGCCCCCATTTCCCTGAGGGCAGTGGAGGTGATGGACGGGGGATTCAGGTATGGCGCTTTTACTCTGTTTTCTGGTGCAAAGTGTAAACCTGTTGTTGCACACCAGAGGCAACCGTGCAAGTATTTCTCTCCTGTACAAGTGCTTTTTCTCAACACCACATTAGTTTGGAGAAAACTGGTCAGCCTACCCCCTCCCTGTCTTTCACTCTGGCCCCCTCTCTCACCGTCTCCAGCAGCAGCAGCAGCCCTCTGCTGGCGCTCGCCTGGATTTCCGGGGCTTTGAAATAGTTCCGCAGAGTGAGGGATCGTCTTCCACAGGAAAAGTTCACAGAGCACGCTGGCTCTGGCCCCAGCCAGCAAATAATAGATGATGACATTGCTGTGCTATGCCTTCTCTTGTACCACACTGTCCTCAAGCTTTTGGCAGAGAGATAAATGTATAGCAGAGCTATAGATGGCACTTTGAAGTGGCTGTTTTGTAGTCTCACTCGGGTGCTTGCTAGGCCCTTTTCTCGTTTTTTTCCACGTTGCATTTAAAGGAGGGTGTTTAAGATTAAGACTGCATCCCAAATAAATTGAAGTGATTCATGAGTTTAAAGGACAGCAAAGACAGCAGTGTCAACTCTGGGGCATCCTCTGATGTTCCTGTTGCTAACTTACAGTGACAGGCTGAGCTAAGCTGACAGCTACCTGCTCAGGACAGCAGGGATTGGCAGCTCTCCCTTTTCTCTGCCCTCCCATTGTTGTCACCCTTTCAGATTCAAAACATGTGCTCTTAATTTCTCCCCCTCCCCTTTTTTTCTCCTTTCCTCTCCCCTTACCTTTTCTCATCTGACTCAGATTCTCTTAAAAAAAAAAAACATAACAAACGGCAGCAGCTACAGTGCAGAATCAACACCCACCACCACCACCTCCCCACCAAAAAACCTTCTTCACTCTCTTCTTCCCTCTTTTCTTGTTTGCGTCAATTCTCCTCTGATTCCCTCCTTCGCTGCGTTTCCCCCCACCCCAACCCACCCGCCTTCTCTACTTTTATCTTTTTCCTTTGAAAACTCAGGGATAGGGACTACGAGGCATGCTTTTGGAGCGAGAGTGAAGGTGGGGAGGAGGAGGTGGGAAGGGGGAAAGGGAGCGAAAGGAAGGAAGGACAGAGGGAGAGGAGGTGGTGGGGTAGGGGTGGTGGTGGGACGTATAAAAGAAAGGGAGGGAGGAGAAAGCATAAATGAAGGGGTGAAAGAGGCAGGGAGGGAAGAATGCAAGGCCAGCTGTGTTAAATACCTGACTCTTTGCGAGCCCCTCTGAAGGTCAGCCCAGAGCTGGGGGCCTACAGCTTTAGTCATGCTGCGTTTCTGCTTCCTCGTGAAGAACCCACCTCTCCCCTTTGTTTCCTTCTCTGACACACTCTCATGCATCCCACTCCATACTTTTTTCCTTTTTTGGGTCATTCCCCCTCCTTTCCTCTCCTCCTGTACCATGGCAAGAATGCATACACAGCGGGAGATGTATGCCGGGGAAATGGAAAGAGAAATTATGGGATATTTAAGAAGCAATAAGGAGAAAACTGAAGTTTTCCCAGGCCTCAGACTGCTCTGTCACATCCATTCGTTGTTGTTGGGAGCAGATGAGTGAGGCTATAGTTATAGTCCTCTGAAACATTAGAAGATGCAGCTTGTTTTGATGTGACCTTCTCAAAATGACAGAAACACAATGAATTGTACCCACCTGTTGGATATTGATTCATATTAATCTGATTTTTGTTGGAAACTTCTCAGGTCATACAAGAGAGGAGACTCACTCAACCCCTGCCATTCAGGCTCTTTCGCTCCTGTCAGCAGCACGAATGACAGCGAGGTTTCCAGTGACGCCTTGACTGATGACGCCATGTCCGTGACTGACAGCAGTGTGTAAGTGAATATTATCCAAACATGCGTTATGTGTGTGTGTGCAAAAATGAGAGCAAATCCCAAAGAGCTTTCTGTTTGAAGCTGTAGCCATACTGGAAGAATAGTTTGCCATTGATTGGATGGATTGTGGCACCTTAAAAAACAACCAAAGATGCACTCCAGTAGCCAGGACGTGGTCTAGATTAATGCTAAGCTCCATCATAACACACTTTTGACTTTGCCACTGGAGTGTATATACAGGAAGACTTTGAGTCGATTAGAAGGAATGAGTATAGTAACTTTACATTTTATGCATCTGTGGGCATGAGCAGTGTTTTGATGTCAACTGATTTGCTTGTTACACTTTCTGATTAGCCTCTTGCTGAGTCTTGCCCTGCTGGGGCTCTCTTTTCCTGCTATTAGGGAGTATTTCTTCTCCACTGTCACCAAGATGCTTGTTGCGGAGAAGAAAATCAAGAAAACCTCATTTTTAAAAGTTGACATTTGTCTACATTAGCTCTGATTGATCACTTATCCAGGAACTTACAAATCAGTCGCTCATGCTGTACATGTGGTTTGCGCTTATCTGTGTACGTGCCTTGGCGCTCGTTCTTCTAAAGGATTGCTTGGCGTAATCATGTGTCTCTCAAGTGACAAGGTGCTATGAAGTCATTGCGTGGTGCACAGCTCAAGGCCAGATGTGCTTTAGTCAGCTGGCTTTTGGACGCAAAGCAAAAAGAAAAGTTGGTGCAACAAGTTGCGCTTTACCTCGAGTCACCTGGGAGGAAGGCGGGGTTGTCGAGGCACGGATGGATGCAGTAACTATGACCAAGCTAATGAAACTCAAAGGCTGACACATGGTTGTTCAGCTGAATTAATGGGGCTGGGTTACACATAAGTATGGCAGCTATAAAGGCTTTTTTTTTTTTTTTACAATGGGACGTCCTCTGTTCTGGCATATCACTACACAGCCTTGCTTCAAAGAGACCGAGGCCTATATTGCCCTGTTCCGCTGTACTTTGCCCAGAGCCAGTGACAAAGCCCTGGCCACAGGGACGCAGCTTCTCCACCTCATTTTCTGCCCGTTCTGGCCTTGATCTGAATATCTGCCTCGCCGCTTTAGGTCAGTTAAAAAAAGACCCATAAACATTTGAATTTCATTTACAGATAAAGAGGAGAAAAAAAGAGAGAAAAGGGAAAACGCAACGGGGGAGGAGGCGGTTGGGTGGGAAGAGAAAGAGAGTAGCGGAGGGGGGATTTTTGCTTATATCTTATTTATGGATTTGCTTGGACGCTGGGGAATGCAGCTGCGCAGACTTCAAACATTACCTTATCTTACAAACCAGCCTTTTGATGTGCGGAGATCAGAGGCTGGCTGCAGCAGCGCTTGCCAAATGAAGATTGGGGAGGGGAGGGAGGGGTGGTTGCTTATGCGCATGACTGTGGCATTTCAAAGCAAAAGTGGAAAAGTGCTTCTCAGTTAGGCTAGGTCACCAGGAAACTGCTGTTTAGCGTGGAAGGAAAGAGATTGTTTTACACTGTCAAGTGCTTCAGTTTGAAGCTCTGCTGTTTGTTGTTTGATTCCCTCTTTTTTTTTTTTTGAGTCAGTCAGCCCTTCATCCCCTCAGACTTAACCAGGTTACCTGCACCCTTGGGTCCTATCCTGCAGTAACTCTTTGAAAAAGCATAATGAGTAGCTAATGCTAACTGTGTCCTCAGCTTACCATAAAAGTCAGGAGGGAGATGCTAATGCTGACGCTACTTTTGGCCAGTAAAGTGGAGCACAGTAACTGCAGTGTGCATTTGTGTGTATGCTGGTGAAAGGAAATGACCAGCAGGGTGCCCGGTGTTGTGCTGGAGCCAGCCCTGAAAATGAGTGTCGTTTCTAGGGCAAATAAAACCTTACTCATTGCAGCGTAACCCGAGCCGCTCGGAGGCGGAAATGCTGTCATAATTTACCTCTGAGTAGCCTTTTTGTTCTCAGATTAAGCCTGAAACATGAAAAGTTAAATGAATTGGAGAATTAATAAATTAGATTTGTTCTTGCTTGAACTGTGTTTGATCTGCCCATTTGGCTAACAAGCTTCTTCCTGAATGTCTGTTTGGTCTTTAATGATGTATCCGATTGGGTAATTGACCTTTGTGTTGTGTCTGCGTACCCCCTCTCCCCTTCCCCAGAGATGGCATCCCTCCATATAAACTGGGCTCCAAGAAGCAGCTACAGAGGGAGATGCAGCGAAACATGAGGATGAACAGCCAAGTCTCGCTGCCTGCTTTTCCTGTAAGTACACAAACGCACACAGACACGTGCATACGTACATGCATAACTTCACATACACATGCTCAGAAGTCTCCATACCACCCTGTGTTTGGGTCTCTCTGGGTTCTATGAATAGTATTGCACAAACTGTATTTGGCATCTTCAATTCAACAACGCCAGCAAAGATCTAAAGAGTAACGTCAAAGACCCAGCCTCCCACTCTCTCTCTCGCACACACACATACACACACATTCACATAAGCTCGCATGCAAACACAACCCCGCTCCCTACCTTTGGTGTCACCTACACCCCCATTAGGGTTCCTTGAAGTCTGCGGGAGACGGGGGGGTGGTCTCTAAGCTGTTTATCGCCGCAGCGCTCGGAACACACCAGGGTTTTTCTTCCCCACCGATGGTGTAAATATGGAGAACAGAGAGAGATGAGGAAGATCTCTGCCGCTTTATCCCGAGGGCTCTGAAATCAGCCCGGTTCCTCAACAAAAACACAAAGATACTCAGACACATTCACACGCACGCACATTCACGCACACGCGGCGCTTTGATCCACGGATGAATGGAACAAACGCACAGGGAAGTGACAACTTCCAGCAGAGCTGGCCCCCCCCTTTTTTCCCCTTTTTTCACAGCCCCGCCACCCTTCCAACCCCCAGCACACACACACATACAGAAACACAAATGCTCAGCCAGCCCCCTCCCCTAAAAGTAAAGGATCTAAGGGGAAGAGTTTGAGCATGTCATGTGAGCTCTCAACAGGTCAGAGGGGAGTTTGTAGCTTAAGGCTTAAGAGAAGCTAACTTCATGTTGAGAGAAAAAAAAATCTGAATCGAAGGCGGTGGGGTGGGGGGGGTGGGGGCACAACTTTCAGTAGTAGCTGTAACAGAAGCAGCTTGTTAAAACAAACTTAAAGTAACTCCCTTTTTTTCCACATTATGAGGTATGCAGTAACTGTTGCTGTTGGATCTTGCCGCTTTCACTCACTCTCCCCCTTTTGCTTTATTTTCTTCTTTTTTGGCTTTTATTCTTGTTTTTGTTTCCCGTCTGATTTTTGGCGATGGCTGCCATTCCCATGGTGCACCAGCTCCAGGCACCATCAGACAGCTCCTCTTTTTCTCACTTTTTTCTCCCCTTTATCCCGACTACAAAGGCTTATGAGAAATTGGGGGTGGGGGGGGTGGGGGGGGTGGGGGAATCAAGACTGCAAAAATAATTTAAGATGCGTGCGTATGCACCCAATCTCGTGCTGTCACTTTACTGTACGTTAAAGATGCCCAGCGTGTGGGGGTGGGGCTACATTACCTCAACCTTTCTGATGTCCCATCCTGTTTTTCTGGCACCTTTATCTCTTTCCTTCAGTCCTTCCCTCTCTTCGTTTTTCTCCCACACACATCTCAACTTCTCCCAGTTTCTTTTTCTTTTTTTTAATCCCTCATCCTTTTCCTCCCTGGAGTTCTCTTCCACCCCCTGTCGATATGTGGCTTTTATTTCTAGATGTAAAGCCACTGCTTCCCATCAATCTATCCCTCCATCCCTCCCTCAGCCGCTCTATTCTCCCCCCACTGAGTGTTTGATATTTGACGAGGAAGGCTTTGAAGTGAGCTGACTTTAAAGAGGCCTGCTGATGATGACAGAAGGAACCAGCCGAGGCCCTGGCCCAGCATGACCATGCACGAGGCCTGCCAACCCCTGAAAACAGCCCTGTAGCCATAGGTGCCAGTGCGAGTGCCCTGATCAGAACTGCCTTTAGTGGGAAATGCATGCTGTAGATGATGTGAAGTGCTATAGTAATGGAGGGATGGCATGAGTCTTGCAGTTTCTTATATATCTTCTGTTTTTATATATCTCCTCTACAGCGTACTCGCCATCCACCCAAAGAGATGATACCAATGGAGCCAGCACAGTTTGCAGCCCAGCTCATCGCCCGCCTGGAGAACCTGAAGAGGCAGCAGGAAACCATGAACACATTGGAGGAGAGGCTGCAGCAGATTCAGGAGGTTTGTGTGACTCTGGTTCTTACTGAAGAAATGAAAGATGAAGATGTTTTGTTCTGGCCTTGACTTAGTTTGCCTTGTTTTTATCAGGAGGAGGAAAGAGAAGATGCCGAGATCATGGGAAGTGCTCCTGCGCTCTCACCCCACTCCTTACCCCTCCTCTCTGGCTCCTCTGACGAGGACCCCCAGGCCATCCTGGACGAACACCTTTCCCGCGTCCTGAAGACCCCCGGATGCCAGTCCCCGGCCGTGATCCGGCATTCCCCTCGATCCAGCTCGCCAGAACACCAGCCTTTCACGCGCGCTGGCTTCAGCGTCAAGGGCCTGGTGAGAACTGGGCCCTCCAGTTCGTCTGTATCCAGTCCCGACCAAGGGGCGATTACCCTGTCCCTGGGTCCCAACAGAACCCTCGTAAGCAGGCAGAGCACGAAACACATCCACCACCACTACATCCACCATCACGCTGGTCCGAAGTCTAAAGAGCAGATCGAAAGGGAGGCAGCCCTCAGGGTGCACAGCGTGTGCTCCGGCAGCAGCGAGTGCCAGCCCTGTCAGCCGTACCAGCGCAGCCGCAGCCTAGGCAGAGAGATGTGTGGGGCCATCACCACAGACAACAGCATGGGGTCAGTCCCAAGCACTTTTTTCATATTTGTCTCCCATTTGTTTTTTCTTTTTTGTCGGTGTTTAAAATAAGCAGTGCAATTACTCTTCCAGGCGTTCAAGCTCTCTATCGAGGCGGGTGTGTCGCTCAGGGGCTGAGGATGGAGTAGCGGAGAGGTGCATGGAGGACTGTGGACCCTTACAGCTGCCCACTGACACAGCAGATCCCACCCAGAATGTGCTGCAGTGGATCCTGGAAAGTAAACGACAGGGCAGACACAAGTCTCACAGGTGAGTGGAGGATAATACTTGGAGTATCTGTGTGAGTGTTGGGGACACCTTTTCATGTTGTTAAAGTCAAATTTCCCCGTCTCCCTCTCAGTACCCAGAGCACCAAGAAATCCTTTGGAGGCTCATCTACTCAGACACACACGTGGGGCGGGGGTGGAAGCTGTGGCCACCTACGTGGTCACCAGCCATCCCAGCCATTCATCCAAGACCCAGCTATGCCTCCGCTCCCTCCTCCCAACACTTTGGCGCAGCTGGAGGAGGCCTGCCGCAGACTGGAGGAGGTATCCACCAAGCCCACCAAGCAAAGGTACACACAGACTTCAAAGACCAGATTATTATTAAGTAACGCTCTTGGTTATAACTTCAAACTATTCCAGATGTGCTTTTTAAACTCAAGTCTTATTTCATTTCTCTTCCCAGACATTCAGTGTCCAGCCTTCAGCGAGAGAAGACCCACCTCATGCCCGTTCAGGACGGGGCGTCTGTCCCCCTGCCGCTCGTCAGTCCCAGCCCCGCTGGCGTCCCCGCGACCAGTCTCCAATCAGAAGAGTACGATGCCTCTACAGTCCTGCCCTCCCTCTCCTCTCCTCCTTTCTGCTCCTCTTCCTCCTCCTCTCAGCTCTAGCCTCCAACTTCCAAGTGTACTTTGACCCTTTTTAACTCTTCCCACTTGTCACCCGCACCACTTGCTTGCACACAGATAGATGAGAAGCAGCTATGCTACACATACATTACACCCCCACAGACACTCACTTATTTAAAGCTTTGTACACCTAGCACTGCCTCTTACGTCTGCATGAATCGCGTGCATTTGTGCTGTGCATGGAGAGCGTTTGTCTGTGCGTGTGTGCAGTCACTGCACCACCTGACCGAGTCATCCCTTTTCATATATCTGTATCATTTTTATTGGCTGTCCTTCAGTGAGCTGGCACTAGGTTGGGGCAAGCAGAGCTTAGCAAAGGGAGGGTTTCTCTGAAGCGGGCCTACAAAGCCTTGGACGTAGCTGAAGGGGAATTGATAACCGTGCACACACAAGCGCAAACTTATAGACGGCACTGGGTCACTCCGTCACTCAGGATGCTCTTAGTTACTGTATTTCTTGTCTGTTGTGGGAAAAATTTAGTAGATTGCTTGTTGGAGAACTTCTTATTTCTCTTTTGTCGAGATGTTGTCTGGTATAGCGAAAGCGTTCGCTGCTTCTGACACCCTTCCTCTCTGTCTTTTGTTTCCCGGCAGGTGTAAGAAGGGTTCAGGAAGCCACGCGGTGAGCAGCGGGGAGACAGTGGTGACGTACTTCTTCTGTGGTGAGGAGATTCCTTATCGGAGGACCATGAAGAGCCACAGTCTGACATTGGGTCACTTCAAAGAGCAGCTCCGCAAGAAGGGCAACTACAGGTGTGTGCAGGCACATTAAAATATACAGATCAGTTTTAAAGTTTTACAGTACTGAAGCAGCTTTAGTGACATAAATACAGTTAACTTTTTATGAACTGGGATTAGTTCATTGGCCTTGATATAAAACAGTCTTTGTGCTGACTTGTAGACAAAGTTTATCATTTGATCATTTGATTTCTAAGGTGTGGGAGTATCTTCATGTCCAACATTACTGAGGCTATTTTAACCACAGTGACCAATCAGAATGATGGAGACATAAACCCTACTACCTTCTCTAGTGGTAAAATTCTGCCTTTGAATGGCGGTCAGCACCTGCAAGCATAAAAACCTGAAATACTGTCTCCGTGACTACGTCAAGGACTGATATCAGCATTTGTTTCCATCGGTGTCTGCACTCAGGCAGGCCTCTGGATACGTGTGCGTTTGGTGTGAGGGGTGCAGTGAAAAGGAAGGGACAAGAGGAGGGAGGGAGGGTGGTGCAGGGGTTAGTGGGAGAGTTTGAACTGGAGCGATTTTTGGGTCCCATCTGGTATTGATTTCCATGCTAAGGTACACTTAATACACATGGCTTTGAAGCCCCAGCCCCTTTCATTTCAACCAACAAAGACTCACACAAATGGCCAGCGTGCAAATTCTTCACTGATGCTATCAGGGCCTCTTTTTTTCCTGCTCTGGGGTCTTGTGTGTGTGCGTGCGTGTACCCGCGCGCGCATTAATATGCTTTGCGTTGAACGCGCGCAGTGTTTACACATGTTGTAATCATTTTATGGATATTTTTGAAAGGCATACAGTTAAATGCCAGATCTGCTTGTTTGCTCTGCTACGGGGCCTTCACCGAGGCCGCTCGGCTTCGATGTGTGTTTGTGGAGAGAGATTTAATTTGATTGTTTCTTTCCAGTGGGCATTAAAGGGGGAAAAAGATCAAACATTTATTGTTTAGACTGCCACGGTCTCCAAGATAAGCACGGCCCAAGTATTGTGTTAATAATTACAGGTATCAAACTGGTGATGGGGGGGAGAGAAGCAAAAGCAAAAGAACTTAGCAAAACCTCTTCCTGTCCAGATGTCCACAACGTTTTCAGATCAACAAATGTGACAAGCACTTAGCGCCAAGTTCTCCACATCTGTCTGTTTGCCCCCACCCTTCCTTACACCCCTTACTTGCTCTTCTTTTCTCTCTGGCTCACAGTCTCAGTTCTTCTGTCATACCATCCACATTTTTTGGAAAGAGAGCTGCACGGCGCTTTAATAGCAGCCAGAGAATGTGTGGAGTTGGGTCATTTCAACATGGCAGCGGTTCAACAAAGAACAGTACTGCTCGGCCCTGCCAGACGATATTGGTGCCAGATGTCAGTGCAAACGGAGGGAGAAGGGGAGGGGAGGCAGATCCAGCCACATAAAACATGTTCCAGTGGAAATTCAGGCTCTCTGTCTCTCTTAGCAAGAAAAAAAAAGAGGGCGATCATAGCTCTTTGAAGATTTTGGGTTTTTTTTTTTTAAAGTAGGAGGGCTCAACTTTTCTTTCTTCCTCTCCAAGGAGGGAACAGTTATCAGGCGTGTCCTTCGCTCTTTGATTCCATCTGATCGGCGCGCTTTTTCCTAAAAGGAGGTTGCTTTATTTCACACCCTGTGTCGTTGCCCTTTATTAGTGATTACCCTCGTGTTAATTAGCACACATGCATGCTTGTGCACCTCTGCAATGCTGCAGTTCTAGTTTTATAAGTGTTGCATGTCTTAAAAACAAAGAACAACCACAAAAAACACTCGCAAACATGCCCGCATTCCAGTCACCACACACCGAGCAGATCGAGGAATTTTTCCATTACATAGTTAATGACTGGATTTTGAGTCCCGGTTAACCAACCCACCCCTGCTGATTTCTCTTCCTCTAAAATAAGGACTGGGAGGGGGAGGGGGGGGGTTACATCATTATGGCCCAGTGAAGTCATGGCTGACGAGAAGCCCCTCCTGAGTTTGCTTCTTCTGCACACATACACAAAAGTCAGCTGCCTTTCCTATAGGTCTCAGTAAGCGCTCACACTGTCAACACGGGCGAGGAAGGACACACGGCATACTGCTTGCTCGCTCTCCTCCTCCCCCTCTACTTTGTCTCTTTTCTTTGTCCCTGTAATAATGAACCGGGGATGAGGAGTGAGTGAAAGCCCTGTGCACGAGCGGGTGTGTAGGAGTCAGGGGTAATGACAGGCAGACTTGCAGGCACCCAAAATTTCAGCCTTTGTCAAAGGACCCCTTCATTTGCACACGGGTCTAATTGGCCCCTGTTAGCCAGGGCAAAACTCACAGCAACACAACGGGGGGGGGGGGGGGGGGGGGGGGGGGGGGGGGGGGGAGGAGAAGGAACGGGAGAAAAAGTAAAAGAGAACAAGTGGAGGGAGGGATGTGGAGAGAGGAAGCCTGCTGTTTGAAACCAAGTCTTGTCAGCAGCAGGTTCCACCCTGCCCTGGTATCAGCAGGCTTGGCTGATTGTGTATTCAGTGGCTCGGCTGCAGATAGCAGAAATGAAACTTCATGTTTCAAAGGGGAGCATTTGACTTATCAGGTTTTCTTTTTCTTTCTTATTTTTCTTTGGACTTTTTGTTTATGAGCTTTAAAGTATCTTGAATCAAAGGGAGAAGTATTTTGTGTTAACGCTTTCATCTCTCGGTCACAGGTACTACTTCAAGAAGGCCAGCGACGAGTTCGAGTGCGGCGCCGTGTTCGAGGAGGTGTCCGACGACTGCTCCCTGCTCCCCACCTACGAGGGGAAGATCTTGGGAAAGGTGGAGAGGATGGAGTGAGCGCTGCCGGAGTTGATCAATAACTCTGCGGATGCCCTCTTTCATGTGCTCTCACACATGTACGCAGCGTGTGTGTGTTTTTTTTTTTTTAAGCTAAGACTTGAAGGACTGGAGATGTTGTTGAAGGAACGCTGGTTTTTGGGCATGCGGACTGGAAGCGGGACAAAATATCCACATTACCGGACTATCAAGTGAAAAGCTCATCTAGAAGTGAAGAAAACGTGGACTTTATGCTGCTGGGCTCAAAACTTCCCAAAAGAGGAATATCTAGAGACTCTAGGTGAATGACCACTTGTCAAAGAAGCAGGGCGCTGTGGGTTTAATTTGAAACTGAGAGCCTACTTGAACCCTCCCTGTGCCAGTGTCTGCCTATAGTTGCTCACTAGCGCATTACTAATATGTATACGCAGATATACATGTACATTGCATTGTATTGTGATGCTCGTATTGCTGTGTAAAGATTCTATAGCTATTTATTGGAAATACCCCTTTCCCAAATCCTATTCTTCTTCTACTTCCATGGACAAGCTGCTTGGAGTTGGACAAACTTCTCGAATTATCCACATCTGTGAACGCCCCACCCTACTCCACCCAACCCTCTCCTTCTGAGCATCAGTTCTCAAGCAAAGGTTTTTATTCCTTTTCAGCCCCTCATATTGAACTGTAAACATCAACAATACCTCTTCAAGAACTCCACTCCCACTCCGGGACATCTCCGCTCTCCTGGCCGGAGAGCGTACTGCTGAAGCTTTGAGAATGGCTCTCTTATCACTTAAAAGTTCGATAATATATTTACTACTGCAGTGCTATTTGTGGATGTGTCCCCGTCTGCTCTTAGGGGTGGGGTGGGGGGTGGGGGTGGGGGGTCTTCAGTGTGCTATGGAATTTAAAACAAAAAAATGCTATTAATGTTTAATTCCATACTCTGGGACTGTGCCCAGCTAGCCTTGATCTGTCACGTCTTAGTGCCTTTGTTTCAGCGGCGCAGGCATCGCACAAATAGCCAATATATTTACGAGGAGGAAACTGCCCTGAACAGGTCTTTGAGTCCCCAAAATGTGTTTACACCATATTCATATTTACCAAGAAAAAGTTCTATAACGTGTTCCCCTATGTGCTTACCTGTTAGTGAGTGAGTGTGTGTGTGTGTGCGTGACTGAGAGTATTTTAAGCCTGCACTATGAGCTGCAGATGCTAATGATGGTGGTGATATATATCTATATATATATATCTATATATATATATACACTATGTTCATAGTGTCTTTATTTGAGTACAGTAGCTGTGCCTACATGGATTCTTGCCATGTTTTTCACCCAGTTTTCAGGGTCCTGTTACTCCCTTGGTTTTTACAAGGGGCCTTATGTTGAAAAGATATTTTTATGCCTTTTAGTATCATCATGTTTATGTTTTATGGTATTTTTCATGGCTTCCTTGGTTCTTCTTGTAAACTGTAAATTATGCGTTCTATAGAGCTCAGTTGAAAAGATGCCTCGGTACTTTAATTATTGTAATTATGAAGAGATGTAGCCTTTAATAAAATGTTCTATTTTTCAAATTAGCAAATTGCTTCCTCTTGTTTCTGTGTGTGTGTGTGAGTGTGTGAGGGAAAGAGAGTTTTGATTGGACTTTGCTAGCTCTAATTGGGATATTAGGATGGTGGCGCGTCTGTGTGTGCTTGTGTTTAGAAGCAGCTTCACCACACACACACACACACACACACACACACACACACCCCTGCTGCGCAGAGTAAAACTCATTGGATCCAGTGAGAAATTTGCATCCATTATCAGCTCTTAATGTACTCCCTGTTGGAAATGAAAACATGCAGCATTAATTTGGCCACTAGAGCCTCCGTGTGTTTTAGGGGAAGAAGCAGACAGAGACCGGGAGAGCTAAGTGTGTGTTAATGAGACATTTGGCAAATATATGTTATAAGTACATTTTAGCCAGCTATTTACATGGTAAAATGTTTGGCCTCCTGTGGCACTTTATGAACTGCGTGTGAGGGTATAACGTGCATTTTTGCTCAGTCCCAATTAGGGCAGAGGGATGAGAACTCTCAAACATAATGCTGTTTGAGTAAAGGTTACTCATGTAGTCCAACAGAGAATCCCAAGATCGTCTGATGGGCTACATCAACTTTGTGTCTCTGAACTGAACGGTAAAAAATAATCTTATTTACTGGAAAAAGGTATGTTTGGTTAAGTGAGTCCAGGAGGCGGGACACGTGATGTCCGCTTGCTCGCTGTGGATTCAGCGGCACGATCAGATATTACATGGACTTTGCACTGCAGCGGTGGGGCATTAAAGACTGCAAAGAGTCGGATGACTGTGCCGTGCACGTGTGAAACCTTTTTTTTCCCTGATAGATTCTCATAGACTGGTTTTACGCCCCCGTGATTTCCCATCTAACTCCAGACTACTGTGCATATGCAGTGTTTTTAAGTTTTTCAGCACCATCATTTTCTAAACAATTAGCAACTATGGGTGAACACAGTTGATGCAACAGGGAGTAGGAGTGGTGAAGCTAATTCAGCATATGTGTGTGTGGGTTTTTTTTTAACATTAAAAATGAGGTAAACACAGGTGTTGCTAATGACATTAATGAAGGTTTTGTTTAATATAGCCTTAATCTAAATGATTAGTACCACCTGTGTTTACTGTTTCATGTGAAAGAGGTCTGTCGGAGGCTCTGGCTACATGCAGTCATGGTAAAAAAATTCTCAGGAAGTTTTAAAATGAGGTAAATACAGCTTCAAATGACATTACTTGCTACACCGTGTCATTATTTGTTTAACAATAATTAAGCTAAATGGCAATTCAGTAGCTTGTATAACCACCATTAGCAGCTATAATTTGGAGTAGTCTCTCACATTGTTGTCAAGGGATTTTTGACCACTCTTCTTTACAGTGTTCTTCTTTACAGTTCATCGAGGTTTGAAGACGTCGTTTACACGCAGCTCTCTGAAGGTCCCACCAAAGCATTTAAGTCAGGATTGAGGTGTGTGCTTTGACGGGTTCATTTCAACACCTTAATTCTTTTCTTTTTCAGACATTCTGTTGTAGGATTGCTGCTGTGCTTGGGATCATTGTTGCATCACCAAATTTCTGCCAATCTGTAGCTGTCTGATGGCCTCACATTTGACTAGTTTGCTACACAGAGAAGTTCGTGGTCAACTCAACAACAGCAAGGTCCCTAACCTGACCAGCAGTCCCCAAGCCCCGGGCCGGTCTGTGAGTCATTTGGTACCGGGCCGCGAGAGTTGAGACTCGGGTGTGAAATGTATGGCTTTCAGGGGTTTTATCAGTTTTTAGTGTTATTTTGTTATCGTTTTTTTCTTTAACTCGGTTTTCCTGGGTCTTTTTACGTGTGTTATGAATAAATCTTCTTTTTTTTCGGTACCGGTACTAGTTTTATTTTGTTGTATTTATCCACGACACGTTAAAGGCCGGTCCGTGAAAATATTGTCGGGCACAAAAAAGGTTGGGGACCGCTGTGCTAGACCGTTGGTATGAGGTGTTTTTGCTGATATGCGGTGTTTGGTTTCTGTCCTGAGGACAGAGGTCTTGTGGTTTGTTCAGATGCAACTTGTTGTTTTTAAAGAGTCTAGGCTTCTTCCTTGTTGTACTTGTTCATCCATCCAGTCTCTTCCAGTTATCCTTTTCAGGGTTGCAGGGGGCTGGAGTCTATCACAGGGCGAGACATAGGGCCTGGACAGGTCGTCAGTCTCTCGCAGGGTTAACACAGAATGACAGGCAACCATTCGCACACATTCACACCTATGGGCAGTGTAGAATAACCAGTTAATCCAACCCCACTTGCGTGTCTTTGGACTGTAGTACCTGGGGAGAACATGTGAATGCCACACAGAAAGATCCCAGCCAGATGGTAGATTCAAACTCAGGACTTAAACACAACTCTGCTGTGAGGCACGCTGCCCCATATTTGTTCAGCCTTTTTCTAATTGTTCTGTCTTTAACTTTAATGTTTAACATGCTAACTGAGGCCTGTGGAGTCTGAGATGGAGCCCTTTCTCTGTGCATTTCACGATTTGACTTTACTTGGATGTCCATCCCTGGGAAGACTGGCAGCTGTAAATGATCTTCTGCTTAGACCGATGGGCAGCAATTGCCTCTCTAAGAGCAATGCCGATGACAGTTAAGTGTGCGTTAACACCAGACCACCAGACTTAGCTGCACACACTTGCTGATGATCAATTAATCAATAAAGTGCATTTGATTTCCTTCTACCATGACTGTGCGCAATACTTGTTAGAAACTCCTTTTTTTCATTGCACTTATGGGACGTCTTAAATTAACACTGTCCATCTTTGACTGTTCCTCAGTGCGCATCAGGTGAAACCTCCGGCTGCGTATGATGATGTAATTAACTCAAACTAGCATGCAGGCAGCATTTAAATAGCTAACGGCTTATGCTATAGCCTCACCTGCACACCGATGCCCCCCCGATGCTATTTTACCCGTCACGTCCTTCAAGTTTCATTGCTTAAGAGTGTTGCTTATGCTGCCTTTCATATTGAAAGGGCATCATGATATTGTTAAAATACCATTTTCAGCCCTTTCATCAGCAAAGGTCAGTGCATACACTTGAAGGCCATCTTTTAGAATCTTTAGAACTAAGAGGCCCTCACAGAGCGGCGCTCCACTGTCAGAAGGCCTTGTGAACCCACCTTTGTATGGGGAGCTATTTTAGATGGGGTCATCTTTTTGAAGGATTCATGGGGTTGGGTAGACTCTAGACTGCTATTCATGAATGTAGGAAGGCTTTTTAAACATGAGTGAGTGATGCATTTTGGGGTTGTTTTTTTCACCGTTAGCTTTTATATGTCTTTTAGCTTATCATCAATTAGTGCCATAGAGATCCTGAAACCAAGCAGTGATCCTTTGTGCTGGTTCAGAGTTATTGGCATTAAAGATTGTGCGTTTATGTGTTGTGGGTAAAATGGGTTGCTAATGGGAGAATGCACATAAACACTACTTCAAGTCTGAACAACAGCTTAGAGAGGTTAGAAAGCCTTGCTTGGTCTGTTGATATCCATGATGGAGAAAAGTGTACTTTTTCTCTTTCTAATCTGTGTTTTAAAAGGACAAGAAAAACACTGCAGCTGAAAGACCAGGAAAGGAAGGATTCAGGAAATGTGACCATCTGAGGAGCACGGGAATGCACTATGAGGGATGGGCACAACACATGGGCACGTAGCGTATCACAGGGGATGCCACTTCTGTGATGCCTCACAACATCCCGGCTGAAAGACTAGCATATTGTGCCCCCTTCTTCCAAGGCTATTGCTCATTTACAGTCTCATCTTTGTTAGGTTACCCCCTGATACATCCTTTCTAATGACAGGTTGACTGGTTGGTGCCCAACGTTTAGTCTGCTTTAAAGGGAAAAATTTATGGCTGGCTAAAACCACATTTGACGCAGTGATCATCCTGCTAGCCATGCTGTGTCATGTGATAGTTTAAAAGGTTTCAGGAAAATGCATGCATGTGAACATGTGTGAGAAAGGTGCTAGATCTAATTTCCCAAATAAATTCGCATGTAATCAAATCACAGTGAACCCGGCAGGATCGAGACCATCGGCCCGTTTCTCACGAAAACATTCAAAGTGTGTCTGCCGATTTAAAAAAAGAAGGCAAACAAAAGTTCATGGAATTGAGAACAAAAGCAAGAACTTTTACACTTTAATCTGTTTTCTGTCCAGTTCTACATTTATCCACTGATATCTTTCTGTTGGATCTTATGCAGTAAGTACTGGCACATACTTGGGTGCACAATTCAAAGTAAGCAGCTGTGAACTTTAATCAACTGGCACGACTTTGAGTTAATCTGCCACCTCAGACTCCCCCTCACATCTCTGCCTGCTATTGTTTCACCAGTTCATATCCAAATTCTGCTACCTGTCCCGCCCACACGATGTGAGATCAAAGGCTTCTGACTTGGAACAATGGCAAACAGGAACCTAAACAGGATGTGGAACCAAAATCTCACAGAGGCTCGCTGAATGGCAAATGCGAGCCGTTGGTGTTTGTGTGCGGTCGTTACAAAGCCCGTTTTCAAAAATGGATTGTTAGTGAAGAAAAGGTATGACCTTGATCCCATCCCCCCTTTGGAGTAAAGCCATTTCAAAGCAGTGGTAATGCACTTGCCACATCCCCTTCCTGAGCCTTAAATGTTTTGGATTTTATGGCGAAATGGCACGGCAGTGTACATTAAAGCACACGATAAGTTGATCCAGAGTTAGAAACACAAACCTAAAGAACA
The DNA here is from genome assembly GCF_963576455.1 of Neolamprologus multifasciatus. Taxonomy (NCBI): domain Eukaryota; kingdom Metazoa; phylum Chordata; class Actinopteri; order Cichliformes; family Cichlidae; genus Neolamprologus; species Neolamprologus multifasciatus. The sequence goes on from NC_140442.1 coordinate 15,945,171, forward strand.
GCTGAGTTGCTCACTTTCTGTCACCGCAAACCTCTTTTTTAAAAAAAAAAACTACAAAAAACCCTTCAGTCATTTCACCATAGACTTGTAAAAGAGAACAAGACCCCCAATTTTCCGTCCAGGTTTAACAAACCCCATCATTTAACCTGCATCAGCAACTGCAGTCGCAACCATCAACCCAGACAACCAGTGACTGTGGTCAATCAGCGGCCCACGTCTGGATCCTGAGTAGACGCCACTGTGGAAACTGATCCCTTCACCGTTTAACCAATCAAGTGACCTTACACCACTTTATACTAACGATGTCATGTTTAGACAACGGCTGCTTGGCCACGGTGAGCTGGACGATACCCATAAGAGAGGAATTAACAGAGTTATCACTGTAAGGCATAAACTGGATCTGCATTGTCATTGCAGGCTTATAAACGTTCTGTTGGAAGGCTTGAGAGGAGTAGCTGATCTTTTATCCAACGGTACAGACGTTGTATTTTCCTCACCAATCACCAAAACAGCAAGAAACTGAAGAGATTATGTATCTCACTGTGCTTTGGGGAATAAAGAAGACAGGGGCTTGACACTGAAAGCCAGAAACCCAATCTGCTGCCGCTGCGGTGAAGCAGCACCCGGATGCTATGCTGCCAAAGGGCACTGAGGACATGAGGCGTGATAGCCGGCCGGGCCGCGTTGGGGAATTTTGCGTGCATCCTCCCCACAACTGAAGGGAAGGCATCTTTTGTAAAGAGAGGGAGCGCCTTTGTCCTCCTTTGGTGTTTACGTTTGTCTTAAATTTCACCTAGTGCACAGCGCGGCCCCACCAAGCCACAGGATAGGCATTGTTCTGGGCCCCGTGCAGGAATGGTAGCCTGCAGTCACCTTCTTTCTGACTGTCGCCATTGTCCCACCACCAACCCCCCAAGCTTCTTTGTTTTTGCTCCCTGCCTCAGACAGCTCAGATTGTTGCCTGATGTTGCTTCCTCTCTTCCCATTGTTTCCATGTCTCCTCTAATGTATGACTTTTCTTCTCCTTCTAGGTCGATGTGTGTGTCGGTTGGCTGGGTGGTTGGAGGGGATGAGAGTGTGGGGTGTGGAGGGGGCTGCAGTACACAGAGTGCATGTGAAGTTTTATGGTTAACCACATGTGTTTTTGAATCTTTGAGCTTCCACATTTTTTTTCCCCAGGGTAAGGAGTCGGGGGAAGTATATAGCATGAGGATGGGGTGGAGAGAGGGAAGTCGAGCAGGGGAGAGAAATTATTAAAGAACCAGAAATCAGACATGTGGTTCTTGTTTGGAGTGCTACATGCAGAGATGGTGGGTCTGGCTTCTCTTTGCTCCAACCTGCATGTGTAATCTAAACATCCCACTGATTATTAAACAATATGGATGCCTCTCATGCCCCCTCGATGTGAACCAGAACCAGCTAAACACAGCAGGATCACAACAAATTAGCAGCACGCTCTCCTTTTTTTAAAATCTGAGAGTCACAAGACCAGCTTTTTCCCTCAGTGAACAAGCAAAATTCAAGAACACACCACTTTTCACAAGGCAGCTCTTACAGATCAATATTTGTTTCTTTGTAATATTTTATCCTTTTTGTTGGTTGTAGCTACGTGGGAGCATATTAGCATTATGCAACAGGACTCTGGCCTCAATACACAATGTAGTAAAGTTGGACCACATGCACATCAAACATCACAGCACGCCTTCAGTCTGTTGGATACAAGCATCACCCACACAACTCCACTCATCTGGGTAATGAGCTGTTTTACATGCGCACACCCTGAGAACACCAAAAGGCCACCGTATCATACCACCGGACCTTTGGGAAAATTAACCAAAATTCATTTTGTCATACAGGAGTTACAGGATAATTTTCAATAAACTCCAGGTTACTGCAAGTTAATCAAAGAAGTAAACGTGAATTTTGTCAACAGCAATAATATTTCATAGATAAATTGTAAATTAAAAACTCATTTTGCTTTGGTTCAAATAAAACTGTTTTTTTCCAAAAACCTAAACCTCTGATTTTTTATTACAACATGATGACATTATCCATCCATTCGCTTCCTCTTATCCTTTTTCAGGGTCGCAGGGGGCGCTGGAGCCTATCTCAGCTGTCACAGGGTGAGAGGCGGGGTACAACCTGGACAGGTCGCCAGCATGTCGCAGGGCTAACACACAGAGACAGACAACCATTCACTCCCACATTCACACCTATGGGCAATTTGGATTAATCAGTTAACCTATCCCCACAAATTGATGATGACATTAGCATTGCTGTTATAGAAAACTAGTGTAGTATATTCATCTATATACAATCTTGTGTCATTGTGAAGTTATATATTTTATTTGCAAAAATAATGTTTTAAAGAGCTCAAACAAACAAAGTACTTATGCCCCCCCAATGACAAATATGTTGCTTGGAGATGATCCAGTGGAAACTAAAGCATTTTCCTAATTCATGTGAGCCTGACCTTTGACCTAAGACCCTGAAAGCGTTACACAACAAAATGGTGTATTTTTATTTTATCTTTATCCATGTGATTGGAGCAGCATTGGCGGAAATCTTTGGCTTCTATGAGCTGTCAAACCTGAGATTTTAAGATATATTCATGTAGTGTGTCATTTTGCAAAATCTTATGGTTTCATTTTGACGTTGTAAGGCATTAAAACAATTTAAAAGGTGTTGTACAGCTCTGTCCATGCCCTGCCATGTGATATATTACTTAATATGGTTTCTTACATTTTTTTTTCTAGGTCAACTTTGAACTTGGGAGCTAACATCAAAGGTCACGGTCATACAGTCTAGCATGTTGTTGTGAAGTTTGTAGGTGATCCATTAATGTATTGTGGGTAATTTCAAGTTTTTACTCATTTTCACATTTGGTATGACCTTTCCCCAAAATTCAATCAGCTCGAGCTGTTACTGGCATCCACCATCACACAAAATTGAAAAATAATATCTTAAATAATCTTGAATTACACTGCTAACAATCAGACGAATAAACAAACAGAGCTGATGATATACTCGCTCCCTTTTAGGGGAGAAAACTCTCTCAACTGCTTCTGACAGCGTCTCTAAAAACAAAATTTAATGTGACGTCTTCTGTTTGTATCTTACATTTGTAAGCGGGGTAACATGAGGGCCCTGCAATGTGAATACGCTAACATTATTTGTTTTAAACATTTCAATTGATGTAATAACATTGTAATAACACCCTGATTTTGTAGTTACACTGATAAAATTGAATGTAAGTTCGTCTTTTTATAATTACTTGTTAAATTTGAATAATATAATGGTACCAGGCAACCTTAATGAATACTGCTACTCAGGCATACAGTACATATGCTGGTCTGCACAAACAGGACATACATCTGTGCAACATGATGCGGTGTTTAATGTTTAATCACTTTTTTTGTTTTAGAAATGTGTCACTTACATTTTACATTTTAGTATATTGACTACAAACTAGTAAGATCACAATTTTTGTTTAATATCTGTTTAATTTTTAATAATTACCTGAGGTAGATGCTTTATATGTTTGACTACAAAACCAAATTAATCCTAACTCATGGCCCCTTTGATAGATTTTAAGCTCTTAAAGTCCTCAGCAGATGAAGATTGCTCCATAAGGTAAGCTTTAAAAAAAATAGAACAATGAAAAAAGTCATTACATGCTAACCATACACAATCATAATTTCTGGTTATTTGCTTTTCATCTTGTCGCCATCCTGCGACCCCCTTGAATTATGTCATCTCTCCAGCTGGAAAAAAAAAAGAAAGAAAGAAAGGGAGGAAGGTGAGAGCGCCAAGGAGCGCGGTGAACTGTGAGCCGGAGTCCTCACTCCTGATGGTCTGCCTGGGAAAAGAATGGATCTGGCTTCACATCACACGCAGCTGCACCAGCACAGGCCACGTGTGAGCATGCACGTGAGTGGATTCACATGCACGGCAGTATGTATTCTTGTGCATGACTGGGAGAGCTCGCAAAGAGAGGGGGATTGCTTCAAAGTAGCTGGAGAGTCTGAGGAAAAAAAGGATAACAAGGAAGGTGTGAGAAGGCAGAACAAAATCAAGGAGAGTGTTCAAAAATAACACCTCATAAATGTGATAAAAGAAGCCATGAGGCTCGCAAAAATGGACGATGGCTCCACGGGTAGAAGGGGAGAAATGAAAAGGGTAATTGATTAACATTAGATAAATGGTTAAAAAAAAGTATTGGATACTTGTAGAACGAAACTTTTTAAGTGCAAAGACAGGTGGGGTGGGGGGCATAAAAATTAGAAATGAGAGAGGGGAGAAGTCTGTGATGACAGCAAAAAATGCCAAATGTGGAAAAAGAGCTGCAGTGCTTGTGCGTCCCTGGCTGGGTGTGGGTCAGAGCTGGAGTAAACAAACCAGAATGTTTGATCTGTTCGACTATGAAACACTGAGTGGAGTAAACAGAAAAATTAGCCTTGGTCAGCTACAGGGGGGAGCTGTAGAGGTCGTGCGTGCATGTGTGTGTGTTTGGTAGGGGGGTAAGTACATACACACCAAACAAGTGAGCTGTTCCAACCCAAAAGCAAACAAATGGGGATTCTCACCATCGTCTGTTACGACCACTTTTCAGCACCTCAAACTCGGCCTGTCATCACTTATTTTGAGTTCCAATGAAACGTGGAGCTTTCCGACAAAGTGAGCTTCTGAGTTAAACGAGGATGTTATTCTACCAAATGAATGGCCTGAGTAATGTAAATCCAACATAAATGTTAATGGGAGCTGTCCTCACCAGAAAAACTCAAGCAAAAGTTGTTAGCTGTCATTTGTTCAGACATTTTACAGTGATCTTTAAATAGCAGCAGCATAGCAGGAAGATGGTTTTATGTTTTATGTTTATTTAGGGGGTTCAGCACACCAGGAGGGACCCCCTTTTGCCTTACACTGAGCAAGGTTCCTCTGAGGTTTTAAACCATATTGACATGATAGCATCACACAGTTGCTGCAGATTTGTCGGCTTCTGATGCAAATTCCCCATTCCACCTGACCACAGGTGATCTATTGGATTGCCTTAGGTACAGTGCACCAAGATGGAAAGTTATTAGTGTATCAAACGTAATCAAATGGCAATGAATACCTGCATCTAGGCATTGAGACATGATCAAGATGAACCTCTCAAGTTTAAATAGAGCATCCAAATGGGGATAAAAGGTGATTAAAGTGACTTGGCATGGTTATTGGTACCAGACAGGCTGTTCTGAGTCTTTCAGAAATCTGCCTGGATTTTTCACACATAGCCATCTCTAGGACCACATCAGTCCAGATCCCTCAGGTCATCTGGATCCTGTTTTTTATCAGTTCCCAGAGTCAGAACCAGACGCGGAGAAGCCGCATTCAGCTTTTATGCTCCATATATCTGGAACAAACTCCCAGAAAGCCTCAGATCAGCTGAAACACTCAGTTTATTTAAATCCATGTTGAAGACTTACCTGTTCTCAGCTGCATTTGAATAAAGCACCAAATCCGCACTGTTTTACTTTTAAGCTTACATTTCAAAACTTACATTTTAACTACTGATTTTTATCTACTGTTTATTTTTTTCCCCATTTTAAATCATGCTTTTTATTTGTTTTTGTTTTTTAATGTCTCTGCAAAGCACTTTGAATCACCTTGCTGTTGAATTGTGCTGTATAAATAAACTTGCCTTGCCTTACAGAAAATAATCTGAAAAAGAGAAAATATCCAGTGAGTGGCAGTGCTCTAGGAGGAATGCTTGTTGATGTCAGAGGTCAGAGGAAAATGGCCCGACTGCTGATGGCAAGAAGTCAAACAGCAACTGAAATAAACACTTGTTCCAACCAAAGGTTTGCAGAAGAGCATTTCTGAATGCACAATGGGTTACAGCAGCAGAAGACCACACTGGGTGCGTGTCCTGTGAGCTAAGAACATGAAACTGAAGCTGCATTTTAAACGGACTCAACAAAATTGCACACAAGAAGATTGGAACAATGTTCTCTGGTCTGATGAGTCTCAATGTCTGTTGGATTTATTTGGTTGGTAGGGTCAGAGTTCGGCATAAACACGATGCATGGATCCATCCTGCCTTGTATCGACAGTTCATCCTCCTGGTGGTGTAATGTTGTGGGTGATGATTTCTTGCCTCACTTTCAGCCCCGTAGCACCAACAAAGCATTGTTTAAACACCACAGCCTACCTGAGTATTGTTGCTGACCACGTCTATCCCTTGATGGGTACCCTTACAGTGTACTTATCTTATGATAGCTGCTTCCAGCAGGATAATATGCCATGCTAGAAAGCTAAAATCATCTTAAACTGGTTTCTTGAATGTGGCATTTCACTGTGACTATGAGATGAAATGACCTCCACAGTCACCAGATCTCAGTCCAATAAAGTACTTTTGGGATGTGGTGGAACGGGAGATTGACATGATGGATGCGGAGCCAGCAAGTCTGCAGAAACTGTGTGATGCTGGCATGTCAGTGTGCCACAAAGAATTCAGGCAGTTCTTCTTTTTTTTAAAAAAGTATTTTTTAATCTTTATTATGACAGGAATCCTGGGAGGGAGAACAGAGGGAAGACACATCAAATGCCCCAGGGCAACTCAAACCTGAGGTCTGTGACATAGGCTGACAAGCTTAACCCAGTGAGTTAAACCAGTTTTCCAAATTAAGGCAATCATGAAAGCAAAAGAATCCTCAACCTAGCACTAGCAAGGCGCTATATTCCCGTTTGATTTATTCACCTTAAAACGATAAAATGATCTTATGCAGGTTTGAAGTCTTATTCAGGATGGAAAAAGACACTGTGATGCCATCGGCCCTCCCAGCGCTGACAGTGCTGAAGCCTTAAGGACATATATCCCTTCTCCACCTCAGAAGTTCACGGGTGTGTTTGATGCCGATGCCAAATTTTGAACCAGTTCTGCGTGTTTCAACAGCTAAAGCTTTTAGCCAGAAACGATAGTTTGAGCGTGGCTCTGACAACTTTGTGGTCTAGTACTAACTGACAATTTAGACTACCACTGTTGTATTTAGCAATAATTTTGTGTATACAGTAACATTTTGACCCGTTTCTCCAGACTGGCAAGCACATTCTTAAAAGTTTAATTAATCTGAACTACCACTGGTGCCAGAGCTAGACCCATGTTCACGTTACTGTAGAGGGCAGCAGTCCCCAACCTTTTTTGCGCCACGGGACTGGTTTATGTCAACAATATTTTCACGGACTGGCCTTTAAGGTGTTGCGGATAAATACAACAAAATAAAACCAGTACCAAAAAAAAAAAAGATTTATTCATAACACATGGGAAAAGACACAGGAAAACCGAGTTAACGATAAAAATAATTAAAAACAATAACGCTTAAAACCGATAAAAACCCTGAGAACCATGAATTTCACACCCGAGCCTCAACTCTGGCGGCCAGGTACCAAACAACTCACAGACCAGTAGCGGTCTGTGGCCCGGTGGTTGTGGACCGCTTCTTTATGGTTAGCTTAACTTGGATTGAGCTAGCCAGTTAATTCAGTTGTATTGAATCTCTCATGAATCATTGCAGCCACCAAATTCACTGATTGAACTCTATGCAAACAAATTCACAAATTGTGCCATTTAATTGATGTTGCTCTTGGAATGATGGTTAGACTGGGACCATAGTCCCAACGGGGGCGCCAGGCCGGCAGAAGATGCAAATAAGTTTTGCTGGCATGGAAACAAACACTGTCATACACTCAAGATAAAAGCTGATGTGCAAAGCCTGTCAAAGATACAACACTCAGTTTATCTGCCTGCTGACATTGAACATCAGAGACATGGCGTTACTTTGGTGGACCTCGGCTACCTTTGAACACCCGTTACTTGGCTGAAAAAGAAGCACGTCGGGCAGAAGAATCTTCGATGCGCCTTTGCCTGTTTTTCCAGCCTTGAAGAAGTTAAAATTAGTCTTTTAAAAGGCAGAATTCAAAGCTGTGAGCATGAAAAGGAGGGCAGAATGAAATGTCGGCACTGCAGTGTTAAAAGGGAGATGGGAGATGAGAGATCCTAGTGTCTGACTTTGGTGTGACTTCAAAAGACTGTGTTTAAAGCGGCAGGCCTTAATGCTGGCCTGATAGCAGAACTGTCATGTCTGTGTGACCTCCCACAGCTGGCCAGCCAGGGACACAGGACTCCTGCCATGTGTGTGTGTGTGCTTGATGATGTCTCGATGTGTGTGTGTGTGTAGAAACTTGTTTGCTTTTTTTGTATATTTGTGTGTCAGCACTCTTGTGGCTCTTGCTGTGTGTCTTGATGTGATTGTCTGCGTGCCCTTTAATGTTTGTGTTTTGATGTCAGTATATGTTTTTGCCTAAGCTGTGAATTGGTGTGTGTGTATGTGTGTGCACGTGCACACAGAGGTTGAAGATCTAAGCCGGGCTCTGCCCTCTCTGTCTATGCACAGGGGCCTTTTTTCCTTCTTGTTAAGATTCAAACGCTGATAGGCTTTGAACTGCAGCTGTAGACTCTGCATTCATTTCACCACTTTAGCTCAACTAGCTAAAGTTGCCATTGCACTGCCTGCAACGCTATATTGCTACAGACCATCACACCAGCCGCATTAACTGCACAGCAGTGGGCGAAGGCGTGCAGCTCTGTTTATAAAAGCAAGGATTTGCCTTTGATGTGGCAAAACAGACAACTGGTCCGAACATGATGTCACTTAGCTCAACTTTTTGCTTGTGGAGAAATACAGTAGATCCAGTGTTTTAAACTGAAGAAATGTATATTCATTTGAACTGTTGTGTGTCTCTCTTGGCCTTCGCTGCTTTTACAGTCACCTTTCCCGACTGTGACATGGTTGCCTTGAAGTTTTGCACAGATTAATGTTCCCTTGTGGTTAAATGAAAACAGATTTGGTATAACGTCTCTAATAACACTAGCAAAAGGCCAGCCTACAGGAGTTGTTTGGCAGGTCTGTGGCGCTTTTTCAGATTCTTCATTCTGTATTTAGTTGTGAGCTGAATAAATTTCCAGCACAGATACATGATGTTGATGTTCATGCAAAGTTGTTCATATTGGCCCAGCAACTAAGAAGGATATAAGGTGTATATAACTTTTAGGGTGACCAACCGTCCTCTTTTCCCTAGACATGCCCTCTTTTCACGTTTTTCAAGATTGATAAAAATGTCCGGGTTTTCCTATAGTCCGAGAGAGGACCCATGTGTGTGACCTCATCCCCAAACTTGCTTTGTGAGCGCTTGTTCTGCGCTCACAGACAGAAAGGACAGTGCACAGCAACGCGCCTAATGATGTTTAAAAGATCCCAAAGCGCAAGTCCTTCTTTCGGACGAACTGCAAAAGAAATTTCCCTCCTCCTCCTGCAACTGGTCCGTTGGGTTATTGTTTCCCCAGAAACACTTCCCCTGTGGAAACTCTGTTTTTTCCTATTTCTGTTTTGCTTTTTCCTATTTCCATTGTGTTTTGTGAGCTTTTGCAGCATTTTTCTTATTGCTGCCGCTTTCTTAAGTTGCAGTCCGTTTGACCTCTCAGGGCCACCGTAACAATCTCCCTGGGTGGCCTGCATTGCTCACTAAGCCATTTTATCAGTCAGATAAAAGCTCAAAAAAGGAGTTCAGGGACCCTAATTAGTGGAGGTGATTCCTAGCACACAGCTACTGGCTACAGGTGCCTTCACTGGGACCTCTGTTAATCAAAGTGGCCATGGCCCTATAATATCCAGGCGACTCTATAGGGATGTACTCGCCCTCAACTTCAATTTATAAGTAGCAGAACTTCAGTTTTTGGGAGACTTGAAGCAAAGACAGATGAAAAGGTGACTTGAGTTGAGTGCAATGCCCACTATCACTAATGCAACCAGCTGTCATCTACAAAGGAATGGGTGAAGAGTGAGTTGCTTTATAGATGGGGGTTTCTCTTCTGTAAAAAGTTCTCTAAGAAGCGTCTTTAATTTCTAAGACTGAACTCAAACATTGCTGATAATCGCCGTCATCTTGACAGATTAATGAGTCTGAGTTTCTTTTATAGCGCTTATCATCTCGCAGACGCTTGTCAGTTTATTTTCCTCTTGCTTTCTGTCCCTCGTGTTCCTTTTGCTACTTCTCCGCTTATCTGTTGGAGCTGCCAGGCAAGAAAAGGCGAGCAGTCTCCTGCTCTTTTAAGTCCAACAGGCGGGATACTGCTGAGGACTGCCTCTCTTCTCCTGCACTTGTTTGTTCTCATTTCATCTCTCTCTACGTCCTCTCGCGAGAGAGCGCGCAGCCCGGTGTAGATGTTGCCAAAAGACCACCACATACACACAGATTTACTGCACCTGTGTATTACGCACACACACTCTCTGAGGGGAGCCCACCAGGGAGCCTTTCTCTGCATACGCATCCTGCCACGTCCATATCCTCGTTTCTTGTTTTGAACTAAGCTGGTGAAGGGTTCTGTATGCGCCTATCAGTTGATCAAATAAAAAGTTTCCAGTGGTCACCTCCGGGCGTCTAACTGTGTGTCCGCTTTGCTGACAGCGGGAGAGCAAAGGAAACATCGGGAGACGGTCCTGTCACACCCTGATCTCTGCTTTGATGAGTCACATCAAACTGTGTCCACATCTAAACGTCATCCTCAAAGGAAAAACTGGGGGAGGTGTGTGTAGCTTATTTGTGTGGAAGACACACTAAAGGGGGAAAAAAAGAAGAAAAAAGAAGGGGAGTAAAAACACGAATAAACAGTGGAATGAGCTGTTGATAAGGTTTACTTACTTAAAAGTGCCAGATCCAGACACTGCAGTTTACTTTAAAGCTTTGTTCGTACAGGGTTGTGTGTTTGGTCGAGAAGCAAGTTGCCAGGGAGAGATAATGGACTTCTAAAGGGATATTAAGTCTTGGAAGTCTCTCTCTGGGCCATTCAAGGGCAGAGATTTAACTACTATCCACTCAGTTGTGAATTTGCATCTCACACACTGGCTCAACTGTTTCTACAGATCAGGTTTTATTCCAAACCGTCACATGCTCGTGAGGAATCTGTGATGATAAACCCCCGTAGAGAGCAAAGTCAGGTATCCCGATGATGTTACCGGACTGAATATGAATTCAATCTACTGTTCCTCTCATCCATATTCTACTTCCTGTTTCCCTTTAGCTGTTGCTGTTATTGTCAGTGTTGTTTTCCGTCTGTACTTTCTTTTCCTTCAGTTTTCCTGCATTGTTATGTCCTCTGGCTCTTCTTGGCATTGTGTTGAAACAACAGCTGCCAATAAAGCGACTTTTTCCTGTGATGAAGATTTAATGTGCTTGTCAGATGGCACAAATGGCATATGTTTGCCCCTGTTGCTGCTGCTCTCCAAATACTCAGCCCAGGATCAGGTTGGAGGCATGCATTTATTAATCATCTCCTGGAGGTTCTGGTGCGGAAGTCGTGAGCAAATTTACAAATACAGTTTGGCACCAAGGTGAAAGTGTTTTGGGTTGTCTCAGTGTGGGAAGTATAGTTTTCTTTGAAATATGTCGCTAACTTATTTGGATATGATCCTTTTTTCATGTCAGTCAGATTCTGTGCTGTGAGCTCGCCATCTTCCCTGCTAGTCTTCAGTGTTTATTAAAGGGGAAAAGAGTTAACCAATCCTACCTGCTCCTGTGTGAAAAAGGAATTGTCCCCTAAATCTAATAACTAATTGTGCCACCCTTGTCAGTATGAAATGCAGTCACATGTTTGTGATAACTGGCAATGGCTTTTTCACATCACTACGAAGGAATTTTTGTCCACTCTTCTTTGCAGAATGAATTCAGCCACGTTGGAGGGTTTTTGAGCATAAACGACCTGTTTAAGGTCACACGAAAGCATCTAAATCTAATTTAAATCTAGGAGTGTAACCAAAGTATGAGCTTCAGGGTATGAACTAGTGTCTGAACATTCACCTTCAGGACTTTCTGGTAGAGAGCAGAATTCATGGTTCCTTCAATTACTGCAAGTTGTCCAGGTCCGAAGCAGCAAACAGCTCCAGACTATCATACTACCACCACCATGTTTGACTGTTGATATGTTATTTTTATGAAATGCTGTTAGTTTTACACCAGATGTAACAGGACTCAAACCTTTCACAAAGTTCAGATTTTTGTTTCATCAAAAAGATGAGATGAGATGAGCCTTTGAGCTCTTTTTGGTCAGCAGTGATTTACACCTTGATGCCCTCCTGTGGTTGACATTGATGCCCAATCTCTTTCTTATTGTTAAATTATGAACTCTGATCTTATCTCAGTTCTGCAGTTCTTTAGATGATATTCTGGGCTCTTGGTTGATATGCTCTCTGAGTAATTTTGGTAGGCCAGCCACTCCTGGAAGGTTCAGCCCTGTTCCAAGTTTTCATAATTTGTGGTTAATGGTTCTCACTGTGGCTCACTGGAGTCCCAAAGAAAGTGTAACTTTTTTTGCTAACTGATAGGTGTCAGTGACTTTGTTGCTCACTTGTTTCTTTTAGGTCATGGCATGATGTGTTGCCTTTTGAGATCTTTTGGCTCGCTTCACTTGATCAGACAGGTTCTATTTAAGTGATTTATTGGCTGAACGGGTCTGACAGTAATCAGACCTGGGTGTGGTGTGGTATATCTCAGGACATTTAAGATTTAACAAAGGAGGCAGTTACTTTTCCACATAGGGCCAGGCAGGTTTAGATAACTTAATAAATGAAATCATCATATAAGAACTTAATTTTGTATTTACTTGGGTTGTGTATATGAATCCTTTTAACCCTGCATGAATTTGAGAAAAAATCCAAAATATGTTCAGACATGTGCACATAGTTGTTATTGTTTTTTTAAGTCTTTAAAGATGTTTGCTTTACAATTATTCCACTCTGGAAAAAGAACAGAAAGAAAAAAACCAATTAGATTAATTACCATGACATTCATGCCCATGATGGGTGTATGTAATCTTCTGACCACAGCTGTAAGTGTGCGTAGAACAGGCAGTCTCACCCTCAATCTCAGTCTACAGGACTTTCTAAAGACAACTTGGGGGTCTTAATTAGCAGAAAACTGAGCGGCTCCTTGAACAAAATGAGCCTCATCCTCTCTTTACATCTACTAGAAGACAACATAATAACATGCTCTTCCATTCACTCAACAAAGTGAGGAAGGGCAGAGCCTTGTTACAGAGATGCATGAAAGGCAAATAGGATTGTGATATACAGTTAGCATAGACATTTGTGTCCCTGTGTCTGGCTGTATTGATGTATGTAGGGTGTTGCGTTTGTCTCCATTAGTGCCACCCTTCCACCTCCGCGCTCCGCGTTGTTCCGATGAAAGTGATCCAACATCCTGTGCCAGCACGGGGCCCGGCTGGCTGATTAAAAATGCTAATGTCTCCCGTTGGGTCTTTGATGCAGGACCCAGGACCACAAAGCCAGCCAAGGTTACCAAGGGTCTGTGTAATCCTTTATTTGAGCCCGACGCAGGAGGACACCCAGCTGAGAGTCCTGACAGTCACAATCAATCATGCCAGGGACGCCTCACACAGGTCTGCTAACCCCCTGCTACATGTTCTGCTTTAATTAGCAAACACCAGAGAATCACAAGAGCCGCCGCACATGCAAACGCGCTCACAAACTTAGAAATACACATATTACCGTCATCTTCTGCTAAAGAGATGAGCATCAATCTGCACGTCCTAAGCTGTCTAATGTGTGTGACTTAATTACTGCTGCTTAGCGTGGGTGATGAGAATCAGATGTGTATGTGCATGCGTGAGAGAGAAGAAGTCTTTGCCACAGTCTTGTAAGCTTCTGATCACTTTTCTCCCCTGACAGCAAAGCAGTGATGCTTTAAAGAGAGAGAAAGTGAGTGAGGGATGAGGACGTGTGTGTGCGTGGAAGGGGTGGTAAAAAGGCAGAGGATTGAGATGGGGGTTATTTTGAAGTTTGCTTGACATCATGTTAACAAAGCTTGCCTAATCCCTACGGATGGAAGGCTGGGCAAGAGCTGTGCTGATGCAGTCGTGTGTGTTTGTGTGTTTGGGACACATGCTAAGGTCTTGTCTGTCTCGTAACAGCAACACATCAACACAAATCTGCAGCTCCTCACCAACGTTCACATCCATAAATGTTTAGTATTCAGCATGGCAGCTCTGATGAAAGCATTGTATTTCTGATGAACGCTTTATGAATTTTTACCAAACTGACCCCGGCGTCATATTTTTGCTAGTGTTGCTGGAAATCTGGGCACAAACTGAGACGTTTCTGCACTGATGTCATATTTACCGAACTTATCACCACTTAGGTCTGACTTTAGCCTTGATTCTAAAATGCTGTCCTGTACCAAAACACACACACAAACCTGGTTATGATGAAACGATTGTGGTTAAAAATGACAAAAAAATGCATCTGAGATTTCTCATCCATCTTTTTTGATTTCCACACCCTTATTTGATGATCTGTTACGTAAATCTGGGGTTTGGGATCCACATAAAGAGGATAAAAATGTTGGTTGCGTGGTGACTGACATTGTTTCTCTGAAGTACTTTCAGACCTTAAAGAAATAGCCAGTGGAAAAAATATCGATCGGGCGATGATTAAAAGTCTTCTTCAGGTTTCTCATGTGATATCATGTGCATGTTGCATGAGAGTTGTTAGCCATATTGGATTTGATGCGTGGAAAATGTGTATTCCCCTGCTGATCGGCAGTGTTTCCTGGAACTTCCTGGATTTTGCAGTTTGAAATGGGTTACAAAGGTCCTCCACCAAAAACCTACTTGTGATTGCTTTGGTTGCATGTTTGTCTGCAAATACTCGCCAACTAGTGTTGGTACAGCTTGATGAAACTGTAAATAGAGAAGGTTTGCCTTCAAAAAGAGCGCTACTTTTACTTTTACTTTTCAAACTTTTAACAGTTTCACGACAGCATTTGAGAGCATGAGGGTGGGACGCCACCTCTCTGGGGACATCCCAGGTCCTCCAAGGTATGGAGGCCTATCTCCCCCCACCACTTCATCTGCCAGTGGCAAACACCCTCAGACATCGATGCGTTGGTGGTTCTTTGTGTCCGGGGATGGGCGTCCAGGTACACACCGGCTCACTCCTTGGTGGCTGCTAGCCTGGGGCTCGCTCGGACCACTTTGGGGGTGGGGTGCCCTCGGCCTCTCGGCCTGGGGCTCGCTCACTCTGGCACAGCTGGCTGCCGGCGGAGCTCACGGGCACGTCACTGCAACTCACCCTGGCTTCTGCTCCGCGGCTGCTGAGTGACCCCTAATCTGGGACTCTCATCAGCTCTTTCTGGGATAGTGGCGCGGCTGCTCCTCTGTTGGTCTTCCTTGGTCTCTTGTGTTCTGGGGGCCTCTGGATGTCTGGAGCCTTGATCTCCTCCATATCTGCTTCATGCCCTGGTGAACGGGGCTGTGGCCCCCCACACCCTCTAGCAGATCATCACACGAAGGAACCTTTTAATACAAGCGCGCTCATGCTCACAGGTGTACACACGGGTGCTCACACACACAAACGACACCCTTTTTGGCTCCTACCTCAAAGCACACTGTGTGCTGTCGATCTTACGTGCTGCACAATAATGTTTAATATTTAGTATTTACTGTTATATTCCCATAGATCATCGTGATGTTGTTTATTATATTGCTCTTTTTTCCGTCTGCTTGTTTTCTCTTTTCTCTTTCTCAACAGGTGATCCAGGTGATTTATATATGTATTTTTTGTCTGTTTGTTTTGTTGGTTTTTGTTTTTTGCCCCTTATCCCCTTCCCTCTTCCCCGCTGTTTTTCTTTCCCTCTTTCTTTCTCCCCTTTCTTTTCCCCAGTCAAATCTGTCCCGTATTTAGCAAGTGAAAATAAAATAAAATAAACAATAAAAGGTGATTCAAATAGACCAAATGGACCATCCCAAGGCCGGGATGGTCCATTTGGTAAAGAAAATCCGTTGGGCATCTTTCTTCGCCTTTAGACAATAATTCTGATGGCAAAAGAGCCAAACGGGACAGGCAAAAAAACCAAAAAAGTTTCACGACAGCTCGGAGAGTCGCTGGCCAGTGCTTGTAGAAAATGTTGTTACTTCCATTCAAATTATGACGACAACGATGTGCTGGCGACTGAACCAATCACAAGGAGGTTTTTGTTTACTGGCTGGGGAAAACACATTACCTACCAGCTAGTGATATTTCCCCAGCCACTGCAATCAACCTGCTAACTAATGTCTAATGTGCGTGACTTTTCAACCACTCACAACCAGTTGGGGCATACTCAGCTTTACCTCATGACCGGGGGTTGACTTAGACCTTAATCGCGCGATCCTACTCTGTCAACATTGTCACATGTCCAAAATGGCGGACAATTTAACATCACATGGTTGCAAAACCTGTATGTGGGTCCAAGTCAAGTAGTTTCTTTCATAACAGGATGAAAGTAAGTCTTTATGTGGGCATTTGCTCTTTAAAACTGGGATCATACTTGGAAGCACACACTTACAGCTGCGGACACCATAAACAAATTTTCATTGTAGTAGCAGTATCTCGAAGAAGAGGGTTCCTTGTTGTCTTCACTGCCTTAAGGCAAGGGAAACCTATACAGTTTGTTTTTATCGTCTTTGTTGAGCACTTTGGGTTTGCGTTTGATGAATTGTGCTATACAAATAAAATTGCAATTACCTGGATGTATGACTAGACTAATTTATTGCAACCATGTGCACTTGTCCACATAAATACTACTGGCTACACATATAATCTCGAAGCAGACTGGAATAACAAGTAGTATAACACGAACTATTCATCAGTGGTGAAATCTTGGCCTTTATTTGCAATGAATGAATATGGATAAATATGCATCTTTGGTATATAGGGTTTCGTTCCATTTGCAAAAACAAATACATGGTAGTAAAGATGGTAAAGTTGCACACCAAAGTTGTTTTGCTGTGTAGTCAGACATTTCTCTCCGAGTGTTGTTGCACTGAGGGACTGTGGGCTCTTTGTTGTCTTCCCTCAGTGTTTTTAAAATCTAGAGGTGTAAATAGTGTAAACAGAAATCCTTATATTTTACGGATCTGCTCACACCATCTACATGTAACCTGCACGGTTAGCACAGCACACGGTTTGAATAGCATTTGCAGTTTCATGTTGTGTATTTACATACTTTGAGAGGCTGATATTAGAATTCGGTGCAGGTGGGCTGATGTAGAGCTTCCCTCAGGAGCAGAGTTACTTTGCTCTTTGTAACAAACTTCTGAATCCGCTGCACACATAGTAGGCTCAACTCCAAACAAAACCTGAGCATACCTTCTTTTCCCGCTGTCACGCTCTGCTTTTATTTTGTATATTCTTAGCTTCCCCAGCCCCGAACACTTGGCACAAAGCTGCAGTGTGGCCTCATCATCATCCACTGTACTCAAAAATAGAGTGCTGCTTTCACTTCAGAGCTGGGCCAACTCCTGTTTGCTCTGAGTCCTGACAGCGGAGCAGCCTGGTTGGAAGGTGGCTCAGAGAGAAGACAGAGCAGACCAAATGTCTGCATGGGACTTTTTTTTCCAGGTGCCTGCTGGAATGAATTTGATTAGTAACTGGGAGGGAGCACCGAGGCAATCAGTTTGGCATGAAACAATCTGGTTCATCTCTTCTTCTTCCTCCTCCTCCTCCTCCTTCACCTTTTTGGTGCCACACGTCAAGGGGAGGCAGGAATGCAGAGAAGGGGAAGCAGCAACAGTGAATGTCCTTTTCCCTGGAGCTATCTGGCAGGGTTAGATTACAAACTGAACACACACGAATGTATGCACACACGCACTCAACTCTTTGTGGTGAATCTACCTCTTGTCTCACCTTTGCCCATTCTTGGTGGTTGAAATGTGAGACTACGCTGGCTCCAGGGCTTGGCTCAGGTTGGGGCTTGGCACGATTTCCACTTTTTAAGAAGAAAATCGACAAATCCTTAAGCCTTTTAGGAAGCCCTCTGCTTTTAGCTTTCTAAATTGTCAATTGAGGTCAAATTGATGTTTGTGAATCACAATGATCTGATCCGAGTACATAGTGGATGCAGAAAAAAAAAAGAAAAGAAAAAACAGCAGGATTGATGGATTGAGAAGCCAGCCGGCTTGTTGATGAGTCGGCTAATCAGTCAGGCAGCTAGAACATTTATTCAGGCTGTCAGTTAAAAAGCCATTCAGCCAAGCCAGTAAATCACACACTGACTAGAAAACACAGAATTGAAAAGACAAGCAAAACTGGAGAGCATTCTGTGGCGGCTCCTACTTTGAGATTCCAAAGGAAGCAGCACTGTCATCCAACACTTTAATTACCCGTGTGCTGTATGCCTGCATATCATGTCTGTGTATTTGAGTGTCTGTGTGTGTGTGTGTGTGTGTGCGTGCAGCAGCGTCAGACCTGTCTGACCAGATAGGATAACTGTCACCTCTCATATTCTCAAATTAGTCCCCCTCCCACTGTCACCGCCACCTCCTATTATGGGGCAGCCCATACCAAGTTTCAGCCACGCACTTTTCAACACGTTTCGGTGTTGCTTACACTGAGATCCTCGGCCCTCATTTTTCTCAGCAGAAATGTAAACATATCATCCTCTTTCTTCTTTTATCTTTTTTTCTGCAACTTGTTTTTTACGCTTTGAACCTGACAGTACATGCTGAGAGCCTGGAAGTGTGTGCTGTATGTCTGTCTGTATATATAATGCAGGAATTCACATTTTAAAAGGAGTTAAATATTTTCCCATTGGATTTTAAATTCTTGTCTCGTGATTTGGCAGAAATCTCAATCGCATACTATAAAGGAAACTCTCACAGGCCAAAAAATAAAAAGGATCATACCAATATCATGCTTTTGAAGGTAATGCATTAACAACAGTGTTTGAGAAAAGATTAAACTCCCAAGAGGAACAGGTTAGAATTAGTGAAATCACTCACTATTTATTCATTAATTCCACCTCTGAGACAAAGGGATAAACTAGAAGAGGTAGCTTTATTGCTATTACTTAAAAACACAAAAAATACAAGAACCCAGGTGAGGCTAAAAACTAGAACTCACTAACAACATGAGAAAACACACTATGAGTGGACAACACAACAGAGAACAGATGGAGACGCAGACAATATAGATACAGGTCGCAATTGTGGTAGAGTGGACACACCTGTGGAACACAGCTGAACAGAATCTAAACACAAAACACAGCTAACAAACTAAACATGACATACATGAGACGAGGGACTGTCAAAATAAAACAGGAAGTGACACACACACAATACACACTAACACTAAGATACATTAACTTCAGAGACTGGGAATAAACAAACATGGAGTAGTAACAGACTGGGTAGACAAAAGGGTGAAACACAGAGAGAGCATGGCAACGTGAAGGGAGAAAACACAGGGACAGGACTACAAATGTATTAGCTAGACAAGACAGGGGAACACAGACAGCCACGGAGACAGCCACAGAGTGATCAGACAGACTCGGGTATATGACTGGGGAGACTGAAAAGATAACAAGGACAGACTGGGAACAAACATGAAAAAAAAAAAATAGAAATCAAGATCTATAAATAACAAACTCAGAGGCACTGGAAAGTAAAACACAGTCATAAACTAGAATATAGTGATCCTATACTTTAAAGGACGTAAACAACAAGAAAACAAAACTCAAAAACTGTGTTGAAGACCCAGGACCATGACACAGGAGACAGAGAGAGTGCATTTTGAGTGATTTCTTGTGTCGTCCAAATAGATAGTAAGCATCTATACAGTTAGGTCCATGACATGTTGGACAAACACACACAGTGGATTTTAAATCAAGCAATCAAAATGTAATTAAAGTGCAGACCTTCAGCTTTAATTGCAGAAATTTTGCACAAACTGTCGTGGAAAAATGGCTATTTTTATACACTGCCTCCCATTTTCAGACTCTCAAATGTTTTTGTTTTTTTTAACTGAAAAGTTTGCTCATTTTCTGTCCTGAGAAACTCTTGGGTTGCTTTTGCAGGACGCTTTGCTTTTGGGGTCATTACCTGTTTGCACTGTGAGGTGACGCATTGTTTCATCTGCTTAGCAGTATTTTGCTGAATCTGAGCAGTTCATCCTGCTGCTTCTATCTGCTGTCACATCATTAATAAACACTAGTGAGACTAGTGGGATTACTTTTTCATGTAGGGTTAGATAGCTTGTTCCCTCAATAAATGAAATCAGGATTGAAAAAATACAGTTTGTATTTACTCGGGTTATCTTGTCTAAAATTAAAATTTGTTTGATAACCTGAAACATTTAAGTGTAATTGATAATTTGCAAGAAACTGAGAAATCAGAATAACTAAGAAAATAAAAAAAGAAATCTATGTCTGAAGATATGTTTTGATTTCCATCTTTTGCACTCGTCTTGCTCGTCTCTGGTAGGAAGCCTTTAAAAAACCCCTCATCATTTCCTTTTTATGCCCTATTCTATATTCTTTCAGATAGGTTTCTTACAATAGACCTGCAGAGAGAATTTGTTGACATTATTTAAGTTTTTGTAGTTTTGTGTAGTAAGTACCGAGGCTCAGGAAGTAGAGCAGGTCAACAACTACTTGGAAAGTTGGTGGTTCGGTCCCTGGCTCCCCCAGCTTGCATGTTATCTTCTTATGTTATAAATCTAAAGAGGCAAGGTTAAGGCACCAGTACTTAAAATTACCTACAGTATATTTATCTTTCCTGTAAAATGTAAATGTAAATGTTACCCACTTATTATGTCCACTAGTAAAGATTTGTAGATAAATATACTTACATAATTACATAATTTATGGTAAAATAGACTGAAATTCCACTTACTTCTTGGTTAATCACACCCTTAATCACAAGCTGTATTATAAAGTTCTACCAAAAGAAGCTAATTAGACAGGTGTTAAACAAACCTTCGGGTTTTCCTGATGTATGTTTTGGGGCTTATTTCTCAGTTTAACCTGGCTTGAAGTAGTTTAACGGTTGCTTTGCTTACAACCTTTGCCTCCATCTAAATCCTCACCTTTATTGTGTTTTGTTGTCACAGCGTCCCCCACGTCTTATCTCTTCTCCCCATCTCCAGCTGTTCCCTGAATACTTCTTTCCCATCAAGCCAAAGCTGCCCTCCTGACCCGTCACCTGCACATGCTGACTCAAGGTGTTCGCTTACCCTCCCTTCCCCTCCGCCAAGTACCACTGATATGCACAAACGTGCACCTGCAGCCAACAATAGAGGCTTTATGCAGGGTGGGCACACTGCTGATCCAGCCGGCCGTCTATCAAAGGCTAGGATCTGGACATGGGTGGATATCATATCGAGGCCACGGTGCTTCTGAGGCTTACTTAAAAGTGTACCAGTCTGAGAGGCGCATGAGTTTTTACTCGTGTCTGTTTAACAGTCCTCATCAGCCTAAACAAGGGCATTATCCAGAGTGTCACAGCTTTGTCACGTTAAGAGTAGAAAAGCCTCTCTCCACCACACAGGGGAATAAAAAGCTCAACTGAGCAGTCTATGATATGACTGTCTGTCATTACATTTTGCAGGCTAAAGCCAGATTTGACCGCGTCTAAATCCTGTGTTTCTCCTCGCCGTTGATGCATGGCCTCAGACATAACACAACATCCCCATGGCAATGACATCACTGTCTAAATAACATGCTTGTTAGGAATCTCCCTTGATGTCTGCCTCTGCGCAGAGGGATAAAAGTGGGCGAATGAAAGAGAGGGCAAAAGCCATCAGACGCATCTTCAAGAGCAGCTTTGGGCTTCAAAGGCAAACCTCAGGCGCTGTGACAGAGAACAACGGCTGATGACGTCACGGAGGGCGCTGGACGTTTAACCGAACCTCCTTGCAGCCTCGGAGCCTTTTCTTGAGCACGAGCAGAAGAAGACAAAGATGCATGAGGAAGAGAGGGAGAAGCAAGAGAGAGGGAGGGAAAGAGAAAGATCCAGAGAGAGCAAGGGTTCACGGGGGTCGGTTTGTGCACACATCGGGGCGGCAGGCGAGATCACATCCACAGGGAGCGTTCCTGTGTTTGGGATAGGAGGGAAAGATAAATAAGTCAGTATGGCTGCACAAAGAGCGGCAAAGGAGGAAACGGGAATGTTGAGATTCCAAAAGGAAAATTCCGCTCTCCCTCTCACACATAAACACACACAGGCAGGTTCAGATGGAATGAAATGGTAAACAGACGTGTGTGTGTGTGTGTTTTGTAACCATGGAACACGAGTTTTAGAAGTTTGTTATGGATTTGTTTTCAAACTGACGGCCTTTCACAACAACTCCCATCCACTGCTGCGTGCTAGTGGATGGCGTATGTTTTACATCATGGCTCTCGTCCTGATGCCTCGGAGTAAATAATATGCAAACAGCAAACTAGCTGGCTGCACACTGCATATCACTAGGTGTTCTTATTTTCATAGGACTGAACTTGAACTAACTGCTTTTCTAAATCTTAAAGAAAGTACAGCATACATGTTTAACTGTTGTGCTATTTGGGTGTATTTTATGTGTTTTTATCTGCCTCACGCCCTCCTTTTTGTGACCTGTGGTACATTTGCCTCTGGCTGTCCACTGACTCGGCTTCTCAGTCCCAACTGAGGTTAAGGAAAGAAGGTTGCAGTTATTGATCTCTATTGGAAAACTCATCCTACGTCCACCAGCATTGCTGTGCCAGGTGTCCAACTCCAGATGTGAGTGAGTGCTTTGCTCAAGGGTTAAGGGATTGCTAAGGGAGGGCTCTGGAGACACCATAGCCCTCCCTTAGCATGGGTTAGGATGGCGCTCGAGCCATTACTCTGCCAGTCGGCCCTTTCTGGATGATTTCCGGTGTCTTGATGAGGTAAACTGCTAGACACAATGGGACTATTTTATCACAAATATGTCAGAGCTTGACATTGGTGCGCTTGTTTTTTCATACTATGTGTTTATACACCACTCTGTCTTTAGTCGTTATTAATCTCTGTCTCTCTTCCAAAGTTCTATAATTATTCTTTTTATTTATTTAATTAATTAATAATAATAATAATTTTATTTATTTTTTAAACAGATTGCTTCCTGTTAAAAGGGAGTTTTTCCTTCCCACTGTCGCCAAGTCCTTGCTCATAGAGGGTTGTTTGATTTATATAAATAAAATTGTTTTGAAATGAACTCTTTGCTTTTTGACACACCAGCTTAGTGAGCAGAGTAGTACCTGTCAACAATATCCCGCATCCACACACATCTAAACCACTCGTTTTCTTCTACACTTACAGCTAAGTGCATCCAGAAGCATTTTTCCTTGAGCTTAGAGTGAGGGAGTAATGAGAGGACACTGGCACTGCACAATAGCCATAAAAATCCAAAGTATCCCAAACAAACTTCATCGTTCCCCTGCCGGCCTCCCCTCCCCTCCCCTCTGATCTCTCTCCTCTTTCATCCTCCTCTGGTAAGACACCCCCCCTCCGTTGTCCCCATTCTCGCTCCTTTTCATCTCCAGGCAACAAGACAACGGCAAGGTTTGGGCAGAGAGGGAGGGAGGGAGAGAGAGGGAGAGCAGCAGACAGAGAGATAGCGAGCTGGTCTTGAAACTTTTGAGACAGCAATGTAAGGAATGCAGGTGCCTGCTGTGAAGACAACAAAGTGAGGGGGACCTCCATAGGAGCGCAGCGTGGCCGAGCAGCACGTCGGTGCGAGAGGAGCCAGCCCACATTTCAGCTCGGCTGAGCCGCCTCTCATGTAAAGCACTTGTTCCAAAGTTCACTTTCAAAGATATGCTTGTTGCTACGTGACGCCAAGTCTAAGAAGTCTAAGAACTTTGCGTTTATCATTGTTATCTGGCTTTCACAAAAACTCACCTGAAATATTTGTTTACCATGAAAATTCGTAGCGGTAGATAAACACATTTCATGCAAAAACAAACTTGAACTGAGCATGACCTTGTCTGATATTTGGGGCACATTCTGTTCATCAGTGTTGTTCTGTGTGGTAATAAGAACAGAGAATAAAGACACTTTAACTCTCTTTTTATTGTCTGTTTTTCCCGTCATAGCCTACCCCCCCCCCCCCCCCTTCTCGAAACATCTGCATTTCTGTTAGTCTCTCACCTTCTCGCCCTCTTTCCTGGGCTGTGTTTTATTCAGCAAAAAACAGAGTAGCCACAACACAAGGATACCAGAAGGGATTGAAAAGGAGCACACGAGGGAAGAGAAGAGAAAAGGAGAAAAGTTAAAAACAGGAGAGAGCTGCAGAGAGTGCGTGTGATGTGGCTGAGTAAAAGGACACAGATGACAGAGAATATTTTAGACACAGATATAAAAGAACATTATTTAGTGGTGCTGTGTGTGTGTGTGTTGTTTGTGCCAGTGCTTGAAAGTGAGGTAGCGTGAGAACGGCAGATTGACTTCTATGTAGGTTTTATGTGTGTCATATATGTATAAAATCTTGACTAGACACATGTATGTGCATAAAAAAACAATTTCTGCTGGTGTGCTTGGTAGTTTGTGTGTGTGTGTGTGTGTGTGTGTGTGTGTGTGTGTGTGTGTGTGTGTGTGTGTGTGTGTGTGTGTGTGTGAGAATTTGTGTGAGCAGCCGCTCATCTGCCTGGTGGAGTTCGGGGGCCCTGCGGCCCTCACAGCCAGTGACTGATGTGATTTAGTGACGCAGGTCAAAGGTCAAGAGCCCCTAGTCTCCATCTGCATCTGAAGAAAAGGCCATCAGGATGGGATTAGGTTGGAGTCAATGGTCCTAGTGACATGTGTTCTCCTAGAAACACACGCACATGCATACACTTACACACACATCGTGCTCTTGTGGATTAATCATCCATATCCATTAAGTATCAGTATTTACACTGGTGTAAAGCCTTTATTATCTCTTCCCCCATCCTCTTGGTCCAAGTTAAATTGACTAGCTGGAAAATTTGTTTAAAACTGCTCATTGATTGTTATAACTATTATTACTTTGCTGAATATAAGAGGCACTACAAATGAAGGTTTCCCTTTTCAGTTACAAATATTATGCTACAATAGTAGATGTTCATATTTAACACAGTTAAGGTTTGAAGTTATAAAGTCAAGTGTGTGCACATTGTGACTATGAGTCAAAATGATCAGGATTCAGTTAGCTGGAAATGCTCTGTTTCATTTTGTTTTCTTCTTTTGGATCTGCATGATGTCAGATGTGAGCAGTTTGTAACATCAGTTACTTGGTGTGTACACAGTAAACCCTGCCTGTACCTGTACACAAACCTTGTGTTTATGAGAGGCAGCCAATCAGAAGAAAGTTGGCTCGAAGACAGGATTGACAGTGGATGATGTGTAGGGCTGCATTGAGGCTTGGTGTAAGACAAATAGGGATTATTTTGAACTATAAATCAGGCAAAGCTACTCTGGTGTAACATAGCACGGTTATTAGTGGTATATGACTGGCCTGTTAGTTCTGGTACACCAGAATCTGTATTGCCCACTTTGTCCTTGAAAGCCCAGAAAATTCAAGCTGCTTGTTTAGTAGCTGCATTTCTGTAGACGGCAGGAGAAACCCAGGGAAAGTGCGATTTATGATGAGCCGTTTGACAGACAGGCAGGCCTGCGATGGCTGAAGACAAGTGTGTTTGATGAAACATGGCAGGAGCCAAATCCCAGTCAGCCCTCTTATTGAACCTACTGAAGGAGGACTGTGTTGTGGAAAAGTTACCCAAAGTGGCTCAGAAAGGAGTGCACGCTCTTCTGCAGGTGAAGGGGGAAATGGCGAGCTGAGGGAATAATGTTTATGAATTACATTTCAAACACTTCCGTCTCGTGAGGAAACCCAGATGTAAAGGTATGTTCCTCTGCCTCGAGGATCTGACGGATTCCTTCTTCTTTTTTCTCTCTTATTTCCCGATATTTTCTTTCTCCCCGTGCCACGACAGAGCGACAGAGTTTGGCTCTCCATCATCACAACACACAGAGGATTTTTTTGGAGCTAAATATGCATACAGGTTGGATGTTTTGCTTCTTTTTAAAATTTGCCATGTGGGCAAAGTGTGTTTTTCTCGCAGTCTCACACACCTTTAAGTTTGTAAAGTGGAATTTGAAAAAATTAAAAAGTCTACCATTAAAAGGACTTATATCAGTTAAAGGCTCTCCCTATAGACAAACCAATTTCTAGACCATTTATATTTCTTTCAGGAAAGTAGCCTGTCCTATGATGGCGACAGAACTTTTAATCTTCAAACAAACCATATCCAGCTCTAGTGGGTCCCCCCCCTCACTGCTCTTATCTTCTTACAAGCGTCGTTGCTGGAGTGAATTTCTATATATTCTTACTTTCTTTGTCAGCACATATAAACAAACCCAAGGCCTTCACAAATACGTACCGCCCTGCTTTCAGAAGTCTGATAAAGTCTTTCTTTTTCTTTTTTCCCCCCACGCTACTCAGAGAGGAGAAAGCGGGTTGTTAGCTCTTTGAGCCGGCTATCAGAAAATCCAGGGGAAATTACGCTGAGCGCAGCAGTCGTACAGCAAAGGGTGATTACAAATTCAAATGGATGCTTTTTGCATCAATGGAAGGCTTTGAAGACCTCTTAATGAGCAGATAGCCGGAGTTAAACATTTGTGGAACTGCCATCTTCGAAAGAGAAGCAGAGAGGGGGAAGAGAGGGAGAGGGGAGGAGAGGCGAGAGGAGAGAAAGAGGGGTTTTGATCCTGGCAGATATCTGCAGGGCAGCGCTGAGCAACTGTCTATAATGGACCAGCGGTCGTCTTCTGAGAGGGAGAGAGAGCTGGTCGAGGCTCTGTTTGGATCCAGGGGTTGATGGGGCTCTTCAGAACAAACTTGCACCAGGACAGCATCCCTGCTGCTCCGCGCTGATCAATGTCTGTCAGATTTGAAAGACTGGCACATGTGATGAAAGCTGGATTGAGATACAAAGGGGGGTGGTGGGTGGAGGGGTGGGATAGGAGAACAAGAGGGCTGCGTAGAGCTGCACGCACCACTAAATCAAATATTGAAAAGGCAATAAGAGGAAGAGACAAGGCAAGAACAGGAGAGAAGGAAGTCAAAGGAGAGCTAAGTTGAAAAGAAAGAGCGGATGCTTTTGCTCAAAGAAGAGGGGGATGCAGAATAAAGGGAGGAAAGCAATGGAAAAAGAGAGTAAAGCAGGGAAAGAGAAGGTTGAAAGAGAGCAAAGCAAAAGATAAACAAACACAGGGAGGCAGAGGGAGACGAAAGAGTTGTTCCTCCATCTCAGCAAAGCAGCGGGAGTCTAGTGGAGCTTTGAACTTGGCCCCCATTAGAGGCCTGATGACGGTTTGAAGTGAACAGTTGAAACGAGCCGGAGCATTTTAGATGTTAATTTGTTTTTGTTGTGTGTGTGTGTGTGGGTGGGTGTATTTTCTCATCCTTTTCAGGGCTTCCGAATCGTTCATAGTCACACCCAATTTAACACAGCAGGATAAAATGCTTCCTTTAGCTTTGTTCTTTTCTTCTGTTTTCCTTTCGTCTCGTTTTCTCTTACCTCCTTGTTTTGTTTCCGGAAGGGGAACAAAGATTGTTACAGCACAACTTTAAGTTGAATTCAGTTTTTCTTTATTCAAAGGAGAAAACAAAAATGAATCTGTGGAGATGTTATCTTCATGTGAAACTGTCTTGATTTGAGATTTTGTTTTTGATCTTCCCGTCTTGTTTTCTCCGTTATCACTCGGAAGTGCATTGACAGAGAGATATGAATCTTTCAAGTGTGCAAATAGTTGGAATATTTTGGGATTATGACTCATTATTCTTGTATTCTTTTGTTAAAGTGTAGCCATTAGAGATTTTTCTCATTTTCTTTCAGATATAAACTGCTGTAACAGTGGATTCACATTTTACACGTGCTCTGTGTAATTAGTCAGTTTTTGTGTTTGTATGATATCGTACAGCTTTCATATTCCTCATAAGGTTGGAAGCCCCAGTCAGCTGCTGTTTAAACCCTCTGTTTGTGAGGAACAGCCAATCAAAAGAAAGCTGGATTGAAGAAAGAGTCCAAGAATACAAGTACAGAGTTAGAAATGAGTAGAATCAGTCCGCTGTCATCTTCTATTTCCAGTTGTTTCTTGCACTGAGAATTGAAGATGATCATGAAGTTATTGCTTAGTTGTTGTTGTTTTGTTTTTTTTTGCATGTTTGAGGTCAGTAGCCCCTTCAGGACTTCAGCACAGTGAATTCACATTAAAACAGCTCACCATCCATCCATCAAGCTACAAATTTTTTTTGCTGCGTCGCTGGGGCAGCAGCCTTTCAGAGAAGCCCCCCTCTCTTCAGCCACCTCCTCCCACTTCAGACATTCCCAGCCCAGCCCAGAGATGTCTCTGGAGTGTCCTGGGGACACGGACTTGTTCTGGACATGCCCAGAACACCTCAATCAGGGGTGCCCAGACATGTTCCCATAGCGAGCTTCAGTAGTTGGTGATCAGACTGGCAGGGCCCCTGTCCTTGACCACTGCTTGACATACATTTTACCCAATGACTTTGGTGCCTGCTGCAGGTGTTGGGACTCCTTTTTGGGCTGTGCCTGGCTGGGGCCATGGGCTAAGACCCAACCTCCCTCAAGCTCTCTCCCCATGTCTGGCTAAACCTATTCCGGGCAGGCTAAACTGGTGATTTCGTCTCATAGGAGTCCTCTTATTTTCATCTTGCTCATCATCACCTAGGACCAGTTTGCCTTGGGACATCCTATCAAGGGCAAAGCCCCAGACAGCATTGCTTCTGGGATCAATGTGACATACAAACCCCTCAACCATGATAGGGTGGCGATTCACAACAAGCTCCAGTCACAAGACATTAAATTCAAGTGTGTGCTGGGAGAAGTTGTCAAACAATCCAGGGAAGGTCAGTTGACTTTTTTATAGCCACTCTGACCTGTGACCACTGGTTGTATCTCACATTTGGTCAGCGGCAGCGTGATCAGATTAGAGAGCCAGTCTGGCACCATCACCACCACCAGGTTAACTCCCAGTCTTTGTCCCCAAGCCTCCTCAGTCTGGGTGACAAGTTTCTGTTGGGACTAGTGGAGGGGTCTGGTGGAGGGGGTTGTCTGTCTGGATTGGTCTAGTGTGTAAACACTGAGCGTCTGTGATCTGGTGACACATGAAAGGGATCTGCCTGTGGGGTTGCCGGCCCATCGTCTATATGTTGGCATCCCCCACGTACTCCGCCCCATACACACACACACCCACACATTGACATCAGATTTATGTATTTATGCATTGCTGTGGCACAGCTCAAAGGGCTATAGCTGGAGGGAGGGGTGAAGGAGAGTGGAAGGGGAGCACGGCTGCTTGGTCTGCAGACAGAGACTGATGGGGTGCTGGAGGTTGGAGGGCAGCTCGTGGGTGACATGAGAGATTGAAACGCAGGAGGGTAAGGGGTGTGTGAGACATCTGGAGAGCGATGATGCTGATTTATAACTTACTGCTTTGGTCCTTCTACAAACTTGTGTGAGTGCATGATTTTCAAATAAAGCTGTTTTTTTTTCTTTGCTCTTATGTTGAAATTATAAGTATGTTGAAGGTCCAACCTACGCATTATATCATCATAAAACCTTAGAATATCAAAATTAGACAATTTCGCTGTTAATTTTAAGTAATCAGTCATGTTCCTGTGATTCAATTCAGCAAAAAAAGTGCAGTAGCAAAATCTCAACACTAGTGGGTATTCATGTCCGTGTATCACTGGATGCCTTCTGCTTAGAGCCATTTCTTGAAGATAGCAGCCTCGGCTGACAAGAGGTCATCAGGCGGTACCCACCGTTCATTGAATATTTTGACCCTTAACCACAAGACTCTCTGTTTAGCAGCGTCAGCCAAGTCCCACATCCAGACCTCCAGCTCAATTTGTCCCGTTTGTGTCAGAGCCAACATGAGGGTCTGTTACTGCTTTTCAGTCCCGCCTTAGCTGACCACACACACACACCTCCCTCAGGTGACTCTCCACCGCCTGGGTGGCGAGGCATTAATGTTCCACTTACACTCTAAACAACCATGTTTTGTGAAATGTGTTCAAAGTCCTGCACCAGCTGTTGTTACCGCTTGGGTCTCTTCACAGCCCTGTCAGAATAATCTTTCCTTTGCTGACCAGATGACTTCACTTGACCCAAAGGTTGTGGAAAGTGCAGCTTCAGCTCTGCTTTCATCTCTCAGGTGCTGACTGAGTAAAGAATGTCTGGTTTTACTGTGATTTTCTCCCAATCTTGATGAAGCTGATTTGGGTTTACTGACACTGGGTTTTCTTCCAGAATGCTGGCAAACAGACATAATGCTCTTTTAGGATGACACCTGTATCTCTCCTGGGTTAGTGCTACTTTTCACACAGTCAATATGCCGTCATGTGCTTTGGTTTCTTATTAATTCCACTAAAAATACTTTTATTCTCACTTGTAATGCCTTTCCAATGCTACTAGAAGTGCGGTGTTCATAGGACACATTGGTTGTCTACAATGACCTTGATTTTTTTTTCTTTGCAGACAAGAGTTTGAACTGATCACACCCTGATAGATCTAGTTGTGATCCCTCTTTCATGAATTTCTTGCAAGGCTCTCGAGATCATGGACAGCGTGCATTTGACAGCTTTGAACTCAACGGGATGGATGGGACTCTGTAGCTGTGTAGCTCCTTAAATGAAGTGAGCCTTCAAGGTATTTCTAAAATGCCAAATGGAGATTTTTTTTTTTATCTTAATATTTCCCCCTCTGCCAGAATGCATGAAAAGCCTCCTATTTTTACTGAAATCTAATAATGATAATAATAATATGAAAAGTACCTTCTAGTGTACCTATCTACAAGTAAATACAAATAAACAGTGACTGACCATACCAACCACAAGGTCTGCTTTTGCAGATAACATGAAAAGGAAACATAAAAACCAACCATCTCTGCAGGCCATGAGTGAGTAAAATGAGATATTTCTTGACTGATTTATGCTGGTACACCTAATGAGTTCACACTAGGATGTGGTTTCTTGCTTTTGAAGAGCTGATGTGCCATACATGATTCCATTTGAATTGAAATAAAAACTTTGCTCCAATTAAAGTTTCAAATAAGTAAGTAAGTAAGTAAATTTATTTATATAGCACATTTCACAGATAAAAATCACAAAGTGCTTCACAATAAGATCAAACATACAAGTTAAAATTAATTGAAAACCTGTTTGTATAAAATGTCTTCAGCTGCTTTTTAAAGGAGTCAGTAGAGTCTAGACAGCGTAAAGACAACGGCAGAGAGTTCCACAGCCTAGGTGCCAGTGCCTGAAAAGCCCGATCCCCACGTGTTTTAAACCTAGTACGTGGGACCACCAGTAGCCTCTGACCTGAAGACCTAAGTGCTCAGGATGAAGCATGAGGTTTCAACAGGTCAGAGATATACTGGGGAGCTCCACTGTGCTGAGCTCTAAAGTTACAACTAAAATTTTAAAATGAACCCTAAAATTTACTGGCAACCAATGAAGAGAAGCCAAAACTGGAGTAATGTGTGACCTCTTGTTTGTACCAGTTAAAAGTCTTGCCGCTGCATTCTGTACAGACTGAAGGTGATCCAGAGCTGATTTGTTGAGACAAGTAAAAAGACCGTTACAATAATCCAAACGAGAAGAGATAAAAGAATGAATAATTCTGAATAGTTGAATAGTTCTGCCTTTGACACCAATAGTCTGAGTTTAGAAATGTTTCTTAAATGATAGTTCCGGACAAGTTGTTTAGAGTGTTTCTCAAGAGACATTGAACTGTCAAATATAACACCTAAGTTTCTGAGACTTGACTGAAATGAACGGTCTAAAAAACTGATATGCTGCTTAATTTCTGAGAGCATGTGATCAGGTGCAATAATCAATGTCTGTCAGAAATCAAACCATTGTTTGATTTCTGACAGACAATTATTTAAACAAGACAATTTATAAAACTCAGAAGCTTTGAAAGAACAGTATAACTGAATGTCATCAGCACAGAGATGATAAGAAATATTATTGTAACGTCTGATAATTTGGCCTAGAGGGAGTATATACAGCAAAAAGAGAATAGGACCTAAAACAGATCCTTGAGGTACCCCAGAAGGCAGAACTGATGTTTCAGACAACACATGATTCATACAGACAGTAAAGGATCTCTCAGATAGATACGACATAAACCATTTTAAAACAACACCAGTAATCCCAAACAAGTCCTTCAGCCTATTTATCATGATGCTGTGATCAACAGTATCAAAAGCAGAGCTGAGATCCAACATAACCAGATCGGTGTACTCTCCAGAGTCTGCTGCCATCAGAATGTCACTAGACACTTTAAGCAAAGCGGTTTCAGTGGAGTGGTTTTTATTTGAATAATTTAAAAAGATTACATAAAGATGATTTTTTTAAAAAATGAATTCCTGTTAAATTCAGCTGAAATAATTCAACCTAATCGGCTCGTGTTCTCAAAGCTGTGGCCATTGTGGCTCAAACCAAATCAAAGCTTCTAACGGTCATATTATATTATGTTTGCTCAAAAATCACAGATCAGATTTTGTCGCAAAAATGAACACAGGAACCGTTTCAGCTCCCCGAACAGTCTTTTACTCTTTTCTTTCTTTGCAAACACCAAAGTCTTCAAGATTACAGAGAGAGAGAAGGACAGAAAAGGAAAGAAATAAAGGGGGATGTCTGGGTAACTTCAATAGCCTCTCTGTGTCCATCTAATATGGAAGGCTAGCATGCTGGGAGTTGGCCCTTTCCATTCAGACAGACCCCAAACTCATAAAGACCTCTTCTATGGCCCCCAACCTGAAACCCACCCACCAAAGCCCTCATTGGTATAGGCCTCTTCCATGGGAACTTGCAATCTGCAACGTAATCCCACTTTGGCCCCTGGAGAAGCCTTTCCAAACAAACCATGTGAGCCCTAATACCCAGGGCTTCACAAGTGGCTCCTGGCTAGGCCTGAGCTCCACCAACAACAACAACTTGGCCCTCCTTCTTCTTTTTCTCTCATTCTCTTGCTTTCCCTCTTTCCACAGATAGACGACAAAAGAAAGGGATCTCCTTCTAATTGCTTCGGAGATTGAAAAGCTGAGAGGGGTGGTGGGCGGCTACAGAGGGAAGTGAGACGTAGGCTCTAGAGGCAGCGGGGGACTGTCAGTCTGGCTTTGGCCTTCCCTGGGTGTGCGGTAGCTGGGATAAAGGAGCTGGCAGGACAGCCTCTGCTGCAGAGCTGAGCCGAGTGGATCAGAGTGGAGGCGGGCGACTCCCAGGGCCTGGCTTTACAACTCCGGCCAAACAGAGGACTATGAGAACGTTGAAGAGCTTCAGCGGCTCTGCTGGAGGCCTTCTTCACACATGGGAAAGAACGTCTGGTCCTCACAACTGGGATTCAGAAACCATAGGGCCGTGAAGAGCAGTGTGTCCAAGCCAAGAGGGAGTGTCCGACACTGAGAGGGCAGAAACACGGTGTATTGGTAGCCATCCAAACATTGTGCTCTGTACGAACAGTCAAGCCACTGTTGATCAGTGAGGTCGATGATGAAGTGTGTGAACACACAGCTGGGGTGGTCCGTGACCTTTGGATCTGTTGCCATGACATGCAGAGTTGCTAATAACACTCACACTCACTCACAGACACATACCTTGACCTCTGGAGCATGCATTGCCACAAATCCAAGCCTGTTTCGCTTGCTCTGCATCACCCAGCAGCAGCAGCTCTTTGAAGCCTGGCAGAGGAGTTTTGCTCAGCTGTCTGTTTGCGTGAAAGAAAGAAGCTTCTTTGGCGATGATGAAAATGAAGATAGCATTGCCTATTTCTTGCAATTCAGTAATAGGAGAATTGCAAATGCAAAGCAAAAATCAAATTTTAAGTTTTAGTGCAGCTAGATTAAGCTTCACATAAAGTTTAAGTTCAAAGATTGAATATGAAAGGGTCTGCTCTTCTGCATGTTTAGTGACATGGGATCCAAAAGGATTTTGGCCTTACTAGCTCCTGAAATTTCCTTTAGTCTCCCCTCCCTGACCTCCTTTCATCCCTCCGCCTTTCTTCTTTTTAATACAAATCAGCCACTCAATGCCATGCACATGTTTTAGTGTTATTTGAACTCTGGCAGCGAACTTCAAACAGCTTTTAAAGTGAACAGAGTTTTTTCCTCTCGCACTCTCTATCTCTTTCTCTCTCTCTTTTTTATTTGAAAGAACACAGCCTGCTTCCAAGTACACCTGATCAGAAGGTCGAGAGATGGGGATTATGATATGCAAATGAGGCTTTGTTATCAGCGCTGACATTCGTTATAAAGCTGAACAGCAGAGAGGTAACATGAAAAGGTGGCAACTCACTACCCCCCCAACCCCTTTTTAGCATAACCTCTCCTCTCAAACACATTGGCCTACCTAAGCCCTCATTTTTTTCCCCCTTTCAGTTTAAAAGGTTACACCAACAAAGAAAAGCCTGTGTGGTAAAAAGAAAGCTCCCCTATTCTACGTACTTCTATATAGTCAAGAGTATTGATTGGTCAGTCGGTCCTAAGGTGTGTGCACCATCTCTTACCACTTTTAATGCAAGACCTGATATCTAGAACCATCCGTGTGCTGATGAGGGTGTCGTCTCTTGTGCTGTTTAGGCAGCGCGCAGGACTTTGCAATTACCAAACACTGTAGAAAGGCTTTCATGTCTCTCCCCTGCTGCGACAGGATAAGTGTGAGGACACACACAAGTACACACTCTCACGCGTACACCGAGAGATTTAGTCTTCCTCTTTTCAAATGCACACAGAAAGATGCATATGGTTGCCCCCCCTGTTCAATCTGCATACGGTTCAGTTCAAAGGAGTCCAGGCGAGGTGGCGGTCTGTGCTACTTTTCCAGCTATTAGCCTGGCCCACCATCTGCAGTGATCTAGCGAGGAGTGGGTTTTATGAAGTTCATAAAGGGATGGTTATTAGAGCGTCAGAGTAGAGATTGGCTGTCTGGCCTTTGAGTTTAACAGCAGGGGTCCCGGGTGCTTTGATGTGAATCATACTGTTAAATAACTTTGGAGAGGTAGAGGGAGCCACTGAAACCTTACAAAAAGGCCAAGCCCTTGTTATATAAGTGATAATTGACCCATTTTTGTTCCTCTTCCTCTTTTTTTTTTTACTTCTTTGAGTGTGATGACAACCTCAATGAGATGCAAATGATGAGCCATTTGGTGTCCATCGGTTTCCAGAGTTAAAAACCATAGTGACCTTTGAAGTTCAACATAATATGGTGTCCAAGTACAGTGCAAGTTTTCACAGTCCTACTTATTCTACATTTTGTCATGTTACAGCCTTATTCCCAAATGGATTAAATGTATTCAAAATTCTACACATCATACCCGACAAAGTGACAAATGTTAGTTTGAAATTCTTGCAAGTTTTGTAAAAACAAATTATATAACATGAATATTGACAGCCTTTAATCAGTACTTTGCTGAAGCACCTTTGGCAGATATTACAGGCTCAGCTCTTTTTGAGTGTGATGCTCCAAGTTTGGTCCATGTATTTTTGGGCAGTTTCTTGATTTATTCTTTGGGGAACTTCTCAAGCTCCATCAGGTTGGATGGGGTTCAGTCAGTTTCAAGTACTGGCTCTGGCTGGGCCACCCAAAGACATTCACAGAGCCACTCCTTTGTTATCTTGACTGTGTGCTTAGGATTGTTGTCCTGTTGGAAGATGAACCTTCAACCTTCATATACATTGCTGTATTCATCTTTCCCTTGACTCTGACTGGTCTTCCAGTTCCTGCTGCTGAAAAACATTCACACAGCACGATGCTGCCACCACCATGCTTCACATGGGATGTAATTGGCCAGGTGATGACCGGTGCCTGGTTTCCTCCAGACATGACGCTTGGCATTCCAGCCTAAGAGTTCAGTATTTGCTTCATCAGTCTAGAAAATGTTGTTTCTCATGATCTGAGAGTCATTCAGGTACCTGTTGGCAAACTCCAGGCTAGTTGTCATCTGCCTCTTAATGAGGAGTGACTTGCCCTTCTGGAAAGTTCTCCTCTCTCCACACAGCAAGGCTAGAGCTCTGTCAGAATGACCATCAGGTTCTTGGTCACCTCCCCAATTAAGGCCTTTCTACCCCGATTAGTCATATCGGGCAGGTAGTCAGCTCTGGGAAGAGTCCTGGTAGCTCCAAATTTACGACCACTGTTCTCATTTGGACCTTCAATGTTGGAGAAAATTTTCAGTACCTTTTCTCAGATCCGTGCCTTGACAATTCCTTGGACTTCATGACTTGGTTGGTGCTCTGACATGTGCTGTCAGCTATGGGACCTTACACAGACAGATGTGTGCCTGTATTTTTGTTTTTCATTTTTAACAAATTTGCAAGAATTTCAAGCACTTTGCCATTATGGAGTATTGTCTGAATTTAATCCCATTTTGGAAAAAGGCTATAATGATAAAATGTGGTGCGGGTGAAACGGTTTGAATACTTTCCGGATGCACTGTAGTGCATGATGCTGCCCAGTTTGATGTTTGGTGTTTAATTCCGTCCATTTGTGCTGTTGTGGGTGGAGGCCGGACTCAAACAGAGAAGGTGTTTTGAACCATGACATCCTCCCTGTGGGAGGTGAAGAAAGGAATGTCGTCCTGGATTTCAGCCTTTTCACAATTTTCCATCACAGTTTTGGGGTTAAAATAGATAAAAGATTCTTGAGCATCAGATGGGAATTAAGGCCTTTGTAACTTTTCATCATAATCATAACTGTATCTAACTACAAACTGAGAAAAACTATGACACAAACTTCTATACCCTTTGTCTTTAATAAACACTAGATAATAGAAGCTATTATACCAAATCCAGACCTGCTGCCACTTTCTTCTGGAAGATCCTCTTTTGTTAAACATTCCAAATGGGCTGCGACTAAGGGTCTAATTCCCCTGTAATTAAATGTAATTTCATCATATTTTGTTTGAAATTACAATATAATTATAATTACCTACAAATAGGGTCAACAAGTTAATTCTTTTACACTAAAGGAGACACCAAGTTATTTAAATTAGGAGCCTATCCCAGCTACCAGAGGCAGGGTACACCCTGGACAGGTCACCAGCATGTTGCAGGACTAACACAAAGAGCCAGACAACCAATCACAATTATTTACTCACTACTTAAATTTACTTACAGCATAATTATTTCTCTGTTTCCTGTTGAAACTGGACTTAATATCCCCTTTTTGTAGTGCACGTACCTTTTAGTAGGTAAATATAATTACATTGTGGTTTCAAATAAATTAAATTAAAATTGCCCTTTATAACAGGGAAATTACACCCTTAGTCACAGGCCGTATTATAAAGTATTACCAAATCCAGCACTCGTTTGGTCCGATCTCTGCCCTCTTCATTAAATAACCACTTCTCTCTCTTCCATTTTGGTCAAATGCATTTGTGCAGAATTGGAGGACAAAAATAAGCCCAAAGTTCCACACAAAGCTGACAAATATTGTTTACCCAGTAAGACTTAGATACACACTTATAAACAAGTAAAATGACTGAGAACCTTCACAGACAACAAGTAAAATGTTTTTAAGAAGATTTGACAACTTTGTCGAGACAGATGGGAGGCAGTCTGCAAGACATCCACCTCATGCTACATGTGTCAGCTGCTGCTTTGTAACCTTGGTCCTTATGCACTTTTGCACGTGTCTTTTCAATTTAAAATATAGCAAAATATATGCACATATAAAACACGGGTTACTCTTTGTTAGAACCTTTGTTTCTTCTCTTTTATGCATTAAGCTTTAATGTGTTACCTTGATGGATAGATAGACTGAAGTCTTTGTTAACAGCAGGGACACTGGAGCGAATCAGAAGACCATCCTGCTTACAGTCTAACCCATCAGAGGAGGATTAACACCATGCGCATTCAGATAGATATTAGTATCTCATCAGAAACATAAATGGCTCAGTTTGACATCGCTCTCACTCTAGCCTGAAGGTGAACAGGCTAATCCCCAAGTCCATCATTTAAACCTTATATTCAGTTCAAGGTAGGACAACCACAATATATCAAATGATGGAGCAGATTCACATATTAAAAAAAAAAATACACGCTTAGTTTTTATTTTCATGCTGAAAGCATCTTTCAACAAAAAAGATAGGACAGTG
Organism: Neolamprologus multifasciatus; assembly: GCF_963576455.1. Taxonomy (NCBI): domain Eukaryota; kingdom Metazoa; phylum Chordata; class Actinopteri; order Cichliformes; family Cichlidae; genus Neolamprologus; species Neolamprologus multifasciatus. The sequence goes on from NC_140442.1 coordinate 15,983,184, forward strand.
GCATGTTTACCACCGTGTTGCATCATCTCTTCTTAAAAACAGAGAAAAATAAATAATAATAGTAATAAAAAAACTCTGTAAGTGTTTGGGAAATGAGGAGACAACTGCTGTAGTTTTAAAAGCAAAATGTTTCGCCTTTCATTTCTGATATGTTGTGGTTTTTCCCCCCATAATGCACCCAGGTTTTCAGTGGGTGACCTGTAACAGTACTCCTTCACTGTGGAGCCTTGCTGCTGTTGGAGGCACAGAATATGTTTTGAGGTGAAAAAAGCTTTCAGAGAAAAGCCAGCATGTTACTCCACATCTGTGTATACTGATACACAATTCTTATATTCTTAAACAATTTTTAGATTTAGTGAATCCCTCCTGAGCGTTATTTACTCTCTTGGATGCTCCTTTATTGGCCAGTTGTTTTAACAACATGTTGATTATTCACCATGAGCTATGTACAATTTTTCCATCCTTTGTTATTCCACACCAATTCAAATTAAATGTTTTCTTACACTTTACTGCTTATTATACACATGCATTAATAGGTAAAATTTCAGTTTCAACATTCAATTTGTTGTTTAGTATTGTTGTTGTGCTGAAAATAAAAACAGCAGCTGGTAATCAAATGCTTTCCAGGTGGTATTGCATGGTGGATCAAAGTCTGGTGGTACATTTCTGCATTCGATATTCCATCATTTTTGACAAAATCTTCAACACCAATGGCTGAATTGCAGTTCCACTGTGTTTTACAGATACCGGTTGACTCTTACTGTGGTGAGAAATTTCAAATTTGGATTAATCAGTCCATAAGACCTGTTTCCACTGATTTTCAGTCTAGTTCTTGTCTAATTTGGCATGCTTCAGCCTTTTCACCCTGTTTCCCTTCCTTAAGAATGGCTTCTTGATCTGTCCACTCAGACCTTTTCTGACGAGGCTTCAGAGAACAGTAGATGGATAAACTGAAGGTCCAGATACATCTCTCAGGTATCTGAGTATCTAAATATCTGAAGGTCTTTGCTGACTTTCAGATGCTGTTCATCTGCTGTAGACAGTCTTTAAGTTTATTATTTTTAGCTCTGCCTTTTCTTTTATCCCCCACTTCTCCGGTTTTCCCAATCTTTTAAGGAGATGTCTTGAGCATTTTTAGTTGATTCAACTAAAGAAGTGGGAACAAATGATGATTTTTTCTGACAGGGTGCCTGTAACAAAGTGTGTAAAGATACAGTTTGAAGTTGCTTCATTGCTAAGTCTGTTATGTATAGTTAAACACTAGCTTGTCTCAATTTAGGTGACTTTTTATCCTTGAATGCTTCATAGGTGGTAGTTGGCTTAACAAAATGGTCAGGTATAAGTACTGGACTGAAAATGATTTATTTAAAAAAAAAAAAAAAGCTAATGTCCAAAGGGGGGTGGGTGTGGGGGGGGGGGGGAGTTTCACTTTCAGATCGTTTGGAGAACTTTTGCTCAGAACCACTTTCAAAACTACAAAAAAGTCTATAAAGAAACCAGATGTGGCTCAAGACTTCTGCACAGTACTGTATGTGGTGTCCTCTGGAAAGCTGCTTCTCTAATGAAGGACTGGAACACATTTACAGCAACAAGAAACAACACCACCATAACCACAAGTCATGAATTAAGAAACTCAAACGGGGCATTCTTTTAAATTTTCTTACACTTACAAAGTGCTTTAAAAAAAATTAAAAAATTAAAAAAATTATCTAAACTCCCCCAGGGCCTCCACTTTAATCAGCAAACTGTGATAAGAGAGACTGGGTTTACAACACTGCATCGTTTATTTGGGATTTGAGTTGATTTATGGAATTTTGAATGTAATCAATGCTTTTCTGCGGCCCAGTATTAGCATTGATGTCCACTAGATGGCCCCCCACACCGACAGAAGGGAGGTTGCTGCTGGGACTCACTTCTGATCCAACCACAGATATATGCAACAAACTTACTGCAGTGTAACCGGAAGATCAGTCGATTTTAGTGTGCGGGTTATATCAGATGAAAGATGAACCGGCTGGGCAAAAATCCAAAAAAGGACGCACGTGGACGGTTTCTCTTGATATAATCACATCAATCCAGTAGGTGGCAGCCTATTCAAGCTAATATAATCAGATTAAAGGAACCCAAATTTAGACGGATCTCCTCAGTGCCAGAAATGCTGTACACGTAGTGGACTTGATCCAGGGGTAGGCTGAGCTCTCTGTGGGGTTTTTTGTTTGTTTGTTTGTTTGGTTTTTAACTTGATAGTTAATGTAAAAAAACAACAACAAACAAACAAACAAACAAAAAAAAACATGGCGTCTATGAGGGGATAAAGCTGTTTTTTTAACCGTTTTGGAGCCCTCATGTTTTCATCAGCTGATCAGGTTCTCAGCTGTAGGCAGCGCTTTATCGGAGAGAGACTTGATACTGTTTGTGGAGGGAAATCCGCGTCTTGTGGGCATACTGCAACGCCGTGACGCAACTCGCACTCTCCTGCTGCATCACTATAAAATATGAATCACCAGTGTGCCGACGATCGGGTCCTGATTTGGGTGTAAATATCATGTAAATGGTGAGGAAGGAGGGGGGTGTGGCGCAAAGTATCGGCCATTCACTAAAATCAGTACAAGCCCGGAGCTGGTGCACTCGTACACGGGGAGCCAGGTTTGATCGCTGTGGCGCTGTCTGTGTGCTCGGACTCCGGCTGGGTTCTCAGGCCAGCCAGCCAGCCTTCGGCAGCCATCCCCGCCGTGCCCCGTCCCTCCGCAGGCTCCGGGCTGCAGATAAAAGCGCTCCACGCAGGGACTCGCATCGCGTTACGCAGCTTCAAAGCCTGGATGCAGGGCGAGCCAGTGGCCTGGGGATGATGATGCGATGCCCACGGTGTGATTAAAGGTGCGTTTGGGGTTTGTCTTCTTGTCACTTCGCTCTCGGTATCACCTGTTCGGCCCATGGATGCGTTACAGTCAGACATAAACCAGCGCAGAGCTGAAGCCGAGGACAAAGGGACGGATGGAGCTGTAGGTGCCGTACCTTATAAATGTTCCTGGTATGTTAAAGGAGGGGAAAAAAAATATGTTGATTTCTTTATAGAGCAGCCACACTTTCTACAGCTCTCAGGATGCTTCAGTTTTATCAGAGTACACTGAGAACTGTGGCGATGTCTCAGTGGTTGGACCATGTTGTAAGTCACAGCTAGTAGATGAGACGGGTTTATAGGAAGTGGCTGTGTCTGCTGGCAGGTGACAGATGCATCAGCTGAGGCTCGTTATCCATGAAGCCTGCTGTGAGCTGCACAGGTCTGCATGTGTAGCTTCTCTCACTCTGGGCTCTGCTTTTAGATCAGGCCACAGCATCAGATCCACACACAGCAGTAGATCTCTCTTGTTTTCATCATTGTCTAACTTTAGGACAGCTTTATGTCAGGAATGGATCATAGCAGGTCTGTAATGACACTGCTTTTCTTTGTGGGGGGTGCGGTCTGTGTCCAGTGTCCACATCTGAGCCAGTTCCTTAGGAGCTGGAGGCTGACTTATTTAAAGTGTGTACAGTCTTCCAGGAAAGAGACCGAGGAGGGACTGATGGACACATTTGAACCTGACAGTCCTTTTCCACTGTTTTCCCAGGTACGTCAGCATCGTGATCCATGGCTGTGCTGTGTGTGTCCGAGCAGATTGTGATCCGAGAGAAGATTGAATGCCTCTAAAATCTCAAGGTAAGACACCCCCTCCCTTCTTTGACCTTGTGTGTGTGTGTTTGTGTATATCTGTGAGTTGGTTGCGTTCAAATTGATCCATGGCCTTGAGCGCTGCTCCCTGCCTCACTTTTCTTCTCCTTAATTGTCTCCTTCATCTCGACTTCTCTTACTCAGTACCAAACATCTATCTCAGCGTAAAAGCACATTTCCCTGTTTGAAAGCATACGTGGAATTTCACTTGTGTACATTTTATACATGCACGCACTCTGTGTTTAGGACACAAACATCTGTGACGTGTTTTTCTGCATGACAGGGGTTAATAACTTTTCATAGGCTTAATTAGACAAATTGCTTTGGGGGTGGAAGCAAACAGGGGCAGCTGAACCATCTGAATTAGCTGTTGTTTTTTACTACAATATGAGCTAAAAACAGGTTTTCCCAGCTCTGTGAGGCCGAAGAATTGGATGCAATTGGATGGGTCTGCTGTGTTTCTATGTTTACATGTTTGCTCGCTGCAGGCAGTGAACTTTCACGGTTCAGCTGCAGTTTACCTTTAGTTTAAACTTAAAATAAATTCAGCTCCAGGCCGTCTGACAAGCTGTCTCTGAGTCAGCAGTTGACCCCTCTGACGGGGGTCAGCGTGCGTGATGTGTTAGTCCTGTTAACACTTATGGATGTATCCAGTACTGTTCAAAAGAACAGTCGTCTGCACGTTTATTGTGTTGTTGTACTTTCTGCGTCCTGGGGAAAGAGTACGATCAGTGAGAAATAAAGAAATATGAAAACAATGGAATATGCATGCTCTATGGGAATAATAAGAGGAAGGTTATTGACAAAGCCAGTGTGGTTTACTATGTATTTATGTTACAGTACCTATGAGAAGCAGTTTGTCTATTCAGGTATAATGTCAGTGCATTTTGGCAAGTTTTGGGAAGTAAAGTTGTCTTTGTTAGCCTTAACTTCCCACTTTGACCATTTTTTAGCTGGTGTCATACTAATGTGCCTTATAGCTCTTTCACTTTCATCTCCCTGTTTTGTTTACCAAGCAGGTGCAGGCTGAAAGCATACACGATAATGGGCAGTGCAACTCTAACAAATGTTCCTGATGACGGTGTAAGAGACTCACAGGCATTAATTTGGTTTTAACTGCTCTCGATTGGCTGCTAGACTAAAGACATTCTTCATATAGCTTTGATCAGAGGCCTTTATGTTGTAGCATTTATTGATATTTTAGACCGTGGTGTGTTGTTAACTTTGTGGCAGCAGTTACTTTAATGACGAGAGAGGTTGTGTCCTACATGCTGTATCAACACGTTCTCACTCCCAAAGCGTAACATTTTACGCTAGGTGACAAATCGTCAACATATTACGTTTTCGCCTACCCACCACGTTCCTAAATGACGACCTCGGAAAAAATGAGGAAATATGAGAACCATATGGACTCAATCTACACATGTTCGCTCTTTTTCTTCAAATCACTTAGAAACACGCTATTTAACATAATTAAAGTCCTGGTTAACCTCAGGAAAAAGGTTATGGTTAGGGCTAGGGATAAGGTTAGGTTTAGGGCTGGAATACAGGGCTGGAATACAGGGCTGGAACGTCTATTACCGCGGGAGTGTCATTGCACTGGATTTCGGCCATAACCCGCCGCGTACCATAAGAACTAGTAATGGGTCGTTCGCGAACGAAATGGCTCTTAGAGCCGACTCTTTGAAGTGAACGATGCGAGCCGGCTCCTTATTGGGAGCCGTGAGGTTTTTTTTTTTTTTGGTTTTTTTTCTCTCACCCTCTCTCTCGCCCTTTTTTCCGCTAAACTCCGCATGCGCGGCCTGTACTTTGCGCTGGGCAGAGGGGGGAGGGGCGTTAGTTACACTGGCAGTAGCACAGGAACAGAGCCAAAGAGAAAGAGAGCGAGGGACAACAATGTCACATTAAAAAGGTATAGTAATCATCCACTATTTTCAGTTGCAGATGATAAAGGATTCAGAAATCATGCAGGCCCATATGACAGAGAATGTGCATCTTCTTTTCGTTTTAATATTTTAATTTATATTTAATTGTGTTGTGGTTTGCAGTGTTTTGTGTTGTTTCACGTTAAATTTGTTTAAAAGGAAAAAGCTGAAAATTTAAATAGTTAAAAGTTTAAAATGTAGATTGTTGTTTTTTGTATTATATGATTTATTTATTACATTTTATGTGGAGTGAATAAATAAAGTATATTTATGGTGGACCTTAGAGACAAAGCACGTACAAACTCCAAAACACGTACAAACTCCTAAGCATGTACAAACTCCAAAACGCATAAAAACTCCAAAACACGTAAAAACATGTAAAAACTCAGAAGCACGTACAAACTCCAAAACACGTAAAAACTCAGAAGCACGTACAAACTCCAAAACATGTAAAAACTCAGAAGCACGTACAAACTCCAAAACACGTAAAAACTCAGAAGCACGTACAAACTCCAAAACATGTAAAAACTCAGAAGCACGTACAAAAGACAACAGAAGTGCTCCAGGTTTCTAGGGCGCAGTGTTGAGCTTTTGTTACCTAGTGGCTACACAAGCCAGGAAGTATCAACAACCGGATTTGGTGTGTGGTAGTAACAGGTAAATGAACTTTTTTTTTTAATTATTTGAATAAATATGAGTGCTTGTCTATAAATACACAAACAATACACACATGTTTTCAATTGTGTAATTTAAGTGATCTGGGTAGCTCTGTTTTGGAAGTTCAGTAAACGCTAGAAATGTGTTTTGGAGTTTGTACGTGCTTTTTGGAGTTTGTATATGCTTTAGAGTTCGTACGTGCTTTGTCTCTAGGGGCCATATATAAACACATATAAATAAAACCACTTTTTTTACATTAGTAATTCCTTTTCTGCATAATTTTATATTATTGTTAATGATTAAATAATTAAAGCAACAAAACAACCTGAAGAGCCGGTTCGGAGTCGAAAGAGCCGGCTCTTTTTAGTGAGTCGAGCCGAAAGAGCCGGATCTCTAAAAAGAGCCGGAAATCCCATCACTAATAAGAACGCCGAAGGTCTCCTTTTGCGTTCCTCAGGAACGCCCCGGGACGTGACAAAACGTCGGCATGTTACGCCTCGGGAGTGAGAACGGGCTCGCTGTATTGTGATGGGGAAGCATTTATGCAGACCGTAAGGCTACAGTTATGGTTATTTTAAATACTATATTTGAAATTAAGGTTTTGCTAAAAATAAGATATACATTCAATTTTGTTAGGTACACCATGCTACTACAAGGCTGAACCCTGTTTTGTCTTCTGAACTGGCATCGTTCTTCATGATGTAGATTCAAAAAGGTGCTGGAAACGTTCCTCTGAGATATTTTGGTCCATATTGACATGAATGTGTCACACAGCTGCTGGTGAACAGGCTAGAAGCATGGCAAGAAAATATCCCCCACACCATTATACCACCACCACCACCTGAAGCATGGATACAAGGCGGGGTCGATCAGAGTTCTATTGTAGTTTACACTGAGTGTTGCAGCAGTGTTTTCCACTCTTCTATTGACCAAGTGGTGAGCCTGTGGGAATTGTAGCGTCTGTTTCCTGTTCTTAACTCACAGGTGTGGCAGTTGTGTTGGTGTAGCCCATCTGCTTCAAGGTTTAACGTGTAGCATATTCAGAGATGCTCTTCTGCATACCTTGTTTGCTGTTGCCTTCCTTCAGCTCAAAGCATCACTCTCTGCAAACCCTTGAGATGGTTGTGTGGGAAAATCTCACCAGATCAGCCATTTCTGAAATTCTCAGACCAGCCTGTTTGGCACAGAGAACCATGTGATTTAAGTCACTTAAATCACCTGTCTCCACGATCCCGATGGTCGATTTGAACTTGGGGACACTCATATGGACCCTGCTACTCAAGGTAACCATATTGTTGCAGGCATTTAGTGATCTCAGAGAAAAGACTCCCATAAACTAGTATTCATTATTGGCTACCTCTTTAATAACCTCTGTGTGTGTGCCTCCTGCAGCTTGGGCATGTAAAGTGTGTCTTCTAGAGCAAACATATGTATTTATAGCTGTTCGTTTTAACAAAATGTCTGAATTGTTCCTTCCTGACACAATCCTTTTTTAATCTTTATGTCATTGTTCCTCTTTTGTTTCACCTACTGATAAACATTTATCATATTTGGGGAAGATATTAATGTTTCACAGTGAAGATCATGTAATGTTTGCAGGGAACAACAGTAAGCTATATGATTCTCACTCTGCAGTGTAAGCAGATGAGTGGTGGGGTTGGAAACGTCAGGTTATGTAAAAGTCATGCCTCTGCAAAGTGTTTGAATGTATAGTCATCTCTCAGCACCAACTGTTTACTGCAGTGTGAGCAGTGTTTTTAGCAATATATGCAGTCAAATGGAAGTCACCGACTGACTTTTAAGGATAGATCAGTAGCAGTGACAAACTATTTCTTCGCCCTCTTTGGCACCCCACCATGTGGTGACACCTTAGGCGACTTTCGTACATGGCCTGAGCCAAAACTGTCCCCAGCACGACTTTATTGACGCTTCTGTAGAGCAACCGAGTGCTATCAAATTCCTGCAGCCAGGTTCCAAAATAGTTCACAATTATTTTTCAAGTAATATTCAAATGTTAAATGTCCTCACTTCAAATGCACCTCTGTGGTTTAACGTGTGGAGAAGAAAATGCAAATTAGCAACTGATAAGTTCTACAGAAATTTGCGTTTCCTTATGAAATCTTGTGGACTAATTTAAAATGAAACTGTCATCAACTGACTGTAAAACTTTGTCTTCCTTCCTCTCTCTTTATTTATATAAATTACAATTTTATAAAAGCACTCACTGACAAAGCAACATACTGGGCTGCACAATGATTTACTGCAGCTGAAAAAATAATTCACTCTGGTGAAGATGCATGAATTTCTCTTTGCACTAAACAAGAGCGAGAGTAATGGGTGGTGCTTTCGTCTTGTCATAACGATCTTGACAAACAGGAAGTTCGATTTAGAGAGAAAGGAGGAAGTCTGTGGTGGTTTGATCACACAGAGAGATTTGACCACACAGAAAACACACTTGATATTGCCACACTGCGCTCGGCATGAAAGCCCTGTATATGTCCGGCCTGGAAATTGCAGTGCAGTTTTAAAGTGTAGGGTCTCACATATACACCTGGACTTGAAACATGAGTTTGTAACTTATGTTTGTCATGGCATGTCATGAGCTAAGGACCGTCCCGGTGATGTTCCCTATTGTACATACGCCATTCATTCATGGTTCAAAAACGAGGAGGCTGTAATCTGTTCCTTCATTACTGTGAACACGGGCATTGTAGTTTGCTTTGACTCAACCCCGCTTAACTTTAAATACACATTTGGTGATGTGAAGTGAGTATTAATCCGGCGCTGAAAATAATCCCCAACAAATACTGTCTAATGACAGTTTGCTAAAAGCACTTTGTCATTTCCGCATGAAGTTATGACATGATCGTATCTGCAGTGGTCTGGTTTTTCTTTCACGCAATCTTCGCAGAACATGGCTCAACTTATTACAGGTGGATTTTTGAGAGATTTCTTGTGTCAAGCCTGATTTTAAACTGCCTGTGACAGCATAATGTAATGGCTGAATTGTGGGTGTCCTACTTAAGAATGAGAAATGGAGCTTTTCAGCTGCTGACAACTCATGAGGGTATTGCAGGCTCTCATTACCACCACTATTGTTGAGTGTGTGTCTGATCACACGCTCAACAAGCTAGATATAGGGGGGGGGGGAAATGGCACATTTCAACACGAAGAACCATTGTTTGAAAACCGCCCCCTGTTATTTTATGTCATTAATATGCTAATGAGCCCCTGTGTCTAAGCCTCTATTGTGCAGCACTTCACTGTCAAAAATGAGCCGCAAAGAAAGGAGATTAGATATTTCGAGCTGTTTATTGGGCTGGAATCGTTTAATGATGTTGGTTTTGCAGGCTGTGTTGATACTGTGAGTCTACTTGATAAATATTGAATAAAAACATAGATGTGAATGTAATTTAAATAGTTCTTCTAAATGCCCTGAAGGCTTGCAGCAACTTTAAGGAGCAATCCATGAATAGAAATTCAAAATCTAGGTTGCTTCCCTACATTTAGGCCTCTTTAATGCTGGCAGTTTGTCCTGTCCCTGTGAACAGAATATTACAGAAATATCTTAAAGGAACAATGGATTTGGGAGATCACGATCACAAGCCTTGCCAGGCTTCAAGCTATGCGCTTGTAGCTGAGCCAAGCTAGTTCTGACCAATAACAACCTTCCTACTGGCCAGCAAGGTTACACAGCTATGGTCCTGCTTTAGGTTTTCCATTACATCATTTCAATAGGCTTTTGCCTCACCATTTAAATCTGCCCAGGTTTAGATTAATTTTTCACCAAGATCTTGAGTTGATGATTGGAGACTCAGACTGCTGCCTATTCCTCTGCACATTGCTTAAATTTTTGCTGCTCAGCTAATAGCAAACGGCAAATGCCCACTAATCAAGGTAAGCTTAAGCAGGAATTACATTTCCCATGTCCACTAGTCCACTAGGGTTCACTCAGATTTCATCATCAGATGGTTAGCGTAAGGATCCGTACAGACGTCCGTGTGCCTGCCTGTTTTTTGGGACCACGTAGACTAGTCCACAGATAATTTACATTACAGTGCAACTATGCCTGCGCCCCAGGCAGTGGACTTCAAGTGGAGGTAAAAAAAAAAAATAACAGGATGAGCACTCGGCAGTCAGGTTTCCAGCTGTCCATGTCCACAGTGGAGTATTATCTAAGCTTAAATCATTAATGGCTGTATAGTGAGTGAAGGTAAATGTGATGTGTGGTGCCCCTCCAATGATTCCCAGTCAGCAGATAGCATTAAGGGAGTGGATAGCTCTATATTAATTGGGTAAAATATTAGATTGAATGGATGTGTTTTCTGAATTCCTGCCTAGCATATCAAAAAGAGCATGCTCTTTTCCAAAATGTTTCAACAACTTTCCAAATTGGTCCTGGCACATCAAGTTAGGACAAGTAGTCACTTGGAATCAAGTGTCCACATAGGAAAAAATACACACTTATGTGGTAGCTAGAAACTGTAGAAAGTCAGTGACATTTGGGGATTTCAAGCAACAACTAGTGGGCAGGTCCCCAAATGAAACATTTCTTAACTTTAAGGTTAAGAGACAGGGTGGCCCACTAATTGTCAGCTGCACTTTCACTTGTCGCCCAATGTGGGACGTTCACACATGAAGCAATTCTGTTGTTGCGCATTGCTTTATCACCAATGGTCGGTTGTGAGCAGAAATTCCAGGAAACCTTTGCCTAGGTAACTTTTTAATCTATTTGTCATCTTATCACATGTCAATCATCTGTTTGCTTGTTGAAGTTGTCAAATGTTACTGACTCTCTGTGATCTCTGGTAACCAAATCAGCACAAATGACCTCCCTTAATGCCCACTCGCATCCTGATTCTTCTGACCTGAGAGGGGCTTGGTTTCACAATGAGTTCACCTGAAACCTTTCTGTCCTGATTGTGACCTACACCCTTTTTTTCATACCTTGGTTCATGTGATTAGGTAGAGCACAGGCGTTGAACTCCAGGCCTCGAGGCCCAGTGTCCTGCAGGTTTTAGATGTGTCCTTGATCCAACACAGCTGATTTAAACGGCTAAATGACCTCAACATGTCTTGAAGTTCTCCAGAAGCCTGGTAATGAACTAATCATTTGATTCAGGTGTCTTGAAATAGGGTGATATCTAAAACCTGCAGGACACCGGCTCTCGAGGCATGGAGTTCGACACTTCTGAGTAAGAGGATCATTAGAGGCTCCATTGTCCCTATTGGGGGGGGCAGTGGACCTTAGAACTGAATAAGCTTCTGGGATGAGAAGTGAAACGTCTTCAAGCAATTTAAAGAATTCCAGATGCTTTTCTTTCCAAGCTCCTTAGACTCCGGTGTAGACACAGCTCTTAATTTTTGTCAGCTTCAAGGTGACCAACTGAAGAGACTACCAATAAGAAAGATGAAGAGAGAAGCTGAACATGAATGGTTGTGCCTGTCCAGGATGTACCCTGCTTCTTGGCCTAAGATGCCGGGGATTGGCTTCAACTCCCCTGTGACCCAGAACTGAATAAGCAGTTAAGAAAATGGATGTACATTTTATACTTTGTCAAAAATCACTGTGACATTTTAGCACTCAGGAACACATTTCACTTTTGATCTGATACTTTAGTAAGTTGGGAAGTGTTTGCTACCTACAATATATTATATAAGTCTGACAGACGATTCATACTGCAGTATGAATCGTTGGTGGAGGGTGTGCAACCTGAAGGCTGTAATATTAGTGTCTATTTCTGTCCTACTTTTTTTCCAATCTAATTTCCTTGTGTGACTTTCAGTTACTAAATGTGTGAAACCTAACAAAAACTGGCACTGTATCTACTCCTCTCAGCCACAAACAGCAGCACTACTGTTTAATGTTTCAGCAATATAGACGACTTATTTGTGACAGTCAGCTTTATCCACAGAGACACACATTTTTCTGTCTTTTTTTTTTCTGCCCCTCACGTCTCCCCCTATTCCCTCCATTTCTCCATTCATCGTGTAATTGGATGGATTATGACTAATGCCAAATCCTCCAGCTGTTTTCGGGTCATCAAGCAGCTTTTACATGGATTATAAATAACTTAATATGTTTGTATTGGATGCCTGCATGTTTGTGTGCATTCAGTCAGGATCGCACGTTCGTCCGCCTTTTGATCTGTCAAATTGGGTAAGACGCTGCCAGATTTGGATATCTATCCCAAATCTGTTCTTTATCGAAGCGAAGCATCAAACCAGCTATTTGAACAAATCAGCTGCTTGAAATGTTGGTAACAGGCACATGCTCATCTCAACACTCAAAGAGAACATTAAAGTTGGCTTAAGTTGTCAGGAGAAAGTTTATTGATGTTGACAACCATAATCAGAGTTTATTAATTGATCGGGCACATTCGCATCTTAGACAACACAATCCCCAAAATGACCAATTGATGTGCATCACATTCTCTTTTTCACATATCTCAGAAGTTTTACATCTGAGATCTGGGTTTTGCCGTTTCTTTTTCTAGTTCTGTGGCTTTGTACCCACACATCCTACACACACACACACACACACACACACACACACACACACACACACACACACACTTAACACAGTTCGCTGACAGCCTTGTGCTAACAAACCCTCCACACCACACACTCCTCAGAGAGCACGATTACAGAGCGAGAAGAAGCTGCCCTCCCTAACAAAAGGATGCAGACACGAGTGCAGAGCAAGATGAAAGCTTCTCAGTTGGCATGGCAACCATCCGATCATCTGCCGCACGGCGAGGTTGGATGTTTGACGTGTCGATGGTGCATTCTGGGTTACAGAGACAGAGGATGAGAGGGAGAGGTGAAGAAAACTGGTTTGATCCAGCTCAGTTGAGCGTGTGCTCTTTATCTCACTTGGCTTTTATTTTATTGTTGTTTTACGTCTTTCTTTAAGAGAGAGCTGCATGATTCAGCTCACCATCAAACCGCTCCTCAGTGTTTCCTCTGAGCTCAACTGGAGCTCATCAAACTACCAGCTCGTGTACTGTCAGACCCTGGAGGTGGACTGTGTTAAGCTCTGTGTGCTTGTGTGTTTTATATGAGAATGTTACACAGCAAGTGTTGTTGTTGTGCAAACGTGCTGGTCTAACAGGCTGAGTGTGAGACAGGCAGAGATGATCACTGCTGATGTGAATGCCCAAAAATAGTCAGTAAAACTGAATGTTTCATGTCCATTATGTCCATGTCCACACTCAGGTTTAACATTACAAAGGTGTGATGCAAAAGTGGGGGGTACAGTATCAAAAGGACGTTTCACTTTTGCATTTGGGGGCTATTTAACTTGCATAACATGTCTTATTTTAGACTTTTGCAAAGAAAATGTTCAAAAATGTCTTTATTTTAAAATACTGTCTTGTCTGTTGTCATATATTTACCGTTACACTTTGCTAGTACTGGGCTGGACCCCCTTTTTTCCATAAATTCGTAGATTTTACAAGGTGCTAGAAACGTTCCTGTGAGATTTTGGTCCATTTTGACGTGAGAACATCATACAGTTGCTGCAGATTTGTTGGCTGCACATCCACAATGTGAATCTACTGTTCCACCACATCCCAAACAGAGGTGCACATAAGTGGTCCACAGGTGCGCATTTGCTGTCAAAATAAAAGACGCGCACCAGATAAAAAGTTGCAATGCGCGTTTGCGTGCATATATAAGGCGCTGTTTCACGGCACATTCTGCACCACCTCTCTGTGCGTTCATCATTTGTTTGAAGCCAGCTCACCTCCTGCAATCACTTTTCCGAGAATACGCGCTTCTTTTGCGGTTCGGACTCCTTCTGACATTTCTTTGGAGGTGGAGGAACACCAAAGTAATTGCTTAAAGGATTTTGCTTCTTCTACATCTTTAAGAGTTCTAAACAAATGTCTGTCCTCCTCCAGAAAATCTTATGTACGCAAACACGCGTTGCAACTTCTTATCTGGTGCACGTCTTTTATTTTGACAGCGAATGCGCACCCGCGGACCACTTATGTGCAGCCCTGATCCCAAAGGTTGTATTGAGATCTGGTGATGGCTTAAGTTGATTTGAGCTTTGTAGAATCCGAGCTGCTGGAATCAGATCAGAAAATGGATACACTAGAGTCATAAAGGGATGGACATCTTCTTTTTCTCCAATTATGTTGAGCCTGTGTGAATTGCAGCCCCGTTTCCTGTTCTTAGTGGACAGGAGTTGTACCTTGTGTGGTCTTCTGCTGCTATCCCTCATCTGTTTCAAGGTTCAATGTGTGCATTCAGAGATGCCCATCTGCATACCTTGGTTGTAACAAGTGGCTGCTTGAGTTACAGTTTCTTTCCTATCAGACTGAAACCATCTGGTCATTCTCCTCTAAACTCTGACATGATCCACACAGAGAACAGTCACTCGCTGCATACTTTTCTGACCATTCTTTGTAAATCTCCGGGGAAATCCCAGCAAATCAGCTGTTGCTGAAATACTCCAGCCTATATGGCACCACCAATCATACAAGGTGACTTAAATAGCCTTTCTTCCCCATTCTAATGTTTGAACTAAAGCTAAAGGTCTAGACCATGTCTGTATTCTTAAATGTGTTGAGCTGCTGCCATGTGATGGGCTGATTACATATTTGCATCAGCAAGCACTTTAACAGAAAGGCTGATGAATGCATATGCAAATAAGAGTTTGGTTAACACATATTTAAAGAATACATTTGAGAAAACCTGCAATGCAAAATACAAAATGTGAAACACACATTAAAGCCCATTTTCTCTCTTTTTTTCACACACTGAGCCCGAAATAAATTTGCCGTCATTTACTTTACAGATTTACCGAAGGGTTTGTTCGCATATCAAAAATGGATTTTTTTTTTCCCGGCTGCTGACAATTATTTGGAATTTTTCTGAATAATAAATAAAGATATAATCCCCTCTCTAAAAAAAACCAAAACTCTAATGTTGACAAATCAAAGCACGAATTCTGAATCTTGCTTCAGCCATTATTCAGATTTCTGTTTTTAAAACCTGTGAAATTAGCATACATTTAAAAGTCGAATTCCTTATTTGCATCTTTAAAAGAGCCGTTCAAAACACTTCGAAAAAGAACAAAAAAAAGTCATGTTCTTGGTAAGTAACCAGCTCACGATAAGCCAACACTGCAGGAACTACAAGACATGATCGCAGATCTTTACAGAGGTGATGTTAATTAATGCCCGCTCAATTGCCAACAAGTCTTATATTTTAAATGACTTGTTCTGTGCAGAGACGCTTGATTTTATGTTTATCTCTGAGACGTGGCAGCGTGAGAATGATGTCTCACATCTTTTAGAGCTTTGTCCCGCAGACTGTTCATTTCTCTGTGTACCTCGGATATCTCGACGACGAGGTGGAACAGCTGTAATTTTTTAAAAAGACATTTTTATGCCAGGTGATCTCTTCGAGCTGTTACAATTCTTTCAAGATGATCATGATAAAAATTGGAAGAGATCAGCCCATGTACGGTATCTTAATTTATCGTCCACCTGGGCTACTAACTCGTTCTAGCAAGCGTGCTCACATTACTCCCATTTTAGATTCTTTACATTAGCTCCCAATAGATTTTAAAATTTGTTTTATTATAGTAACATTATTACTTAATGTTTTCTTTATTTTAACCTTTGTGCACAGCGCTTTGTGACTGCCTGTCTACGAAAAGCACTTAATAAATCTTACTTACTTGTTGTATGCCAGATATGGAATATTGTCACAAAAGTTCATGTCATTTAGTAGCGATTATAAATCTTGTCTTTGTCTGTTGAATATACTATTATACAAACACTAATGCTTAAAACCATCTCTACCCACTATCCTTTTTAGTCTCCCATCTGTGCGCTGTAAACGGCCAGTCTGGTGTTGGGGGACGACACCTCCACTGCCTCGCAGAGCTATTTTAAGAACTGCTTGTGTTGCTTCTTCACTGTGAGAGTCAGGTCAGGGACTCCTTGGCTGATGTGGCAAATAAAAGCGGGCGTAGTCCGGCTTTCGTGTTGGTCTATGATCGTGATGACCTCTCTTTGTTTGCGTTCGACTCTTCTGATTTAGGTCACGGTGGGAAATGTTTGGATTCTTTCCCAGCTGACACGCTCTGACTCGCCCTCTGTGCAATATGCTGTATGTAAGCAAACAAAGTCCAGTGCAGTTTGCGTAATAGGGCCAGGGTGCCCGTGATGACTGGGACCTGCGTTCTCCTCAGAGCGAGCAGCAGAGCATGAAACAAGGTGCGTCGTGTGTTTACCTGCTCTGAGCTTTTGTGTGACTCTTCAGCCTGTAGTGTGCTCGGCGACAAAGCCTCCTCGACCTTTGTGTCTTTTTCTGTTTCTCTCCCTCCGCTCGCTTTAACTGCTCAGACTATTCTCCCCTTTGTCTCGGTTTGCTTGCGCCCTACTCATCCAGGCAAATGTGCGCATCACAAGTCCACAGAGTGTGAGTGTGCGTGCACTCGTTAGTGAGTGAGGCCTCTGTGTATCTCGGTTGTTAGTGACAATCAATTGCGCCATCATCCCCCTCCCCCGCCCTGCACCCTGCGTTCATCTCCGATCTCTCTGTCTCACTCGATTTATCTTCCCGCCGTCGCCCTCCCCTTTCAGTCCCTTCGCTGACTCGCTTCTTCTTTTGATGTCCTCTCTGTTCTTCTCTCGCAACCATTTTTCACCCAGTGGGCTCACGTCACTCCTGCACGCCTGCTTTTATTTCTTTTCTTTTCGGCTTGTTTATCTAAAGGTAAAATTTCTTTGCGGAAATGAACTTGATTTTAGGCGAGGTCACGCCTGGCTGTCCTGAACACCCGCCAGTCACCTTGTTCTTTAATTACAAGGATGCACTTAATAGGTTGGGATTAACTAGGAAACAACAACAACTTGGTACTGGCCCTAAAAATCCAGTGTTGACTAAAATTCCCACCTTTCCTTTAGCAGCCCACTTCTCATGTTCCCTTTCTGTGTCTAATAATGGATAGGAGAGGATTTCTGTGGAGTAGATGCACTTTGAATTGAAGCAGGATGTTGGTATTGGACAAGGATGTTTTTGTGTATAATATTGATTAGCAGACTCTACATTACAAAAACATTGCTTTATGTAGAAGTTGTCATTGAACACCTTTTACGCGGGCCGCTATGCCCTGTGCTGACATGCTTGTTGCCCTATAGCCTGTTCAGCCTCTTATGTCATTATGTTACCTTGCTGCTTTTAACCTCCCTCCCTTTCTCTGAAGTCTCCATAGGGCTGGCTTGAGCTGATTAGAGAGGCCATGCTTGCTTTGATTAATTGGATGAGTCTCGTCTCCATGCCAGTCTCCTCTCGTCTCACAGTAGTGGCTGAAACAAACACATGCAAGCCGTTTAATGGCAGTGGAGCTTTGATGACAGGAAGTACCTGAAACTGTGGGTGTGTCAGCAAACACAGTGTTGGTGTGAACCTGAATAGCACTCATCTTAACAGCAAAACTTACGTCTACAGAGGAGAACAGTACCTTAAAATGTGTAGGTGCGTGCAAGCGTGCTATGTTTTGCATTGAGTGTGCGATTTTTATTTATTTATTTTTGCCTTTTGCTGCTCCTTGCTAAAACCTGCCTCTGAGAAAACTTGGAAACGTTGCTCCCTGCTCACCTTGTCAGCCTCCATAATGCTTTAATTTGTCCTTCAGGCTCTGATGACAACAACAACCTCTCCCATCTCCATGACTCTGTCTCCCCACTTAATTTCTCTCCTCTCCATGCTCTCCTCTCACTCTCATCCACTTCCCCTCATCTTTTTCGTCCTCCCTGTTTTCCCTCTCCTCCTGTCTTTAAGTAAATTCTGCTTCAAAAGCTTGTCTCTGAAAGGTCGTCTGCTGCTTCTGCAGACCCCCTGTGGCCTTTCATCTTTCTTCTTTATGTTGCTCTTTTTTTCCCTGTATCTGTCATTTTTTTGTTGTTGTTTTTATTCGATCTGCTGTGCCCCTAGCACCATGGCAGAACCAACAGCACACACGCATATACTGAAAATGACACACACAAAACCTATTGTAGCTCAGCCAAGTGAATGGCTGGCTGGGAAAGTCAAACGCTCTGTTATTCCATCCCGGCAAATGCAATCTCTGGAGATACAGTGCCAACCAGAGAGCCCCTAAGGGGCACCGAGGCTTTCTCAGAAATGCAGACAATCACACAAACTAACAGCTATGTTGTCCCTCTCCCGTCCCTCCTTCTTCCATTACAGACCTTTTTTTATTTATTTTTTTATTTTTTATTTTTTTATCAACCAGCTGAAAGCCCCAACACCAAAGAGGCTGCATGGTGTTGTGTGCACAAACAGCATGTTTGCACATATGTGTGCTCTGACTGTTTGATCCTGCTAACCAAGGATGAGGTACCAATATGGGCGATGTGGAAGAATAAACAAGCACAATAACTCAATAACGACACGAGGCCTCATTCAGTGAAATCCTTGCATGATGAACGACTGCGGTTCCACTGTGTCAACTACACAAAAGACGCCTTGTTTCTGTGATTGCTTCAGCTGAACGGCCACTTTGTGGTGTCATTATGACCCGTATATTGTTTTGGATTGGTGAGGGAAAGTGGGTTTTTTTTTTTTTTCTTGTCATGTGAATGTTTGTCTTTTTTAAGGTCAAATAAGGTCAACCCTTTATAAAATCTCTTATCTTTAAAACTGGTCTTAAAATGCTGCTGCCTTTGTTTGTATTGGCAACATTCAGGAAGTCATATTGGTATATGTGGATTCTAAATATCACGTTTTAGTTTGCATCCAAATATCATGTCATATTTGAACTTTGCTTACCTGTAATGCTTTATTTTTATTGTACTGCAAACTTCAATGTTTAAAAAGAAATCTCATGAAAAACCGCCCAGAGAGTGAGCTGGCTTGGGAGAGGTTTGAGCTCTTGGAATGCTCCTTCTTTTGATCCGTTCTCATTTCACCTCTTTTCAGTATTTAACCCGCTGCATTCTTCCCCCTTTGGAGGGTGGAGTTAAACACAGCTGAAATGTTGATGGCCCTTCTTCTTGAGACTTGTGAGCTCTGAAGTAACCCATTAATCATGTTGCCATAGTGGGATGAGTGACTGGGTGTTTGTAAGACAGAGCGGGAGAGAGAGAGACGCTTGGCCTGAGAGCAACTCGGTCTTCCGGCTACAACCTTACATAATGAGAGCTAATGGGTTGGGGAACATAGACATACCTGTCCAGTCCACTCACATTAGGGTGAACAGAAAGCTGCAAGGCTGTTCTTTTCTGTCTCAAGTACTGTGTGTACAAGGAGTGCATTTAGAGCTCGTGGGGGTCTCTGCAGTTGTCACATGAACTCAAGAACTGGGTAGACACTTCTTTAACTTACCATTTATTAGTTGAGGGCAGTTAGCAACCAATAATTTCATGATGCATAGTAAAAATCTTGAAGTGTTTAGCCATTAATGTATTTTGTGCTGCTGGGTAACAAATTTAATAGTTTAATCTATACTTTTATCTACTTGGGTGTCATTCTCCATGGGTGTCAGTTTTCTACTGCTTATCGACTACTTCCAGTAGTTTTCCGCTCAGACCATTTTGTTCAGGCCTGCTCAATTCTGTAATTAAATTGCAATGTAATTTTTTCCCCATTGGTTGATCTCATCTTCCCACCTATCCCCTGGCTACTGCAGAAGTGGCCCTCAGGGTACTTATACGTCTGGTTTGAAATCACTGATTAAATCAAATTGCCAATTTGTACTACAAACACTACAGCCTCCCTCCCCCCTGCACTGATGTACTATTGCTCCATTGTTTTTTATTAACCACGTGTTCCCACTGTCTCTGTGTTTTTCCCCCCAGGCCGTGAGCCCTGTGCAGGGTGATGATGAGCAGTCAGGGCGGCAGCAGCAGGGGAAGTGGCCAGCATGCTGCCACTCCGCCCCCTCGTCACACCCCTGGACCCAAGCTGCAGGTCCAGCGTTCCCACTCTCGTGACACCATCACCATACACTTCTCTGCTCTGGGGAAAGAGGAAGACGATGAGGAAGAGGAGCTCTTTGGGATACCCGCTGGATCTGTTAAAGACAAGTCTGTCCTCGATGGTACAGGGGGGCTTCAAGGTCCAGCTTCAGCAGCTGATGACCGGTGTGTTGCTACAGGCTTGGAAGCAAAAGAGGAACTGCTGTTTGAATCTGCTGGTGCAGACACCCCCTCGGGACCTGCTGTTCTCCCAGTTTTATCTACCACCTTATCTGTGCAGCCCTCAGACCCTCAGCCACACACACACTCTCCTGCCTTGACTATTAATCCCACATCCACCCTCTCCTCCAATCCTCCTGCCAGCTCCTCCTGGCCGTCTGAACGGCTCCCGGTCAATCCCTCACCCGCAAGCTCCAGCTCCTCTTCACCATGCAAGTCTGCAGCACTGTCATCCTCCAAGCCTTTTCTTAGTCTGGTTAGGTCTTTGTCCAATGAGGTTGAGTCTCGAGAAACTGTCCCTTCACTTTCCACCGTAGCACCAACCCACGCACGTCATCGACACTTAATGAAGTCTTTTGTTAAGTCTCTGTCCACGGACGCTTCCAAGGCTGACCATTCGGAAGGGCCTCTTCAGCATCAGCAAATACAGCCATCCCATCGGCCTCCACCTCGCAACATGCAACTCTTCAAACAGTTCTCCCAACCCCGTTTATCCTCCAGTCCCATCATCGTCACTCAAGCAGGTGGAGACTCTAAAACAGCCCCCTCCTCCCCCATCATGTCTCCAGATGGTAGGTCCTTCTTCAAAGTCCAAGAGGTGGAGGCCAAGATAGAGGATACCAAGCGGCGGCTATCGGAAGTGATGTCAGACCCTCTGCAGCTTTTTAGTAAGATAATGGGGGATGAGTCTGGTACGGGGTCTGCTGGAAGTGCTGCTTGTCGTGCCAAATCGCTGTCCTCCAGCGCGTCGGAGCTTAGCGGAGTAACGGCGGTAAATGGACACGGAGAAGGTGGCAACAACTACAGCATCAAAGAGGAGGAAGGGGCAGAAGGAGAAGACGAGGAAGAAACCCCCACAGCTAAGGGCCCAGAGTCAGTTTTTTTCTCTTTCCCATCACTCGCGCCAGCCCTCACCCAGGCCTCATCTTCTGCCCTCCACAAATCTCCCTCTCTCACTCTGGGCCGCTGTTCAATGTCAGCCCTGGTAGCTCGACAGGAAGACGAGGACTTCTGTGAGCTGTACAGTGAAGACTTTGAGTTATGTACTGACACAGAGACACCGGACGGTGATCGTTCTGGGTCCCGGCAACCCCATACTGGTAGCACTGGTTTGTGTAGTGAGCTCGATCCAGAGGAAGAGGGAGCCGAAGAGGAGGCCGAGACCTTACCCGTGACTGGTCTCATTATTTTAACACAGTTGGTGTATTGGTATTTGGTGCTTCCTGTGCCACCCTGTGTATGCTCAGTAGTGCACGGGATAATAGCGGGATTCGCATTGGCCTTTCTCGTGCTTTGGCTGTCATCCCCTCAGCCCTCCTCATCAGCGAGCAGTAAAAGGAGGCGAAGGATAGAGCAATGGAATGTGGCCCAGCTGGATATTAAGGAACCAGGAATATTCAAGGTAAAGGCAAAACATGTGACTTCAAAAGTAAACTTGTGATTAGTTTTCGCAAGTGTGGCGCCTATGTTCAGTTTGTCCTTACTCTGAAGAAGACTATATGTTTCTACTCTGTTATTTCAGTTGAATTGCCTTTGTTAACACAGTGGCCTTCGGGAACAAAAAGGTAGGAGTTTGGATGAGAATTCCATCTGTGCAGCCTCTTGGGGAATCACGAGGTTGTGTTACACTTCTTCTCCAGTGATGGCTCCAGTTTTTCTTTAAGCGAAACATTTTAATGACAGCACCTTATTCTCCTTATTCTCAAGTAACCTCAGAAAATCAGAAGAGAAATCTTTAGTAATTTGACAGAGTTATGCAAGCATGTGTGTGTGCCTTAGTGGGTACAAAGCTGTTGCACAGGATAGCCTGATGGCTAGAGGCCACAGCTGTTCCAAAAAGAGGAGCTCTGCAGAACATGATACAGGCAGATGAACGACGGCCCCTCGGGCACACAAGTGTGGGGAAGCGGTCCAACAAGCTTTGTCTTTTTCTTCATACTTGTCTTTCTTTGGGAATACACAAAGACTCAGATGCCCCACTTTATCTTTTGCTGTGTTGCATAAATTTTAAGCAAGAATGTCTTTTTAAATCAATGGTATGTGATACATAGTGGAGATTCAATAAACTGCGTTTTTTTTGGCACTTTAATGATGGTTTCATTTTTTATCTCAGGAGGTTACTTAGTTAATTTGAGCAAATTAATTCTCTGGTTTTAAACTGAAAATCTGATGTGTGTATGAAAGACTGTGCAAAAGTCTTGAGAGGTGACTCGAGTTTTAATTCATTGTAGCTGAAAAGTCTTCTGCTTCTCTCTCGCAGGGCTGGATGAATGAGATCCACAGCTATGACCCGGAGACGTACCACGCCACCCTGACCCACTCTGTTTACGTCCGTCTAGAGGGCTCCGTCCTGCGTCTGTCCAAGCCCAACCGGAACATCTCCCGCCGTGCCACACACAATGAGCCTAAACCTGACGTCACTTACATCAGCCAGAAGATCTACGACCTGACTGACAGCAAGGTGCGGTGGCTTAAACAAGCCTTTTGGTCATGGAAAGAGAGATTTTTGCTAACACCACTCAAAGACGAGGGGGAAATTAATGTGTTAAGTGTGTGTGCGTCTCCTCAGTGTATTACTGTGCTTGATGATAAGCTTAACATTTAGTGACATCGAGCACACGTCCCGTCACATTTGCCTTTGCCCGACTGCATGCTCGCTAATAGGTCATGCTCAGTGACAATCACAGCTTGTGACTCGTACACTGTGTGTAAACGTAGAGTGAATATCACAGGTCACCGACCTTATATACACAGTTGTGTATCTTGTGTACTAGCGCGCTGATTCAACAGTTTTGCATATCTCAAGGCACAGCTGACATTTCTCATGTCAGTGTATCACAGAGCAAAAGGTTTCATCATGCACCCTTAACCTACTCTTCTTCTCTGGTTTCCTTAACTGCCCTTTCTCAGTTATTATTGTAGATACTTAGTGTGTAGTTTATTCAGACACTCGTACAGGAAAAGCATCCCTGAAGGTCCAATTTCTGCTCATGGTGTTATTGTTTTGAGTAATCTGAGATCCAATACCGCTCCAGCCCATTACAACCACAGGGATGAATGAAGTGCTGCTGTATGTATTAGAGAATTGTTGGCCTATAGCAAGAACAAAAGCAGAAGTACATGAACCTTTCCAGCTCTGAATGGTGCCAAATCTTGGTTACTTATCAACAGAAAACAGGCATATTCTTACATTTATTGCTACCAGTTGTTTCCACTCATACCCTCAGGTATCAATCTGCCGCATAAAAATGTGAACACTTTTTCTCTTTATCTTATTTTCTTTATAATCATTCTGTTGCCCTAGAAATGCCAATAAAGAAATAAAGAAATCATTCGTGTTCATGAGATTGATTTAGTGAAGTCAATCTTTATACCCCACAGATATACCTGATGCCTCAGAGCCTGGCTAGGAAGAGAGTTTGGAACAAGAAATACCCCATTTGCATTGAGCTGGCCAAGCAGGATGACTTCATGTCCAAGGCCCAGGGAGAGAGGCCTGAAGCTGGGGAAGAAAAATTGACAGTTCAGAGTGAGAAGGTGGAGAAAACGGACATGGGTGAGAAGGCAGAAGGATCAGCGTCAGCAGAGGAACCCAAAAAACCAACCTTTGGAGGCGGGGATCTGACTATCTACCTTTTCGGGAGGACGGGTCGGGAAAAGGAAGAGTGGTTCCGTAGATTTCTTCTAGCATCCCGAATGAAATCAGAGGGGAGAGGTGGCAGTCTGCCTAGCATCTGCAAGAATGGTGAGCTTCATACTCAGCTATGCACACTCTCCCAGATCAAGGTGCAAACACAGACACACACACACACACACGTAAAGCATTTGTTATCCATGTTCTTTCTTTCTTTCTTTTTTTTTACACACCTGTATTTGCACAGACACGCGCCATTCCTCGATGTCAGAATAGCCGTTCTATTAAGTAGGCAACTGCGCAGCAATCAGATCTGTGCATAAGCCCCAGCTTAGGGACTGCCAATCCCCTCAACTAAGTGAACCGATGAGTGTGGTGGGTCAGCAGGATTACAAGCACAGAGCATCAGCGTATTATAGCATCACTTTCCACAGTGGGATGTAAGCCTGTGCGGAGGAGGCCTTATACAAAGAGAAATGCCAAAATTGTGTGGGTCAGGAGATAAAGGTAGTAAAGGTAGGGCTGGATTACTGGAAAGCAGTGTACAGCATGCTAATTCAGAGTGCTGCAGTCTACTGTGAGAAAGGAATACAAAAATAGCTGACAGCTATCTAAGGCTAATTAAATTTTGAGCATTTATTATTATTGTATACAAATCTGGAATCACTAAAAATGTTCCATGTTCAAGCATAATTGTGTCAAAACACCGCCTTCACATCCCACATTTCCTTTCCTTCCATTTGTAGCCTTCTTACCCTCCCACAGTCGCAGTAGCAGCATTCAATCTGTCGGAGGCCTGGAGGCTGACAGCAGGAGCAGCAGCCGGGGAAGCCTGGAGGAGCTGTCTCAGTTTCAGTCTCGTCACAAAGAGACCACCGCCGCTCTCTCCTGTGGCTCTACTGCAGGCTTGAAGCAGAAGATGCTGTTGGACTATAATGTCTACATGGCCAAATACGTTAGTCCCCAGGTGCCGCCTAGAAGCCCGACTGCCACTGACAGCGCTGGGAACAGCCCGGATAGCAGCCCCCAGACTACCAAAAAGGTAGGAGACAAATGAATGCATGTCAGGCTGAATAGAAAAAGAGAGTCATCCAAAGTGGGCATCTATCAAAAGCCCCCCCTGGGGTCTGCACGTCTAAACCACAATATCAACTAAATCAGTCTGTTGTCACCTGAAGTTACCCCAGAGACAACCACTGGCAACTCAGTGAATCTCACTGAAGGGTTGCTGGGAGCAAACTCAATATATCAAGCTCAAGCTTGATGCACAAAATGATTATAGATATTCAAAACTGCCATTCATACATGTATGTGTGTCCTTTAGCTGCGTAGGAGTTCAGAGGAGACTGCGGAGCCTGAGGCCTGGGTAAATGCATTTCTGGGAAGGATATTCTGGGACTTCCTGGGAGAGAAATATTGGGCCAATGTAGTCTCCAAAAAGATCCAAATGAAGCTCAGTAAGATCAGGGTGAGTAGTAGCAGTAGCTATAGTTAGTAATATCCAAATGCAAGAAGATTTCTTCAAGAGATAGAGATTTGTCTTTGCGTTGGCTGTATTTGTATCTTTTTTCATACATGTTGTCTTTTAGCTGCCATATGTTATGAATGAGCTGACTCTGACAGAGCTAGACATGGGCTTCTCCATTCCTAAGATCCTCCGTGCCTCCAAACCTTCAGTGGACCACCAAGGTAGGAAGAGAAATTACATTCGGTGTGTTATTTTTTTTTTTTTACATTTTTGTGGGTGCTTTCAAGATTTCTTATTTTTATCTTACTCGAGCCACTTATTAATTCTGTCTTTTCCCCAACCCGTCTTCTTCACCTTTCATACCATATCTCCATCTTATTCCTCTTCTCGCTAGATTAAGCCATAACCCCCTACCCTCCAACGCTCTGTCCTTCTCTCCTCTGGAGTCCAGCCTTTCTGCATGTTTGCGCTATTAAGCCACAGTAATTAAACTTCATGTCTTGGCTCCCTCTCATCCATTACTGAAACAATGACTCACCCAGCCTGCCTT
Organism: Neolamprologus multifasciatus; assembly: GCF_963576455.1. NCBI lineage: Eukaryota > Metazoa > Chordata > Actinopteri > Cichliformes > Cichlidae > Neolamprologus > Neolamprologus multifasciatus. The sequence continues at coordinate 16,009,289 of NC_140442.1, forward strand.
GAGCCTGAGCAAAGGGACTAGTTTGACACAGAAACAGAGCAGAGATGTGTATTAATTCCAGCTGGTTTAAGGCAAAAAAAGAGATGATTATACACTTGCTAGCCATTTTGTTAGGTATTGTTCAACTGGTCGAATGCCTCATCAGCAGTGTTGGGGAGTAACGGAATACATGTACCGCCGTTACGCATTTAAAATACAAAATATGAGTAACTGTATTCCGTTACAGTTACCGTTTAAAAAGGTGGTATTTAGAATACAGTTACTTTGTTGAAATAAATGGATTACACGGCGGTACTTCCCTGTTTCATATTGTCGCGGGTCAGGACTGTTTGGGTTTTGTTTGACAGCTATGTTCTGTTGTTCCAGGCGGCAGCGTTACGGTTGCCATGGTTACAGGGTGACGCTCTCTCTGTGCGTGTTTCCTGGGTGAGAGAGCGCCTTTTTGTTTTTGTTTTGTTGTGCTAAGCTAATAGGCAGAATGCTACAGGCATAGCTCTAAAGAATGTAGCATCATAGCAGTGTAGTCCGTGCTGCAGGGAGAGTGGACTGCCATACCCGTTATGTGTCTGTGAGCGAGGGAGGGAGAAAAAGGAAAAGTATACGAGCTGTCATCGAGCAAAAACGGGAGCTGGAAGCATGTAAATATAATAATAACCACTGCAGCCAAGAAGAGTGCCTGACGAGCCCAGTTGTAAGTAAGCTATTAAGACTCGACTGTACGTTGTTTGTGTTTTCCTCCGAAAAAAAGCAGAAAGAAAGCAGCCTTTCAACGCCTCTCTCTGTCTCTCGCAAGCAAAGTTGACCCAGACAACAAAGTAAAGCTATTTTTCGGCTACGAGCCTGACACAGAACCCACCGTATTAGCCAGAGGTCCCTTTACTACGGAGTCGCGGACCTTCAGTAACAGTAATAAATAACAGCAATAGTACATTCACGTAGTTGTAAACAGCATGATAATATATTACGTAATCCAAAGTATTCAGAATACGTTACTCTCATTGAGTAACGTAACGGAATACGTTACAGAATACATTTTGGGGCATGTATTCTGTAATGGAATACATTTTAAAAGTAACCTTCCCAACACTGCTCATTAGCCAATGACATGGCAGCAACTTAGTACATTTAAGCATGTAGACATGGTCAAGATGACCTGCTGAAGCTAAGGCTATAATTGACATGAGCTCACCAAAATTGGACAACAGAAGAAAAATGTTGAATGCTGAAGACTTCACTGGATTCAAATGGCCTCCACAGTCACCAGAGCTCAAGATCTCTAGAGCACCTTTGAAACCAAAATCTGTGAGGAATGTTTCCAGCACCTTTTCGAATCTGTCTCATGAAGAATTAAGACCCTTCTGAAGGCAAAAGGGGGTCCAACTAGCAAGGTGTACCTCATAAAGTGTCCAGTGAATGTAAATGTCATGAGGAGCCGCCGTATTAAAATTTTTGTTTATCAATTTCAGATTAAGAACATTCAGCTTTTCTTGATCTTAGGTCTAAAGATTCTTGTTGTTCAGTTGTTGGAGCTGCAGCTCACAAATGTGTTCTGTCTGAACCTATACATCCTCAGATATATACTAACAAAGCATCATTAGCCGATGATGAAATATGCACTTTCATCCTGCATGAACTAAACACGCTTGTGATTTCTTCTCTTGTGTGATGATGGTAAAATTGAGGGACAGGCAGCTTCTCAATGCCTTATTTATGGGGAGACATGGCTTGATTGACAATGTTTACACTGTGCTTCGATAATCGCACAATACACACAAACTTTGATGTTTGTCAGTTGTGCAAAGATGTGAAAATGAGCTAGAGGCTTATAAGAAACAAGTGTGTAACGGTCTTTTGCATTTGATGTTTTGCATTTGATGTTTGTTGCATTTGATGTTTGTTGCATTTGATGTTTGTTGCGTTTGATATTTGTTAAGCTGTATGTCTGGATTTTGTTCCTTTGCGCCCTCTGGTGGTGAACTATGTAGAGTACAGCTTTGCTGTTTGGGTCTCCACCCAGCCACTTGTCTTTTGCTAGCGCACACGGTGTCTGCATGCGGCAGCTCACAGTTAGCTCCACACATGGAGAAAATGTTGTTTAAAGAGTGCAAATAATTGACAAAGAAGATGGAAGATAAGGCAATAAGGCCATAAAGGACTATTTAGCACCTCCTGGATGTCAGCTCACGAGGTTTGTGTATTTTAAATGTTTTATTTTCTGTAATTAAGTATTTTTGATTGATTGACACTACGTACAAGAGCGCATTTTGATGTGATGAACAAAGGACTGGAATATTTCTTTTTTCTTTCTTTCTCATTGTTTACATTTCTGCTGTTTAAGTGACTGATATTCATACAGTGTTAACTTAATGTTGTGATGAGTAACCTGTGCATTGTGCATATGGTGGGCTTAAGCAGTTGCTGTAAGAAACAGTATTACTGGCTTGAACAAGATTTGTAATGTGACTTAAGTATATACGTTAAGTGATGTTTAAGGAGTAACAGTAATTACTGTGCTTTAAAGTTGTAACAGTAAACTTAGATTAATATTCAATTGCTCCTCAACTACCAAATCAAATTTAAGCTGCTGCACCTTTACATTAAGGCTAAGTAAGATACACAAAAAACAACCCAAACCCCTCCAACAATGGCAGAGTTTGAGGCTAATCCAGAAGTCAGTGAAAAGGGTGATGTGGAACAACTTTCTGCAGATGAGCAACTACAAGCAGTTGAAGGCACAGCTGATGATGTTTCTACTACCTCACAAAGAGCACGACAGAGCCAACGAGTCCGTACGTTGACGGAAAAGGGCAAAGAACTGTACGGTGAGCACGTAAAGAAGGCTGCACATCGTTTCAGTGTGCGCTATGAGAAGTGGAAGGTTGTCATTAAGGATGCCAAAGGAGCTATAGATGGTCAATGCTCAAAGGATCTGCTACAAGAACATGTTTCCAAGGTTTTGAGTGCTTCTAAGGATGTGAATGCTGCCTATGATGACTTGAGACGTATTGAATCTCCAGATAGTGACACAAGACGAAGGATGGATACGTGTGAAGCCATAACAAAGACAATTATCGAATCTGTAAGAAAGTGTCCAAGCCCAAGTAGTGCGGAGGTTCAAAGAGATGAAGAACTTTGGAAGGACACTGAGTCTTCATCTAAATCCGTAGCCTCAGATGTGAAAAGTCAAAGGGATGAAAAATGGAAGGAGACTGAGTCTATGCCTAAGTTAGAAGCCTCAGACAGGATGAGTGTTAAGTCACACCACACTAAGCTCTCTTCTCATTCGAGAGTTTCCTCTAGACACTCCAGCCGGCTCTCGGCTAAAAGACAAGATGCAGCTGCTGAAGTTGCAGCAAATGAGGCTGCTCTCCAAGTTCTGCTTGAACAAGAAATCCATATGAAGGAAATTGAAAGGCAAGAAGCAGAAATAGCACAAAGACAAAAGGCTCTAGAAGCTAAGCGCAGAGAAGTAGAGCGACTTGAGACTGTAAAAAAGCTGAATGCAGCAAAGGCTCGACAGCGGGTGTATGAACAAAGTGAATGTTCAGATGAAGAAATATACAACCTACTTCACCACAGATCTGATAAGAAAAATGAAGTCAAGTCTGAAAACAATGACCAGCATATGAAACGGTGTTCCTCGCCACAAAATGTGACACCACACCGAGAGGTGAACACAGAAGATCTGGTCAAAGCATTTGCAGTGTCTCTTAATGCAAGTCGTCTTCCGGTACCAGAGCCAACCATATTCAGTGGCGACCCTATCAGATATAATGATTGGAAAATTTCCTTTCAGACTCTGACAGGAAAAATATACCAACTGAAGAGAAGACTTATTATCTGAGGAAATATGTAAGTGGACCTGCAAGGAAGGCAATAGAAGGCTACTTCCCGCTTGGCACAGAGTCTGCATACTATGCAGCATGGACAGTTCTCGAAGAGAGGTATGGCAATCCCTTCCTCGTAGCAAAGGCCTTCAGAGACAAACTTGACGCATGGCCTAAGATAAGCTCTAAAGGCAGTATGGAACTTCAAGCATTTGCTGACTTCCTTTGCTGCTGTAAGACAGCCATGTCGCAAATGAAGGGGCTTGAAGTGCTCAATGACTGCAATGAAAACCAAAAAATGCTCGCAAAACTTCCAGATTGGCTTACTTCAAGGTGGAACAGAAAGGTTACAGAAGTGCAAGAAGAGACTCACACCTTTCCAAGCTTCAGCCAATTTGTAGATTTCATCTCACGGGAAGCCAAAATTGCCTGTAATCCCATAACATCTCTCTTTGCTCTGAAGCCAAGTGAAACTGAAGGGGCAAAAACAACAAGGAACAGAGGCAATGGAGTAAAGGTGCTAGCAACTAACTCAAATGAAAGGACTGTTAGTGCTAGTTGTGTGTACTGTGAAAGGTCGGGTCACAGCCTACTTAAGTGTAGAAGGTTCATAAATGAGAGCATTGTTGAGAGACTAAAGTTTGTTCAAGACAAGAAGTTATGTTTTGGCTGTCTGAACTCTGGTCATCGCTCCAAGGATTGTGAAAGGAGAGAAACCTGTGACACATGTAATAAAAGACATCCAACATGTCTTCATGACAATCGCATGAAGGAAGACAGAACAAGGAGAAATCCACACAAGAACAGTAACAGGACAAGACAAACGAACTCAAACATCTCACAAGACAACAGTGTCACACCATTAACAAGTGAAGCAACTTCTAACAGAGTCACGCAGAATGTTGACGACACTCACACATCTTCCATTATTCCAGTATGGGTGTCAACCAAAGGTGAGCCAGAGCATGAAATTCTTGTGTACGCGCTCCTTGATACACAGAGCGATACGACCTTTATTCTTGAAGAAACAGCACAAGCTCTGCATATCAAAGGTGAATCGACTCAGCTAAAGCTCACTACCATGTCTTCAAGAAACACAGTTGTGTCCTGTCGCAAGCTTTCAGGTTTACAAGTCAGAGCGTTCTACTCAAATAAGACCATTTCCCTACCAGTAACATATGCCAGAGACTTTATTCCCGCAAACCGAGATCACATTCCATCGCCTGCAACAGCTAAGGCATGGCCTCATCTTGAATGCATTGCAAATGAGATCGCTCCACTACAAAGCTGTGATGTTGGTCTGCTGATTGGGTACAACTGCCCCCAAGCACTTGTTCCTCGTGAGGTTGTGTCTGGAAAGGAAAATCAGCCGTTTGCACAAAGAACTGATTTGGGATGGAGTATTGTGGGTTATGGCAATCCATGTCTCGATTATGGAGACGCCTTCGGAATAAGTCACCAAGTCATTGTGAAGGAAGTGGTGCCTGACATTCATCCCTCTTCAAACCTCACCAACAAGGTTCACTATGTCTACAGAACTCAAATAAAGGAAATGATCTCTCCCACAGAGGTCCTAAAGATGTTGGAGTCTGACTTTGTTGAGAAAGCACCAGAAGACACGAAGGTCTCTCAAGAAGATCTCAAATTTTTAACAAAGATGAAGGCCGGCATTAGGCACAAGGAGGATGGTCATTTTGAAATGCCACTCCCATTTAAGAGTGAAAGGCCGAACCTGCCGAACAACAAGGCATGTGCTATTCATCGCCTCAAATGTTTAGAAAAAAGGCTCAAGAGTAACAAGCAGTACTACATGGACTATAAGAAATTCATGGATGAGATCCTAGCCCATGGAGATGCTGAAAAGGTCCCAGAGCAAGACATTGACAAGACACCAGTTTGGTACATCCCACACCATGGTGTGTATCATCCACAAAAACCCGGAAAGATTCGTGTCGTCTTTGATGCCTCTGCCAAGTTCCAAGGCGCTTCCTTAAATGACCATCTCCTCACTGGTCCAGAGCTAACAAACACCTTGCTCGGAGTCTTGTGTCGCTTCCGAAGAGGCCCAGTGGCTTTCATGTGTGACATCGAACGCATGTTCCACCAATTCCATGTGCATGCTTGTGACCAAGATTACCTACGGTTCTTGTGGTGGGAGAACGGTGACCTTGAAACTCCATTCACTATCTACAGGATGAAGGTACACCTATTTGGAGCAGCATCTTCTCCAGGTTGCGCCAACTATGGCCTCAAGCATCTTGCAGCTGAAGGGGAAGGAAGTTTTAATGAAGAAACCGTCAAGTTCATCAAAACCAACTTCTATGTTGATGACGGACTAGCAAGTGTTGACACTGAAGATCAGGCAATACAGCTGGTTAATGAAGCACGCAAACTCTGCAGCATGGGCAAACTTCGGTTGCACAAGTTCATCTCAAACAGCACCAAAGTTCTAGCTTCGCTTCCGAAAGAAGAATGCGCTGCAGCTCCCAAACAGCTAGATATGGCACTCGGTGAAGTACATATGGAAAGAGCACTTGGCGTACAATGGTGTGTGGCATCAGATCAATTTCAGTTCAGAGTAGTTGTTAAGGAAAAACCACTCACCAGAAGAGGAGTATTGGCCACAGTCGCCTCTGTGTTCGATCCACTTGGGTTTGTGTCATCTTTCATTCTGCTGGGAAAGCAGATCTTGCAACAAATGTGTCGAGATAAACTCAGCTGGGATGATAACTTACCTGACAGACTTCGACCTCAGTGGGAGTATTGGTTGCGTGACCTGGGAAACCTTGCAGACGTAAAGGTTCACAGATGCTACATTCCTTCTAACTTCAAGGCACAGCACTACGAACTTCATCATTTTTCTGATGCAAGTGCGTCCGGATATGGAATGTGCACTTACCTCAGAGCAGTAAGCACAACTGGTGAAGTTCACTGCTCATTGGTGATGGGAAGATCAAGAGTCCCACCAACCAAAGTCACAACTATACCTCGGCTTGAGTTGTCAGCGGCCGTTGTTGCTGTGCGCACTGGTGACATGCTGAAAAAGGAATTGGAAATGGAAATTTCAGAAGAAAGGTATTGGACTGACTCGAAGGTGGTACTTGGATACCTCAGCAATGAAGCCAGAAGATTCCATGTGTTTGTTGCAAACCGAGTGGAACGCATCAAACAAAGCACAGATTCAACCCAATGGAGGTATGTAACTTCCGAAGATAATCCGGCGGACCACACCTCAAGAGGCCTCACAGCAGAACAACTTGTAGCATCAAACTGGTTCAAAGGCCCAGACCTCCTTTGGCAGAAGGTCATACCCAGTGGGGAAATTAAGGTGGGAGAGTTATCAGCCAGTGACCCGGAGGTTAAGAAGGTTCAAGTCCACAAGATACAAGTGGAGGAACAAGGGTCCCTGTTAGATCGCTTACACAAATTTTCCGACTGGTCGAGGATGATCAAGGCAGTTGCTAGACTCAAGCGCTATGTGAAAGAAACAAAGGATCACAAGAGTAGATCACACGACATCAGTAGCCTACAAGAGAGAAAGGAAGCAGAGTTAACAATCATAAAGATGGTTCAAGAAACAGCCTTTGCTCAGCAAATAAAAACCTTGCAACACCATGATGTGATGCGGATGAAAGACAAGGTTAACAAGTTACACAAGTTATGTCCATTTCTTGATGACCAAGGCATTCTTCGGGTAGGCGGACGCTTAACACATGCAGCTTTGCACCCCAATGTCAAGCATCCTGCGATCCTGCCAAGAGACAGTCACGTGTCGGCATTACTGGTCAAACATTATCACGAGAAGACATACCATCAAGGACGAGGGATCACCATGAATGAACTTCGAGCTAACGGATTCTGGATTCTTGGATGCAGCAAGATTGTGTCATCTTACATCTATAAATGTGTAAAATGCAGAAGGTTCAGAAGGCGCACAGAGCAGCAGAAGATGGCAGACCTCCCAGAGGATCGGATGGAGACCACACCGCCATTCACCTACTGTGGGATGGACTGCTTTGGTCCTTTTTATGTCAAAGAAGGCCGCAAGGAGCTAAAGCGTTATGGCTTGCTAATCACTTGCATGTGCTCCAGAGCAGTGCATCTTGAAATGCTTGACGATCTCTCTACAGATTCCCTCATCAACTCCTTACGTGCATTCATGGCCATCAGAGGTACAGTTCGCCAGATAAGATGCGATCAAGGCACGAATTTTGTCGGCACTAGAAATGAGTTTATTGTAGCATTTAAGGAAATGGATCAAGCCAAGCTAGGGAAACTGGACTGTGAGTTTCTCATGAACACCCCAGCATCTAGTCATATGGGTGGTGTCTGGGAAAGACAAATTCGCACCATAAGGAGTGTTCTCATGTCCATTCTGGAACAATCAGCCAAACAACTCGACAGCTCCTCTCTGAGGACATTCCTGTATGAAGTCATGGCAGTGGTTAATAGCAGACCATTGACTACTGACCAACTATGTGATCCATCAAACCCAGAACCTTTAACACCGAATCACATACTAACCATGAAGTCCACAATCATCTCTCCACCTCCAGGAAGGTTTGTGAAAGAAGATCTTTATCTCCGTAAGAGGTGGCGTCGTGTTCAACTACTTGCCAACACTTTCTGGACAAGGTGGAAAAAGGAGTATTTGTTAAATCTTCAAGGCAGACAGAAGTGGACCAAAGAGCACAGAAATGCTAAGATCAATGATGTTGTCCTCCTGAAGGATGAGATAACTCCACGCAACCAGTGGAAGTTGGCAAGGATCATTGAAGTGTATCCTGGAAAGGATGGAAAAGTGAGGAAGGTGAAATTGCTGCTGAGTGATCCAACCCTGGATAGAGCAGGAAAACGTACCTCCAAACCTGTGCACCTGGAAAGACCCATTCAAAAGACAGTCATTCTGATGGAAGCGGAAGAAGATTCTCCACCGCACTCTGCTTAAAGGATAATTCATGATAGTTCATTCAAAAGCCGTTCATTAGCTCATAGGCAATACTTTATTCTTTTTAATCACAAGTGATTGGTGGGAGTGTAACGGTCTTTTGCATTTGATGTTTTGCATTTGATGTTTGTTGCATTTGATGTTTGTTGCATTTGATGTTTGTTGCGTTTGATATTTGTTAAGCTGTATGTCTGGATTTTGTTCCTTTGCGCCCTCTGGTGGTGAACTATGTAGAGTACAGCTTTGCTGTTTGGGTCTCCACCCAGCCACTTGTCTTTTGCTAGCGCACACGGTGTCTGCATGCGGCAGCTCACAGTTAGCTCCACACATGGAGAAAATGTTGTTTAAAGAGTGCAAATAATTGACAAAGAAGATGGAAGATAAGGCAATAAGGCCATAAAGGACTATTTAGCACCTCCTGGATGTCAGCTCACGAGGTTTGTGTATTTTAAATGTTTTATTTTCTGTAATTAAGTATTTTTGATTGATTGACACTACGTACAAGAGCGCATTTTGATGTGATGTTTTTGTTTTATTGTTTTGTCCGTGAGCAGTTCTCACGGGTTGCCAAGACCAGAATAAACCCTGTTCTATACTACATCGTGCGTACGTCAATCCTTGAGGGTGCTACAAAGTGGGTATAACATTATTGACGTTAGTGTATGCACAGAACCGTTTTAACCATCTTAGCATGCAAACATTTCATAATTAACTGAGAGGAGAGTCGGGCTGAAGCGTCACTTTTGCAGTTGCTTGGTCATGCACATGCTGCACAAATGGAAATTATTAATGTGGAGGCAAATTCACCACACTATATCTATGACAATGAGAGCGATTTAAAGGAATATCTAATGCAGGATTGCTGTGATATGTTTCCCGGTTCTACATCTGTCTGTGGTAGAGATGTGTTGGCTCCTTCAAATTTAATGAGAAAATCCAGACGGTCTCTTCCTGCTGTTTGTCTCGTGCTAGACAATGAGACACTGTCTTCCATGATGTGCCTTGCTGCTGTCATGTAGCTTCTCTCTGGCACTGCTGTCACACAGACTGTACGAATCAATGAGCATTTACAGGGAGAGGGAAAGTGAAGAGAAGGGAGGGGGACAGACAGAGGGGATAATAAACGTCAGTTACCGGCTGCAGATGTTCACTGTGCAAACAGCAGGGGGATCGTAATCTGAATAATTCTCCTGCCGCCCGCTGAGGAGTGGGACGTGTAAACAGGAAGTAGCTTAATAAAGAACTGCTTCCTGATAGGTGACCTTTTTTTTTTTTTTTTAGGTAGATGAGCACTTAAGTTAACCTTGCAACAATTACACACAAATCATTAGGTTGTTATTGATTTTCTTTATGCTATTGACGAGGATGTCAGCAGGCATGGGTTTGGTATAAAAAACATCATAAGTCTTTATGTTTTTTTTCTCAGGTTTGTGGTTTGATCTGGAGGTCTCCTACACGGGCTCTTTCCTCATGACGCTGGAGACCAAGATGAACTTGGCCCGTTTGGGAAAGGAGGGCGAGGGCCTTGGAGAACATGGGAAAGATTGGTGAGGCTTTAAAAGTGCATTTCTTCTTTTAAGCAGAATAATGAAGCTAAGTGAAGCTCGGTCTGATTTTATTTTGTTTAAGAAGGCTTCCAGATTTTAGAGTCATCCTCCACAGCTTGTCCTGATTCCTCAGTGTTTGTTTTTTTTCTTATTGTCTCATTCTCAGTGACAGTGCCAAAATAAAATGTGTGAAGGATTCGATTTTCTGCTAAAGAAAACCAGCTCTGAGTCGGATGGTAATTGGGTGCATTTGCATTTTTAGAGCCATATTAGTTGTCACATGTGTTTTTCACAGTTCCTCCCCTTTTGTCATGTTGCCTCTTCCCTCCCTCTCGTTATATACTAATCCTTCCTGTGGATGCTTACCGCTATGGATTTGTCCAGTAAACTGGCGAGTTTGGGAATTGGATGCCTACAGTCGCTGTCCCTGAAACAATACATTTTGTTATCCATTCTGGTTATTGGATCTTTTTTTGAGTGAGATCGGTGGAGAAGTAGTTCCTGGGATACATTTAATGGGAATTAATAGAGATTGATAAGGGCTCTTTGCAAAGCCACTGGGGCCTGACTTTGCGACATGAGTGCTTGTTTATGTGTGCGTGACAGGTCAAGGCCACGGACATACTGCCTGGCAGACAGTGACGAGGAATCATCTAGTGCCGGTTCATCGGACGAGGAGGATCCTCCAGAACTCCTCAGTGACAAACCTGTTCTGCCTGGAGCAGAGGGGTGAGCAAATGTCTCTTTCTAACAACATGAATTGAAAATGAGCAGAATAACATTCGTACTGAGGTTCTGAAACAGAACATTTTTCCTTTTTCTATCCAACCAGCCACCCACTCAGACATACATATTTGAAAGCTCGCTGATGATTTAATGTAGCACCCGGTCACTTGCACACATAGCCCCTCGATAGTGGGTGCTGAGTAGCAAGAGATGCCGTTATGAATTAATTATGAACCTGACTCACTCCTTGTCTCCCCTCCTCCTCTGTTTCCATCATCGACTCGCGTAGTTATGTGGGAGGCCACAGACCCAGCAAGATCATGCGCTTTGTGGACAAGATAGCCAAGTCGAAGTACTTCCAGAAAGCCACAGAGACGGAGTTCATCAAGAAGAAGATGGAGGAAGTATCCAACACGCCCTTGTTGCTCACCGTAGAGGTGCAAGAGTGCCGCGGGACTCTGGCTGTCAACATCCCACCTCCCCCCACAGACAGGATATGGTATGTTTAGGAGGATATGGAAAATTGCAGGATGGAGTTGGTGTGTCACAATCTATGTGAATGGCTTGAGATTATAGCACTGCACCCTCTGCTGGGCAAAAAAAACAACTCAAGCAAGTGATGAGAGAATAAAAATGTTTAATCACATCTAAGAAATGAGGGCACAAAGGTGTGTTTTCCATTAAAGATGTGGAACATTGAAACCTTAAATACACACTGATTTATGTTTGGCTTAATTAATACGAACTTCTTTATTTGTGCCACTAAATAGGTGCTAAGAAAAATATAATTAAAACAACATATAGAAAAATCTGTTTCTGTTGCAAGCTATATATGTTTTGCATGTTTTCCTCCATGTTTTTACCTTTTTCCTCCTTAAATACTGCTAATATGTATTTTTTTTAATTGAAATGAAGCCGTCATTTAAGGAAAAACCCATCAGTCGACATCTGTTTCATGAAGCTGGTCTGAAAATTCAACACGATTATCACAAACTTCTCCTTTTGGCTGTCAGGTATGGTTTTCGGAGTCCGCCTCACCTGGAGCTCAAAGCACGGCCCAAACTCGGTGAAAGGGAGGTGACGCTGGGGCATGTAACAGAGTGGATTGAGAAGAAACTGGATCAGGAGTTCCAGGTATACACTGGGAGAACTGAACTGTTCATTATTGCAGATATCTAATCAGCCAATCACATGGCAACAAGCAAATACATTAAGACATGTAGGCATGGTTAAGACAACTTGATGAAGTTCAAACTGAGCATCAGAATGGGGAAGAAAGGTGACGTAAGTGACTTTGAATGTGGTATAGTAGTTGATGCCAGACAGGCTGGTCTGAATATTTCAGAAACTGCTGATCTACTGGGATTTCCCCACACAGCCGTCTCTGTGGTTTACAGAGAATGGTCAGGAAAGAAAGAAAAATATTCAGTGAGCAGCAGTTGTGTGGATGAAAATGCCTTGCTTATGTAAAAGGTCAGAAGAGAATGGCTAGACTGTTTTAAGGGCAAGAGTACCTCAAATAAGCACTCATTACACCCGAGATATGCAGAAAGGCATCTCTACATACAGATGGACTACAGCAGCAGAAGACCACCCTGGGTGCCAGTGTGGTCAGATAAGAACAGCAAACTGAGGCTACAATTTGAAAAATTTGACAACAGAAGATTGGAAAATGTTACCTGGTCTGACGATTCTTGATATCTGTTGCAATGATCATTAGAATCAGAATTTGACATGGATCTGTCTTGTGTTGTATTAATGATTCAGGTTGGTGGGCTTTGGGCTAGTTCTGGTTCTAGTTGCTGACCACATCCACCCCTTTGTTACCACAGTGGACCCATCTTCTGATTGCTGTTTCCACCATGTTAACGCACCATGCCACAAAGCTCAAATCATTTTAAAACTGTGTTCTTGAACACACAGCGACCATGTTCAAATGGCCTCCAGAGTCACCAGATCTCAGTTTAATAGGGAACCTTTTGGAAATGTTGGAATGGGAGATTCTCATCATTCATGTGCAGCTGATAAATCTGAAGCAACTGTGTGATGCTGTGATGTCAATATGGACCAAAGTCTCTGAGGAATGTTTCCAGCACCTTATTGATTCTGTGCCATGAATTAAGTTAACTCTGAAGGTAAAAACCGGGTCCAACCCAGTACTAGCTAGGTATAATGAAGTGGCTGGTGAGTGTTCAGTTTGAATTTGACACTCTCTTTGGGAACTGAAGAATGGACATTTTATGTATTTAGCACATCCGAATACACCTTAAAGCAGTGGTGTCCAAACCCAGGCCTCGAGGCCCGGTTTCCTGCAGGTTTTAGATGTGTCCTTGATCCATCACAGCTGATTTGAATGGATAAATGACCTCCTCAGCATGTCTTGAGGTTCTCCAGAGGCCTGCTAATGAACGAATCATTTGATTCAAGTGTGTAGACCCAGGGTGAGATCTAAAACTTGCAGGACACCAGCCTGGAGTTGGCCAAGCCTTAAACCAATGTTTAAATCTTTATGTAAAATACCTTTGGCCTATTTAGAATTACCACCCATGTGTGCATGGGAGGAACATGCAGATCGACACAGAAAGTTTTAACCAATAGGTTTAAATCCAATATGTTGTTAATACATTGAGCTATTTTCAATTGAATATAGTTAAAAATAACCTCCAAATCACTGAAATCTGTTTTTACGTTTAACACAGCACCCTAAATTTTTTTGTAAACATGGGTGCATGTAGTGCATGATGTCATATCCTGTGGTATTTATCAACTGATGTTTGAAAGTCTACCATTGGCATGGCTGAGAAGCTCAAAGTTTACTCACCAAGGACAAAGAGCACCTCTGCAAACTACCGCAGCAAATAGTCCCTGTCAGGTTTACCACACATCAACATTTATCTCCGCCTCCTCCTCAGGGGCTGTAATTACGTTTTGGCCCCCTCCACAATGCTTCTAGTAAAATATAGCGCTGCGGTGCACACTGTTGTCATTTGTGAGCAAGTGTTTACATCTGGCTTTCAACAAACGCTGGACTCAGGCTTTACTGGGTTTCAGACATAACAATACAGGGTTGCTTTGTTGCTTTCTTGTTAAAAGAGATAGTTTGAAACTTTATTTTTGTTTTCATTTTGTATGTTTTTGATGACAAAACTAGAATTTATAGGTTCTGTTCCTCTAATAGTCTCTCACAGTGGTTTTCGAGTAAACATGCTTCACTGTCCTCCACCATATTTATTGCTAATCCTTGTTTTTTTTTTTTTTTCATCATTTCACAGAAAATATTTGTGATGCCAAACATGGATGATGTGTGGCTACCCATAATGCACTCTGCCATGGATACGCGTTCAAATGCCAACTTGTTTACTGTGACAAATGATGCCTTGAAGGATCCAGAACCTGAATCTGATGTCTCTGACATGTGAAGGCACGCTGCTCGAGGTGTTCAGTGACAAGCTTTTTATCGCCATGTCCCCGCCCCGTCTCAGAGATCACAGCTCCAGCAGTGGGCTCGGTCGGCTCCCTGGTATTTTTACCAGTACTCCAGTCCTGCTGTCGCACCGGTCCATGAAGTCTGTGCTTCAAAACGATCTGAAATCTACTCATATCTGGCTACTAAAAGCAAACAGAAGAGAACAGTGACTCACAGACTGCCGACCATTCACACAGTTTTAGTGTGACATCAAATATTATGATTCACTCTGATGAAATTACTTTTTTGGGGGACATGGTTAAAGTGTGTATGTGTGTGTGTTTGCGTGTGTGTCATGGTGGATTGACAAATAGCCATCCGATCCAACCAGAGGAACCATAATACCTGTGATGTACAGCTGCCCCAAACGTGATAGTTGTACAGTGTAAACCTTTTATGTGACGTTTCTAATTGACTGGTTTATTGTTACTATAACTCTTTGAGAACTCCTGAGGCCACTAAATGAAGATTGTGTATATCTGAGCGAGCAAACACCTGACAGAATATTCCTTTAAATTCGCAGGCGATTACGCCGAAAACCCCAGCATCTGTGATTACATGTTTCACAGGGATGTCGAGACACATTTATCAACCACTCACACTGCTGCCTGTGCCGGCTGCCTGGCACCTATATGCAAACCAATCAACGGCTCTGTGTCTATAAAAGACACCGGGCCTGTTTAGAATAAAGGACTGTCATTATGCTTTTTACCTGTGTCATAGGACTTACAGAGGAGTCGTGTGAATTGAAGTCCATCTGCAAACGCAGCAGCAAAACATTGCCTAGGTCTATTGAATGTATACATAGGAATGCAGCTCTTTAGCTGTGCAATGGAATAGCTCATTCACTGAAAACGTGCTTCTAAGCAACATGTTTCAAGCGCTCTTTTCGTGTTATATTCAGTCGACAAAAAGTAATAATTTTCTATTTTTTATTGCCAAAGCAATCTTTCAGTGTGGTTTAAAGAAAGAAACCAGAGGGTTGTGTATGAGGTAAACAGAAATTCAGAAGACGGAGGAAAAATAATCTGCAGGGAGTGATTTTAATGAGCAGGAGACTGAAACACTTTTAGTTTAAATGGAAACACATAAACTCAGAAATGTGTAGTTTAAAGAGCGGGGACATCCACTCTTGCTGTTTTATTTTAAATCAATAACATACTGGATATTAGCCATATTATTTAATGCTCTCAGCAGACATCCAGCTAATGAATGCTCCGTTTCTGTTGAATTATTTATTGATTTCCTTTTTTTAAATGCTGTCTACTGTTGTACACATTAAAGAAAAACATGACATACACTAGAACTACAGGATCTTTGTAATCTGCCAAGACGCCCTGCTTTACAGGTGACTTTTACTTTATATGTCCAGACATGTGTGTTGGCAAGTGTATGAGGCAGAAAGTGCCTTTAAAGTAAATTAAACATTCCTCCATAGTGAGCCGCCGTGTTTCTTGCATCAGTTGAGAATAGGAAAAGGGGGAAAAAAAGTCTTTGTGCCATTACTGTGTCTGTTAAGACATGCCCATTTTGGTTTTTCACGTCTCGGTGTTGTTTATTTGCACAAGTGATGACAATATCAAACATTGCTGTTGTGTTCAGTGATGTCGCAGAATGTTACGTTTCTGATCATTGTGGATCAATAAAATCTTTTTGCTCGGAAAGAATACGTATGGATTTGATGTTCTGACAGAAGAGATGAGGAATGAGAAGCCGGAGCCAGATTCTCATCAGAAGACGTGCATTTATATGCTGTTTCGCTTCATAAGGTACACCTGTTCAATCACAAGGCGCCAACTCAGTGAGTTGAGGCGTATCAAGATGAGATACACCAGAATGGAGAAGAAAAGTGTTTTAACTGACTTGGCATGGTTGTTGATGCCAGATGGGCTGGTATCTACTGGGATTTTCCCGCACAATCATCTATTAAGGTAACAGGGAATGTTCCAAAAGAGAAACTATTCAGTGAAAAATGCTTTACTGATGTGAGAGGAGGGCGGGAAGAATGCTTTGAGTTGATTGGAAGGCAACAGTACTCAAATAACCACTTGTTATGACTAAAGTATGCAGAAGAGCACCCTCTAATTACACGCCAAACAAAGCTTGAAGCAGATGGGCTACTGCAGCAGAAGACCACACAGGGTGCCACTCATGTTAGCTAAGCACAATCCACAGGCTACAACCCACAAAATTAGATAATGCAAGGCTGGACTGGTCTCTGTGTTCCCACTCGTGACCTGGAAACTGATAGCAGTTTGATCTGCTAAGAGTTGTCTCAACCCCCGAAACAAATCTGAGGGGAGAGATGTTGCACAGGTGTCATTTGTGGAAGTGTTTATACACGTGAAGTAGTGGTGCCACATCACTGGATGATATGAAGCCTGCTGAGAGTTGGACTTGAAGATATTCAACAAATGAACTTTATCATTTCCAATTATAAATAAATATAGTGGCTATAACAGCCACTTATGACATGATGCCGCTGTCCCATGTCATAAGTGGCATCTTACTTTTGTTAACCAGTTTTTCCTAGCCCCGTCTGCTCTCATCTGGGGGGAGAGGAATCAAGGACGTGCAGTATGAAAGACACTTCACAATCTAAAAATAGTATGTGTGTGGATGTATATTCACTTGACAAAAATATTCAGTATTTAACCGGCTGCATTTTTTAAAAAAAAAAAAACATCTGACTTGTGGTGTCAAATTAAGTGTTAATGCTAACAGATGTGCTGACACCACAGATGGATGTTAAACTCCGTCACATGGGCAGCTTATGCACTTTGAGAACACTATACCTGAACTTCATCTCGAGTCTGTGTCTTGCTTTAAAAGAGAGAATTGGTGAAATAAAAGCCAAGAAACCCCAGTTATGACAAGACATGACTTGATCTTGCACTGCTCTCGACCTTTGAGTGGCCACGGAAGAGGCCAGCCAGGTTCAGAGGAGTGCCCAGAAATAAGTTAAAATAACAAAAACAACGCTGTTGGTTTGTGGAAAAATGCTTTATTCTTTTTAAAGAGTCAAGATTCAAAGTGTTTATTGTCACGCGTCACAAGAGAAAAGGCATTTTTCTGTGTGCAATGAAATTCTTTCTTTGCTGTCCACCCGCAGATGTTGATTAATATATACAATAGAAATAGAACATAAATACAAATAGTACAAATAACGACAAATAAAATAAAAACAAAGATAAAAAAAAAAGAACATGTTTATCTGAGACACTGCAACTTCAAGCCTGGGTCCACTTCTTGAGCATCACAGGCTGGTCCCTGAAGAAGAAAACAAATAAGCTCAGTTGTTAACAAGCTGATCTTTTTTTGAGGGGGGCAGATCAAATTTATCTGAAGACTTGTCAGTTACAATCATTTTGGATTACACTCAAATTACTTACTGTGTCATTATCCTGAACATCCATTCACACTGAAGACCCCTGTACAGAAAATGATTAAAAACAAAAAAAAGCTTAAGTGCATGTGATTGGTTGATTACAAATCCTGACCTGTGTTAGTGACTCAACTCAGATTTCAATTCTGACTTCATTTTCAGATCAGAAGTCTAACGCACGAAAACTCATCATCCATGAACCAAAGGGAAAACACATTTTCTGTACTTCATATTTCTGACTTCATACCTCGCTGCTGGCCGTCCTCCATGAGGTTGTATGACACCACCCTGTCCACGTGGTGAAGTGCAGAAAACATCCACTAGAGTAATCACCACCCTATTTCACAAAGAGACCAAAATACCTGGTTACAGATGGGAACTCAAGGGGGTTGTATTTTTA
Source organism: Neolamprologus multifasciatus (assembly GCF_963576455.1). Lineage (NCBI taxonomy): Eukaryota > Metazoa > Chordata > Actinopteri > Cichliformes > Cichlidae > Neolamprologus > Neolamprologus multifasciatus. The sequence continues at coordinate 16,027,588 of NC_140442.1, forward strand.
TTTCGTTTTTTTTTTTTGAATTTTTAAAATAAATTCTTACCTTCGTTTTCTTTGCTCATGCGGCCTAGTCAAGCCCCGCTGCTCAAACGCGCAGTCATTGCTTTCAGTGCTCTAACTTTACACCTCCCCATCATATAGGCACTGGCAGTCAGCTGCAATAATAATAACTACAACATATACATGAATAAAATTTCATAGCCAAATTAACTACGACCATGCCGCAGTTCGCTTGCCCAACGCTGAAAAGCATGCTTCCCACACTCTTCGCAGACCGCTGTAGAAAATGTCCCCCGGATCTATTTTATACCACATCCGGTGTCCGTATCGCTTTTCTCATTGGCTCACAGACTCTCGACATTTCCCCTCCTCCACTCGTGTGGATATCTATCCCAAAGTCCAACCCCCACGGTTTTCATTTCAGGAAGAAGCACATTTAACGTCGCATCCAGTGCGGCTGGCTCGATGCCTTTAACGTTTCAACATTTACAAAACTATAACACCTGTCTGCGAACCAGAAAGCGGTTTCTATGTAGTCTGCGGCCGCTCGGACCTCCCCAGCTGTCTATCCCGGTTTGAGACCAGAGAATATGGACTGGACAGTGAGCAGTCGGGCCCTGGTGTGGTGCATTTTAGCCCTGCTTTGCTACGCTGGTCTCCCACAAAAGGTAAGAGAGCTAGCTGGTTAAGCTAGCTAAACTTGGAGGACACTAACAGCAAAATTATGGTTTTAAACAAAACGTGGACAGACATTTTTCACTACACGGGTGTCACCGCAGGGAGCTAAAATTGTGTCACTGAAGCCTGTTTGTGTGCTTCGTGTTGCCCCAACATGATAGAAGTGAGCTAACACAGATGTTAGCTACCTGACTGAAAAGCTCTAAAATTGAACTTTAGTGGCACCAACTTTACATTTTCAGCGCTTCAGACCCGCTTCACGAGCGAAAGAAGCAAACATGTTTACATTAACATTTTTGTTAAACATCTGAGTTATTGCGGAAAACGAGAAATTTTGTATTTACATGTTTAGATGTCTTCGTTTGCTTGTTTCAAAAACTGGATTTTTAAGTGTTTTTGTAGCTTGGTGATAAGTTAGTACGCAGTATCTTTTACAAGCATCAGCACACATCCTGTCCCTTCACATCCACATCAGTAGCATCAGTAATCGCTGTAGTATTTTTAAGCTGCAGAGGTGACAAACCAGGCACCACAATGTGATGGCTTGAATAAACATTCTCCAAACGCTGGAGACATTGATGAGATATTACAATTGCAAGCTCAGTTCAAGGTAATGAGAGGTGGCTACAGAAAATGTGCTCCCTCTGTTGTTGGTTTTCTTAATCTCGAAGGATAACATTGTGCATAAATTAAGCTATCATGCAGAAACACCTGCACTCAGTAACTGCATGCAAGAGATGGAATATGTATGAACTAGTACGTGTGCTAGTGATGTATTGGTATCAAATTTCTTCTTCTTCTTTGCAAAAGAAATGGTTCTCACAAAAGCTTTGAAAAGCTGTAATTGGATCTGGGCGTTCTTTTAGTTCTGACCAAAACCCCTATGGCGACCCTCCCTATTATCCACCAACACCAATCCCATCCTCACCTATCCTGTATTGCTAACATCCTGTAAATGAGCCAGATCTCATAGTAAAAGGCTGGAGGCAGAGACCCTTCAGTACCCAGATACTAAACCACTTCAGCTAAACAGGAGATTAAACTAGCTTTATAATTCCCTATCATGTCTCAGGTTACTCTCTTAGCCTGTTAAGATGGTCTGTTGGTGTAGCGAGGGTGACGGATGATAGGCTATCTATAGATTCTGACTAACATGTGTCTGAGTGGTAGATATAAATTGGATATTTTCAGAGAATATATCTCTTTCCTTGTCACTGTTTTTAAGGTCAGCTGATTTTTTTTTTCCATTAAGGGAAGGACGTCTCTGACTAAAAGCTTGCTAACTGTTTCAGCAAAACATAATATTTGTTTATAGATGCACTTTTAGTCTTTTCTAATGCCTCACTTTACACTCTGCAGGCTGTGTATAACAACACTATATTTAATACTTTTGTCCTCAGTTGTAGTTTACCCATTGCTCACAAGAACAGCATTTTATTTTCATCCTTATTTTTCCAGTATGGAGACAAGATTAAGGTTTGTTTTTAAAAGAAAATGGGTAAAAGGCTGCGATCTTACTCTTGTCTTATCACAGGAGTGGATTGACTCCACTTTGACTGAGCGTGCCTGATTGTGGGCCAACATGTGACATATTTTTTGTTTTGGTTTTTTTGCTTCCTGCACAAAAGCAAGCTGCAAACACAGCTTATTGCTGCAGACAAGCTAATCGGTAGGACAGGCAGAGGTAATTTAGCAAGAAGTTAATTACCACACGGAGGTAGTTTTTGACTGGTGAACTCTTAATACCATTCACAAATGTCATTATTCCTCTTCTATTATTATTTATTTTCTAAGATTTATATTCACAGAACCCTCACCCCTCTTATGTATGTGATCCAAAAGCCCATTCTTCACAGCACAGCTTCTCTCAGGGTTTTTACTTAAGGGGGAAAGAAGCGAAATAATTTTCTGTTATACTTCACTGTCTTTATCAACCCTGCTTTATAAAGTCTTTATTGTTCTTTGGCTCCTTAATGCGCTTCTCTGTAATCACATAATCGCCTGAGAGGTCAGATAATAAAGGAAAATACTTGTGTCTTTCGCTGTAGCCTGTACTCAGACAGCCAAACAGATGACTACATCTGCACACATGTTTTTATAGTCTCTCCATGGTCTGCTGCTCTAAATTATGAGCATGATGACGCTAAAACGAACAGGCCATGCTTTCTCTTAATATGCCAGGTATTTGAGGTGTGTATCAACCCAAATAGAGAGGTGAAATAGTTATCAGTATAACTCAGTCTGCTCCTAACCTCGTGTTGCACTGTACTTTGGTTGGCAGAAAGAATATGAGAACAAAAACAAACTATGTTTTAACCCCTGTCTGTTGGTTGGTGATGTACTCCAGCATCTTATCAGACACAGAGGGTTGTGATGCATGTAACGTGCTATCAAAGTGCTTTGTTTACACTCAGCTGGAAAGCTGCCAATTACAGCCGTCCTGTGTTCAGGTTGGTCTGGCAAGCAACAGGCTGTGAAGCACCGTGACACTTCAGTGACTGCTAACAGGGATACCATAAGCATTGTAGTCTGTGTGCCTTTAAGCCATGCTGGGTCTCATTGCAGAAGGAAAAGAAGATCTTTAGAATAAGCCAAGATTTTGGTTTCACCTCAGTCTTGTAGTATTATGTAACACTCTTGTGCAATAACTTCACATTTCTCTTTTAGAAAAAAGAATGAGGAAATGAGAGGGAGTGCACCAATATTTCACCATTAACTTATACAGCGCTTTATAACTCACATGCTCAATCATGGCTAGCAGCCAGATTCTGTCTAGCAGATGTCCCTGAAGCTGAATACTGTATCCACCAGCTGATGAATATCAGTGTGCATCCAAGACTAGGGGGCTAGCAGATGTTTGGAGAGTTATTTGTTTGCAAAACCAAGAGCGCTGGTAAAGGTTACAGGGGGCCTAAAACTGGATTAGTTATGGTTTTTCTCATCAGTTCGGCACCCAGTGGGAACTGTCACAGATGCACATTGTTGACACAAATGCTTGTATAGGATAGGTGAGACTACAGCAGGGGTTTTGTAGGCAAATGTAGAAGGACACAGTTTCTTTATGTAGATAGTGTGAAACTTTCAGGGTTTGTTTGGCCTTGGTTTCTGCACAGACTATTAAAGCATGCTAGTGTCTTCCCATTTTTTGAGCAGAATGACTCACAGGAAGAAAGAATTGAGCGTTTTAACATGGTAAAATTTGGAGTTTAACTGTGATTTGGTGCTTTCTCACTAGTGTAGCCTGTATTACGTTTTCTATTCACTCTTAAAAGTGGGGAAATACACTCTTTTGTTTCTCCCCTCTCACTAGTGGTGCTTCTCTGAGAGCCTCTTGTCTGTGCCAGATAGTAATCTTTGTGAAATGTAGAAGTAATTTAATTGAGTGCTGGTACACGAAGACAACACTTGAAACCTGGGTTGAAGAATATTTATGGTAGTCGTCATTAACAGAAAAGTGTTAAGACTCAAGGTTGATCTGGTGACCCCCCTCTCAGCCTCGAGTCTGTCAGAGCCTGTACTAATCCAAAGCAACCTGACATTCAACCACCCAGAAATTGCACTATGCATTGCTGTGTTGCAACAAAATGTACTATGTAATAGCCTGCTATTGTATCTGACTGCCTTATAGTGCTGACACCACAGCCCATAATCTGCCAGAGTAGCATCTGTTGTTTCCTCTGTATTTCCCAGCTTTGCCAGTCATTTTACAGTATATAACAGTCAGTCCTTCTCTCATTTCTATGTTGCAATAATTTCAGTTAAAGTAAGTCTTGGGTAACATTGTTATTAGCTGTTTAACTGTATTAATAATATTTGAAGCACACGGAAAGCTGAAAACAGTGTCATAATCAAGTAGTGGTTTTAGAGATGTAATTACAGACCAATACAGAGGTGTTAACTGTTAAATAAACTGTTGGATACACTGCTGTTTATATATATATTTTTAAGCCAAAAGATTGTTTTGAGTGGGCCTGATAGCTTGTCCAGTACCTGTTGCAAGTTTGAGAAAATATCTCATCAAATGATCACGGTAGAAGGACTGATCAGGTTGGGTTTGTGCATTTTTCTGTGGGGAGGCAAGCGCGTCCACTGGAGTTTTTTCCTGCCAGAAACTGAAAGATGCCCACGACTTGGTTATCAAGAGTGGAGTTTCTAGCATTCCTTAGTGGGTGACTGGAGCACTCTTCACCCACAGTGTTGTTAATTCTGGCATAAGCCAAGTCATGGGGCTGGATTGCTTTGCCACTGTTATGGGTTTTGTGGGTTCAGTTGTTTTCCCTGCACAGTCTTTCATTTTACTTTCTCTTTATTTTCTCTTTGTATGTACTGGTTTATCTCCTCCTTTTATACTGGCTATTTCTTTCATGTGCTGAACCCATGTCTGTTCTTGTGCCACATATTTCTGAGTAGGAGAAAAAGGTTGTGAAAGGATTAGGTGCCCGTATAGCTCGTCAGCCTACTAGTCATCTGTGCAGCGGGATGTTGAAGCACTCTTCTGAGTTAATCCATTGCGAAATCTGTTTTCAAGTAGAGTGACAAAAAAAACCCCTGAAGTCAATTTACGATTCCCTTTGTGCTCTTGGAGGCTTGGTTTACCTCTAGCTTTCATTTTATCTGGGATTATGGTATATAACGTTATTTTAAAAAAAAAACTCAAAGAAAAGCTGAGCTGCTGCTGCTAGAGGTTATACAGATAAAAATAGCTGCATAGGTGTATGATATCAGGCAGCGATGACCCTCAATGCTGCTGCGGACTCTGACACATCATCAGTGTCAGTGTGACATGCAGCTCTCTCCAGCCACAGCTTTCTGAGTGCACACAGCCCGACCACTTACAGTCACCATCTTTCTCTGCCTCCTCAGCCAGTGGGCACTGACCTCTGGTGCTGCATCTTGTAGTGTGCACAATACAGCACTGGGAGATCAGTTCGACAGAAAGACAGGAGTCTGTATGTTTGACATCAGACATTTTGTGTTTTTAAATAGTATTATAAAGTAAGATTCCACCCTAACTGACTCACCAACCCACACACAGCTCTGACTGATAGGTTCTGGCAGTTTTTGTCTGGCTGACGAGCACTTCAGCTTCCACAATCAGTAGACAAGTAGACAAGCTTCAAACCTCATCATTTCTAGACAAATGGTCCGTTTTCATTTCTCATGCAAAGCAGACAAAATGTAGTCTAAAGTCGAGTTGCATACTTCGTGGCAGCATGACAGTAGATTAACTCAGCCAAAGGCCCAGTTTGATAACCTTTTCACTAAGTAACTTTGGCTGTGGTGGTAAAGATTGAATGGCAAGAAAAATGTTTTTATTTATTCTTTTTTTTGTTAAGATATTCTATCATTCTGTCCTTGATGAATTATGAAAAGTTGGCCGGAACAGAAAAGCCAGCGGCCTTGGGGTTCGTTGTGAATAATGCTACGTTCCGGTTATCTCAGAAGTTGGGAATGACTGCACTCATGGGTTAGTGCATTCCAGAAAGTGTGGGAAAAACAAAAACACGATTTCTTATAGGCTTTTTTTTTTTTTTATCAAGGCAAAGGTATTCAGGTATTGATCACAATACAGTATAATCCTTGTTCTGTTGCGCTGAAACACCACTACAGCCTGGCCAGTGCTCTGTATATGGCTTATTTAATGAGTCACAAATACAGAACAGTACTGATTTAAAGTTTTACAGTTTTAAGTTCAGGGTTGCCATGTTGGATTGTTAGCTCAGGGTTTCTGGGGCCTTCTTCGACTTTCCAAGCGGAAAATCAGTTCAGGGGGCTTTCTAGATTCAAACTTTGACTGGGAACTCGGAAATTCAGACTTCAGACTTTTTCTTGGAACGCACCACAACCATTAAAAAAAATCATCAAAAACTGCATTAAAAACACAGGCATTGGGTGCAGAGCAAACTTTCTATTATTTGTAACACCTGTTTTCTCTTTAGCTGTTTGTATGTTTTATCTTTGCGACTGGCTGAAGGACCAACAGCATAAACAGTTGTAGCCCACAGACCACATGCTTGTGAAACTGGCCTGCAAAGTTTCCTAGCCTCCACGTGGACCAATGTAAATGCATGAAAAAGCCATAAGGGCTTATCCAGTAACCTTCCCCCTGTCATCCACCCTGTCAGCTTCTTTCTTATTGCGTCTTCTGCTGTATTGATTTGAAGTTCATTGATTTTTATAAGGGTGGCAAACTCCCTGGGGCAAATGACTGCCATGCAAGTTCTAGCAAAGGCTAGTTATTGCAGGGTGATGATGAAAGCATCTTTTTGAAGGTGTAACATTTTCTTCCGTCTGATGCCTTCGTCTTGCAGTGTAAACAATTTCAACATTTTCCTAACGTTTGCTTCAGCCGTCTGTGCAGATAACCAGTGTCTGACTGCAAATGAGATTGCAGTTCTTTGCCAGTGTCTGATTATGATTATTTTATTTATTTATTTTTTTAACTTTGCAAATGTGATAATTTTTATTTGCATCAACCATACATAACTTGTTGTATTAAGAGCTGTTTGTGTTTGTGCTCTTTGTAGGGGCTTTGCAGTGGCAGCACAGTGTCGCTTCCTGAAAGCCTGCTCTTTGTGTCCACCCTGGATGGAAACCTGCATGCTGTTAGCAAGAAATCAGGCTCTATTAAATGGACTCTAAAAGAAGGTAAGAGGAGAGGACTGGAGTCAGGTTTAGGTCTTTGTTTGTGTTTTTCTCTGTTCAGCCCCATTAAAGCCCTGGGTTTTTTTGGGGTTTTTTTCTAAGCAGCCACAGGAAAAACAATGTATCCTGCTGCTTTTGAAAAAGAATAAAGAAAGTGTCAGAGAGGTGCCTGAGGTTCATTTTATTTATGTCATGTAAGCTGTTTTAGAATACAACAATAAGACATAAACTTTAAAGAATTTAAAAAGAATGAGCTACAGACAACTATTCTTGTCATTTTGTTTCAGTTTAATTTTATTTTATTTATATAGCGAATCACAACAGCAGTCGCCTCAAGGCGCTTAAATATTGTAGGGTAAAAGACTCTGTAATATTGGAGAGCCCCAACAATCAAATGACCACCTTTTATGCCAACACTTGGCAACAGTGGGAAGGAAAAACCCCTTTTAGCAGGAAGAAACCACAGGGATAGGCAGCAATCTGCCAGGACTGCTTGAGGGTGGGGGGAGGAAGATGGGACAAAAAACACAATATCCATGAATTGCACACTTCATAGATAATACTTGGCTTTCTTGTTAAACTGGCCTGTTGATTTGCAGTACTCCTTATGTGTTTTCTTTCCTTCTTTTATGAATGCAGGGTTGTGCACTTTGTCAACATATTAACACTAGGATTTAATTGTAACCTAATTGTAATATTAGGCAATATTTAAACCCAATTTATTAAAATGGTGTAATGCTGTCTAGGGCTTATTTATACTGGTAATGACTGTAACCATGTGAACAAACTAAAAGCAGTTAAAAGACATCTATACCTATGAATTATACCGTCAGAATAGTTATTGACAGGTGGTGTTTTCTAGGCTTGAATCCTATTTTCAGTCCCTACTTGAAGAGAGTCGTTTGAAAGGCTCCATTATGCATGAAAACTGGTTAATTATTAACTGAGAGAGGGGAAAATATAGCCTGTAATCAAGGTCGGAGTGGGCCGGGGTAAGCAACGTTGCCGTACTGCACATGCACCGTGTGCAGTGATTACCATGTTAATGTAGGAACTGTATCTTTGGGAGTTGTAGTAGATAAGATACACGAAGGGATAATTGGAAAACATTCAAGAGACATAATACGTGAGAAAGTTTCCCTGTTTTCTACATAAATTTCTGATACTTTTCTGACATTTTTAAGATTGGTAAAAGTAGAGATGTGGGCCTGTAAGTCCGTCTGCTACCCCATTAATAATGAGAGGCAGAAGCTGCCTCCTCCGCATCATCTGTTTTTCTGGAACAACTACTGAATATAAATGTAACCAGTTTTGTTCCAGGCTTTGCACACACCTGTTGTTGTGCGTCTGTCAGGCAACTGTAATCCTGCATAACGAAAAGGAGGCAGTAGTCTTTTATCTAGACCAAGGCAGTACAAGTCAAGCCACATGCTTGCACGTGCACATGTCCCCTTACTGTTTGCTTATTACTCTGTGTTGGCTTTGTAAACATATACTTGTATTAAAGGCGGTCAGGGGGTAACATCCTTGTATGTAGCACAGAAAAATAAATTGTTTTCTCCACACCCTCTGTAACCACATTGAATGAATGCTCGTACTGTTCTTTAGCACCTCCATATAATCTGTGCTTACACCCTGCTATTGTTGACCCCTTTGGGTGCCTCCACCTGGTCCACACCCTGTATGTTCACAGTGTAAGGGAGGTGTGTGTTTAACCTGTTTAAATGGAGGCTTCACATTTTGACTGTTGCGTGTCAAGGAAGCACACTGGTATTTTAAAAGTTGTTGTAGTGGCTGGCCGTATTAGTGTTTTCTCTTTTTTTAAAAGGGATTTTCCCTTCTTTTAGGGAACTGCTTGTTTGTTTGTGTGACATGGTAAGAAAATAAGATGTGATGAGAAAGTAACAGAAATGATGACAGCAGTAATGTTTCTTTGAAAATGAACCATCAATTTCTGTTTTTGTCAGATTAAATGATATGAATGCTTCTGTTTCATGTTCATATGAAACTAATTTTCACCTCTACTAAACAGCTTTCCACCAGATAGGCCAAATGATTGCATTAGTAGTAATACAAAGGGTTTGAAATATTTACTAAACTGGCAGAATTTCAGGTGGGAAATGCCCTGAAAGCTTCTTAATGCCTCTGTTTCCTTAGCAGGGCAGGAGTAAAAAAAAAAAAATTCTGTTTGCAAGATGAGCTGAGGAAATTATCACAGTATTTCCAATAAAACAATCACATTTTGTGCCTTAACAGTTGGTCTTTACATGTCTGATTTATTCACTGAAAGCTGTTTGTTGACATGCCTGTTTGCCTTTGATGTTTGCCACGGGGGAATCCATGTTCATTTGGACTGTGTGTCCTCTGCGATTTTAATGTCATCAGTGCTCATGTCATCCTCTTACTCAACCACTCCTGGCAGTGCTTTTCATTGTTGGTTGATATTCTTGTCACTCCTGACTAGCATCTTCTGGTCTCAATTCACAGATCCAGTTCTTCAGGTCCCCACGCATGTAGCAGAGTAAGTATCTTTGTGTTCACATGCATCCTTGTGTATTATGTTTAACTGTCAAAAGTTGATGAATGCAAATAATCGTGGCAATCTGTTGAGCTCATCTTGAGCCATGATCCTGATGCCGTTTTTCTTCTTTGCACCAGGCCGGCCTTTCTGCCTGACCCAAATGATGGCAGCCTGTACTCTCTAGGCGGGAAGAACAACGAAGGCCTCACAGTAAGAGGAAACCAACTTATCACACACTATAATCTCCCCCCTCTTTACTTCTCACTTCTCTGTTCGGGGGAAAAAGTATCTAAAAGTAATACTCTCTCATTTTAACTTGCAGTTGTGGGGATGCATAGATTCCATATATTATTTTAGGATTGCAGATTAATATTGTTTTCTAATGTTCATTCATTTTCCTTAAACAGAAATTACCCTTCACCATCCCGGAGTTGGTCCAAGCTTCTCCCTGTCGCAGTTCTGATGGAATCCTTTACATGGGTAAGGTGCATTCATAAATAAAATGATTAGGACACTTTTGATTAAGCTCAGTGTTTTATTTTCCGTGGCTGTGTGCAGTCCATGTCCTGTGTATCACCTTGTCTAGCTGAGCTGGTGACGTTCTGGCCTCAACAGAATATATCACAGTGGTTTTCTTTTCCACTCAGCCTGCTGTCGTTGCCTCTGCTCTTTTGAATTTGCAACAGTTAGCACAGAAAAGGTAATCTGCTGTGGTTACTATGTGTCATTGTTAAAAGGGAAGCGGCTGCCATTTGCCTCCCCGTGGTCATTATCAGTGAAGTATTTGCTTTCATTTAACTGACACTGCAGCCAGAAAAAGCATATTGGAGCTGATGAGTGTTACAAATTCTCACTACTTAAATTTGTTTATGTATGAATTTTTTGCAAAGTAGATTTTGCAGTTATCAGGGCCAAACAACCGTCCCTCTTTGTCTGCTTTCTGTCAATCAATCAAGCCATTTTCTGTTTTATGGCTTTTGTATTGATCTATAACTAGAAACGACTGGCATTGCTTCTACACCCTGCATTGACAAAGTAGGCGAGGCAAGGAGTCCGTAAGCTGCTTATTGAATTACAGAATGGGTAACACCCATTTCTGTCAATCTTTAAATCCATATTGTTTTCCTTGGCCAGTTTTCTTTACATGAGGCAAATATATGTTAGATGTTTTGCACTCTCTCCTGCTACACCTTTGTTTCCGTGTGACAAAACGAAGAGTAGGAAGTAAAATTGGAAAAGCCTCATGAGAAGGTGCCCTCTTTGAGGATGGACACACACAGTGGTAGTAAAATAAAGCAATAGTGAGAATTAAAGTGTCACGATTGGATACATAAAACCCCGCCTATGAATATGTAAATATGAAATGCAACAACAGGTTTGTAGGACATGATTATGAAATTGCTTTTGCAAGGAGCAGTTTGAATGTTGAAATCTTGCTAAGTAATTGCGTTATGTGCTCACACACAGGTAAAAAGCAGGACTTGTGGTATGTGGTGGATCTGTTGACTGGTGAGAAACAGCAAACCCTGACCTCATCGTTTGCTGAGATGTTCTGCCCCTCTTCATCTCTTCTCTATCTGGGACGCACAGGTAAAAGCAAAACCAACCCAGCAACACTGTTAACTGACACAACGATAGTCTCTGCGGTTCATCCTGTTCAGTTGTTGATTTTAATCAACTAAGTTTATTTGTCTTGCATACTCTGGTAAGCCCAGACAGTTTGCAAACCATTGTTTGCCTCTTACTCATCCAATCTCCAACCTCGCCTCAAAGAGTGCTATCCCCTGATCTGCCCTTGCAGACTTTAATGTCTGGGTTAAACAGGATGTTATGGTCCAGCAGAGGTAGGCAGTTTAGTGCTCGTCTGCCGACAGTGAGCTCTGTTGTGAGATGGGTGCAGTGCGCAAAATATGTAGTACAACCTGTCTGTGGGCCACTCTTTGCTTGTACTGTTGTTGGTCTGTGAGCCAGCAGGCTGACAAGAGTAAAGTTACAACATAAAAAAAGCTGATGTGAAACACTGTTAATAACAATGAAAAAGTGTCACTGTCTATGCTTTTCATGCAGTTCTCCCATTCCTGGTGAGCTCTGCTGTTTCTCCCTGCTCTATTCCACCCCAATCCAAGCTGGAGGAGTGCAAATTAGTACGTCTGGGGGTGTGTGAAAACCCCCCCTCTCCCCTCCATCTTAATTTTATACACAGACGGGCACATTTGCTGGAGCATGAAAGCTTTACCTGTAACTATAACTGCAGACAAGGAACTAGAGTCCTGCAAATCTCATCCACCCATCCATCATCTCCTACTTATCTAGTACTTGGTTGTGGGGGTAGCAACCTAAGCAGAGAAGCCCACACCTCCCTCCCACCAGTCACCACCTCTAGCTAAACCTGGAGAACATCTAGGCATCTCAGTGTGTGTGATTTTGATAACCGCCATTAATCCTGAACATGGTGTGAGGTCAAAACCTAATTTGTAAACACAGCATATAAGCTGAATTTTCTTTCTTTACATTCCCATTGTTGCAGAAGAAGTTGAACACTGCTTTACATCTTTCTTACTACCTGAAATTGGTTTAAAAAAAGGCTTTTTGTAGGTTACTTAAGAAATCTGTAAAATACTTTAAACTGCATCCCTGTCAAAAGTGGTCATCACAGCAGGCAGCTTAGCATATTTGATTTGTGAATATTTTCTTCCGGATCAAACCAGGCATCTTTTCCTTGTTAAGCAAAAGTGCAAACCACTACACCACAGAGCACTTGGCGAGTTTGTATAAGCACAAAAATGTCTTTCTTTTGTGAACATATCCCTGCTGTTCATTTCTCTGTTAGAGTATACCATCACCATGTATGACACCAAGAGCAGAGAGCTGCGCTGGAATGCCACCTACTCCGACTACGCCTCCACCCTCCCTGACGATGACACCAAATACAGTAAGATCCTTGGAGAAGTCTGTGTGTTTTATAGCTTTAGTTTCCAACAGACTGACTATAACATGTCTGCTTTTTTCTTTTTTTCTTCCTCAGAGATGGCTCATTTTGTGTCCAATGGTGACGGCCTTGTGGTGACCGTGGACAGCGAATCTGGAGATGTCCAGTGGGTCCAGAACTATAACTCTCCAGTGGTGGCCATGTATATCTGGCAGCGCGAGGGCCTCCGCAAAGTGGCCCATACTAACGTGGCCGTGGAGACCCTACGTTACCTCACTTTCATGTCTGGAGAGGTCGGCCGCATCACGCAGTGGAAATACCCATTTCCTAAGGAGAAGAAGCCCAAGAACAAATTCATGTAAATTATGCTTTTGTGTGCTTCACTGCTAAAGTGGATATTGCATGCTGGTTCCTGGAGGTCAGAATAGTTTCTTTCTGAATATTGTTAGAGCCAGCCAAACTGATTCATTCAGTTTCTGGAAACAAGCATTGGCTAAGAGTTCTCTCAGGCATGTTTCAGCATTTTGTGTGAATCACACTAAGAGGGTGGAATCAAAATATACTTTTATTTATCCAGCCTTTGATTGCGTACTGTTTGAGTTGAGACATGCAATATCTAAGTGGCTGCCAGAAGGCCCGAGGCCTGTACTATTAAGCAATTTAAACATACCCAGAAGCGCAACTGTCCACTAATCAAAGAACTGGGTGTTGGATCTCCAGCTTGCCCTGATTTGTTACCAGTTCTTCAACTGGTAAATGTGCTTTGTAGTTAAAAAGACTTTTATGGGGCTTTGTTAGACTAAAAGTGTTAGATAAATACAGACCATTTACATCATCATTTACCAAAAGCAAAATGGCAATCACACAACTGTGGTTATCAACTCTGGAGGTTTTCCAAATCTAGCTGCGAGCACGTCCACATAGCATCAGTGTTGGTCCCAGATAACCTGTTGCAACGGCTGAGCTGAACATTATTCACGAGAAAAACAAATCATCTGAAAAATGAGCAGTTTACAAATAACTGCCGTATCACTGTGACATCATTAAGACAAAAGTAGATCTAGATAGTTTCAGCCTCATTCTTTCTGCTGCAACCTTGCTGTTGTTAAACTCATGTTAAACATTTAGGGGCAAGTAAAGTAGAAATACAAAAATATAATTCAAATACCGTCTCAAGTACTTTGGAGCATTAACAGGTTGTGTAACGTCTTTACACTGACATAAAGGAGAGTTTCACTGACCCGGCTCACTTAAGATCAAAGTGTTCTGTATGTGGCCTTTGATGTAAAATGAGTTTGACATCCCTGGTTTAGACCATGATGTTCTATTTTCTACTTTTTAAAAAAAAAAAAAAAAAAAGATAATTAATTGTTTGGCAATGATTTTACATGCACTGTTCTTTTAGCTTAAACACAACTTGCTCCAGAGCCAGTTAGATCTGCAGAGCAACTAACGTACCAAAGAAACAAGTGACCCGCCTCCAAATCCCTGAAAACCCAGGTTTATACCAGAAGCCTCCTCGCTAACCTAAAGGCCAATTCTGTATTACAAGCCTCTAGTTTCACCTGTTGTTTCGCACTCTTGTATATTTTTACGTCTTGTATTAACACCTGCTGATGAAAAACATTCAGTGGGTTTCGGTACCTAGATCCTCTGTGAAAGTTTCGCCTGTATAGAGAGGTGATTTCAGGGAACTTGTATTTTTTATTTTTTGGAAGTGGTTTTGAATTTTTCATGGTGTGTAGATTCTGTTGTTAGGTTGCTTTATTTTGACTCTGCTATTTGTTTTGCAGGGCTACTTTGTATGTGGGCAAATACTCGACCAGTCTGTATGCTTCTCCCTCCTTGGTGCATGATGGAGTTACTGTGGTGGTGAGTGATAGCTGCATTTCTGTGTTCATTTCAGTAAAACATAAGTTGTGCATGACAGAGCAAAACATCAGTCAACAATCCTAATAGGTGATCTCTCTGTATCAGGGTTTTTTAATCTGTCTTCATTGTAGTGAGTGTTTTTTGGAAGGAATGTTAAAAAGCTTGTGTGGGTACATCATGCCCATGTTTTGTCTTAGCTTGCCTCAGCTCAGGTCATTTTGACTCACAGGCCTTGACTCCGTAACATTACTGTACTCTTGGGCTTACACAAGAAGCACACGAGGAATCTGCTTGATTACTCTGACTCGCTTAAATGTTTGTATTTGTGTATGTTTAGCCTCGTGGCAGCACATTCCCCATGCTGGAGGGCCCGGATAGCCAGGAGTCGGAAGAAGACAAGGAGTGTGTCATCACACCCAGCACCAGCGTGAAGTTCAACGCTGCGCTCCGTGAGCGGAACCAGGTCAACTTTATGAGGAACTACCTGCTTCTTATAGGTACTACGCCAATATAGAAACCAGACAGTAATATTAGGTCTAACCTACTAGCTTGTTTTATTTTATTTTCTTGATGCAATCAGGAAGCGGGTATCACACCTTTTGTTTATGTGCTAAGGCGTGTAAGCTGGTGGGTTTTGCACACAGGTTTCACACAGTTCAGGACCTTAAATGATCCCGTGTTCTTTCAGTGAAGATTTTGAGCCGACACTGCCCTCTGCTGGATACATTGTGGCCCCACTATAGGCTTTTCTTTGCATTGAAACACAGGCAGAAAATTACAACAGTTGAAATTGGTTTCTAGGTGAATGTTCATAAGTTTCCTAATGATAATGATGACAGTAGTGATATTTTAAAAATGTTCTTTGTTTATCAGGTCATCATGAGACGCCTCCAGAAGCTCACACTAAGATTCTTGAAAAATTCCCCGACAGCTTCCCACGCCATCAAGCTAACGTCATCCCACCAACGACTGACAAGAAAGTAGAGGAGGTTTGTCAGTGTGTCACCCATTAGTTATTTTAAGGTTTTATGCAGAATTTTAATAAATGTACTCTTGCTTTTCTGCCTTTTTCCTCATTTTTGTGTCTCTTTGCCTTCATGTAGAAGGTTAATGACAGTGGTATGGATGATGGGCCCCC
The DNA here is from genome assembly GCF_963576455.1 of Neolamprologus multifasciatus. Taxonomy (NCBI): domain Eukaryota; kingdom Metazoa; phylum Chordata; class Actinopteri; order Cichliformes; family Cichlidae; genus Neolamprologus; species Neolamprologus multifasciatus. Next base: position 16,043,368 of record NC_140442.1, read on the forward strand.
TTCAGCTGTCCCTGAGACGTCTATCCAAGAACCTGGGACTGGTGGCCGCGGTGTGCGCCCAGAGGCCCCGGTGGATTCGATGCTTAAAGACATGGCTACCATCATCTTCTCCACATTCCTCCTGGCTGGCTGGGTTGCCTTTGTGATTACATACCCCAAAGTAAGTCAGTTACAGCATTCCATTGAACTGTTGATCATTTAAGATTAACTGTGAGGTTTAAAAAACTGTCATGAAAGAAGTAGGAAGGAAAACCTAAAGTATTTCAAGTTGATTAGCAATAAAGCATTGTATTAGTTTTTAATAAATTATGGTAATACATAATTAATATTTCCCATTTCTAACTAGTTGAAGTGGAGCTAATGTTAAGTGTTTTATATAAAATGAGGTTATAGAATAGAGGAAATGGAGCCTGATCAGTTTGTTTTTTGGGTATGATCACACTTTTTAAAATTAAATTTTAGCTTTTGCATCTCTCAGAACTTCTAAAATTGTGCACTGGCTTTTCAAACATTAATTTCTGAGAAATATTATAGATGATTTTAGAGAATTTGTTAATCTCTAGATTGCTCCTAAATTGCTTTTCACCCTGGGTTCAAAACCAGAATGAACAGTTATTGTCACCTAAAATAGTTGCTAGGTGACAACACATATTTACAATTAACTGCTGTGTTCACATCACTCACAGCTACTAATCAGTTGACATAGAGCGTTAACACATTATTTGTCTTCTAACAGAGTATGCACAAGCAGCAGCAGCTGCAGCACCAGGAGTTCCAGAGACAGATGGAGGAGAGGTTGGAGATGCTGCAGAGGCAGCAGCCTTTTCCACCTGCAGAAGTAGGCATGGGTTTGACTCTAGAGAGCGACTACCTGGAGGTGGCACGCACTCGCTCCGAATGCTCAGACCACAGCAGCCCCAATGTCACCCCTCGTGCCTCCAACCACTCCAACTTGTCTGTGTCTGAGCTGGGGAGCTCAGCCAATGAGCACGAAGATGGAGGTAACGACTGGAAAATTGCAGCCACACTCTTTAGGCTTGTTCAGCACTTAAATGGTTTAGCTTTCACTGACCAACATTTGTATTATCAGAGGCAGACTCCAGTGTTGTCAGAGTGGGGAACATAACTTTCCATCCCAAAGAGGTCCTGGGACATGGTGCTGAGGGGACTATTGTTTACAAGTAAGTTAACCAGCTAGTCGTTATTCACAGTGGTGATTTTTTTAAACTGTAAAATGCTGATGACCAATGTTGTATTTTTACCATTTCTCCACTAGGGGTCAGTTTGACAACCGTCCAGTTGCAGTGAAGAGGATTCTCCCAGAGTGCTTCAGCTTTGCAGACCGAGAAGTTCAGCTGCTGAGGGAGTCTGATGAGCATCCAAACGTCATCCGCTACTTCTGCACGGAGAGGGACCGTCAGTTCCAGTACATCGCCATTGAGCTGTGCGCTGCCTCCCTTCAGGAGGTAATCACTGACTTTTTTAGGAGTATGGAGAAGCTGATTTTAGGTTTCCTTAAAAGTGCCTTACTCCTGTGTCATTTGCATGTAGTTGTCTGAATTTAAGTCTAGCACATGATGGTTTTCATTGTCACTTTCTCACAACAAGTAAAATAAAGGACTTCCTATGTTAAAAATAATGTCGCAAAAAGTCTCTGATTGTGCTAATGGCTGTCCTTCATCTCTCTAGTATGTGGAACGAAAGGATTTCAATCGTCATGGACTTGAGCCTGTTATGCTTCTCCAGCAGACCATGTCTGGACTGACCCATCTGCACTCCCTCAACATTGGTATCCATCACTGAATACAAAATAGTGTTCATGTTTTCATTATCATTAAGTTTTTTGTGTGCCTAAACAACTCTTTCTGTCTTTTTCTTTTTGTCCTCGTATTTTTTTCTCCAGTCCACAGAGACCTGAAACCTCACAATATTCTAGTGTCCATGCCCAATGCACACGGTCGGGTCCGCGCCATGATTTCAGACTTCGGCCTGTGTAAGAAGCTCGCAGTGGGCCGCCACAGTTTCAGTAGGAGGTCTGGGGTGCCTGGCACTGAAGGCTGGATCGCACCAGAGGTCCTCAGCGAGGACTGCAAAGACAACCCAGTGAGTTGGTGGTAATTCTGCAGCTCTGTAATTATTACTGCAAAGTCAACTCTTACTGTCTCTATTGAGGAAATAAAACTTCCAACCGATGCAAGTTTAGCTAATACTTGATATTTGAAGTGGATGCTTTTGAGAATAAGATGAAAAAATTTTCAAAGGATTGTAGAACCCATTCCAGGATTAATAACAATAATACTAATATATATGTTGCAACAATGCTTTTAAATTGGTGTTAGCCTACATGCTGGATAATTTGTGTAAACAGAAGAAACCTTGTTGATGATGATGATGTTGATGGTTATGGTTCTGTTTCATTATACACAGCTGTGACCTTCTCTTTTCTTCCTCTCTGTCCCTTGTAGACCTGCGCAGTTGATATCTTCTCTGCTGGTTGTGTCTTCTACTACGTTGTGTCCCAGGGAAGCCACCCTTTTGGCAAATCACTGCAGAGGCAAGCAAACATCCTACTGGGCTCGTACAGCCTGGACCATCTGCAGAATGACAAACATGGTGAGGATTCGGCTTCTGGTTTTGGTAAAAGTAATGCAGGTTAAGTCATATGATTGTGTTGTTTGAGGACTTTGGGGTTTCTCATTTTAAGGCAAAATTATTTAAACCTTTGAAGATTTTCCCAGTGTGTCCACATAGTCCTCTGAGTTATGGAAAGGTTTCTTTAAACAGCACATCCTGATAGACTTCAGACCCGCAGACAAGAACTGGTTCATTCGGACGAGAAAAAAACAAACAGATACAAACTTGACAATGTAGCCGAAACATATCACTGAAAGTAAAAAGAAATACACGTTTAAGGAGATTCATATTCAAATTTTGGACAAAACAAAAAGTTAGAAAGAGGAGCAAAAGATGCAATATTTAAACCACATAAGTGTCTTTGAAAAGAGTTGTTGTTGTTTTTTTTATGTGTGTGTCTTTGTAATTATATGTGTTAAGAGGTGTGGCACATTGTCAGAACTACTATGTTTATGTCTTGCCAGGTGACATTGTAGCCAGAGATCTAATAGAGCAGATGCTGAGCATGGATCCCCACCGGAGGCCTTCGGCTGAAAGCGTTCTTAAGCACCCTTTCTTCTGGAGCCTGGAGAAGGAGCTGCAGTTCTTTCAGGTTACTCTTGTTTTTACCCTACCTGGTAAATTTCACTGCATGCTGTAAAAACGACTCCTCTGACACTGTTCCCGATGTGGTGTAAACCTTGCCAGTATACAGTGGTACTGCAGACTAGTCTGTGTTTAGACCCTGAACTTCCTTTAAATGTTCTAAATGGTGTAGTAGAGTATGTTCAGCTTCCCTTTTTAATAATAAGCTTCTGTATAAATTTAAAAACAAGTGTTTTTGATTACTGTGATATTAACTTCTACAATACATTTTTTATTTAAATAATACAATAATATTGTCATTGAGAACAACACTCCAGACTGCCTGCCATATTATATTCACTGGTTGTTTTTTGTTTTTGGTTGTTTTCAGGATGTGAGTGACAGAATAGAAAAGGAACCGCTGGACGGACCAATTGTGAGACAGCTGGAGAGAGGGGGGAGGGCTGTTGTCAAGGGTGACTGGAGAGAGCACATCACAGTGCCACTGCAGACCGGTATGAGACTGACTGCACAAACTCCTGAAGCCTCTTTTTGTAAAACGTTCTTCTTGTTTGTTGTGTGAAATTAGACTTGACAGTATTACATGTTACACAGTGACACGTATACTAGTTCACTTTACAGCTTGTTTAAGTGCCTCCCTGTATGTTCAGTTGCATGCAGCATCCTGCTGCAGGAAAACATTTGAGCATGTGGTTAATTAAGCATGCTACTTCCTGTCAACAGCACCAGTTGACCCAGTATCACAGCAACAGATTCTCCATGAACTCTGCGCTCATTTTTATTGACATAAAACATTTGGAACAGATATTAATGATTAATGCAGAGATAATGTTGATAACATAAAGGCATCACATTTAATAAAGATGAAATGGTACACATACCTTTTTATATGTTTTTAAATACAAGAGACACTTGGAACCATGCTCAGTTCAAGCTACAGCTTCAATAGTTTCAGGACTTCCTTTGTACTGATTCTGTGTTTAGAATTAATTTTTATGATCAATGCCTGAGCTCTGAGTTTTCCTTGTGTGGCAGATCTGAGGAAGTTTCGCTCCTATAAGGGCGGGTCAGTCAGAGACCTCCTGCGTGCAATGAGAAACAAGGTAAGAATTTATCCTTTATACCAAACAGCTTTGTGCTAAAGTGAGCCTGTTTTGCCACAGTCACATTCATGGCTGACCTTACTTCAACAGAAACACCATTATCGAGAGTTACCCGCTGAGGTCCAGGAGACTCTGGGCTCCATCCCCGATGACTTTGTCTCCTATTTCACCTCCCGCTTTCCCCACCTGCTGATGCACACCTACCTGGCCATGCGGACCTGCGCGCCTGAGAGACCATTCCTGCCTTACTACTGCTCTGCAGAACAGCTTGCTAAGACACAGGCCCAGTTAGCTCACCATGGGCCGCAAAGACATAATGAGCCATGCACTCAACACCTGCCAACATACACATCGCATTCGTCACTGCCGGAGCAGGTGTGTCACACAGCAGCTACTGAATCAGTGCCCTCATCAGCACCGGAGCCCGTATCGTCACATATCCCGGTTCAGACAGTGCAGCCGGCAGAGCCAGAACCGTCCACACAGACTGACTCACACAGTCAAACCTCAGAATCAACTCTCAGGCAAAGAGAATCCAATCAGCCTGAGGTGACCCCACTGACAAATCCTCCTATACTGGACAACAAACCAGTGTGAAATAGACTAGAGCCAGGTGGATCCAGCTCAGATGGGAGCACTGCCTTAAAGTGTGAGGGAGACAAAAGGAATGGTTGGACTCCTGGTTGTGGCTGTGCTGTGAGTCGGTGAGGACCAGGCCTGCAGCGCCTGGGATTCACCGCCAGACGCGGCCGCTGCATCCTGCATTAAGTGCCTTCTGCTAACCTGCATTAAAATGATCCCCAACACGAGACTATCCACGAGCCACCCTGAGAAATCCAGCAGGGTGTTGGATGTTTTATTGTAGCCGAACTGAGTGAAGAAAGCTTTTAATTTTATTACGGCATGTCCAAAAAGGTGTATCTGGTCTCCATTGTGGGGAAATGGGTCCAGATGTTGTTGAACACTTGGGTAGTTTTATTGTGCAATGTTGTGTACGTCTTGGTGAGCCTGTTCTCTGCACAGATACTGTATGTATATTTTTGTACAGACCAGTTCAGAATTTGGATCATTGATGATAAATTACTTGATGTGGCCGTTGTGCCTTTTTTTTTTGGTTTTCCCCTTTTTAATATCACTGTGCTGTATGTGTACAGATGTTTTAAAATTGACTATGCTAAATGTGCTTGATTCCATTTAATGCTGCTGCTAGACTGCTTCTCTTTTGTCAATCAAGACTATTGAGCTGACTCATTAAGAGTGGGCTCCTCCAAAGGGTGTTCAGGGTGACGTCTGGATACAGTGGGGTTTTTGTAATCCTCCTCTTTATAGAGTCAAATTAGGAGTTTGGAAGTCAGGCTGCAAAATGCTTGTGTAATAACTTTTTCAGGGGTGTCAAAGTGAAGTTAATGACTTGCACATTAAATTCTATTGTTTTTATACTGATATTTTGTGTGTTTTATGAGTGTGCTGCATGTCACGGCAGGGATTTGAAAGTCAAATACTTTACCTGCAAGCGCTTGAAGCAGCTGGTCTTGTCTGGGTTAGCCACAGATATGGTTAATATTGATCAAAATAGTCTAGAGTACAACCTCTCCTTTTCTCATATTAAAAGGTGTGAAACATTGCAACGTGGCAGTTTGACCACAAATTAATCTGTTGTACCCCAAAAAGAATCGGGGCGGTAACAAAGCTGCACCAGTGCGTGTCAGTCAGATAATGATGTTCCTATATTTAAAGCCAGACTTTACATATTAGGAAATAAAATTCAAATATAGTTTATCCCAGAAGAATTGCAGACTGAGCGCTTTAAATTCAAGGAAATGATGCCCGTTTACTCTTAGATGAGAACATCAGTGTCAGATTATGTGCACATTTTATATTTTGAAATGTTAACTTAAAAAAGCCACACTAGATACATAGAAAAGATTTGGGTCACACCTATTAATCTTTTAATATAGATGTATAAAAACAAGAACCTAGCCATACAGTCTACCTTTCAAATATTACTGAAAGACTGAGTTATTCTAAAGAGCTCACTGTATTGAGTGTGGTGCTGTAATAGGATGCCACTCTTTTAACAAGTAACAACAAGATATCCCACAACAGGTTTGTGGGATATCTAGTAAGGAAGACAGTTCACAATCAGCTTTTAGTGTTATTGCAAAGTGGCAGACCATTGCATAAATCTTTCCAATACTTTGCTGACACCTTAACTGCAGAGCTTCAAAAGTCCTCTGGCATTATCATCAGCACAAAAACTGTTCACCTTGATATTCGTGATGTAGTTTTTCTTGGCTAAGTGTTCCTATAGGTGGCCCAGTACTTTTGCCCATGTAGTGTATCTCAAAGACGATAAAGAATTCAAGTACTGGGTACTACCCTGTAAAATGCTTCATGTGGTGTTTGGAGTATGAGGGGTTTACACACAGGAGAAGAAGAAAATATTATTAGGCTTACTGTAACTTAGATTAGTTGATTAGATGAAAAACAATCTAGTTTTTACCTGTTACATAATTGACCATCAGTAATGTCATTGGAAACCTGCAGATATCAGCGACCTGTGCTACTTTGTATTGTCCTTCAGGGCACTGCTGACAACAGAGAATAATCCAATCCGAAGAATTTACTCTGTGAGCAGTCAGTCACTTTCATTATTTATAGCAACTGTCCTGTAAACACACTCCTCCACATATGCAGTGGATATTCACCCTCCGTAGTTGTTGAAACCCAACCTGGGCTCTATTTCAGAATGGTAAACATGAGTGCATTTATGTTTTGCTTAAAAGATGCCTTATGAAAATAAAACAAATTAGTTTAATAGCTTTTTAAAGCTTTTACAGTATTCTGCCAGTGTGTAAGTTTTAATTTTTAACTGACCTGACCAGCTTTGGTTACTCTTTTCAGCTTGCTGGTACTGAATTATGTAAACAGTCACTCCTTGGTTGAAACTAAGGTGTGACTCAAATAGGTTACTAATTGTGATAACATGCTTTGTACTGTTCAGGCTAAATAAGTTCACCCAGTGCCCTTTTCCCCATTTGGATAGCACTTGCTCTAGCTTTCTTTGGAACCTAAGAAATCTAATTTTTAATATTACCAGTTGTTTGGCCACTTGTGCTTGACTGAAGAAATAAAATTGAAAAGGACATTTGTCATTGACAAAAAAAAGGAAATGCTAATTTATCACACATCCATAAATATAACTAATGTGATCAGAATTCACTGCACAATGTGTTTGTAGATACAGTTTTTCTGTTTTTGAAGATATTTTAAAAGCTTTGTGGTTGCCACATTTTTTTATCTGCTCAGATGTTGATTTATTTTGTTGCTTCTCTTCATCCCTGAGGTTTTTGTTTTTAGACTCCTGCTACTGGTTGTCGGGTGGGAGGAAGAATGTAAAAATGTTCTATTCCTCTCTGTGTCTGTTAGCAGTCTAGCCTTATAAGGTCTAATCTTACTGATTGTCTTCAAGCTTCACAACAATATACTAGGCCTTGGGGGACGTGAGTACCTAGGTGAGCTAAGCATTTGACCTCGATCTTTATTGTTAGCAGCCAAGGTCAAAATTCACCTTTTCAAAATTCAAATTTTCAAGAAACCATATTGAGTAATATATCAAATAAAAGAACATGGATAGTGAATTAAAAGACACGTATTTTTTTTAAATACGATGCTCTACGCCGTCACAATGATTCATAACAGGATATCATCAGCATTCTGTAATTTAAAAACAAATCATAAAAAATGTATGGCAACTTATTTTTGACCACTTAAAATTTCATATTGAACTTTGATGTTATTTCTTGTAATTTCTGCTGACCTCTTGGCCAGATCGCCCTTGAAAACAACATTTTTAATGGCAATGAGACTTTTTATCCGAATAAATAAGGGACGTATAAAAGTGATTTTGCCATAAACTGATCACAGCTTATACTTTGTGACAAGAAGGTTCTTTCTATCTCAAAATTACCTTATATTATTTATGAAAGAGAAGTTTGACTTATGTTTGACAGACTATTATTTATAGCAATTTAAATACAGTCATTTTTTTGTACTTAATTTTTGGCAAATACCAAAAATCCCTTCATGGGATAGGTTAGGTTCTGTTTCTCCAAAAACAAAACACGTTTTGTTTGCACTTGTCACGACACCGATCAACCAAGTTGGTTGAAATGGAGGCGGAGTCAACTGGATCCGCTCTCCCTGCCGAGTGCGCGCTCCCGACGCAGGTAAAACTAATTCTGTAGGGGACAACTACCTTGGCACGCCCTGGAAACAACATAACAGTGGGCCTGAATCACAGGCGGCTCTTCTTTCTTTGTACCTCTGTAAGCTTGCAGTCCGGAGCAGAGAAAGGACTGTTTTTCTTTTTTGTCGGCATTTCTCTAAGGTAAGATAATTTCCTTTCCATATTTTGTAGATCTACAGTGATTACGTTCTAAAAATAACATGCGATAGGTGAAATCCACGAAGTAGCCAGCTTTATTTATTTATTTTATTTTTTACAATTATTATAGATGTTTTAAGGCTGTAAAACCCCTCAATACACATGGTTAGCATCTTCCTCTGCCTTTTGGGTGCTACCGCAGGTACCTTTGCGATCAGGACGCAAAACAATGTGCTGTAAAAACAACAACAACGTCAAACAAACAAACAAACAAACAAACAAACAAACAAATCATGCAAAATTGCACAAAAAAATAAATAAATAAAAAAATCAGCGAAACAGCGAGGCCGCGAAAGGTTAACCGCGTTACAGCGAGGGACCACTGTAATGGCTTTTTGCCTCTTTGCCAGAAGTTTGAAAGTTTGAAATCACGTCTTCTCCTGTATAACCACCTGTACTTTTAAGTTATTCGGTTAATGCACTACAATATGATTCTAATATACTGAACTCGTTTGCTCTGACCTCATATTGTGCAGTCTTCTTATGGGGATAAACATGTGAAAAATTGTAATTGCTTGTAGGTAGTTACGTGTTTAGTGAGTCAGAGTTAAGATACGCATAAGACATCTAAACTATTATTATTGTTAACTTCACCTAAGGTCGAAGTTTACCTTGGAAATCTTTTTTCAAGAAATCCTATCCATTAAGTTTATCAGTGGTTTTTGAAATACTCAGACCAGTTTAGGCATGCCCTGGTCATGCCACACATGGAAAGAACATCTGATGCTGCTACATCACACGTTTCACCCTTGCAGCAATGATCATCCTAAGAGTAAGGAAAACTTACTCTTAGAATGGGGATGTGACTGTCCAATGTTTGGCTCAAAGGTCTACTTGGAAAACTGTGTTTTCTTCAGTCCAAAAACAAAGATAGTAAGCTGGCAACTAGTTGCTACCCCTGTCCACATACCAGCATGCCCTGAGCATAGCATGAGGAAAATTGTTTGCTACGGTTGCCTGTAGTGCCTGAGAGCTGTAGTCGGACTTGTTCCACATGGGTGTTGGAGCAGGTCATTGACAGACAGATTGGTGCAGCATCTGCAGTGATGTGATCCTGTACTGCTCTGTTTTGGTGAAGTGAAAGTATGAAAGTAAAGCTGTAGATTTCCGGGCCATTTACATTCCTAACCTCACCTATGATCATGAGCTGTGGGTGGTGTCTCAAAGAATGAGACTGAGCTTAGTCATCTGGGAGGGGCTCAGAGTAGATCTGCTACTTCTTTTTATTGAAAGGAACCATTTGAGGTGGTTCGTGCATCTGACTGGGATGTGTCAGGCGTGTTCTACCATGAGAAGCCATCGGGTAGACCAAGGGCATGGTGGACAAATTTAGACTCTGGGCTCCCTGGTGTTTTTATCAAAAGGTCAAAATGGCCCTGACTGGTTTCACCAAATGAATGCAAAACAAATAATGTTTATTCAAAATTACTGAAAACTAAAGTTTCAAGTTGTATTAAAGTATAGATTTTTGCTTGACAAAATATGCGTGTTAACTGTAACTTTCCAAAAATAATAACCCTCCATGTTTTCTTTAGATTATATTAATTGCATAACTAATAATGTTTTCTTAAGAAATAACTTTTGTTATTGATTTTCTCTTATTGCTTCTTATGCTAAATAGTCTGAGGGGTTTCACACGTATAAAAATGTGTGTGTGTTTAAAAAAAAATGTTGATTGGATGAAAATTAACATGGACCTGCTTACACAGCTGGGGCTTCTCTAATTTTACTGGACAGTACTGTCTAATAATAAATTATACAAACAACACTGTAAAGAGTTGTTTTATCTAGTATTCTGCCTCAAAGATCCTGTAATTCCTGTAAAAAAATGTCTTTTTTAAATGTAAAAAATTGACAGTGTCTTGCATGGAATTCAGGAAATTGGCTCTTGGTACAGTAACGGTAACAGGAAAGATAACATGTACTAATGCTATATTCAATTCCAGATATAAGGGTTCACGATACAATTGTAAAACATAAATGAACCACAAAAATAACAGGACTTCCTGTGACAGTGTCTATTTTTTGGCAGATGGAAGGTGACGATAAGTAAAAAGGAATGCTTGTAATGTGACCAAAGAAAAAAGAAATCATGGGTGAGTAAAGTTGTTTTTTATTTGCATATATGACATTTTTAGGTTTCTTCTGACTAATTAAAATAGAAAATATTAATTAAAATTGAAAGTGTACAAATTTTTTTTGTACACTCTGTTTTAACATATTAGATTAACATCAACACTTCAAAATAAATGAGGAATAAAAAGCATATGTGTCACTTAAATAATTCGCAACAGCAGCCAAAGTTTTTGAGTCACCTCAAAAACTTTGGCTGCTGTTCATCTGTAGTGAGTGTACCCAGATAGCAAAGTTTTTCTATTTAGGTAGGCTGTCTGTCTACTGTTTTTCTGAGCTGTCATTATATGGGGTGAGACGAATCCATGTCTAGTTAAACTTTGTGAAAGGAGTCTGATATGGGTGATGAGTCTCAAACTCACTTCTGTTCAATAACAGTGATGCTAAAGTAAGTTGCTGAGGATATCCAATAACTTTTTTTGTTGGTAAGTGCTCATTTCGCACTTGTTTAACTGTTTTATGCATAGTCAAATCTTCTTTTTTTTTCTCTCACAGCTGACATACCTCAGCAATCACTCAAAAATTGGACTGGATCTCAAGTAAGCAACTGGCTAAGATCGATTGGCATAAAGGAACAGTACATAGAAAGACTCTATGAAGAAGAAGTAGATGGACAAATCCTACTTGCACTGGATGAGGACTTTCTAAAAACAAAAATTTGCATGAAGTCGGGGCCTGCTCATTTGATTATTCAGAAAAGAGACGAGCTTAGAAACACATTTCAAGAGAAGAAAAAACCTACCTATGCAAATAAAAATGACTTTGAGGAAAAGAGAAGTCGGAAATCAGTTCAGCGTCTTCCAGGAGAAAGTGAAGATACTCCAGCACAAACTGCAGAGAGAGATCAAGATGTCTTTGAGGGGAGACAAGCTGCTTTGGCTTGCGTATTGATCTCAAAGGAAGACTGCCAACCACGACCATTCGATCAAGAAGGGATTGATTTCTTATATGTAAAACACAGCATCCTGCAGCCTGAATCAGGTGCTTTTAATCTGATATCGCCATGCCATGAATTTAAGTCCTTTGCTCTAGCTGCTACATTGGATCGCACAAGACTCCAAGCTAAGTTTGCCAAAGAAGTTCTTAAATTTGCAACTGGTTGTATGAATATCAGATCAAATGGCACAATACACTTTGGTGTGATGGACAGCAAGGAGGATGGAGGATATGTGCATGGCGAGATAATTGGTATACCTGTAGCAAACAAGGATATTTATGTCGATGCTTTGGACTACATTGAAAGGAGTTTCTCCTCTGACAAAGAGCACATACGCCAGTGTGTGCGACCGCCAAGGTTCATTGAGGTCATGGATCGACAAAGTACAGAAAAACGATATGTGGTAGAGGTTGACATTGTGCCATCAATAAGTATTGTCAAGGGCAAATTGTATGCAGTTCGTCTGCCAAATTTCAAAGAATCAACAAACAAAGTAGAGTTTGAGAAAGAGACGATTTTGCGAAGAGTGGGTTCAAAAACGGAGCCAGTGAGTGACAAGGACCTAAGTGACTTTTACCAAAGAGTCAAAGATCGTGATGCTCAAAGAGAAGAAGCAGAAAACAGTCATTTCCTTATTGCTCCAGAAATGTGTCAAGACCTTGGAAGGAAACTCACCATGCTGATGACCAGTGGTAAGAAATTCATTGAAAAGGAAAATTGGTTCATACTCATAACAAACAAATTCAAACCTGATGACCTTTCCAGTATCGACTGGCTGCTTAACATGAATATTTTCTGCGTGTTCGACTTTGACCCAGACTCAAAGATGTCAGGTCTTTGCAGTAGATACCTTGAGTACCGTGCTGCAAACATGCATTTCTTGCAGAGCTACAGAATATCTGCTGGCACAACCATCAAAGAATTCACAAACCACCTGCGTTTGTTTGATCAAACTAGTTGGATCTTTTGCAATGGGCGGAGTGACTTCAAAGGAAATGAAACTTCATGTGACGAAATGACTTGGATCAAAACAAAAATGACTTTACTCCGAGAGTCTGTGTCTTTGATCTGTAAAGAGGTTTTGCCAAAAGGTACATTCCAGGTCATATTTCTGTTAGCATCACCAGTTGAGAAACCACTCTTGCACACCTTCTATGAGTTTTTCACAGACATGGAAGGTCATGAAGACATCATCTGCATCTGTGAATCAGAGAAAACCTTCCAGAAATGGCAAAGCTTTGCAGAGGGTTCATGTGGGAAAGAAGCTGTAGACAAGTACAGCGTTGTTGGAATGAAAATGAGTCACATTAATGCAACTCTGCAACATATACAACCTGTAAAAGTGTGTGTCACCAAACACTTGCCGGTCTTTGTGAAAGGGATATGTCTTCTCGAAACACAAGTAGAGGAACAGATGTACTCACTGGAGATTCTGACGGTCAATCATTGTGATGAAACAAGTATAGACTTCATCAATGAAGAAAAAGAAAACATTGAACACCAGTTCTACCGTGGTGGGAGAGTGACCTGGTTGAATTTCTGGCTTGCTGAGAACAAATATGTTGAGGTCATTAAAAGAGATGCTTATCACGATACTTCCAAACTTCTCAACGATGCATTGAAATATAAGGCAGACCAGACTCCAGTGAATATCATAAACATCTACCATCACCCAGGAAGTGGTGGAAGCACTGTGGCAAGACAAGTGCTGTGGAACAACAGAAAAAGTCTAAGGTGTGGAGTTGTGAAGCCCTCATATCCAGTTTCTGTTGTTGCACAACATGCAGTTGAACTAAGAGAATATGAAGAAAAGGATCCACAGAGATGTCTTCCTGTGCTGCTCCTCATTGAAGACTCAGACAAAGAATATCTAGATGATCTCAGGAATGAATTAGAGGTTGCCATTAATGTTAAGCAAATCCAGTATGGCACCCTGTGTTTCATTTTGCTGAGCTGCAGACGTTCCCATGATCCAGAGAAAAAATGCAAGGAGTCTCCTTTACAGAATGTGTCTGTCACTCATAAACTATCTGATCAGGAGAAGAGAAAGTTTGCTGGAAAACGGCAGGAACTTGAAGAGCGATATGAACCTCAGTTCATTCTGACGTTTGTTTTGATGAGTGAAGGATTCAATGAAGATTATGTTCATCAGTTTGTCAAACATCTGCTGAAAGGCATTGACCACCACTCTATTGTCACTCGACTCATTAGCTATGTAGCATTGCTGAACACGTATGTTCAAAACTCTTTCATTTCTCAATCGCACTGTGAAGCTTTGCTTGCTTTAACCTTTCATTTGGAGAGGTTTCGCCGGCATGGGTTTGAGAGATCCCTCAGCGATCAGGCTAAGCTAGTCTTCTTGCACCTTCGAGATGACAAGACACACATTGAATCAATCAGAATCATCCACCCACTTGTTGCAAAAGAAATTCTTCAACAACTTCTGGGTCCTCAACAAACCCAAAGTAGCTTGGCAATGGATTTGCTCAGTGAGGATGTGCTCTTCGAGCACAGATTTGGAAGGGATGAGTATCACACATTTTTGAGACAACTTTTCATTCGGAGATCCAGGATAAGCAAAGGAGATAAATATGATAGCCTTTTCTCTCCTTTCATTGAACATGTGTGTGGAAATGAGAAAAGCCCAGACAAAGCAATTGAGTTGCTCATAGAAGCGTTCCAGCGTTTCCATAATGATCCATTCTTTGCACAACAACTTGCTCGTCTTCATTACACTTATGAAAAGTTTGAAGAAGCTAAACACTGGGCAGAGACAGCAGCTAAACAGCTGCCCAACAACTCCTATATACTTGACACAAAGGGGCAGGTATATAGGAAATGGTTCCAAGCAAAATGCAAAACAATCGAAAATGTACGAAAGACAGCACAGAACACAGCAGATGCTGTAGAAACTGCACTGAAAGCACTTGAGTGTTTTCAGGAATCTGAAAGAGCAGCTGATGCTGATATGGAAAATGTCAACACTTCAGGGTTTTTTGCTGAAGTTGAAGTTGGGTGCAGCCTGCTCAAACTGATCTCGTCATTGCAAGTGTTTGCAAATAGATCCAATGGCCATGCAGAATGTATGAAGTACCTATTAACAGATTACATTCCAGAAGAAGTTAAAGATGCTTGGGCACCATTTCATGACCGCTTGAAAAAGCTTCATAAGACAATGCAGGATGCATTGGAGTGGATCTCAGAAGATCTGAGTTACTTCCAGACAGACATTGGTGCAGATGAAGATGAGACGCCTGAGAGTCCAGAGGAGAAAATAAGCCATCCACTGATATGGCTGTCAAAAAAATCTGCTGAGTATGGAAAGTACTTCAGTGAAGCTTATTCTACTGCAGTCCTACAGCATAGTAAATCAATCCCAGCCAACCTCACACCTTTCCAAAAACGCATGATCATCTATCATTTTGGTGGTGGCAACATAACATCCATCCTCTCTAAGCTAATCGATCAGAAGGACGCAGTACGTCTTCTAGAGCGTATCCTCTCTCTCTACCCCAGCAATCCATTAAATGCCAAATTTGGTCAAAGGGATATTGTCAATTACATAGCGGCCCATATTTCTCTGAACTGTCTGTCACCACAAAATCAAAAGGTAGCTCCTCTGAAAGATCTGCAGGCACTTTGTTGTCAGTTTCCATCTGATAAAAGGAAATGTTTGCCAAGTGCCTTGTTCTTGCTTACATTGCTATTCTGGCCAGAGGATGACAACAGTGAGCATGAGAAAGAAACCAAATATGAAATTGTTCAGTCAGCAGTTGAACAGTTGGAAAAAGGTTACAGGACCAAGATGAAAGACATTCCTCAGCGGAAGAGAAGGCTTTACACCCATTTTTTCCTGGGTAGTGGGAATGGATTGGACAAGTTTGTCCACAAGAAAAAGTTTGAAAGAATCACCAAGTGGTTCTCAGTCTCTGAGAAACGTATGAAATGGTTTAGTGGTGAGGCATGGAAGATGCCAGAAATTGCCATAATGCTGAAGCGGGTTTCTGGGTGGACTGAAGATGGAGTGGTTTATCTTGAAGGGCCTAAAAAAAGGAAGTTCCATATCCTGCCTCTATATGTACCTTCAGTGCCTCATAGTAACGAAAATATCACCTTTTACCTGGGGTTCACATTCAAAGGACCCGTTGCCTGCAATATCCTTGTGAAAAAATAGTTTGCTGTCTGTTGACTAGAATCCAGTTTACTACAAAGGGAAAGAAAAGATTACAGATCATGATTCAAAAACACACAAGCCTTATGTTGGTCATTTGGTCAAGAAACACAACTTAAAACATGATTATATTAGTGTATGTATTTAAAGCTAATTTAAAAATAAGGCTGAAGGGGCTTAAAAATAATTTACCACAGTTTTTGTTTGGTTATGATGTTATTTAACCTGGTCATGTTCATTATGCATCTATTTTTTTTTATCATGTTTGAGTATCACATTTTGTATTTCTGCGTCAGTTTAATTTTTAACTGGTACTTGTATTCTGTGTATTTTGTGTATACGTGCATTGTTATAACATCTGCCTAGCCTAGAAACCACTTTGGGATAGTCTTGGTTTAAAAATCGTTCTTTTTAAATTTGCTATATAAAGAAAAAAAGTGACTTGAGTAGGAGTATAATATACTGCTACTTCTCTGAATCTGAAAAGATTGCAAATAATAATGCAAATGTATTCTACAACTTGTTAAATGCAATCTTGGTTTTTCTTTTTGAACTCCTCTGTTATCTTGTTATTTTTACTTGGCTTTAAATTCATTTTGAATGAATCTCTTCTGACTGTTTGTAAACTGATTTTACAAACGGTAAAATCAGTTTACACAAATATGGCTCATATTTGTGTATGTGGGTTTTTTTTTTTGTTTTTCTTGTTTTTTGCTAAACAGAAAAACAAAATTGAAGGAAAGGAGAAGGCTGAGGTTGAATGTATGACTTGACTTCAGGGAGACCATTCACAACCTAATCCATTACATGCATAGCAATATTAGCAGCTGTCCGCGTGTTCTTAAAGTATGTAAAGAAAAAGAAATTGAATACATTAAACTCCTTTTCCAGTTATAATTTTCTGGTGTCATTTCTTTGACATTGCTTCTCAATTTGACATCTCCACTTCAACTCAAACTAAAGTGGTGTCACAGTGGAATCACTATCAGCTCTTAATGCAGACTTAACTGGATTATGGCTTCCAATGATGCCACTGCATCAGAGGTTGCTGGACTGATACTTTTTCAAGTATGTGAATATTTTTAAGTTGGTCACATAGTCCGTGTATCTTATACTGTATATTAAAAGTGACATAAAAACAACTACTACGCACTCTACCACTGAATATTTTACTTGTGTCAAGCCAGCCTCCAATTTGTTTTGCATTCCCTGTGTATTCCAAGTATTACGTGAAGAGATGTTGAAACCTGACTTCAAAATACAAGCTCCTGAAGCCTGATTTTCAAAATAAAAGCCCCCAAACTTGATTTCAAAATAAAAGCAACAACTTCAAGTGAATTAAGTACACAATAACAAATATCATTTTGTTTTGATTTCACACTCTAATGTTGGACCCAAATGACACACCCTTGTACTCTAGTAGCACCATGTCAATATCAAAGCCATCTTCTTTTGGATTTCAAAGTAAAAGCCCTCTGAATTTTCATTTTTGAACTACTCTTTCAGTGACTTCATAATGGGCTTAAAAGTTAAAATTCTGTTTCCACAGGATAATTGGAGCTTATATCAACAGTATTCAACCTCACAGTGATACCATGTCAATTTCAAGTCAGTCTGATTTTGCCTTTCAAAGTAATGGCCCTTTCAAATTGCCCATATATCAGTGCCTATATGTCATGACTTCAGAATGCTCTTAAATGGAAAATTGCCTGTTTCCACAGGATAATTTCAGCCTAGATCAACAGCATCCAACCTCACAGTGATATCATGTCAAGTCAGTCTGATTTTGCCTTCCAAAATAAAAGCCTTTTAAAATTGCTCACATATGAACTAGCTGAGCAGTGCACGATGGGTCTGTTGTCTCACTTCACTGTAGCTGTGCTCCTCTTCGCATTTTCTTTATTAGCTTGTTTGTTCATGAATTGCTCTTTCACCAGTGAAGCCCGATAGGTTAGGTCAGTTCATGATGATCGACATGACATCATAGCACATGGACGACTTGTTTATAATCCCGCAAAGCCACAGAACAATTCAAGTCGGGATATACACCCTGAAAGATCCCAGAAATGTAATATTTCCAGAGGCAGTGAATGCGCCATGGCCCCAGAGAGTCGGTTTGACTGTGGCAGGGACAAACTGCTCAGCCAGAGCGAGTGTGAGGACAGAGGATGCTGCTACGCCCCTCTGCCTGACTCCGCAGGACCACCCTGGTGCTTTTACCCCCGTGTGTATCCTGGATATAAAATGGGACCCCTCATACCTACTCCTCGGGGTCAGGCTGCCACACTGACTGATGCCAGCCCCTCATACCTCCCCAAAGATATCTCCACTCTAAGGCTGTGTCCAAATTCAGGGGCTGCTTCCTTAGGAGGACCCAGCCTTCACGGTCTACATGGGCCAGGGTCCTCCGAAGACTGAGAAGGCCGGAAGTGCGAGGCTTGTAAAATGGGATGGTCTAGCCTCTGCTGCTCAGGTTGCCTAGCAACCATGATACTAACTGCTAGAAACGTTTCTTACAGCATTGTTTGACAGAAATGAAGGAGAAATTGTTTTTGTTCATCTGTTTGTTTTTATATGAGCTTTGTTTGGTTTGATAAGTATCTGAGGCTGAGACCACGGGACTGTAAAAACATTATTGTAGGGCTTCATTTCTGTACTGAACACTCATTGTAAGATTAGCTAGTAAATAACAATTAGCTTATGTTGTTCATGAGACTAAAGTCATCTCACTTTGGTAATGTAAATATAATATGGCCAATGTTAAAGTTATTATTTTATTAATCATTATTAGTTATTGAACTTGAACTCTGTGTCAAATACTGAACTTCAGTAAAGATTCAAGTTGCAGTTATTTATATTTCTTATCACCTTCACTCAAAGACAAGTATCTTTGACAGTGTATATATAGATGTATTATATATAAGAGACAAATATTGTTCTTTTAATGTGTTGGCATTACTAAATTTGGCTCAATGCCTACATATATGTGTAAAAAGAAAATGTACGAGCTGTGAAAACTGTTTCTGATAAAATTAAGAGTAGACTGATATATCAAATATTCCTTTATTGGGTGATAAAATCACAACATGTCATAACTGCTTTAAGTCATACAGAATAGATATCAGAGCCTTAAACAGGCTGACTTCTGCTAAATGGGTCAAGCTGGGCAGAAAGTATACAAACATATAACATCCTTATAGAATATGATGTAACACTATAGATCAACTTAGCTCAGAATATATAAACAATTCCAGCAATATGATACAACAAACACAGCAGTGCTACTAATCCAAAATACTTAAAGCTTCATAGAACTGAAACAAACATTTATTTTTAGCTCCATTCTGCTGCTGATACATACTTTAGGTTTCTGAATAGTAAACTTTTTAAAGGCTTTCATAGTGTTTAACCTGAAGGCCCTGAGTACTTTCTCCCACACTGAAAACACTGGGATGATAAAAGTATTTGAACATTACCTAATAAGACTGATTCAGGACAGACAATTAATTATTCTAAACTTTTCTAGCAGTCCTTCACAAACAGGGAACAGTCTGTCTATCATGTCTGGATCATCAGGGGTGCAAAGCCTCACAGATGATGTGTAGCAGTGGGTACCTCAGTCTGTCCTCACTCTGGACACTTGCAGTTGTCACACATGGAAATCAAATAAGCTGCAGGATTCAAACACAAGTGTAACTTATAAATAAATACATGTTCATACTTTTATTACACAATTAGAAAGAAAGAAAAAGAGAGAGAGTGCAGGACAGACAGACAGGTGACAGTCTCAGGTGTATACACTGCTACAAAACAGCACAAGAGAAGGAGGATTAGTGTTTGTGTTATTACGAGTGCTAAACAAGAAGAGTTCCCAGATGGTACAGTGGACACATGTGTGACTCCTGTGATTAAAGCATCTTTCTTTCAGCTTAACAAGTGAACCGTCAGCTCATCTAACTGTCATTATATTATTAGGACACCTTTTAGCTTCTGAGCTTTCAATGTCAGCATTGTACTCACTAAAGACCTTCAGACCTTCTTTAATTCAATATCGTCCATTTCCAATGATGGAATACAATCCCCATCATGATGCCTAGAAAAATAAAATTTGGTTCCTGGAGTCTGGAGGTTTTGCATGCAAAGCCTAGACCAGGGGTCTGCAACCTTTTACACCCAAAGAGCCATTTGGACTCGGTTTCCACGCAAAAGAAAACACTGGGAGCCGCAAATACTTTTTGACATCTAAAATGAAGATAACACTGTATATATTGTTTTTTACCTTTATGCTTTGTGTGAACAACTAAGGTGTGTTGCTTATGAAATCCATGAAGTGCTACAGAGAAAATTACATTTTATTTATGTAATCAACACATTTTGAACTCTTAAAGAAATATAACAAAAGGAAAGACACCAACCTGAACTAAAATGATTCATGTAGCAAACAAAAACTGTTGTCAGCCACCACCCTTTGGGCTGTTGGAGCCTTGACCTGACTTTTAAAAAATAATTGGTAAAAAAGCACAAACTGCTGAAAAATTAAAAATAGATATTTGCAAAATTCTGCCTAAATATGTATTTTACCAGGTTAATGCGTGCGGCGGGGCGTGGTCTGCAGCGCCGCTGCAGGGGAGGCGGACGCACCTGAGCCACACCCGCAATCATGCCTCGCTGCCTTTACGTCTGCGCTATCTGTGCTGTTGTGTTGTTGGTGGTGTATGTCGGGCTGTGAGGTGAAAAGCTACAGCCGGCTGTATGCGTACAGCAACCGTGTGTGAAAAGTGGTCAATAAAGACATGCTGAAAAGTGTGTTCATGCAAACATCGTCGGTCTGCCGTGATATGTTTACAATAAGACTTATGGTCCCGAACCTCTGCGCACAGCGTCTGCTAATCGGGGCTGTACGAAGTCAGTTTACGCAGGACTGTAAGCTGTCATCTGTCAGGCGTGAGCGGTGTTTGTCTTTAACATAGTTCACGGTGGAGAATAGCTGCTGACATAATGTAGATCCGAAGATCCATAATTGGCCTACCTGGGTTGAAAGTCTCGATAAATGCACGGCGTTTCGGCGGGTACACCGGCTTCCGCGAGTGTGACTCTTATTTTGAGCGATGAAAAAATAATAGAATATAATTTTATTTTTATATTTCAATATCACAATAATCTTCCAATTTAGAACTACAAGTTAAAAAAAGAACTAAACACAAATAAAATACACTTCAGCTAAATACTAATTTATTTTCCCAAACCACGCGGAGCCGCAGTATAAGGACTAAAGAGCCGCAGGTTGCCGACCCCTGGCCTAGACCCAAGCAGTTCAGCTGCTTCATTTGGCAGAGCCAAATCAAGTACTAAGTCCTTTAGTTGTGTTTGAGTGAATAACTGGGGAGCAGATAAGCTACTGGATTTGGATGTATAGTGAAGTATCCATCAGCGAAGCGAATGACATCTGGATCATGTTTACAATTGCCACTTTTGAAAAAACAACAACAAAAAACTCAAACTCAAAATATTTTTTGAAGTCACCAACCAAAATTAGTAAAGACCAGGTGTTAGATTTCATGCTGCAAATATGATGCAGGGTGATGTTATTTATAGCAGCTGCCCTGTAAACACATTCTTCCACATATGCAGTGGATATTCACCCACCATGCTAAACAACTTGGTCTGTTTATCCATGCTTATGTTTACAGACATAATGATGTGGATGGATATCATTACTAGGTTTATAGAAAGTACACAAATACATTGCTCTGATATGAAAGTACACCTAATTAGTTTAATAGTTTTTTTTAAAAGATTTTACATAGACATGTTTCACTGAGATGACCTGTTTTTGGTTACTTTTCTCAGGCTGCTGGTGCTGTACTACAAAGACAGCCTCTCCTTGGTTGAAGCGAAGGTGTGGCTCAAGTAGATTTACTTATTGTGGTGACATAACTTGTACTACTGAGGTCGAATCAATCCAATGTCACTTCTTTTAGCTTTTTGTGTTACTTAGTTCATTCTAACTTTTAATGTTGCCAGTTGTTTGGCCACAAACTTACAGCTGGGCTAAAGAAATAAAAACAAGAAGCATAATTCTCATTGGCTCAAAGAGGAAATGTTAATTTTTCACACATTCATAACCTTACACATGTGATCAGAGTTCATAACAAATATTGGTAAGTTTGAATTTTCTTTTTCTTAAAAGTTTTAAAAGCTCTGTGGTTGCCACTGCCTGTTTTGTGCTCACTTACTCACTCCGGTTTATACAGCATAGTACAAAGACAGGACACAAATGTAAACTATACCATACTGTTTCCAGTATGGTAGGCTTCAACACTAATTAGACCGATCCGATGTTAATATATTTTGGTACGTTTTTCCGAGCCTTTAAAAAGCCTTTTCAAAATACCTTCATCTCAAAAATTAAAAAGCATCTCACATAAATTTTACAATATAAAAATTTCACAATACATTTTGTGTATTTGTTCCGCTAAACAGCATTTTTAAAAAAAAAGTTTTTTTAACAATCACGTGACGCTTATTATGCTGAGGGATTTCCGGTGCAGGGGTCCAGGGGTGCAGCTCTGTGGGCTTGTTTCTCTAAAAACGAAACTTGAAACTGATCGAGGATACCGTGTGCAGCATAGCAGGAAACGACACATACCTTAGCGGGCTTGAATCACAGGCGGCACTTTTGTTTGTATGCCTGCAGGGACTGTTTTCCGTCGGTATTTCTCCAAGGTAAGATAACTGCCTTACCATATTTTGTAGATCTAATAGTTTTTGTCTCGCTTGTTGTTTGAAATCACGTCTTCTTTGCGGGTATACGTAACTCGTTTGGGGTAACTTCATACTGTGCAGAAAATGTCGATTATTGTACTTTTATGTAAGAGTTAGCCTACGTGTTTAGTGAGTCAGAGATTGAAAGCACGTGACCTCCTCACGGAGTTAGTTAACTGCTCTGGTCAGGTCTGACAGCATAGCTAATATCTTTTGTGAGGTCGCATCTGTTTAAAAAAAACAATTCCAGAAAGATTAATGGCTTAAGCAGTGAGAGGCGAAAAACTAATAAATAAATAATAAAACGCAGTTTACGTGTGGACAAAAGGTGCAAACGCAAGGTAGGTGAGCGTGCATCGTAAAGTTAGTTGAGCGTGCAACGTAAAATTAGGTGAGCGTGCAACGTAAAGTTTGAATTGAGTGCGAATCGAAGCGGGTGCTCTCCAATCATTAAAAGTAACAAAGTCATTGAACACATTTATACAGTTACCTTTACGTTTATCAATCATATATCACAGATTTACAATTTTTTGTAGTACTATGCTAAAAAGCAACTACAGAGCGAAAGTCTGGGTCAAGCCCCGAGGCGACGGCAAGAACAAAGGAACCCTCGAAGCGTTAAAGCTAGCTTTGTAAGGGAATATAACGGAAAAGTATGAAACGAAAATGTTTTCTTTGTTGACTTTGTTCGCAGTGCAATTTATTTGTTGCCGGATTGTAAGATGAAAGTAGACACAATTTCGGGCTCCCACATTTTGTCCGAAACTTTACATTAACAAGTTTGTTTGTTTTTTACTGTTATTCAAATGCAACCGTGGAAATAACGAATAGAACAAAAGTCATTCATTCTTACCTTATATTAATCGTGGTGCAGGCCAGTGCAGTGCATGAACTGATGCCTTCTCCGGTCAATTCCGCTGAGAGTAAATCTAATGTCCCGCTCTACTGTACAAGACAATGGTTACCTGAAGGGATGTACCACTGTGAGAGGGGGGGCTATGGAATAGTCCAAGTGGTAGCAGCTTTAATTTCCCGCTCAACCATAAATCAATGTGTCTGTGAAGGTTCTCAGTCATCCAGGTCATCGTAGTCAAAGGAGCTTGCAAAGAAAAGCGTCTGGACTTCTTTAAGTTACTTGAAGACGTTTCACCTCTCATCCGAGAGGCTTCTTCAGTTCTAAGGTCAAATGGTGGAGAGTCCCAGATATAACCCTAGTGGGAGTGTCCCCCCACAGAGGGACAAAAGGACCCCCTGATGATCCTCTAATCGCCTGAGCCAAGGTGTGGAACTGGGTGTGGGTCCCAATCAGCCAGAGTTTCAGGTGAGTTCATTGTGAAACCTGGCCCCACCTTATCATGCGAATTCCTGAGGTCAGATGGCCCAGGGTGTGAGTGGGCGTTAAGGCGTCTGGGAAGGGATCTCAAAACTGGATTATAGATGGCAGAGAGTTGGTGTCGTAAACCACCGCCTCTGTTCAAAGATGGTCGCTCACAGTGGACATAGATGGCTTCTTTCACTCCTCTTTCAAACCATCTGTCCTCTCTGTCCAAAATGTGAACATTGGCATCCTCGAAAGAGTGTCCTTTATCCTTAAGATGCAGATGGACAGCTGAATCTTGTCCTGTGGAGGTGGCTCTTCTGTGTTGTGCCATGCGCTTGTGAAGTGGCTGTTTGGTCTCTCCAATGTAGAGGTCTGGGCATTCCTCGCTGCACTGTACGGCATACACCACATTGTTAAGTCTGTGTTTTGGCGTTTTGTCTTTCGGGTGAACCAGTTGTTGTCTGAGTGTGTTGCTGGGTCTGAAGTACACCGGGATGTCATGCTTGGAGAAAACCCTCCTGAGTTTCTCTGATACACCGGCTACATAGGGGATGACAATGTTGTTGCGCCTGTCCTTCTTATCCTCCCTCGCTGGTGTCTGATCTTCTTTTCTGTGCCTCTTTGCTGACTTTAAAAACGCCCATTTAGGATAGCTGCACGTTTTGAGTGCTTCCTTTACATGTGTGTGTTCCTTCTTTTTCCCTTCAGGCTTAGAGGGAACATGTTCTGCCCGGTGGTGTAGGGTCCTAATTACTCCAAGTTTGTGTTCCAGAGGGTGATGGGAGTCAAACAGGAGGTACTGGTCCGTGTGTGTGGGCTTCCGGTAAACTTCGATGTTGAGGTTGCCGTTCTCTTCAATGTGCACAGCGCAGTCCAGGAAAGGCAAACAGTCATCCTTCGTGTCTTCCCTGGTGAACTTGATGTTTTTATCCACAGCGTTGATGTGCGCAGTGAAGGATTCCACTTCTTGTGTCTTGATTTTGACCCAGGTGTCGTCTACATATCTGTACCAGTGGCTGGGTACTCTTCCTTTGAAAGAGCCAAGAGCCTTCCTTTCCACTTCCTCCATGTAAAGGTTGGCTACAATAGGTGACACGGGGGAGCCCATGGCACAGCCATGTTTTTGTCTGTAATAGCCTTCGTTGTATTTGAAATATGTGGTGGTGAGGCAGAGGTCTAACAGTGTGCAAATCTGATCGGGTGTGAAATTGGTCCTGTCCTCCAAGGAGCTGTCTTCTTGTAGTCGTTTTCTGACAGTCTCCACTGCCTCCGTGGTGGGTATGCAAGTGAAGAGAGAGACTACATCAAAGGACACTATTGTTTCATCTGGATCCAGGGTAAGTTTCTGGACCTTGTCAGTGAAGTCGGTGGAGTTCTTGATGTGGTGTGGGGTGTTCCCCACGAGAGGAGCAAGGATGGTAGCAAGGTGTTTTGCAATGTTATAAGTGGCTGAGTTTATGCTACTCACTATGGGTCTGAGTGGGACCGCTTCCTTGTGGATTTTTGGAAGTCCGTAAATGCAGGGTATGGCATCCCCTGGGTAAAGGCGGTGATAAGTAAGGCGGTCAATGATTTTGTCCTTTTCCAAGTCTTGAAGGCAAGCTATAACTTTCTTTTTGTAGCTGCTTGTGGGGTCTCGCTTTAAGGCTTCGTAGGTATTGTTGTCACTGAGGAGAGTAGTGATCTTTGTATGGTAGTCTGTAGTGTTTAGGACCACGGTGCATCTTCCCTTATCCGCTGGTAAAACAGTGATGTTGTGGTCTTTGCTCAGGGAAGCGACGGCCTTCTTTTCCTGTATTGTGAGGTTGGACGGAGGGACTTTGGCACTGGAGAGGGTGGCTGAGACTTTCATCCTGATTTGCTCTGCTTCTGTCTGTGATAATTTATTAATCCGAATGGCAGATTCTGTGGCTGTGATGAGGTCCACTATGGGCAGCTGTTGTGGAGAAATGGCAAAATTGAGACCTTTGGCTAATACTCTCTTTTCAGGTTCAGTGAGATTCCTGTCTGAAAAGTTCTTAACCCATTTCTCCTGACTGTCTTCAGGTGTGTTTTCTTCTATGGGTTGTGTAGGTTCAGATTCAGAATGAGGAGTGTGTGTTTTTGAAAGCAAGGTGTGAAATTTCCTGCGTTGTCTTTCTTTTCCTTTCGAGTGTTGGGCCCGCTGAGCCTTGTCCACAAACTTGTAAACCTCTTCTAAGATTGGAGAGGGTAGAAGAGTTTCCAGTTCCTGCAGAGTCTGGCTGATCTTGATCTGGAGGGCATCTATAGTGAAATGGACCTGTCTTATCCTTTCACTTAAAAGGTGATTTTGCGCTCTCTGTAGAATCAAGTCTGCTCTGTATCCCCTGACAGTGGATCCAAGGCGCAGGCTCTTGGGAACAACTCTGGTTTGTCTGCATCTTAGGTTGAAACGGAGATGGTTCCTATAATCCGCTAGTTTCCTTGATTCCCTTTCATACTCCCGCACCAGTTGAAGGGTGTTCCTCCCAAAATGTACGGCAATATGTCTGTGAAGGTTCTCAGTCATCCAAGATGACTGAGACCCCACAAGCAGCTACAAAAAGAAAGTTACAGCTTGCCTTCAAGACTTGGAAAAGGACAAAATCATTGACCGCCTTACTTATCACCGCCTTTACCCAGGGGATGCCATACCCTGCATTTACGGACTTCCAAAAATCCACAAGGAAGCTGTCCCACTCAGACCCATAGTGAGTAGCATAAACTCAGCCACTTATAACATTGCAAAACACCTTGCTACCATCCTTGCTCCTCTCGTGGGGAACACCCCACACCACATCAAGAACTCCACCGACTTCACTGACAAGGTCCAGAAACTTACCCTGGATCCAGATGAAACAATAGTGTCCTTTGATGTAGTCTCTCTCTTCACTTGCATACCCACCACGGAGGCAGTGGAGACTGTCAGAAAACGACTACAAGAAGACAGCTCCTTGGAGGACAGGACCAATTTCACACCCGATTAGATTTGCACACTGTTAGACCTCTGCCTCACCACCACATATTTCAAATACAACGAAGGCTATTACAGACAAAAACATGGCTGTGCCATGGGCTCCCCCGTGTCACCTATTGTAGCCAACCTTTACATGGAGGAAGTGGAAAGGAAGGCTCTTGGCTCTTTCAAAGGAAGAGTACCCAGCCACTGGTACAGATATGTAGACGACACCTGGGTCAAAATCAAGACACAAGAAGTGGAATCCTTCACTGCGCACATCAACGCTGTGGATAAAAACATCAAGTTCACCAGGGAAGACACGAAGGATGACTGTTTGCCTTTCCTGGACTGCGCTGTGCACATTGAAGAGAACGGCAACCTCAACATCGAAGTTTACCGGAAGCCCACACACACGGACCAGTACCTCCTGTTTGACTCCCATCACCCTCTGGAACACAAACTTGGAGTAATTAGGACCCTACACCACCGGGCAGAACATGTTCCCTCTAAGCCTGAAGGGAAAAAGAAGGAACACACACATGTAAAGGAAGCACTCAAAACGTGCGGCTATCCTAAATGGGCGTTTTTAAAGTCAGCAAAGAGGCACAGAAAAGAAGATCAGACACCAGCGAGGGAGGATAAGAAGGACAGGCGCAACAACATTGTCATCCCCTATGTAGCCGGTGTATCAGAGAAACTCAGGAGGGTTTTCTCCAAGCATGACATCCCGGTGCATTTCAGACCCAGCAAAAACTAGTTCACCCGAAAGACAAAACTCCTAAACACAAACTTAACAATGTGGTGTATGCTGTACATTGTAGCGAGGAATGCCCAGACCTCTACATCGCAGAGACCAAACAGCCACTTCACAAGCGCATGGCACAACACAGAAGAGCCACCTCCACGGGACAAGACTCAGCTGTCCATCTGCATCTAAAGGACAAAGGCCACTCTTTCGAGGATGCCAATGTTCACATTTTGGACAGAGAGGACAGATGATTTGAAAGAGGAGTGAAAGAAGCCATCTATGTCCACTGTGAGCGACCATCTTCGAACAGAGGTGGTGGTTTACGACACCAACTGTCTACCATCTATAATCCAGTTTTAAGATCCCTTCCCAGACGCCTTAACGCCCACTCACATCCTGGGCCATCTGACCTCAGGAAATCACATGATAGGGTGGGGCCAGGTTTCACAATGAGCTCACCCGAAACCCTGGCTGATTGTAACCCACACCCGCTTTCACACCTTGGCTCATGTGATTAGGTAGAAGATCATCAGGGGGTCCTTTGTCCCTCTTTGGGGGGAAACTCCCACTGGGTTTAAATCTGGGACTCTCCACCATTTGACCTTAGAACTGAAGAAGCTTCTCGGATGAGAGGTGAAACGTCTTCAAGCAACTCAAAGAAGTCCAGACGCTTTTCTTTCCAAGCTCCTTAGACTATCAATGGAAATCAAATTTAACAACCCATTGAGGACTGGATTTGGTGTCACACTCAAAATTTAATTGAATAAACACACTACAGGCTGATCCAACTTTGATGTAATGTCCTTAAAACACGAGGCTCAGTAGTGTGTGTGTGTGACCTCCACGTGCCTCGGCATGCTCCTGATAAGGATAAGATATTCTACACTGATTTGATTGACAATCAGTGTTGCTTCCTAAGTGGACAGTTTGATTTCACAGAGGTGTGACCAAGGTTATTATCGTTAACGAAAACTAACGAAATAACGAAAACTAGAAGTGAAAAAACATTTTCGTTAACGGAAATAAAAATAAAAACAAAAAAAGGAAAACTAACTAAAACTATAATGAGTGTTCACAAAACTAACTAAAATTAACTGAATTTATAGCAAAAATGTGTTTAGTTTTCATTGATGTGTGCGTGTCATACAGTAGTCAAGGGTGAAAATGAAGTTTAGTTTACAGATTTTTTTTCTTGCTGTGTCTCATTATGCCAGCAGGTGGCAAGTACGTTAGTCGAGTCGTCTGTGTTGCTGCTCCGTCCACGCGCAGAATCATGTCAGGAAAAGTCGGGAGCCAGAGTCCAATTTGGGATTACTTTGAATATGACTGTGTTTTGGATAAAGCAAGTGTCTTGTAGTGGAAAGAGACAAATTATGAGGGACATTTCTAAAGGGAAAAAAATCCCACAAACCTTAAAGTGCACTTGAAAAGTTCACACAAGAAGGCTAACCTAGCTTACCTTGAGAAGGTAAGGGAGCACACTCAACCCTCATCCCCAGAAAACAGAAGCTAACCCCAGGCAAGGCAGCGTGATGCATCCCGAGACAACAGGACTGGGATATCTACATAACTGTGTGAGTCAATTGCCTTCAAAAAGTTTATCAATTCACTTGAACCAAAATTACGAACACCCGGTGCTGCGAGAGTTAATAGTCTCATTGGGGCCAAGATATACATTTTATAGTTGCCTGGTATCAATGGTTGTTCATCTGCCTTTATTTATTTAAAGAACCCATAGGTGGGAATGTGAGTTGCGTGTTAGCCCTGCGACAGACAGGCGACCTGTCCAGGGTGCAGTATGGTAGCTGGAATAGCAACATACCCAAGGATGAGCAGAATGACTGATATGATGAAACTGGATTATCCAATTAACCTATGCCCACAAGCTGCATGTCTTTGGACGGTGGGAGGAAGCCGGAGTACCCGGAGGGAACCCACGCAAACACGGGGAGAACATGCAAACATCCACACAGAAAGACCCCAGCCTGATGGTGGAATTGAACTCAGGACCTTCTTGCTGTGCGGCAACAGTGCTAACCACCGTGCTGCCCTTGAAACTGGGATTTTGTTACACTTAATTATTGCAAACACAACTAAAACTATAACTGAAACTAATCAAAACTAAACTGAAACTAAGGATTTTAAAAAAAATAAAAACTAAACTAGCAAACAATTGGTAAAAACTAATTAAAACTGATATAAAATTGAAAATCTGAAGTCAAAACTAAATAAAAATAAAAACTAATGAAAATTGCAAAACTATTAAAACCCTGGGTGTGACTGACTTGGAGTTACATTGTGTTGTTTAAGTGTTCCCTGTATTTTTTGATCAGTGTATATTTTTTGATCATACAGATCATTGTATTACTGTTTTAGCTTAGCCTTGCTGTTTTTCCCTTTTTATCTCCTTGCTTCAGGTTGGTGTTTTGAACAAAAAATGCTTTAATAAAAAAGGACGTTTAAAATCAAGAAGAAAACTGTTATATTGTCAGCATTTCAATTAAAAATTGAATTTACGTCAATTCTCACACATTTAATATGTGTTTAACTGATTTTTTTTAATGCATAATCAAATATATGTTTTTTTGTGCTCTCACAGCTGAAATACCTCAGCAGTTACCAAGTGTTTCTGGGTGGACTGAATCTGAAGTAAGCACCTGGCTAAGATCGATTGGAATAAAGGAACATTACATAGAAAAACTCTCTGAAGAAGAAGTAGATGGACAAATCCTACTTGCACTGGATGAGGACTTTCTAAAAACAAAAATCTGCATGAAGTCAGGGCCTGCTCATTTGATTATTCAGAAAAGAGATGAGCTTATCAACTCCCAGCAAAAATGTCAAGAGAAGAAAAAAGCTACCGGTTCCAAAAGAACTGAGTTTGAGGAAAAGAAAAGTAAGAAATCAGTTCAATGTCTCAGAACAGTAAGTGATGGTCCTCCAGCACAAGCTACACAGAGCGATCAGGATGTCTTTGAGGAGAAACAAACTGCTCAGGAACAATGTGTGTTCATTTCAAAGCAAGACTGCCAACCACGGCCATTCGATCAAGAAGGGATTGATTTCTTATATGTAAAACACAGAATCCTGCAGCCTGAATCAGGTGCTTTTAATCTGATATCACCATGCCACGAATTCAAGTCTTTTGCTGTAGCTGCTACATTGGATCGCACAAGACTCCAAGCTAAGTTTACCAAAGAAGTTCTTAAATTTGCAACTGGTTGTATGAATATTAGATCAAATGGCACAATACACTTTGGTGTGATGGACAGCAAGGAGGATGGAGGATATGTGCATGGCGAGATAATTGGTATACCTGTGACAGACAAGGATATTTATATCGATGCTTTGAACAACATTGAAAAGAGTTTCTCGTCTGACAAAGAGCACATACACCAGTGTGTGCGACCGCCAAGGTTCATTGAGGTTATGGATCGACAAAGTACAGAAAAACGATATGTGGTAGAGGTTGACATTGTGCCATTAATAAGTATTGTCAAGAACAAAGTGTATGCAGTCCGTTTGCCAAACTTCAAAGAATCAACAAACAAAGTAGAGTTTGAGAAAGAGACGATTTTGCGAAGAGTGGGTTCAAAAACGGAGCCAGTGAGTGACAAGGACCTAAGTGACTTTTACCAAAGAGTCAAAGATCGTGATGCTCAAAGAGAAGAAGCAGAAAACAGTCATTTCCTTATTGCTCCAGAAATGTGTCAAGACCTTGGAAGAAAAACTCACCATGCTGATGACCAGTGGTAAGAAATTCATTGAAAAGGAAAAATGGTTCATACTCGTAACAAACAAATTCAAACCTGATGACCTTTGTAACATTGACTGGCTGATTAACATGAATATGTTCTGCGTGTTCGACTTTGACCCAGACTCAAAGATATCAGGTCTTTGCAGTAGATACCTTGAGTACCGTGCTGCAAACATGCATTTTCTGCAGAGCTACAAAATATCTCCTGGCACAACCATCAAAGAATTCACAAACCACCTGCATTTGTTTGACCAAACTAGTTGGATCTTTTGCAATGGGCGGACTGACTTCAAAGGAAATGAAACTCCATGTGATGAAATGACTTGGATCAAGACAAAAATTACTTTACTCCGAGAGTCTGTGTCTTTGATCTGTAAACAGATTTTGCCAAAAGGTACATTCCAGGTCATATTTCTGTTAGCATCACCAGTTGAGAAACCACTCTTGCACACCTTCTATGAGTTTTTCACAGACATGGAAGGTCATGAAGACATCATCTGCATCTGTGAATCAGAGAAAACCTTCCAGAAATGGCAAAGCTTTGCAGAGGGTTCATGTGGGAAAGAAGCTGTAGACAATTCCAGTGTTGTTGGAATGAAAATGAGTCACATTAATGCAACCCTGCAACATATACAACCTGTAAAAGTGTGTGTCACCAAACACTTGCCGGTCTTTGTGGGAGGGACATGTCTTCTCGAAACACAAGTAGAGGAACAGATGTACTCACTGGAGATTCTGACAGTTAATCATTGTAATGAAACATGCAAAGACTTCATCAATGAGGAAAAAGAAAACATTGAACACCAGTTCTACCGTGGTGGGAGAGTGACCTGGTTGAATTTCTGGCTTGCTGAGAACAAATATGCTGGAGAGGTCATTAAAAGAGATGCTTATCACGATACTTCCAAACTTCTCAAAGATGCCTTGAAATATAATGCAGACCAGACTCCAGTGAATATCATAAACATCTACCATCACCCAGGAAGTGGTGGAAGCACTGTGGCAAGACAAGTGCTGTGGAACAACAGAAAAAGTCTAAGGTGTGGAGTTGTGAAGCCCTCATATCCAGTTTCTGTTGTTGCACAACATGCAGTTGAACTAAGAGAATATGAAGAAAAGGATCCACAGAGATGTCTTCCTGTGCTGCTCCTCATTGAAGACTCAGACAAAGAATATCTAGATGATCTCAGGAATGAATTAGAGGTTGCCATTAATGTTAAGCAAATCCAGTATGGCACCCTGTGTTTCATTTTGCTGAGCTGCAGACGTTCCCATGATCCAGAGAAAAAATGCAAGGAGTCTCCTTTACAGAATGTGTCTGTCACTCATGAGCTATCTGATCAGGAAAAGAGAAAGTTTGCTGGAAAACGTCAGGCACTCGAGGAACAATATGAGCCCAAATTCATTCTGACATTTGTTTTGATGAGTGAAGGATTCAGTGAGGATTATGTTCATCAGTTTGTGAAACATCTGCTCCAAGACATTGACCGTCACTCTGTTGTCACTCGACTCATTCACTATGTAGCATTGCTGAACACATATGTTCAAAACTCTTTCATCTCTCAATCGCACTGTGAAGCTTTGCTCGCCTTAACAATTCACTTGGAGAGGTTTCGCCAGTACGAGTTTGAGAGATGCCTCAGCGATCAGGCTAAACTAGTCTTCTTACACCTTCGAGATGACAAGACACACATTGAATCAATCAGAATCATCCACCCACTTGTTGCAAAAGAAATTCTTCAACAACTTCTGGGTCCTCAACAAACCCAAAGTAGCTTGGCAATGGATTTGCTCAGTGAGGATGTGCTCTTCGAGCACAGATTTGGAAGGGATGAGTATCACACATTTTTGAGACAACTTTTCATTCGGAGATCCAGGATAAGCAAAGGAGATAAATATGATAGCCTTTTCTCTCCTTTCATTGAACATGTGTGTGGAAATGAGAAAAGCCCAGACAAAGCAATTGAGTTGCTCATAGAAGCGTTCCAGCGTTTCCATAATGATCCATTCTTTGCACAACAACTTGCTCGTCTTCATTACACTTATGAAAAGTTTGAAGAAGCTAAACACTGGGCAGAGACAGCAGCTAAACAGCTGCCCAACAACTCCTATATACTTGACACAAAGGGGCAGGTATATAGGAAATGGTTCCAAGCAAAATGCAAAACAATCGAAAATGTACGAAAGACAGCACAGAACACAGCAGATGCTGTAGAAACTGCACTGAAAGCACTTGAGTGTTTTCAGGAATCTGAAAGAGCAGCTGATGCTGAGATGGAAAATGTCAACACTTCAGGGTTTTTTGCTGAAGTTGAAGTTGGGTGCAGCCTGCTCAAACTGATCTCGTCATTGCAAGTGTTTGCAAATAGATCCAATGGCCATGCAGAATGTATGAAGTACCTATTAACAGATTACATTCCGGAAGAAGTTAAAGATGCTTGGGCACCATTTCATGACCGCTTGAAAAAGCTTCATAAGACAATGCAGGATGCATTGGAGTGGATCTCAGAGGACCTGAGTTACTTCCAGACAGACATTGGTGCAGATGAAGATGAGACGCTTGAGAGTCCAGAGGAGAAAATAAGCCATCCACTGATATGGCTGTCAAAAAAATCTGCTGAGTATGGAAAGTACTTCAGTGAAGCTTATTCTACCGCAGTCCTACAGCATAGTAAATCAATCCCAGCCAACCTCACACCTTTCCAAAAACGCATGATCATCTATCATCTTGGTGGTGGCAACATAACATCCATCCTCTCTAAGCTAATCGATCAGAAGGACGCAGTACGTCTTCTAGAGGGTATCCTCTCTCTCTACCCCAGCAATCCATTAAATGCCAAATTTGGTCAAAGGGATATTGTCAATTACATAGCGGCCCATATTTCTCTGAACTGTCTGTCACCACAAAATCAAAAGGTAGCTCCTCTGAAAGATCTGCAGGCACTTTGTTGTCAGTTCCCAGCTGTTAAAAGGAAATGTTTGCCAAGTGCCTTGTTCTTGCTTACATTGCTATTCTGGCCAGAGGATGACGACACAGAGCACGAGAAAGAAACCAAATATGAAATTGTTCAATCAGCAGTTGAACACCTTGACAAAGGTTATTGGACCAAGATGAAAGACATTCCTCAGCGAAAGAGAAGGCTTTACACCCATTTTTTTCTGGGTAGTGGGAATGGATTGGACAAGTTTGTCCACAAGAAAAAGTTTGAAAGAATCACCAAGTGGTTCTCAGTCTCTGAGAAACGTATGAAATGGTTTAGTGGTGAGGCATGGAAGATACCAGAAATTGCCACAATGCTGAAGCGGGTTTCTGGGTGGACTGAAGATGGAGTGGTTTATCTTGAAGGGCCTAAAAAAAGGAAGTTCCATATCCTGCCTCTGTATGTACCTTCAGTGCCTCATAGTAATGAAAACATCACCTTCTACCTGGGGTTCACATTCAGAGGTCCTGTTGCCTGCAACATCCTTGTGAAAAAGTAGTTGATTGTCAACTTGCTGAAGCTTGGGCCTAGAATCCAGCTTACTCCAAAGTGAAAGAAAAGATTGTGGATG
Source organism: Neolamprologus multifasciatus (assembly GCF_963576455.1). Lineage (NCBI taxonomy): Eukaryota > Metazoa > Chordata > Actinopteri > Cichliformes > Cichlidae > Neolamprologus > Neolamprologus multifasciatus. Next base: position 16,078,480 of record NC_140442.1, read on the forward strand.
ATAACTGAAAAACCCACAAGCTTTAGACTGTTAGTCATGTGGTAAAAAAACAAACAAACTTAAAACATGATTATATTCGTGAACGTATTTAAGGGTATTTAAAAATACAACAGAACTTGCTTTTTTATATAACTTTGGCCTCACCCAGAAAGCACTTTGGGGTCATTTCAGCTTAAAATTATTATTTTTAAGTGTACTATATAAGAAAAAAATGATATATTTACTCTGAATTTACAAATTAATACAAATGTATTCCTTAGCCTGTTAAACGTATTTTCTTAGAGTTCTGGTTGTTTTTGAATTCCTCTGTTTTCCTGTTTGTACTTCTAGCTTAGAAGGATTGCAGTTCATACTTGGCTGACCATTTGTACACTTATTTTACAAGATGGCTTGTATATGTTTATGTAAGCAACCCTAACGTGCAACTATTCAGAACCCAATCCACTGAATCCATAGCAGTATCAATGGCTGTCTACTTGTGTTCCATTTCACATTATAAGTGTTCTTAAAATATGTAAAGAAAATAAAAAAAAATAAAAAATACATTAAAGTCTTTTTCCATTTATAATTTTCTGGTGTTGATTCTTTGACATTTCTTCTCAATTTGACATCTCCACTCTGGCTTAAAATAAAATTATGATTTAACATTGGAACAGCTGTCAGCTTTAATGTAGACTTAACTGGAAGATGAACTTCCATTACATCAGAGGGTGTGGGACCGATAACTCATGAAGTATGTAAAAAGTTTTAATTGTCTATTGCATGATGCTTAAATGCAAAAGTAATATGAAGAACCTTTCACCTTTGAGTAGTTAACTATCTTAGAAAAAACAAAAAGGGAGTAGTATAGTAGGGGCTTTGCTTGAGTACATGCAAAACTCCAGATCTTTGAAGAATTTTTAGGGAATCTGCTCTCCAGCCATTGTTTCAGACGTGGAAACTGCTGACAAAGTAGATCATAACCTCCTTACCAGAGATGGGCAGTAACGCGTTACTTGATTATGACAATGCAATTGAGTTACTGCAAAATCAATTTGGAAGAAATGATGTAGTAATCAGTGCACACATGTCAAAACTGCTGAACCTCACCCCTGTTAAAAATCCTCTGATGTGCATGCTCGGAGGCAGCTATATGATGAATGTGAAATTCAGATCAGAAGTTTAGAGTCATTGAGTGTAGTGTCAGAAAGCTACAGGAGCTTGTTATGCCCAATACTGATAAAGATGATTCCAGATGATATAGCTCTTGAGCCATCAGAGAAATGAAGATGAAGAGTGGAAAGTTTTGGAAATAGTCACATTCCTACAGAAGGAGGTTCACAGCAAGGAAAGAGCGCTGCAGATGACAAAACCATACACTCCACAAAAAACTGAAAATAAGTTTTCTCTATGTACTATACGCCTCACCATGCAGTGCTCAGAGAGGACAAAACCACCAAATTAAGAGTGGTTTTTGATGCGTGGTCCCATGAAGAAGGCTGTCCATCACTGAATGACTGCTTATTTACAGGGCCAAATTTGTGCTGCTCAGTGTTCACATTAGAATTAGGGAACATAAAATTGCCTTTCTAGCAGATGTAAAACAAGCATTTCTGCAAATACATCTTGCAGAAAAGGACGAGACAAAAGATGCAGTCAGGTTCTTGTGGTTCTCAGGTGTACTGAAAGGAGAAGTGAATGAACAACTGTACATTCAGAGGATGACAAGAGTGGTGTTTGGAGTTAGACATCGTAAACAATATGAAACAAACCAACCACAAGTTGTGAATACAATAACGGAGTCACTTTACGTAGATGACTTCATTTCAAGTACACGTTCAGTTGAAGAGGGTATCATAGAACAACAAATGTCAAAGAAATACTGGCAGCTGTTGCTATGGACCTCTACAAATTGACGACAAACTCAGCCGAACTGATGCAGAAATGGGAGGAGAGAACCTACTTATTGGCACCTGAGACAAATGGAATAGCATTAAAGGTACTTGGATTAATGTGGAGGCCAGAGGGACACTTTTGATCTTAGGGCACTAGTGAGGCTTCTAACAGAAAAGAAAGGAACCAAAATAAGTGTACTGCAGTCCTCAGCACACATTTATGATCTGCTTGGGTTTCTGAAACCCTTCACGATTATGGTCAAGAACATGTTCTAAGAAGGGTGGGAGAGCGGACTCTCCAGGGATGAAGAATTGCCACCAGATGTGGCCCAAGAATGGCAACGATGGTGTTAGAACTCACTCAGTTACATCGGCTCACCATACCAAGGTGGTACCAAACCAACATGCAACAAGAAAACAATGATGCATTGGAACTACATGTGTTCTGTGATGCCAGTGAAAAGGCATACAGCACTGTGGCCTATCTGCTAGGCAAAAAACAAGAAGAAGAAACAATAATAATAGCTTGGTTGCATCTAAAGCCAGGGTGGCTCCTCTAAAGAAAATGACGCTGCTGCATCTGGAGAAAAAAATCAAACTGTGCAATCAGCAGTTGAACACCTTGACAAAGGTTAGTGGACCAAGATGAAAGACATTCCTCAGCGGAAGAGAAGGTTTTACGCCCATTTTTTTCTGGGCAGTGGGAATGGATTGAACCATTCAGAACAGCTGTCAACTTGCGTTCCATTTCACATTATAAGTTTTCTTGAAATATGTAAAGAAAAAGAAAAAAAATTGAATACATTAAACTCTTTTTCCATTTAAAATTTGCCACAGGTGTGTTCAGCTATTTTACCTGCCAGAGGTGGCTACTTTGAGTCAAATGTTTAGAATACATTTTGGTCTATTAATTTAATTCTATGATTTCTTTTTTTTTTTTTAACTCCAATAACTTTTGCTTATTTGTGCCATGCTTCCATTTCAGAGTTCAATGTGACATTAAACTGCATTATTTTCATTTAAAAAATGGGAAAAATTGGGGTGTTCTAAAACTTTTGTATGGTAGTGTAATTAACTATTTAATGTTTAAGTTGCTACTATTTAATTATAATAGATAATCCACAGATGTTAACTTTACTTAGAAAACTATTCTTTAGATAAAAGTGCAATTTAGTAAATTCATGAGCATCTTTCTTTTAAGATTTTGCATTTTTATGTCCTTACAATATATAAAAATAATAATAATGAACTAAATACATTAAACTTCTTTTTTCAGTTTAAGCTTCAACAGTTCTGCTCAAACTAAAAGAATGATTTCACAGTGGAACAAATATCACCTAATAATGCAGACTTAATGGGACAATGCCATTACATCACAGGCTTGATCATTCAGATAATTTGTGTACAGAATAGTCTTAAATTGGTCACATAGTCTGTGCATATCAATATGAAAATGAAAAGTGAAATAAAAACCAGCTATGCTCCTTTGACGAGAAAACCCAATGCCAAAAAAGTTGGGACAGTAAAATATAAAGAGAAATCTCTACCACATAGGGATTTCTCCAGATTCTCCAAATCTTTTGATATTATGTATTGTAGATGAGGAGATACTCAAAGTACCATTTTCTACATTGAGGAACATTATTCTGTAATTTTTGATATCTTTTTAAGACTGGTAAATCTCTGGTTTCTATACTTGTGAGAAACTCTGAGATGCTCTTTTTATATTAGTCATGTTACTGCTGCCAGTGAACCTAGTTAGCTGCAAAATGTTTCTCCAGCTTTCTCTTTTCCGTGCCACTTACTTTTCAAGACTTGTGTTGTGCCCATTATATTATTCTAATCTAAATATTTATTTTGTTTTCTATGTTTTATTGTGAATAAAATATGAGTTTATGAGATTTGCAAATCATTAAACTTTGTTTTTATACACATTTTAAATGATGTCCCTATTTTTTTGAACTGGAGTTGTAACTGCCACTGCTCATTCGCACAATACAGAAATCAGATTTGGGGGTAAGTTATAATTATTTTATGAAATATAATTAATGTTTTTAATGATAAAAGATAACCATCTGGTTTCTGTTTTTCATCTAAACTATCTCTAAGTGTGTACTCTTCTGATAAAATAATTTTTTGATATTGTTTCTTTAATTCTCAACAAACCTGTTGCTATTTTGATCACTTTTGTCCCAGTATGCTTGCCCTAGTTTTTAGCGTTAGCCTTCATGTTGATGTTTTTGCTAAGTTTTCGGAAAGCATGTTTTTGCTATTAATGGTTAACCTAATTCACTGTAGACGTCTTAATTTAATGTGTCGCAACTTCAAAACAATGTCTATTTTCCGACACTGCGGATAACTCGATTAGAGGGAACAGATAACCGCTCGACACCGGGCTGGGACATGTAGCTACATGACCTACTACATACCCTACTACCACTGAATATTTTCATGAAGACAGCGCAAAGTTCATTTAAGGATCCTTAGACTGAGCAATGCACGATGGGTCTGTTGTCTCACTTCACTGTAGCCGTGCTCCTCTTCGCATTTTCTTTATTAGCTTGTTTGTTCATGAATCGCTTTTTCACCAGTGAAGCCCGACGACAGATTGGGTCAGTTCGGGATGAGCAACATGACATCACGGTACATGGACGGCTTGTTTATAATCCCGCAAAGCCACAGAACAATTCAAGTCGTGGTATACACCCTGAAAGATCCCAGAAATGTAATATTTCCACAAGCAGTGAATGCGCCGTGGCCCCAGAGAGTCGGTTTGACTGTGGCAGGGACAAATTGCTCAGCCAGAGCGAGTGTGAGGACAGAGCATGCTGCTACGCCCCTCTGCCTGACTCCGCAGGACCACCCTGGTGTTTTTACCCCCGTGTGTATCCTGGCTATAAAATGGGACCCCTCATACCTACTCCTCGGGGTCAGGGTGCCTCACTGACTCTTGCCAGCCCCTCCTACCTCCCCAAAGATATCTCCACTCTAAGACTAGATGACATACAAGAGACAGCAGACTGTTTCCACCTCACAGTAAGCATTCATCCCCAAACATGTGATCAAGACAACACAGTCAAGGATAATATTTTAATTTTATTCTGCTTTATTTTTATGTTTGAAATAGTCCAACAAATCTATTTTATAAAAGCATGTTTGTCTTGAATGTCCTTGAATTAACCCAGGAATGAATATTTATGCTGACTTTTCCAGTAATTTTCAAATGAAATACACAAATAAAGAGTCCCACCCGTAGGACAGGCACCACAGTTTGAGAAAAACCTGAGTATTAGACCCTCTATTATTTTACATACTTTGTCATTTCAAAGAAAAATAGTTATCAAACCTTTTTTTTCTATGAAGTTAAAGGACCCATCATCTCAGCGGTATGAAGTTCATCTGCCAGGCGGTGTTCCTCAGAGCAAAGCCAATACACAGATTGTCCTCTATACCACTGAATACCAGTCTGACCCATTTGGCTTTATAGTGCGACGGAAATCCAATGGAAGGGTGATGTGAGTAGTTCACTTCATTTTTAATGTATTTGAGGATGGACTATATAGTGAGTTTCATCATAGTGTCTGTCAATAACTTACTCTTGTTTAGTCAGCTTGTTCATATTTGCTCTGTTATCTCTGTTTATATTTATCATTTTGTGCTGGTAGTTTTTTCATTTCACTTATACGTTTAAATCACTTTATTTTTTGTTTGTACACATCCTCTGCCTGTTTAGTATGAACACCACAGTTGCTCCTCTGCTGTTTGCTGACCAGTACCTGCAGCTGTCTACCACACTGGCCTCTTCTTTTGTGTCTGGCCTTGGGGAACATTACACCTCTCTCCTCTTGGATCTAAACTGGACTTCCCTGACTCTCTGGAATAGAGACATGGCACCTCATGTGAGTCTATTGCAGTGGTTCAATAACAGTCGTCAAACTCAAAGGTTAGGAGCGCCCCCTTCTGGACAGATACTCAAACGATTTAGACTATATGTCTGGCTGCAGGCATTCATATTAAACAGTCTTTTGTAAGCTTTCTTCATGCTGTTGACACTGTCTTTCCACACAGGCTGATGCCAACCTCTATGGCTCCCACCCATTTTACATAGTACAGGAAGAGGATGGCTTAGCACATGGAGTTTTCCTTCTAAATAGCAATGCAATTGGTACTGAGCTCTCTGATCCAACATCCCACATTTTTAATTCACTTTCCATAGAACAGAGTCTAGGATCTGATGCCATTTCACTGACTTCCCAAATGTTTCTGTAGAGGTGATTCTACAGCCGACCCCTGCTCTCACCTGGGTGTCCACCGGTGGAATCCTGGATCTCTACATTTTCTTGGGTCCTGACCCTCAAAGTGTTATACGACAGTACCTTCAGATCATTGGTATGCAGCATGATTGTCTGGCTGACATTCACTAACACATTTCCATGCAGTAATAAGCATGTATACTTACTACAAGAGATGTGAAGTTTGAAAATAGTAGATTGGTAAAAGCATGTGAGCGTTTGTGCATTTGAACGAGTCCTGAGGCATCAGAAAAAGAAGGAATGCATTTATGTGTTTCAGAGTTATCATTTATCTGTCCCCAGGCTATCCTATGATGCCTTCTTATTGGTCGCTGGGCTTTCATCTGTGCCGCTGGGGTTACACGACCACTAATACGACCCGAAAGGTTGCACAAAGCATGCATGATGAAAACTTTCCGATGGTATGAAATTCATAGAAGAGTCTCCATCTGTGCATTTGCTTTATACATTTGTTTAAGAAAGTATTCAAATTTTTATTTTTCATTCTAAAATTTCATTTTTGATTGATTACATTAACGATCCATGTGTAACAACAGTAACTCTAATGATAGTTAAAAAATGAATTGAAGGCAGTTTGTCCTCAGTTTTTCATGTTTATGATTTTAATGTTTACTTTTTTAATTACTTGTTTATAAGGTGGCTGATGCGCCAAACTGTCTAACTGAATGAAAATATCTTTAGAAGTCTTAGGCACTCACTGATTTTATGTGGCAGCTGGAGTCTTCATTAAACTACTTTTTTTCCTGAGAATATTTAACCGTTTTCACCAACAGGATGTACAATGGAATGACCTGGATTACGCAAACAAGCGAAGGGTATTCACCTTTGACCCCTGGAGATTCGGGGATCTGCCAGAAATGGTGGAGGAGTTTCACATCAGAGGCATGAAGTACATCCTTATTCTGGTGTGACATCTTTGTGTTTAACAGACCTGACAAACTACTATATACATATATACATTTGCATTTGAAGTTGATGTAAACAAAACATTTTTTCTTGCTTTCACTGGAGCTAAAATTAGGTATTAACCATATTTTTCCAGTGGAGGGCAGCAAAAATGTCCTAACTTTTGACTGAGGCTCCTCGTTTATGTTACAGGACCCAGGGATAAGCAGCAGTAGCACCCCAGGAACGTACCCTCCCTTTGATGATGGACTTAAAAGAGATGTCTTTATCAAAAACGCTACAGGGCAAATCCTGATAGGGAAGGTGAGATAGGGTCGGGGTGGGTGGATGGGGGGCAATATGTATGTAGCATTTTTTTTTTAATCTGAAAATGTGGGGTTGTCATATTCTGTATACACAGGTTTGGCCAGGCCCAACAGCCTTTCCTGACTTCACGAACCCAGACACCAGACAATGGTGGGAAGACTGCATCAGAGATTTTCACTCTAAAGTTCCCGTGGATGGTCTCTGGATTGTATGTGTACACAGGGCAGGGTTGTAATTCACAAATAATGTGCATGACTTTTTTGAAATGTGGACATTTATTATGCACTATAAAATAAAAAATGCTTTCCATGTTTTTCTTTCCACACAGGATATGAACGAACCAGCCAGTTTTGTGCAGGGCTCGGTGGAGGGCTGTCCTGACAGTGACCTTGAGAACCCACCATATACACCAAGTAACACATTTAAAAGCACATAAACATTCAGATTTTATGTTGTTGTTTTTTTTTAAGACAAAATGTTATTCTACAAAACTCTCCGACACACAGGTGTCGTTGGAGGACGGTTAAACTCAGGAACCCTCTGTATGTCGGCTCGGCAGAAGATGTCATTTCACTACAACCTGCACAATCTTTACGGACTCACAGAAGCTTATGCAACACACAGGTTGGGCCAGGATGTGATTAGACACAGTTGCACAGTTAGTTGTTTTGTTGTGGATGAAAGAATGAGCAATAAATATATAGTAACACTTTGTAAAAATGATAATTTTATGAAACAGTGATTTTATTGTTGCATAAAAAAGTCAATAATTTGACATGAAATGACAGAAATCGAATGCTTTTACCACCTGGTCATATAACTTCTCACTTCCTGTGATGTCTTGTAGGATTCAGGTTTTGAATTTGGGATAATGGTGCCCAGTGTTACAGATTATGTACATGTAGCTGTTCTTTGTGGGGTTTTTTTTTTTATCCTGGGGTTTGTTGCCATCCTCAGTGCTCTGCTGAAGATACGGAGGAAGAGACCCTTTGTGCTGTCACGCTCCTCTTTCCCCGGCATCGGGCGCTTTTCTGGAGTGTGGACAGGAGATGTCAGGAGTGACTGGGAGCAGCTCAGATTCTCAATTCCTGGTGAGGAAATGTCAGTTCTGAAAGGTCACATGAACTGGCTTTTTGAGATCCTCTCATCTCGTAAGAATATTGACCCAAAACATCAGAATTGGAATGTATTTTTGAAGTTACCACAGCTTGATAGTGAATTGACCTAAATGGAGCTTTTGCACCTGTCCCCTCCAGCAGTGCTGCAGTTCAGCCTGTTCGGGGTCCCTCTGGTGGGAGCGGACATATGCGGCTTTGGAGGCAACACCACTGAGGAGTTGTGTGTTCGGTGGATGCAGCTTGGGGCCTTCTATCCATTTATGAGGAACCACAATGACAAGCCCAATGCTGTGAGACACGGACGCTGATACTGGTTATGTTTATGGTCTGTTAATTCAGATGCACGTGCAAACTGTTTAGTGACAGTAACTGTCAGGGGAGTTATATGATGAAGAAGAGGTTTATCCAGCATGTTTTTCTTTTCTCGGGTCATGTAGAGACGTCCATCTGTTTCATCTATTATTGAAAAGGAGTAACTCAATCTCTTCACTGTGTGTGTGTTTGTTTTGTCCCTCAGGCTCAAGAGCCCTATGTGTTTGGGCAGCGGGCCCAGGCAGCCATGCGGAGTGCGCTATATCTCCGTTACTCCCTACTGCCGTTCCTTTACACACTCTTCCACCATGCACACGCCTTTGCTGAAACTGTGGCCAGACCTCTATTCATGGAGTGTGTGTCCTCTTCATAGCTATTCTTCCCTTACTTTGTTGGTACTCATCACAGTTCACTTTTCATCTTTCTTTTCCTTTTCCCTGTATGTCCATCGCTCTTAGGTTTCCCAATGACCCTAACAGTCGGACCATAGACAAACAGTTCCTGTGGGGGAGTTCACTTCTTATTAGTCCAGTTTTAGAGCAAGGGGCTGTAGAACTGGCTGCATACCTGCCCCCCGCCACTTGGTACAGCCTGCACAATGTGAGTCACTCAGTCATATTCAGCCGTCTCTGACAACACCACTAGAATGTATGAGCCACACAATAATAAATCATGTATGAACCATGGAGGGACGTGACATTAGTGTTTACTGGATTTACAACCTTATGTTGTGTTTTGGCCTCTCAAGGGTCAGCCTTTCTACAGTAAAGGGCAGTTCCTGCTCCTGCCAGCTCCTCTGGACACCATCAATGTTCATGTGAGGGAAGGACACATCATTCCCCAGCAGGTGGGTGTTTGTTTTGGGGGGAAAAAAGCAAATGTTTGAAGATCTTGATTCTGTTTGGAGACAAAATTTACAGGTTTGATGGAAAAACTGATTTTAAAAAGGGCTTGTTAAGTTATGCTTGAGTTCAGTATAAAAGAACAAAGCAAAGCACATCGTTTACTGGATAGTTATTCATTCAGACATTGCAGTTTACCGTAGTCATTATCAGTACATCACTTCACCCTGTGATGCTTTTCTTTATAAGCAATACAGCTCTTTGAAGGAATTATTTCGCTACATGGGAGAAATCTCTTTTCATCCACAGTCTCTATGATCAAATGTTGACCCATTACTGTCACAACTTCCTAGATGAGGTGTTAAAGTTCAAAACTAGCTGAGACACTTGGAAGAAAAGAGGATGTTTTGTAACTTAACGTCATATTTTCTTTGACCTTCCCTTTTCTTGCGCAGGAGCCTGCTTTGACAACCACAGCCTCACGCAACAACCCTTTCTTCCTGACTGTGGCGCTGTCAGCGGGCGGCTGGGCCCGGGGCGACTTGTTTTGGGATGATGGCGAGAGCGTCGACACTTTTGAAATGCAAAATTATTGCTACGTTGTCTTCACTGCTGAACAGGTAAGTAGAGATTATTTATATTTCCATATGTAAAGCAGCAGAGACTTTGCTATGCATTGTGATTCACGACTGCTTGATGCAAAAAGTGCAAATGAGGGACAGTGTTTCACACACATCTCTGCCTTTACTTCAGTCTCAGGTTGTGAGTAACCCTCTAAAGCTGAATGGGGCACTGGACAGTCTGGTGCTGGGAGGGCTGCAGGTTTTCGGAGTGCCTTCACCACCTCGCTACATTTTAGCAAATGGGGAGAAAGTCAGGGACTTTACATATCGCACTGACACCAAGGTGAGCTTTTAACCAGCAACATATAAGCACCACTACTTCCATCATTTCTTTGCCTCAAATAAACTTTTGTCTTTCTCCTCCCTGTGTCTTCTCGTAGGTTTTAGCAGTGACTAGTCTGGCCTTACCCATGTCAGAAGTGTTTACGGTCCAGTGGGTTCTCTAGTACACTGAGTTTCATTTAAAAGAAAAAAACACCCATTTTGTGCACCATAGACTTGCTGCATCTCCTCTTCAAAATTGCCTGGAATTTGGATCAGCAGGTTTGTTGAGAAAAAAACAAACAAAAAAAACAAAACAGGACATGATAATATCAAAGCACAGGAGCCACCGTGGTATATCTGGTTTGCATGTCCTAACTGCTACACTCAAAACGGTTTAATGCCTTGAAATTTATTTATTTTTTATAACTATTTTAATTGTTTGTATTTTTGAAAATGATTTTTGCATTTATTTTTTTGCGAAAAGGTTAAAAAATAATTTGAAAATAATTTGAAAATTGTTTGTCTGCAGCACTTGTGTAGCATTTACTATGATAAGATGTCACATTTACTGTGTCCTCTGAACAGTTTGATAAAAGCCAACCATGATGTAACTGACTCATAGCCAGTGTTGGGTGAGTTACTTTAAATTAGTAATTTAGTTACATTACTAGTTACTTCTATCAAAAGTAACTCAGTTACTTCAAGTTACTCATTACTTTCAAAGTAACTAGTTACTAGGGAAAGTAACTTTGGTTATACTCAGAATTCTCTTGTTAATGTGTTGCTTCCATAACTTTGCCAGTCTTCTAGCTTGCTTACTTGCCACAAGTGCACTGTGCCACCTACCAATAGAAAGGAAAAGATAATGTGCATATTTCCACGAGAGAAATCCCACGCCTGGACCGTCATTGACTGCTGCCATGATTCTAGCCTACATCACAGCGTCATGTGCGCCTTTTACATCCTGGTTTTATTTGTCTCTCAGAAACAGTTCATAACTTCCCTTCAATTCATTTATGTCACCTAAAAGGTAAACCTGTTTCTCCATCACCTGTTCAGCTCTGATGATTCAGTAAGGACTAGAGATGGACCGATCTGATATTACGTATCGGTATCGGTCCGATACTGACCCAAATTACTGGATCAGATATCGGAGAGAAATAAAAAATGTAATCCGATCCATTAAATATCAAAAAAGCACCTCACAAAACTTGCTACACGGCGTAACTCGGCTCATAACCATAGCACGTTGCAGCAGTATGCATCCTACTAAACCAGCATTTCATCTCCGAGGAAGTTTTCCCAGAGAGAAGTAAAGCAAGTGTGTAAGTTCATCTCTGAATGTTTGTAAAGCATTCCAGCGTTAAGCTTAACAACCGATATATGGAGCGACTGCCTCTCTCTCTCTCTCTCTCCTGCTGCTACTTCAATCGTGAAACTGCTTAATGATCAGCTGATCGGCTTTTCTGTCCTGAGTCTGGCTCTCTTCTTAGTTTTTCGCCCACTTTGCACCAGAAAGAGGAAACCAGCGGCTGAACAACAGCAGCACGTTTAACCTTGATAAGCTGTTGTTAGAATTTATTTAATATTACTTTCTACAGCAGGATCGTTTTCTACATAGCTGACGGCTGGTAAATGTGCAGGGGCGGATCTAGCAAAGTTTAGCCAGGGGGGCCGATAGGGCATGAACAGGGAAAAGGGGGCACAAAGACATACTTTTCTTTCTTATTCTCATTTAAAATGTCTAGCTTTTAATAAATAATTATCTGAATCTTACACCCAAAGTTTTAATCTGATGTAAAATATATAGAAGTCCATTACTGTATATAGTAACTATTAAGTCTAATATACCCTAGTAAGCTATAGTACTTTTTCCTTTGGGAAGATACCATCTGTGAATTCTGCAATTCTGTTGAAGAAAGATGTTGAATCTATTTAATTATTCTTGAAAAATTATTTATTTCTGTGCATTTTCCCCCCTGCATCAAATTAAATTTGATTACATCGATTAAGCATCATGAGGTGGGGTGTGGTTCCCTATTTTTTTTTTTGCTGGGAGTTTGCAACCCTATTAGTTAGGTTGCTTAATATTTCTGCTAAGTACTCTTTAAAATACCAGAATAGGGAGGATGAAGTAGGTTTAAGTTAGATTGATCGGTGTTGCTGAACTATGAAATATTTTGGGCGCAGTGTATTTTTTACATACCTGTATAACAGAATAGCTTTAGTGTTGTTGTTTATTTAAACTTGAGTATAAACTTATACAAAATGCAGCAAGATATTAAAAAAACGTTTTATTGATTGAAAAACACACTATATCGGATTCATATCGGTATCGGCAGATATCCAAATTTATAATATCGGTATCGGACATAAAAAAGTGGTATCGTGCCATCTCTAGTAAGGACATCTCCTGGTTTCATCTTCATGTTTCCCCCTCACCAGATAACCAAACCGATATCATGACCAGCAGCTTTTTTGCAGCTGTGGCTCCAGCAAACATCAGCTGATACTAGAAATTAATATTAAATAAATTCTAACAACAGCTGATCAAGCTTAAACGTGCTGCTGTTGTTTAACGCGACATCGGCTGGTTTCCTCTTTCTGGCGCGAAGTGGGCGATAAACAAACAAGAGAGCCGATCAGCTGATCATTGATCAGTTTCATGATTGAAGTAGAAACAGGAGAGGGAGGGGGGAGAATGAAAGAAGAGGCAGCTGTGCAGCAAACAGAATAACTCCAGCTTTGTGCCTTTTTCATTGTAGCTGAATTACGGGACAAACTGTTCCTTTTCACCTCAATAAGAAACGCCTAATATTTTCTCTGAATACCAGATGGGACGGTTGGCAACTCTAATAACTTAAGAACAAAATAAAGTTCAACATCATTAACTTCATAGCACCCACCCAGCTGTATAGAAACTCCGTCATGCTAGCTAGTACGCAGTACGGAAAAAGTCAGAATAACGAAAATAAACTCCACCTAAACTTGGTTTATATCTGACCCAGATAGACTGCAGTCATAACTTCTTACCTGAAGTTCAGTTCACACTTGGACCGGCGGCCGCCTCGGGTCTCTTTTCTACGGTGGCCCTGAGAGGCCAAACGGACTGCAACTTCAGAAAACACTTGCAAAAAGAAAAGCGCTGCAAAAAGAAAAACACTTGCAAAAACAAAAAGCGCTGCAAAAAGAAAAACACTTGCAAAAACAAAAAGCGCTGCAAAAAGAAAAACACTTGCAAAAACAAAAAGCGCTGCAAAAAGAAAAACACTTGCAAAAACAAAAAGCGCTGCAAAAAGAAAAACACTTGCAAAAACAAAAAGCGCTGCAAAAAGAAAAACACTTGCAAAAACAAAAAGCGCTGCAAAAAGAAAAACACTTGCAAAAAGAAAAACACTTGCAAAAACAAAAAGCGCTGCAAAAAGAAAAACACTTGCAAAAACAAAAAGCGCTGCAAAAAGAAAAACACTTGCAAAAAGAAAAGCGCTGCAAAAAGAAAAGCGCTGCAAAAGCACACACAACACAACGGAAATAGGAAAAAACACAACGGAAATGTTTCTGGGGAGACAATAATCGGACGGACCAGTTGACCAAAACATGCTAACAAGTGCACTGGGACTGGGAGACACTTCAACGAAGTGGAAGCAGAGCGGCCAAAGAGTAAACTTCCAAAAGTAAGTTCTGAATATTATGTCACTTATTTATGTGCAAATGTTTAATAACGAGGAACATTAAAACATTACTGTTGGCCACATGCCGGCAAAGTTATGTGACATTAGGGATGTTTGTACTTTCAGCGTTTACTTTGTTTTAAAGTCTTTACTTTATACGCCGTTAGATAGTCGACCTTAATCTTACAGAGAATGTGATAATTTTGTGGATAATTAAAGTCAGTCATATATCCACAAACACAACAGGCTGAAAGTCAGTGATGCTGCTCGGTTTGCAGTCCTGAATATCACGGCACAAGCAGGATTCACTGCACTGTTAATGTTAACTATGTTATATTGCTGCCTTTGTTCGGTGGTGTTGAGCCAAACGGACTTTAACGTGTGTTTGAACGAGCTGACGGTTCACTCATTGTAGCGACTTCCACAGTCGCTAGAGCCCGGGGATGGAGCCCGCCTATTTGCCTGACGCGCTGTCAACTTTAGCAATAATGCGAGAGGTGGAATTGTTTGCTTGTTTATTAAAGTGTTTACAGAGTAATGTCATCTCGAGATTTGGACTCTTACAACGTCACAGGCTCTAATGTAACAAGACGAAACATGTTGTGCAGCGGTCAACAAAAACTACGGCTACCCAGCCCTCCTCTCTGTCAAAATCAAAACCAGTGAATGACAGACTGACAACGTCCTCTTAATGTCGCCGCTAGCACCCACGTGACTCCCATTACACATCACCATAGCAACCAAACAAATGAAAACCCAGTGATCATCAAAAAATTCAATACATTTAATTATGGTTCCTACACTCATTAAGCTGAAAGAAAGATGCTTTAATCACAGCAGTCACACATGTGTCCACTGTACCAGCTGGGAACTCTTCTTGTTCAGCACTCGTAATAACACTAAATCCTCCTGTTTGTAGCAGTGTGTACACCTGAGACTGTCACCTGTCTGTCTGTCCTGCACTCTCTCTCTGTTTCTTTCTCTCTGATTGTGGAATAAAAGTATGAACATGTATTTATAAGTTACACTTGTGTTTGAATCCTGCAGCTTATCACACATTTGATTTCCATGTGTGACGACTGCAAGTGTCCAGAGTGAGGACAGACTGAGGGACCCACTGCTGCACATCATCTGTGAGGCTTTGCATCCCCAATGATCCACCAGGAGAAACTCAGCAGTGTGTGAGGAAGAGGAGGAGGAAGAGCCAGCAGCAGCTGACAGATGGAGAGAATAGACAGACTGTTCCCTGTTTGTGAAGGACTGCTAGGAAAGTTTAACATAACTAACTGTCTGTCCTGAATCAGTCTTATTAGGTAATGTTCAAATAATGTTATCATCCAGTGTTTGCAGTGTGGGAGAAAGTACTCAGGGCCTTCAAGTTACACACTATGAAAGGAAGAAACAAGTTTAATATTCAGAAACCTAAAGTATGTATCAGCAGCTGAATGGAGCTAAAAATAATTGTTTGTTTCAGTTCTATGAAGCTTTGAGTATTTTGGATCAGTAGCACTGCTGTGTTTGTTGCATCATATCGCTGTAATTGTTTATATGCTTTATATATTCTGAGGTAAGTTGATCTATAGTGTTACATCATATTCTATAAGGATGTTATGTGTTTGTAGACTTTCTGCCCAGTTTGACCCATTTAGCAGAAGTCAGCCTTTTTAAGGCTCTGATATCTATTCTGTATGACTTAAAGCAGTTATGACATGGTCTGATTTTCTCACCCAATAAAGGAATATTTCATATATCAGTCTACTCTTCATTCTATCAGAAACAGTTATCACAGCTCGTACATTTGCTTCTTCCACACATATATGTAAGCATTGAGCCAAATTTAGTAATAATGCCAACATATTAAAAGAACAATATTCGTCTCTTATATATAATACATCTATATATACACTGTCACAGATACTTGAGTGTCTTTAAGGGAATATTTAAGGTGATAGGAAATATAAATAAATGCAACTTGAATCTTTACTGAAGCTCAGTGTTTGACACAGAGTTCACTCACATGTGCTGTACCAGTGTACCTGCACATGTGATGTGACAATAGAAGTGATTTGATTTGAGAGTTCAAACTCACTGCTGTAATAACTGATAATGATTAATATAATAACTATAATATTGGCCATCTCATATTTACACTGACTTTAGTCTCATGAACAACATTAGCTAATTGTTATTTACTAGCTAATCTTATATGACTGTTCAGTACAGATATGAAGCCCAACAATCATGTTTTACAGTCCTGTGGTCTCAGCCTCAGATACTTATTAAATCACACAAAGCTCGTGTAGAAACAAACAAACGAACAAAATATGTTCTCCTTCATTTCTGTCAACCACACGTTTCCCGCTATCATGGTTGCTAGGCAACCTGGGCAGCGCGACGGAGGCTAGACCGTCCCATTTCACAAGCCTGACACTTCCGGCCTTAGCGGTCTTTGAGTACGCGGCCCTTGAGGACCGTTGAGGCTGAGTACTTTAAGGCTGCAGACCCTGAATTGGGATACAGCAATTCAGGGACTGTTTCCCAATTCAGGGTCTGAAATGGGACGGTCTAGCCTCCGTCGCGCTGCCCAGGTTGCCTAGCAACCATGATAGCGGGAAACGTGTGGTTGACAGAAATGAAGGAGAACATATTTTGTTCGTTTGTTTGTTTCTACACGAACTTTGTGTGATTTAATAAGTATCTGAGGCTGAGACCACAGGACTGTAAAACATGATTGTTGGGCTTCATATCTGTACTGAACAGTCATATAAGATTAGCTAGTAAATAACAATTAGCTAATGTTGTTCATGAGACTAAAGTCAGTGTAAATATGAGATGGCCAATATTATAGTTATTATATTAATCATTATCAGTTATTACAGCAGTGAGTTTGAACTCTCAAATCAAATCACTTCTATTGTCACATTGTTCACTCACATGTGCAGGTACACTGGTACAGCACATGTGAGTGAACTCTGTGTCAAACACTGAGCTTCAGTAAAGATTCAAGTTGCATTTATTTATATTTCCTATCACCTTAAATCTTCACTTAAAGACAAGTATCTGTGACAGTGTATATATAGATGTATTATATATAAGAGACAAATATTGTTCTTTTAATATGTTGGCATTATTACTAAATTTGGCTCAATGCTTATATATGTGTGGAAGAAGCAAATGTACGAGCTGTGATAACTGTGTCTGATAGAATGAAGAGTAGACTGATATATTGAATATTCCTTTATTGGGTGAGAAAATCAGACCATGTCATAACTGCTTTAAGTCATACAGAATAGATATCAGAGCCTTAAAAAGGCTGACTTCTGCTAAATGGGACAAACTGGGCAGAAAGTCTACAAACACATAACATCCTTATAGAATATGATGTAACACTATAGATCAACTTACCTCAGAATATATAAAGCATATAAACAATTACAGCGATATGATGCAACAAACACAGCAGTGCTACTGATCCAAAATACTCAAAGCTTCATAGAACTGAAACAAACAATTATTTTTAGCTCCATTCAGCTGCTGATACATACTTTAGGTTTCTGAATATTAAACTTGTTGCTGCCTTTCATAGTGTGTAACTTGAAGGCCCTGAGTACTTTCTCCCACACTGCAAACACTGGATGATAACATTATTTGAACATTACCTAATAAGACTGATTCAGGACAGACAGTTAGTTATGTTAAACTTTCCTAGCAGTCCTTCACAAACAGGGAACAGTCTGTCTATTCTCTCCATCTGTCAGCTGCTGCTGGCTCTTCCTCCTCCTCTTCCTCACACACTGCTGAGTTTCTCCTGGTGGATCATTGGGGGTGCAAAGCCTCACAGATGATGTGCAGCAGTGGGTCCCTCAGTCTGTCCTCACTCTGGACACTTGCAGTCGTCACACATGGAAATCAAATGTGTGATAAGCTGCAGGATTCAAACACAAGTGTAACTTATAAACACATGTTCATACTTTTATTCCACAATCAGAGAGAAAGAAACAGAGAGAGAGTGCAGGACAGACAGACAGGTGACAGTCTCAGGTGTACACACTGCTACAAACAGGAGGATTTAGTGTTATTACGAGTGCTGAACAAGAAGAGTTCCCAGCTGGTACAGTGGACACATGTGTGACTGCTGTGATTAAAGCATCTTTCTTTCAGCTTAATGAGTGTAGGAACCATAATTAAATGTATTGAATTTTTTGATGATCACTGGGTTTTCATTTGTTTGGTTGCTATGGTGATGTGTAATGGGAGTCACGTGGGTGCTAGCGGCGACATTAAGAGGACGTTGTCAGTCTGTCATTCACTGGTTTTGATTTTGACAGAGAGGAGGGCTGGGTAGCCGTAGTTTTTGTTGACCGCTGCACAACATGTTTCGTCTTGTTACATTAGAGCCTGTGACGTTGTAAGAGTCCAAATCTCGAGATGACATTACTCTGTAAACACTTTAATAAACAAGCAAACAATTCCACCTCTCGCATTATTGCTAAAGTTGACAGCGCGTCAGGCAAATAGGCGGGCTCCATCCCCGGGCTCTAGCGACTGTGGAAGTCGCTACAATGAGTGAACCGTCAGCTCGTTCAAACACACGTTAAAGTCCGTTTGGCTCAACACCACCGAACAGAGGCAGCAATATGACATAATTAACATTAACAGTGCAGTGAATCCTGCTTGTGCCGTGATATTCAGGACTAGGGCTGGGTATCGTCACTGATTTCTAGAATCGATTCAATTCCGATTCACAAGGTCCAGAATCGATTCGATCCACGATTCGATTTAATTCGATTCGATTCACTTCGATTTGAATATGGGAAATTTTGACAGTCAGAAATATTATAATTCAGATCAGTACATTTACATATTTTTGTATCTATAAAAAGGAAGCTGACACACGCAAGACTTTATCAAAGGTGTGAGCGTCACAGCAGATGCCTTTGTGTCAAAGTAGCTGAAGATAAAACACAGAAACACATGAAGGTGATTTTCCTGGCCTGGGATTTTATAAAAATATTCTGCAGTACATCAAAAACGAAAGAAAACCATTAATCAACATATGAACATCACCTCTGAAGTTACAGCGGTTTTATTAGAGACACGGCTAAGCATTTTGCATAATTTTAAAAAGTTTAAATTTGTTCAGTATTGAACAGCAGAAATTAGGTTTTCTTTTCGGAAGTATATAAAACGGAAAGAAAAAAAAAGTCGGCCGATAGCGCTGTAAACAAAGGTAGACTTGTGCGTAACAAGCAAGCAATAATGCAGAAAACCATACAGAGAGAGAGAGAGAGGGGGAGAGAGAGGGGGGGGGAGAGAGAGAGAGAGAGCTGTGCCTCATGGTAGAAGCAAAACAGTAAAAGTAAGAGTGAATACATGACGATGTTTATGTGAAGCGTAGTTTGGATCTTCTTTTGCTGCTGGTTCGGTCAATATTGTTTGGAGAGACATCAAACTAACAGCTTTAGAATCAGCGCATAAAGGGCGTGAACACAAAGCGCGGACCCGCCGACAGATCAGAATCAGCGGGCTGTCGGCTTTCAGCCCCGACTGTGAGAAAGGCGACATCTAACTGATTCTGATCCGCGGGCTGCGCTGTGTGTTTAAGTCTTTGTGCAGAATCCGTGTTCCTGCTCTCATTTACTGTTTTAGCTGTTTGGTGGTTGTTGAAATTTTGTGAGATTTCACCTGAGATTCTGGCATTTCAGGCAAAATAAATTTTTATTAAAAAATCGATTCAGGATTTTAATGAATCGATTTTACGTAATCCAAGCCAGAATCGATTTTAATCGATAAATCGATTATAAAAACCCACCCCTATTCAGGACTGCAAACCGAGCAGCATCACTGACTTTCAGCCTGTTGTGTTTGTGGATATATGACTGACTTTAATTATCCACAAAATTATCACATTCTCTGTAAGATTAAGGTCGACTATCTAACGGCGTATAAAGTAAAGACTTTAAAACAAAGTAAACGCTGAAAGTACAAACATCGCTAATGTCACATAACTTTGCCGGCATGTGGCCAACAGTAATGTTTTAATGCTCCTCGTTATTAAACATTTGCACATAAATAAGTGACATAATATTCAGAACTTACTTTTGGAAGTTTACTCTTTGGCCGCTCTGCTTCCACTTCGTTGAAGTGTCTCCCAGTCCCAGTGCACTTGTTAGCATGTTTTGGTCAACTGGTCCGTCCGGTTATTGTCTCCCCAGAAACATTTCCGTTGTGTTTTTTCCTATTTCCGTTGTGTTGTGTGTGCTTTTGCAGCGCTTTTCTTTTTGCAGCGCTTTTCTTTTTGCAAGTGTTTTTCTTTTTGCAGCGCTTTTTGTTTTTGCAAGTGTTTTTCTTTTTGCAAGTGTTTTTCTTTTTGCAGCGCTTTTTGTTTTTGCAAGTGTTTTTCTTTTTGCAGCGCTTTTTGTTTTTGCAAGTGTTTTTCTTTTTGCAGCGCTTTTTGTTTTTGCAAGTGTTTTTCTTTTTGCAGCGCTTTTTGTTTTTGCAAGTGTTTTTCTTTTTGCAGCGCTTTTTCTTTTTGCAAGTGTTTTTCTTTTTGCAGCGCTTTTTCTTTTTGCAAGTGTTTTTCTTTTTGCAGCGCTTTTCTTTTTGCAAGTGTTTTTCTTTTTGCAGCGCTTTTTGTTTTTGCAAGTGTTTTTCTTTTTGCAGCGCTTTTTGTTTTTGCAAGTGTTTTTCTTTTTGCAGCGCTTTTTCTTTTGCAGCGCTTTTTCTTTTTGCAAGTGTTTTTCTTTTTGCAGCGCTTTTTCTTTTTGCAAGTGTTTTTCTTTTTGCAGCGCTTTTTCTTTTTGCAAGTGTTTTTCTTTTTGCAGCGCTTTTGGCCTCTCAGGGCCACCGTACTTTTCCTTCTGCGTCCCCTTTCCCTCATCCACCTGCTGGTCTCCACCACTTGCTAATGTTACTGAATCTGTAACGACCCTATCTAAATCCCAGTAACGACTAACGCGTTCCTGATTTTGGCATAATAACTAGTTACCGTGCTCGTTGCCACAATAATAACGTAGTTACTGTAACGCGTTACTTAATAACGCGTTAGTCCCAACACTGCTCATAGCTGGATGAATCCTTGGATAAGGGTGATCATGCTCCCTCTGAGCAAACAAACTACTGCACACTTTGTATTCTGAGTGGTATCTATGTATGTATGTATGTATGTATGGTTGTATGATTTACATTAAACATATTATTCAAGTGGGAAATAACCTAAAAAAAATAATCAGGTTTGTACTGGCAGGTAAAGGCAGCAGTGCTGGTGTGTGAAGCGCCTCTGACCAACTGTATTCAAGCCTTTGCCAGTGACCTTTAAAACGTCACTTATGATGAAAAAGCTCTGCTTTTTTATGATAGGCTGGGGCCGATGACGACTGCGGATGGTGTGAAATGCATTTGTATTTTCAAATGCTGCCATGCTCCAACTTTTCTTTCACTGTTTTGAATATGAAATCTACGCCCAGCGTTTTTTGGATAGAAAATCCCCTTTAAATTTCCGGAAGCAGCAATAAATTTGTGGATTGGTCTGGGAGCTGTGATGTCAAGTAGGACGCAAACGATCGGGTAGTTGTAGGAAGCGCGACATGTGAGGGCTACAAATTAAACCGCACGCATTGTTAGTCTAGCGCCAGCTTTTACTTTGAAAATTCGAACCGGAAGTGTATTTTTTCCGCTGTAGAAACCGCAGCAGTCAGACATGTAGCGTGCCCTGTCGGAAAACAAGGATACAAACAGGACTTACAGTTAATAACAACAGAGCCGGATCTGTGAGAAAGGAGGCGAGACAGCGCCGGTACGTCCCGCTCGGCCCCTGCCTGCCCGGTGTGATGGCTGTCCGGTGTGGGCTGTAGACTCCTGCGGCGGGACTGACGGTGAGAGCTCAGTTGCTTTAGCCCCTTCCCCTCTCGCTCCGTTTCTCTACAATTTGCTTGTTATTCATTCATTTCTGCCGCTGGAACAGGTGTGTGCCAAAGCACCGAGGAGGACGCTTTTCTCCGGTACGAGCCCGAAGTGGTTTTGTCTCCCGGCAACTTTTAAGTTGCATGCAAACGCGGACGGCTTTAAAACACCAGCCAAGCAGTCGGATTTCGGCCATGGCTCAGCTGAGCTAAAGTAAAATATTTATGTTCAAGGTGCTACAGAGTGAGGCTCAGGCCACAGTAAATACTCGTAAGGGCCTGCGTGTAAATAGGCTTGTCCATCCTCGCCTCCGCTGTCAGGCGGATGCTGCCTGTCAGGACTGTATTGATAGCTGATGGACATCACGGCACGCCTCTGCTGCACAGGCTTCCCCACCGCAGTCAGGACAGGGATCAAACCACCCCCAGGCACCCTTTTATGTCCTCAGAAACGCGTTGACCCACGTCACGGGTGCACGTCTAATCTGTATAACCTGAGCCCATCGTAATTAAGTTAAGTTTCTCAAAGTGCTCCCTATGTGTGGGACCTGTTAGAGACAAGTTGTAGTTTGTGGTCTGTTTCTGTTGCAAAATGAGATGGATACATGTTATCACTTCATATTTAATAAAATTTAAAAAGGTGAATCATCTTTTCAATTCTATCTATAAAAAAGCTACTTATCCTGTCTGTACTGCAAGTTATCAACACCATATCTGAAAAAACTTAATACTGGTTTACACTTAAGTCATTTTAACATGTAAAACAAGTTTGGCCAAACACCAAAAAGAAGAAATGAGAGGACTATGCTGTGTTTATAACCGTTTCCCACTGAGTCACCTGTAACGTTTTATCATAACTCGCTGACTTCAGAAGAATCTTGTTTCAGCCTTCCTTTTTTCCACCTGCCTTAGGCATTAATATACAGTGGTGATGAAATAGGAGTGTTAAGTATTGGCTCCTTCATTCATGTCACAATGTGACAACTTAATTAATGTAGCCCAGAGGTGAGAATTTGAGATCGTGGAAGCTTGTTGCTTTCTACATTTTCAGCTCAGCTTCAGTCTTGCAAAGTTTCATGTTCACATTAAGTTTCTTTTTCTTCTTTCTGGCAGGTGATCCGTTAAAAGTTTGCGAAAAATGTGACGCATTCTGTCTGTCACAGCAGGACTAGACTGAGGCGAAGATGGTGTTTCAGTCTTGAGCATGTGAGCGGTTTGATAAAACTGAAAGGTCAGAGAAGAGAGGGAATGTGCGCGCACACCAAGGCGTTGACAGCATAAAGATGAAGGGGGAAGGAAAGAGTGAGAGGACGCTGTCCAGCCTGATTGAGAAGGTGACCCGGTTCACCCTGTAATCGCACAGACCAAAATAACTACTGCACAGTTGTACAGTAGCAGGGATTTCACAAAAGAATAATTTTTTACGGTCTAGCCCTCTTATTATTTGAATAATGGTCAGTTTGCATGTTTTATGTGAATGGATCAGAGTATGTAGAAATACAACTATTCTTTTTCTTCATTTACTGCTAGTCTGAAGTATTTATGTATATTCACTCATAGGCTACTGTATTAGCTGTACTTTCCGAGTAGTGGTTAGAACCCCCTTAAGAATTGCCTTTTCTTTGTGGCACACATTCAAAAAGGGTGCTGGAAACATTACTCATAGATTTTGGTCTATATTGACATGACAGCATCACACAAATCTTTTTGGCTCACATCAATGATGTAAATCTCCCGTTCCACCACATCCCAAAGGTGCTCTGTTGGATTGAATCTGGTGACTGTGGAGGGTTGCCAAGAAAATATCCCCTACACCACAACACCACCATCACGTGACCTGCAAATGGATCCATGATTTTATGTTGTTTACCCTTCAAATGTGGCAGCCGAAATTGAGACTCATCAGACCAGGCAATGTTTTCCAATATTCTGTTGTCCACTGTTGGTGATCCTGTGTGGACTGTAGCCTCAGTTTCCTGTTATTAGCTGATAGGAGTTGCACCGGGTGTCGACTTCTGCAGCCCATCTGTTTCAGTGTTTGAGGTGTTGTGGATTCATGGATGCTGTTCTGCAAACCTTTGTTTTAACAAGTGGTTGTTTGATTTACTATTGCTTTCTTAGAGCTTGGAGCAGTCTGGTCATTCTCCTCTGCTCTCTGACATCAAAGAGACATTTTTACGCAGACAAATGCCGCTCACTGGTTATTTTTTTTCTCAACCCTTCTCTGTAAACACTAGAGATGGTTGTGTGGGAATATCCCAGCAGATCAGCAGTTTCTAAAATGCTCAGAGCGGCCCGTCTGGCACCAACAACCATGGCACATTAAAGGTCACGTAAATGAACATTTTTCTCTATTCTGATGCTCAATTTGAACTAGAGCAGGGCGATATAGCCAAAAATATTTATCACGATATATATTTGAAAATTTGCGATAACAATATAACTGACGATATAATTGATGGGAGACAAAATACAACTCCACAACTTTACTAGCGCAAAAAAAACCCATCCATTTATTTTCACTTAAACAAGCAGCTGTTTTTTTATGTGCATTAAAACTATATAAAAATTTAACAGTGCAAATGCAAATTTCTTGCTGAAATTTCCAGTAGAAATGGGCAGATATATCCTGAGCATAACAATGTATAATATCCACTGAAGTTAAAAAAGAGGTGCTTTGCAACATTAAACTGCAGTGTGCCAAATAAAAAAGTCAAATATGTATTTTTCGGACCATAAGGTGCACGGGATTATAAGGCACATTAAGCAAAACAAAGCAGTCAGATAAATCAAACTTTATTCAACTCATACTTCTTGCTTCCTCCACTTCTGTACCATTGATTCCTTAATGCTCTATTCTATCACAGCTGCTTTATTCCCATGTTGTTGCAGTATATTAATGACTAACCTCGTATTGTGGCTGGATTATCTCAGATTGAAGTTTGGTCCGTTTACAGCATCCTGCCATGCGATTGCATTTGTCTCTAACCATCAGGAGCCCTCACGTTTATCGAGTGGAAAAGTGTTAGGGTTCATCCTGCAGCTTCACTGTTTTTACTATGCTAACATAGCTGTGTCGCTAGCGATCACGTAGTACATCATTATATACCAGCTAGCCCAACTTCAGTAACCCTACAAACGTCACTGCTGTTTAGTTTCCTGTCTTCATTTATGTTGGAAGTGATAGCAGAGCTGTACGTTTTAACTTTTTCAGAAATCTCTCAGTCAGAGCATGCTATATCATGCTTAGGTAACTAGCGAAACTAGCAAACTAACTTCCGCTAACTTTCAACATTAAATATAATAAATTCCGTTTTCATGGATGCTTGGATGTTAAACTTAATTGTTACACCTGGTAAAGCAGCAATGCTGATCATTTTATTAAAGGTTAAATAATTTAGACAGTTTTTAACTCTCAATGTGCCTCAGTGTTCGTTTGACTTTGGGACCTGAAGAGGACGGAGTTTTGGCCCCAGATTACTCCCAGATTTATGAGCACCTTAGTCAGACAAATACAGTAATAACGACGGCACGCTTGCATGTTCTACAAAAAAATGTCCTTTGGTGGGTATCTGACGGACAAACACCAAACCAGTTCCACATCATTGAAGTTGCACCATTTTTACAAACCAATTCTGGTTCATCCATTGCACTCAACGATCCGCTTTCCCCCTTCTCATTCTCCGTTGCCGCCATGCTTTTTTTTTGGAACACGTGCGTACAAAGGCACTGCGCATGCGCGTTTTACCCATTTTCTATCGCGATATTTTATTTTCTTATCTTGCCTAACATTATACCGGCCGTGAAGGGTATAATATGGCCCAGCCCAAGTTTGAACTTTAGCAGGCTATCTTGACCATGTCTTTGTGCCTGAATGCTGTCATGTGATTGGCTGATCAGACATTTGTATTAAGCAGCTGAACCGTTGTACTTAATGAAATGGCAGGTGAGTGTACAATAGATTGTCTTATAACGGGTTCAGTAGCAGTCTAATCTTGTGCCAAATTCAACAAAATGTTAATGTGTTAATCTACTAATTAATCTACTAAATTAAAAACAGTGATGAGCAAAACTAGTAAAATGGGACTAAGCCTAAGATTACTGACATCTGCAAGAAACCACAGACACTTTCTAACCCCCCTTCCCCCCACCCCAAAAAATGTGGTCCTGCACCGGATTTCGTGCCAGTAGCTTTCCTGTCTGGGGCCTGGCATCAGGAAGTGGGGTGGCTTCTTAATCAAGCAGAGGTAAACATGCCCTCTGAGGAAAAAGCAGGGAACATTCCTCAGATAGAGTGAGTAGTACATGCCGGGGTGTTCAGCCTGCAAGAGAACAAGGTTACACACTTGCATTGGATTCAAAGATACGGGCACAGCTAAGATAAATAAAAGTTATCATTGCATTCTGCAGTTCTTTGATGTGAATGAAGAGAAGTTAAATGCAAAAGTAAGGCTTTAATTAGTTTTCTTTGAGTCTGAAAACTAAGATCCCCTTTAAACCTTATCAGAGACGAAAGCCTTCAACAACACGCCGAAGCAGAAGCTTCAAAAGAGCCCTGTTACATCTAACTTGACATCGCACAAAGCTTTCTTTCTAAAGCAGACAAGTTAAACACTGCTGGTGTGACAAGCTGATCCCAATTCATTGCTGGCATTGATGTCATCTGCTGGCTACTGATAACTGCCCTGAATTTCACACAGATGGAGTAAAGTGTGTTTGCGCATGTCTTTCTCTCCGTGTGTGTACACACAACGGCATATGTGTGTGCTGTTTGCAAAAGGTGGGACACCCTCAGCTACACAGTAGTACAGTATGCAGAAGGTGGTAATGCGTTTGGGAGCGCAGGTGCACGGCAGAGAAAATGTGGGATGGGGAAGTGCTGAACAAGTACGGCGGGGAGAGGGGATCCTTGTAGGGCTGGGCGTTGCAGTAAGGACACTGCAGTAAGTACTAGCACACGTTTGATGGAGGATCAGTGCAGCTCTTCAACCAATTTGCGCTGCACCTTCTGTCAAATATTTACCTTACTGAAATTATACTTTTAATTTTTCCTTTATATCCTCCCCTTCACCTGACTTTTTCTACTCCCTAATCTCTCATATTCAGAGGATGGGCGCAGTGTCCTGGTGCCTGAGGAGATGTCTTTGGGTCGGCTCCTACGGCGTGCCTCCTCCAAGGCCTCCGACCTCCTGACCTTTAACCCTGGGGCGGGGGGCTCATCGTTACGCTCGGGACTGGATGGCGAGATTATCTTCTCCAAAAATAATGTTTGCGTGCACCCCGCGGAGCCCCTGCCTGGCCTGGCTGAGCACCACCCAGGTTAGACTGAACCAAGTGTTTCTTCTTCTAAACTTTTCAACTTGACAAATACAACAGAAGAAAATACATAAATGTGCTGCAAGTAGCCAAGACAGTAATACAGTTGTTTATAGAGGTCATGAAAAAGTGAAAATAGCTGAGACACTTGTTAAGTGTTTTGTACCCTTTTTAATTTGCTCAAGTCAGCTATTTGTCGCCAGCTGTTACTTAGACTTTTTTGCAGGGTATTACTGACTTTGCAGTGCATTTGTCTGTTTGATTGTGTTGTATTTGCAGCGCATGCATTGTTAAACCGATTACACTGTATTACATTACATTGTGTTTTATCTATTTGTAGCTGGCATGGAAGTGCTTTTTACACCTCGGCGCTGGCAGCCGCCACAACCGGAGGTGTTATACTTTGGGGGATGTGTGTTCATTCCAACTTGTGAATGTGATATCTGTTTGGCGGTTTGGCACAACTGGTCAAAGTGCAAAGACGGTCAATGTGACATGCCTCGTTCTTCAGAACATGTTATTTGAGAAACATGAGATTACAATACTGTGCAAAAGTCTTGATTTACCCTTCATTTCTTTTTATTTTGCTATAAAATGGGAAATGGGTGCAGCAATTTACAGTATATATAAGGCAAACACAACATTTGAAAGTCAATATTTAGTGTCACGGCACAGCGTGAACTCTTAGCAATCTCTCTTGTAATTTCTTTAAGCAGTCTTCAGGAATAGCTCTCCAGGCTTCTTGAAGGACATTCAAAGCTCTTCTCTGAATGTTGGATGCCTTTTGTTCCTCTATCTGTCAAGATGATCCCACACTGAGGTCTGGGGTCTAGGTTGGCCAGTCCGTGGCTAGTGTTCCACTCTGTGTTTTTTCTATCCCTGTAAGCTTGTAACGTATTGGCCGTGTATTTTGGGAACGCTGTCATATTGAAAATTAAAGCAGGTGCCATGTCAGACATCTTTCAGATACTTATGGTGGATGAAAATCTGAAGGTATTTTTCTGCACCTCAGTTTTGACAAAATCCCCAACACGGGCTGAAATGCAGCACCAAACCATGACAGTCTCCATCATATTTTACAGATGGCTCTAGACACTGTTATCCCTGGAGGATGTGACTTTCAGACACTCTCCAGCTCTAAATTATAGCTGGAATTATAATAATTAATAATAATTATAATAATTCACTAAAATGACTAGATGTTTTATCAGGGATTGTAACATCTAGTCCTTTTGCTGAATTATAATAATTAATAATTTTTGTTAACGCCTGACACTTCTTCTCTTATCTCTTCCTCAAATGTTTTCACCTCATGACTCTGTAGAAATCACCTTGTTGGTGCAAACATTTCACACTCGTCCAACTGTCTTATCTTTGGCTACCTTTTGGTTAGGTGCCGTTTTGTATGTTTGAGTAACTCTCAGGTCAGTGTTAAGTGGCTTAACCAACAGAAGTGTTCCCCTGGTATAATTGAAAATATATTCACAAAGCCTGGAAAGCTACTGCTCAAGACCATGGAAAAAAAAAAAGAAAAAAAAAAAGAAAGTCTGGCTCCTTAGAAGCAAAATATAAAGACATGAGGGGAGCAAAGCACTGTATGTGAATGCAAAAAAGCACAAATTGGATTGAAGTATGAACTCAACAGTCAAAGGTCAAGGTCACTTTGACCTAATAAAACGTGTTTGTGACCACAACTCAACAATCCACATGCCAGCGATGATAGAATTTCACACCAGTGTCAAATATGTAGAAATGATCTAGTGATAACCTTTGGATTTGAATAGATGGAATATAAATTTGCCTGTTTGGTGAAAGTGTTCAACTGTGAAGCAGGCGATGTCACACTCTTTTAGCTATCATGCATTTAGATATAGAAGAAACACAAGGGAATATTAAAAAGCCAAAATGAAAACCATAAAACGAAGAAGAAAATGTGAGACGACATTTTAAAAATATAAAAAGAGCAGTAAATTTAATTTAGTAAACAGGCACTTGATTTAATATAAACCTATATTAACCTCACTGATACTGCTGCTAATCCAAACGAGCACACTTTTGCTTTGAAATCAAGGCTAAAATAGCTAGAGTTATACTTCTAACCTCTATCTAAAAGGTAAGATTAAAGGGGCTCTAAACCATGTGACATTTATAGCTGTGTCCGATAAGCTGCTGTAAACTTCATTCAGGTTTTTATTGTACTGCCTCATAAATTCAAACAAGAGCTGTTCCTCTGTTTTATGAAGCCTTTGGTCGTTAGTTGAATTGCTTTACCTTTGTCTACTTGCCTTATTCATACATGTAAAGACCGTACACGTCTAGTGGAGTGGTTTTGAATACGTGTTGCCTTTTTTTCCTGGCATATATGAGCAACACTTCCTCCGTCATCATCATCTCCCTGTTCTCGAGTTACGTGTTTGTTTTAAATTGGCTGCTATATATAAAATGCTTCACAAGCTCTTCTTACGTTCCCAAATTACCTCCACCCTAATTAGTCATAACACGATCAAGGTTTTGTTGCCCTCTGCAGGCTACCTCTGTGTCCATGTGGAGAAGGATGAGAGCTTGGGCACCACTCTTATCCTGACCTGGGTCCCCAACTCCCGCATCCAGAGGCAGGATGAAGAGGCGCTGCGATACATCACTCCGGAAAGCTCGCCTGTACGCAGGAACGCCCGCCGCAGAGGCAGACGGTACAAGAACGTGTTACTTAAAATGTGTCTCTGGGTTGTTTATGCGGTGCTGATATCTCGATCAGCACCACGCAGCAGTGGGAAGCAGTTTTCAGTAAAGCATGAACTGAAATACTCTCAAGGAACTCAATTTATAAACATCCTTTCCAGACCTCACTCCCGTCCCCCAGCAGCCCAGGAGGAAGACGAGGATGAGGAGAGGAACATTATGAGCAGCACCTCCACAGAGAGCCACAGCCTGGTGGTCGAGGCTGGAGCCGATCCGTCCTCACACCAGCAGCAGCTGCCCTCAGCTGGGGAGGAAGGCGACGAGGGCTCCTGTGAGCTGTCGGATGAAGTGAGCCGGGACAGCACTATGGGTTCGGACTCGGACACCTTCTCCTCTCCCTTCTGCTTGTCCCCCGTTAGCGAGGCCCTCTGTGAAAGCAGTGGCTCCGTCTTCCTGGACAACGAGAGCAGGTTAGTGAGAGGATTGAAAGTCGCCTTATTAATAATAGAATAGAATAAATTTATTGCCCACATTAGTGGAAAATTCGGCTCACCAAGTCACAAATCAATTAATAATAAAAAGACTGACAATTATGAGAAAATTTTGTATTTCGCACAAATGATCTTTTATACAGCTTTTTAGTAGCTAGAGGCAACTTATAACTTTGTCCTGAATAAAGACAATAATCTTTATTATTAGTTATACATTAGGAGAGTTAGGAGAGTATTATTAGGAGAGTTTAAACTGTTTAATTTTGTATGTATTTCTTCCCTTCAAGGTTGAGGAAAAGTAATAATTATCAGGTCACTTTTTCCCCTCTTATTTATTTATATATATATATATATATATATATATATATATATATATATATATTTATTATTATTATTTATTTTATTTATTTTAAGCACAATGCAACACTAAATCCTTCAGTGCGTGCAAACTCCAGAAAATGTCAGTTTTAAAATTATTTAAATGTAATTATTTGGGGTTTTTTTTTTTTGAGGGATGGTGTGACTTAGCATTTTACATATTGTTTCGTGTTTGTATTTGTTATCATAAAAATAATGACACTGTGTGAAAACTACAGTAACTGACCCGTTGTTGTGCAGCTTCTCAAATTTATTTAACAAAGAAAGAAAGGCGAAGCTAAACCGTTTACACTTCTGTTTCATACAGCAGGGTTCGTACACACATCTCTGTTGACTGGATAACACTTCTAACCAGTCACCAAACAAGAACTAACACATTCAAAGCCTGTTATGCGCAATTTTAAGAAAATATAACCAAAAACTTTGGACAGCTTTTTTCAGACTGAGCCTGCCACGTGTTTAGGAACTAACTTATGGGAAGGGTTATTTTGGGTTATTTTTGCATACGTTTAAAGATCATGGAAGTGTAGTGTGAGTAGATTGTGTTATAAATATTATGAGATTGTGTGTGTTTCTTTTAAAAGCGAATGAGGCTAGATTAGTGGGCTGTTCCTACATTCCTCGAGGTATTCAGTGGTACTCCAAAGTATATTTATAGTAAATATTTTATTCTATTTAATATCAGCTAAGTTGCTCCATAAAGTCAAAATTATTGATTTCTTTCCCTTTTTTGTTGTGGCCTCGAATAACATAATGTTAAATTTTCCCTTACTGTAATTGTTTGTGTTATTTTTATTCACAAATTGTTTTTTTTAGTTGCCCTAAGCTACCAGAAGGTGGAGCCAAAAAGAAAAGAATTGATTGCATGTGAGCTGGTTTACAGTTTGAAGCCACAAGGTGGCTCACTGCACTTCAGCTAAATGTCCCGAGCGACCTGAAAGCAGGTAGATGACTTCAGCGGGAGCCATGAAATGTTATCAGGCTTCACAATTTCCATTTTTATTTAAATTGGCCTTCGATCTAAATGCTGTGTAATGTCACAGAGGCCTTAAAATAAGTCTCCAAACCCTAAAAAAACCAAACAAAAATAAAGCAAGCCAAACCGCAATCCCTCCACACACTGTTCTGTAGTCGGGGGAGCCATCTGTACAGTAATTGCGTTGCTGTTCAGACCTCGCGGTCGTGTGATTTTATGATTCCCTTCGCGGATGTTTCCTCACGCAGCTATGTGGCCTGATATGTTGCCCAGAAATGTGTAAGCCTGTGTCAGTGTCCCCCCCCCACCCCCCCACCAAAAAAAAAAAAAAAAGTGAGAGAGTGAGACAGTGTGACTTTAAGTGTTTTCAGCCACTTTTTCACATTTGCTGTAAGTGCAGTCAGTGTGTGACTTGGCATTGCTCTTTGCTTCACAGCTTCTAACCTTTACTCCGTCCCTCTCTTCATCCAAAACTCTCTGCCTCACTTGCTGTTGGTGTCTCTCCACAGCTCTCTGGCACTGTATCCATCTTTTCCTCTGCCTGTTATTTTTTTTCCTCCTCCTTCTTTTTCTTCTTCTTTTGGATTCTCCTCTGTTCTCCATATCTGTCAACTCCTCCCACTTTTCTCATTATTATTATTTCACATCTCTTTCTTTTGCATATTCTCGAGTTGTTGTATCGTTTGGTGTTGTCCACCTCTCAAATACTTCGCCCCACCACCACCACCCCCTTTCCCCTTCCCCTTCCTAAAGTCTGTGTGAAGCCCTTTGATTCTCAGTGCTCCCAGGGTTGTTGTGCTGGGCTGAATGTCAGCTCTCTGGATTAGAGGACTGAAGAGAGCAGAGCAGCAGCCAAAACCCTGGAACCCACTCAATCTCTCTTTCTCTCTCTCTTGCTTTAATTGACACTGTTAAGGGGCCAGGAACTGGAAACATGTCACTTGGAATCATTCAAAGAGAAAGCTCTGCGAATGAGAGTGAGAGCGGATGAAAGGGGGGGGGGGGGGCAGAAAGAGGAGAGCGGTGGGAGAGGGCAAAAAAAAGGGAGAGAAATCTGCAGCAATCTCCGTCGAGCTTCTTAACAGGTTTCTTTAAAGTTTAACATTAGTTTATGATGCTGTCAATGCGTACTGCCTTCTTGGGGCTGCACTTTGTGGAACGTTTAGTGTATGATTATGTCTAAGAACAGTGGTTTCTTACTGTGACGCCTGAAAATGTTTGCAACCATTTGTTACGTATATTTGGTCTGGCAGTTGCAATCTTAGTTTTTCCTTGTTTTTCCCAGTTTTTCCATGTTTAAATATTTTTTCAACTACCTAATTGTTATGTAAAGGGAAAAAAAATCAGTAAACAGGATTTTTTTTTCAGCAGAAATATCTCTTTCTTCTTTATCTGTTGGTTTATAATCAAATTAAAGTACATTTAATATGGACAAAAGAGTGTCCAGTGTGCAGAAAGTGCCTTTGAGGGATTATTTCCGAAAAGGATAAGATGATGCTGGATGTTTTTTCTCCTTTTCTAAAACTTCAAATTGTACTGACCACTTTTCAGTGTGCGCCCACACCGCCCCCTTCGTCTGAGCCCTCCCTTAAACTCCCTGTTCTCTCCAGGGATTAGCTAGAGGACCTGGGAGTCTCTGTAGGCCTGTTCACTGCGTGGTGGTTCTCAGGGTGACCTGGCAGCACTTTCCCCCGGAGTAAAGCCTTATGTGTGTGGAGGGAAGCATTACACAGGGCCTCAGGGCAGTTTGATCTCACCCTGGCCTGGTGGGACCTGATGGCTACAGCAGTCTCACTCGAGCAAAACAGCTTGTTTATATAATGTACACTGTGCAGAATGTATGGCGTGACTGCTGCCTACTTTTGCTCCCTAATATAAATGAATAGAATCGAGCTCTAAACACTGACAGATGTTGTTAATCACTTCTTGAGTTTACGCTTGAACGCAGCACAGTGAATGACCCATGCTCAGATTTCAGAAATCAAGTGCTTTTTCACTCTGACGTTTGTTGCTTTCCTACTTTTTTTTTTTTTGTCTGTGTGGCAAAATATACAAAAAGATTTTAATGCATGAGCCTTAAGCATGCAGGAAAGAGAGAAGGAAATGTCAGCTGTAAATGGGCTTATGGGCCTTCACAGTCACTTAACAAAAAAAAAAAGGGAAAAAAAGGGGAAACACAGTTGTCCGTTAAAAGATCTCCTTCATAGTTCACATTGCCTAACTCTCTTACCAGAACTCTCTGCGCCTCTCTCCCCGTCTCGTAGTCTTCCACAGTCTGGTTTGTGGCATGATACATGAGACAGAGAGCAGTAAATCAACAGATAGCATAAGGAAACGGTGCAGCTTGGATTGATCAGCCTTGTTATTTTCCCATCTGCTAACAGGCAAATTATTAGCAAGACATGATTGATTCGGGGCGTAAAAGGCTCAGCCGGCCTCCCTCGTGATCAAAGAAGCCAACGTGTCAGCTGATGCGAGCAGAGTGGAAAAAATATATACATTCTTACAAATTGATATTCTTCTCTTACTAAATTTTGATCGTGAATGACCTCTTCTTGGCTGTATTGTTAAAAAATATATTTCTGATGCATATATATGTGTGTGTGTGTGTGTGTGTGTGTGTGTGTGTATGTGTGTGTGTAGGATTTATAGCAAGTCATAATCAAGCAACTTAATTTACACGTGTGCTTCTCAAATGTCACCGGGTTTAATGCATTTCTGTTTCTCAGCGTTAGCAGGTCTGGAGACGTGTTTGCGAGTGCATTTTGGTCATTAGCTATGGTCCATTCTTGAGTGTCTGTGTGTGTGTGTCTACATGTGTGTACGTTAGAGAGAACAGTCAGCGAGCAGTTTGGCTGGCATGTGGTTTGCTGCGGTGCGCAGTGCGTGTTTGTGTCGGCCACGTACATATTTTGGCGTTGTCGCATGCATGTTTCTCCGCACACACGTGTGATTATAATGTGTGTGTTCTTGTGTGTCTCCTCGTGCAGCAGAGGAGCCTTCAGCTCAGGTTTCAGTGCCGGGAACAACATGCTTGCCATGGGGGAATGACAGGGGAAATTGGACAGCGGACAGTGTGATTTGTGTGTGTGTGTGATTTGTGTGTGTACAGATTTCCTTGTGTGTTTGTGCATGTGTGTGTTTCTGTCCTCTGACGCCTCCATGCATTCCTCCTATTCTCAGCCTCTTGGTGAAAAACATATTGAGACATAAAACAACAGGGGAGAGCTGAGCCGAGGAGTGTCTCCACCAGCGGCCTCTGACTTTGTGATATTCACTGTCAATGCTTCACGTTGAAAAACATAACTTTCTATCTGAATGTGAGGTTAAAGAAGCAAAGAGAGAGAAACTACATTTAAAGACTCCTTATTGTGATGTAAAGGGAAAAATACTTAAATTAAACAAACCCCCAAATTCTGATTCCAATTTTTTTCTAAATTTATTTGTTTTCCAGGGAGCTGTGCGAGGAATCCATGAACCACTCGGTCAGCTCTGCTTCAAGTTTGGACAGCCATGCCCCCTCTGAGAGCAGCAGCCAGTCGCAGGGCATGCGGTGGGAGGAGCAGCAGAAGCTCCTAGCTCTGGAGCAATTGTGTGGAGTTTTCAGGGTCGACCTGGGTCACATGAGGTCGTTGAGACTCTTCTTCAGGTCAGTCGGAGAGTGCAAAAGGTCGCAGAAAGGTCGCGAGGGGTCACTTTGCTGCGCTACTGTGCAATGTTTCACTCTCTCTCACAGGCTCTTTGTTTGCTGCGTGAGGTTCTTTATTACTACAGTAGTTAATGACTTTATCGTTCACCATTGTGTTGTTGCAGTGACGAGGCCTGCACTAGTGGCCAGCTGGTGATAGCTAGCAGAGAGAGCCAGTATAAGATCCTCCACTTTCATCATGCTGGCCTGGACAAGCTGGCTGAGGTGTTCCAGCAGTGGAAGTGCTGCAGAGAAACTCAGCTCAAAGACCAGGTCGGGTTACAGCCCAAATTCCCAGTTTGGCTTCTAGTTTTATTGGAAAAGGAAGGAATTTTTTTTAACAATTTTTATTCAGTTGCAGTGTTCTTGCCAATGTGTTTCTCCCCTTTGGTCTTGTTTAACATCAGGTGTCAGATGAGAAGTCTTGCATGCAGTTTTCCATCCAGAGGCCCACCCTGCCATCGGCCGAGACTCACCCAGAAGAGAGGCTTTATCGAAGGCTGGATGTCACCACTTGGCTACGTCACCTCAACCAGAACGGACAGGTGGAGGAGGAGTATAAGCTGCGCAAGGTATGTATGCAGGTGTGAACACAAGCAGGCTATTATAATTCTGAGGAATCAGTCAGAAGGTAATCAATCAGCAAATATGTTAAGCTCAATCATACCTATCCGTACTGTAAGCATCACATTTTCTGGTAGCACATGTTTCGGAAAGTCATTTTGAAACTCAGCCCTACACTGTCTGAAGTTTCAGTTTGAATCAGCACTCACAGGTTGTAAATGATGAGAGGATTGGTCTTGGCCACTGTCCCCCTGTGACTCATTTCAGTCTTCTTTGATTGACTCAGTTTAAACTTTACCATATTGTTGAAAATGACTCAGAGGCCGTTAGACTCAGACCAAAACATTTCCTCAGTAAATGCACAAGTGCAGGAATTGCAAAAGAGGACTGTTCTTGCTGGACCTGCTGACAAAGCAGTGTTTGTTTTTTTGTCCCCCCCCCCCGGTTAACATTACGGAAGTTTCAGTTTTGCAACATTTTGCAGCACTTGATAAACAATCGTACTGAGGTGATAGTTGCATTGCAGGCTGTGCGGCACTGTCTGCAGGCCTTGTTTGCATAAAGTATGGTTTGCTCTCATAGTTATCAGTTTTGGCCCCTGCTTGCCCTTTGAACGCAGAGAACACACTCCCTCTGTGCTCACCTCTACACTCTTTTTACCAGGCCATCTTTTTCGGTGGTATCGACCCATCCATTCGTGGTGAGGTGTGGCCCTTCCTGCTGCACTACTACAGCTATGACTCCTCTTCCCAAGAAAGGGAAGATTGGAGACTGCAAAAGCGTAGCCAGTACCATGACATCCAGCAGAGGAGGTATGTTTGTGGAAGTACAGTGTTAACATCATGAAGTCTTTTTAAAAGTATTAAAAAAAAGAAAGAAAAAGCTTGTATTGAGAGACATCTGTATGCTTCACTCTCTGAAACACAGATAAACTAACATGTGGCTGCAGTGTCTGCTGCCAAATGCTCAGTCAGTCAAACATTAAACCATATGTGAGCCTATTGTGGCTTTTCATCGCAGGCGCTCAGCAATCAATAGGCGCAATCAGGAAAGTGTTAAGGGGAGGTGCTGGGTGTGAAATAAAAGGTCTCTTGAGAAAAAAATATGTCAGCGCTTATCAGATCATACTGTCTTGTCGGATGGAAAAAATAAAACAAAAAAACAGAACACAGCTTTGGTATGCACGCCCAACCACACGCACACGTCACACACACACGAGCACGTTCCCCAGTCTTCATTTGCCTCCAGCCTGCCATCAAAAAGGTTAAGTGTACACATATTTTCACACATTGTGCCCCTCTGTCTGTAATGAATATGATAATTGGACAGGTTTCATGTGTATGGCCTATTAACATTTTGAGTACTTGAGAAGGTCTTATCGAAGTCAGGTAATTAGAGTCCTTGTTCTGACTGTGATGTGGATTCCTGTAAAGAGCCTTTGAGTAGAGAAAGCCTCCGGGGCCACTAGTTGATCATTAGGAGCAAAGAGACATGTCTTTTCATTCTGTGTCACCCTCAGATGTGATAACTACCCGGCCGTCAATGGAAATGGGGCAGCAATAACAAGTAAAGCAAAACTAATCAGACTGACACTAGATTACTGTGATATGTGAGCACACAACAAGAAAATATGCGAAACCAACAGAGGAATGTGAACATACATTAAGAATACCAGTACTTGTCCTATTTCTTATCCCTATCATTTAAAAAACATTTTGAGCTGTTGTCATAATTATTTTTGTTTGCAGCTTTTATTACATGTTATATATTGAATAAGAAAATGTCCTCTGGCTAACTTGAAGATAAATTGTTTTATTTCATTTTTTAGAGCTTATAAGTGTACTATACTATAAATAAAAGTGGTCTTGAGCAATAGCTCTCCAGGCTTTTCTGAAGACTTTTCAAAGGTTTTCTTTGGACATTTTTTGGACTTTTCGGCTGCTTTTTCAGTCATTTTCACTCTAGTCATTCTACCTGATGATTTTTGTAGGAGATTTTTTGTTAAGCCACTGAACTCTGACTTCTGAACCATTCAAGGATTTAAAAAGGGCGACTAACTCAAGGGATAAACCAGTTTAGGGTCTATATACACACAGACAACTTAGCAAAGAACCCATTTTAAATTGTATCTGTAGGTTAACTATTTTTAAATTAAGACTGCTCAACCTTTAAAAGAAAATGGAGCAGATCTGTCCTCAAGTTACAAGTAACAAAACAAAAAAACACATTTAAAAGATCTTAGCTATACTGCTACAATGAGAAGCCTTTGGCCTTTAGTCACAGTCTAGTTATTGGATACCAAATAATCCAGTTGATAAGGCTTCTGAGCTTTTATACTTACCATACATATGTCAAATTTAACTTGCTGTTTCTCACTTGTGGCATGACAGGAATCATGTCAATCGCATTTCTGGTCTAACCTGAATAATGTCCAGCAGATGATATCGTCCGATTAGGTTTCTTTTTAAAGCAGATAAAGGTTTCATTGTTTTCAGTTCCTGCTTGAAGAACGTTTAAAAAAATATATCAATGCCATCAAGATTAAAATGAATAATAGTTCATTATTGGTTTAAGAAAGTTGTTAAGAGCCAGGTTTTCTTGTAGTTTTTAAAGGGGTCTTGAGCAATAGTCTTTGGACATTTTTTTTTACTCATTTGTCCAGTCTTTGTATAGTATACGACCACTTTCAGAGTAATGTTGTTTGTTGATTAAGCCACTTAACAAAGACCTGTGGATCATTGAAGCATATATAAGAGACCTAATTCAAGGGATGAACCAGTCTACACATAAAAGACAACTTGGAAGAGAAGCAACGTTAAATTTTATCTTTAGGCACTTTGTTACTTGCAGCCTGCCACAAAAAACACACAATTTATTTCTTTAGTTAAAATTTGAAAAATCTGAAGAGAGAGTTTGATCCACCATGAATTGCCATCTGGAAAGAGTCTCAAAGTCTCCACGACTGCATCCCACACACAGTGCGTTGGAGTTGGTCATGGATTGGCCTCCCCAGAGCCTGGAGGTCTGCTTGAAGCAGTTTGGGATTATCTTAACAGAGAACAGAACAAAAGGCAACGAACATCCAAAGAAGAGCTTTGACTGTCCTTCAAGAAACCTGGAGAAGTATTCCTGAAGACTACTTAAACACAATACACAAAAACGTGCCTAAGAGAGTTCAGGATGTGCTCAATAAAGGTGGTCACACCAAATACTGACTTTCAACTTGTTAGACTCATGTAAACCAGAATTGTTTTTGCCTTATATCCTGTATTTCCATGTATGTTTGCACATCTTTCAATAAATTGCTGCAACTATGTCCCATCTTTGCAAAATATATAGAAACGAGGGTTAGATTAAGACTTTTTTTCCCTCAAAAAAAGTCTCACCTCACCTCAGAAAAGTGACATAAAAATATAGATTTTTGCCTCATTCAATTATAACTATCTATGTTCTTATTGTCTAGGCTTATGAACTAAAAAGTGATGAAAACAATTCAAATTTCAATTTCAAGTCAAAGAGAAGTAGAAGGGTCCAAGGACACGAACACAACAAAAACTAAACAGTTGCGTGGCATTGCATCAGGTGTGCGCTCATTATTCCTGGTGGGGCTTCATGGAAAACAAACAGTGTTAATTAAATCCCCTCTGCTTGTTAGGACTTGAGTACATTAGTGCCACACTCAGAGTACATTGCTAATATAGTTGCTAACATCTACAGGGAAGGATAGGGGGAGTTTTATGGTTGTGGTATTATTCTCAGTGGAACACTTGATTGTAAAATACCCTGCCAGGCCCACTGTTTACACACCCCTGGATTTTTTGTTCATTTCTAGCTAAGTGTTAGTGTTACACCTGAGTCACATTTGCACCAACAATCACTTGATAACCCTTCATTTTGTGATTCTAATTACCAAGCATTTCCTAAGAGACTGTGTAGTGAAAAACTTTTTTTTAACGCCACCGCTTTAACAGCTTTATTAACTGCTGCAACTTTAAGTTTGCCTTTTCTTTCGCTTAATATTTCTGTTGCTTTCTGGTGTTTATATGAATTTTTCTCAGGTTGTCCATGAGCCCGGAGGAGCACAGTGAGTTCTGGAGAAAGGTCCAGTTCACGGTGGATAAAGACGTGGTGAGAACAGACCGCAGCAACCACTTTTTTAGAGGCGAGAACAACCCGAATGTGGAGATCATGAGGTCAGACCACCATCTTTTTCTCTTTTTTCCCATCCACTTTAAATTTCTATCTGACATTTGATTTCTGTCATCTTCTCCCAGTCCAGCCTTATCGTTCCTCAGCCCAACGCACAGGCGTACCTATTCATTTCATATTCTGAACCCTGAGGGAATGGCAAATGAGTTTCATGCTTTATTGACTCCGACTAAGCCGTCTGAGCACTTTTGATGCATACTCAGAGCTAATAGCTTTCCAAACGAGGAGCAAGAGGATTTAAATAGCATATTAGTTTAGTGACTCTCATCAAGGCTCCTGGTATTTGTCCTGGCATTATGTCTCATATTGTATCTGAGCTGGGGTGATAGCAGCACTGCACATGTCCAGATAGAGAGCACTCATCTCATAAGTTAGCTCACAGCTATTACTGATATGTCAAATAGACATTTGTCTGGATCATTTAGTCTAAGCAGAGAGACCGGCATCCTCATATTGCAGTCTCCGTCTCCACAAATTCAGTCTTTGTTTTTAATTTAGTGCTCAAACAACAGCAAATATCTTTAGCCTGTTTCCTTTGTTTATGCAGTACTTACTAAGGTCTGAAAACAGCAAAGGAAGTTTTCTCAAAATTAGTAACCATGCAAGAAAAAGGGGGGAAAAAACCCTGAGAGTGTTTGGGTGGGACTATACATTTGGTTTGGCAGGACTGTGTAGAGGCTGTATTGGAGACTGTGAAAGGGGAAATGTTTATGGTTCAACTGTGGCCACTTACAGCGCTTTTTTTGAGATGCTGAGATGTTATGACACCACTAAGATGTTCGTGGTTGTTGTCGCCTCAGGCGGATTCTGCTCAACTATGCAGTGTTTAATCCTGACATGGGCTACTGCCAGGGCATGTCTGACCTGGTGGCCCCGCTGCTCACTGAGATCCAGGATGAAAGCGACACCTTCTGGTGCTTTGTCGGCCTCATGGAGAACA
The DNA here is from genome assembly GCF_963576455.1 of Neolamprologus multifasciatus. Classification (NCBI taxonomy): domain Eukaryota; kingdom Metazoa; phylum Chordata; class Actinopteri; order Cichliformes; family Cichlidae; genus Neolamprologus; species Neolamprologus multifasciatus. Next base: position 16,119,851 of record NC_140442.1, read on the forward strand.
CCATCTTCATCAGCTCCCCGCGGGACGAAGACATGGAGAGGCAGCTGGTAGGCAGTTTCTCTGTGCGTCTTTTGTGAGTTGTACGAATGTCCGAATTGATTCTGCAGAGACGCTTTACACCACAGCTTTCTGACACTTCAGCTGTGGAAGTTGTCTCTAACAATTTCTGTAACTTATCAGACATTTATATCTATTTTCTTGACCAGATGCAAGTGGCTAGATTAAGCTTTCTTTGTTCATTCTTTAAACAACTCTTTCAGTTTTCTGATGAATCATATTGTACAAAGCTACTTTGATCTACACCCTCATTCATAAGTCATCACCACAGTTGTTGGTGCTGCATATTTGATGCCGAATGCCCTTCCTGATGCAATCCTCAAGGGATTTGTCTCTCCTCCTGGGATCTTTTTGCTTGTTAGGTGACTGTATAAATCATTACGCTATAGAGCCACTATGCAGTATAAAACTCTGTCTCAGTGAGGTCAATGAGGGTAGATATTCCTAATATGGTCATCCCAGCCACACAGCCCCACGGCCTGCTGTTCAAACTTTGAGTTTATGAAGGGCAGCCAATCATAAAGTTGGCTTAAATAGAAGGAGAAATAAGCTTAAACAGTTCTATGACCCTGCTTCCAGATGTACCTGCGGGAGCTGCTGCGCCTCATGCTGCCACGTTTTCACCAGCACCTGACCAGGCTCGGGGAGGACGGCCTCCAACTCCTCTTCTGCCATCGCTGGATCCTGCTCTGCTTTAAGAGAGAGTTCCCCGACACCGAGGCCCTGCGCATGTGGGAGGCGTGCTGGGCACACTACCAGGTCAGGTCAAAGTCCGAACGGCTCCTTTGCATACACAAGTTTGAAAGAAAAACTTTGCATATACTACGCTGCGTGTTACTCCTTTAACGCTTCCCACTGCAGGCTTCTGTAATCCTGTCTTTAAAAAAACCTGTAATTGCGTCTTCAAGGGGGTTTAATGGTTTTGTTTATTTTTGGGTTTTGATTCCCAGAGATTACAGTGACCCCTAAAAGCATATTAGTTTAAAAAAACAAATTGTAAAAAGTAAAAATATTGTGATGAAAATAAAAAGAAGTCATTTGGCTTATCTTGAATCGATCTACCCAGTGCACATTTTCACATGTCATGACTGTGTAGTGTGTAGTGAGAAAGAGGTTAACACCTCTCCTCAAATATCAGCCTCACTGCTTCGTGCCATCTGCTCAAACTCTCTTCTAGATGTTCTGATCTGAAGCTACAGGTGGTGATAGAAGAGATATGATAGTGAAACCTTGGTTTAGACAGTTGAGTGTCACATACCAGATGGGCTAAAAGCAAGAATTTCTGATTGATATCTGATTTTTCTGTGAAAGGGAAGAATCGTGTAATATTGGGTCACACAATATTTATCTTGACAGTTCTTGCTAAACGAAATGGTTGGGGTTAGTCCAAGAATAGATTTTTCATGAAAAATGTTTTACTTTTCTTAAAGAAGTTATTGCTTTTTTAATGATACAAGGACAGGTAAAATGTAAACTTCTGGCTATTCCACCAGGAGGTGAAAACGGATCTATAATAAAGGCATGCGGGAAGATATTTTAAGAACAAATACTATTGCACATCAATAGCTCATTGTATACAGTAGATTTAATAACGGCCTTATTTAATTTCGTATTGAAAATCATAGTAATTTTCGGGCTTTTAATGATTTATTTGAACCTGCATCCACACAGGGTCAAACGTAAATATACACTCACTTAAATCTTTTAATAAATGGTCTCGAAGGTTCCACAGTGTCTTTGAACTTGCCAAATCATATCAACTTTTCATTAGTGATCATGATTGGCTACAGCTGGTAGTTTCTGGTAGACACCTCCCATTGGATTAACCAACACTTAGAACAATGAGAAGGTTCGAGGAGCTCAGTGATCATCTAGATTTACACAAGTTACAGACAGTTATACGTAAGGACAAGTTATTCTGATCTTACACCCCTTTGGTGGCATATATTCCACAAAGTGGCTGGGATAATCCACTCAAATCAGCAAGTAGATGGTTGTAACTTGGATACAACTGTGTTTTTCAACAGGATAATTATCTCAAACACACAAGAAAACTGGTTTTTAAATGGATAAACCAGGCTAACATTAAGCTTCTGAAATGGCCTTCACAAAGCCTCGACCTCAACGCTATTAAAAATGTATTTACTATACTTAAAACTCTGGTCTATGCCAGTAAACCAAACAATTTAAATGAACTCTGCCAATTCTGCCGGGAAGGGGGTCAAATATCCAGCCATAATTATGCCAGAAACTTGTTGATGGCTACCAAAAGCATCTGATAGAGGTGCAACTTGTTAAGGGACATTTAAGCAAATATTAGTGAGCGTAGATGTATCCTTATCCTAGACGTGTCCTTAACGTTTTTCCTTATAACAAAGGCATGAATAAATGCAAAGCACTTACGGAAATTTAAATTTGCATTAATAACATAACTGACTGTACACCACAGAAGCTGATAATATGCATATTTTCCTTCTACCTTTCACCCCTTTGCTGATCTCCTCCTCTTTAGACGGACTACTTCCACCTGTTCCTGTGTGTGGCCATCATTGTTCTCTACGGGGAGGATGTGACAGAGCAGCAGCTCGCTACTGACCAGATGTTGCTGCACTTCAGCAATCTCTCCATGCACATGAACGGAGAGCTGGTTCTGCGCAAGGTATCACAGTAAAACCTTTTTTTTGGTTTTCATGCCTTTATGTTACCATTTCATCTCACTACTCCGCTTCCTTCGAACCAAAAATAAAGGTTATCACGCAGCAATCTCCAAATATGAGAATAATCGGTTGTTTACGATCATCATAAGAATTCTTCGACAGACTGCTGCATTGCTACACATTTAAACCAAATCCAGTGCTGCTTGCATTAAGGCAGCCCTGCCCCAATGCTGCAGCAAAGCAACTGATGCACATTAAGTTGCCCACAGAGGCCTTGAGGTACTAAATGGGAGGCTGCCATGCCAAAGTGGAGGATTTATGATCTCCATCCCGGAGATCATATTGTGTCCATGCCTGCTTCCTCATGTTTATGGATGCTGTGTGTTACTACTGCAACCACAGGCAGCGAGTTCATGTTAGCATGCAGGTGGTGTAACTCCACAGCTTTGCTGCATGCGATGCGGACTTTGTAGCTTTAGGCAACATCACGCTTTCTGACCTTGAGAGTCTTTTGTTATCTTTTAGCCCGGAGTCGAGCCCATTGATTTATTTTGGTGTTTTAATGCGCTGTTTGATATCAGCATCGATCTGTGTTGCATTTATTGGCTCCGCATCGTGGCAAACTAGAACTCCTTTCCTCTCATCCTGCTTTCCAGGCCCGCAGTCTACTCTACCAGTTCCGCCTGCTTCCCAGGATCCCGTGCAGCCTTCATGACCTCTGTAAACTGTGCGGCCCGGGGATGTGGGACAGCCGCTACATCCCCGCCGTGGAGTGTTCGGGTGAACATCCAGACTCGCAGAGCTGCCCCTATGGAGGCACCTCCACCCCCCAGCCCTCCTCACCCTCCCCGTCATCCACACCCTCACCAAACCTCACCCCGACACCTCCACCGGAGGGCAAGAGAGGCTCTAAAACTCGAGACATTTTCACCTTTCGGAAACAGACCTGAGGTGGTGGTTATGAGGTGCTTTTGCTTGTCACCGTACAGCACCTGTCCTCTCCCCATCTCTCTCTTTCTCTGTGTCTCTCCATCGTCCATGCTTCTAGTTTTACACTCTTAAAAAGGATATTTTGCCACACATGGAGCAATGTAGAACACTGCCTTACCAGAATGTTGTTATTAACATTCATTTCACAAGACTCCGTGATGAGGATTCGCTGTTGGATAGATCAGAGGTCAAGAAGCTACTTTCCTCCAGGAGAAAAATGGACAATCACCAGCCTCTATGTTGGCTGGAGTTACTTTCAGGTTCTAGTCTGCCGCTGGCTTGGCTTTCTTCCAGGGGCTTCGTGGGTAGGGGGTCACATCAGGGTCCGAGGCAACTGGGCTGAATTCTTGCGGATGCTGACCCAGGGTCAAAACAAACTGGAGATTCATTTACAGGAGCTTGAACTTTACATTTTGAACACTGTTCCCATGTCCTGACAGTGGAATATTTGTCTGAGTATCAAGTTTATACATGCATATCTCAAGTCTGAGCAAGACATTTTTAACGTGAAACCCGATCCTTTGGTGTTAACAGAGAGGCGTTAACCTACATACGATGAATTCGAATGGATTAGCGGTCTGTTTAAGTTTTGTTTTATTTTTAAACAAAGTGAATGTTTTGCGTTTATATCAACAGTTACAAATATTTAGCAATATTATATCCTTGCATGAGCAGTTCTTTACATATAGAGGGCACAGCGTACAGTAATTGTTTTTAGAAAACACAGAGGTAAGAATGTGTTTACAGGACAAACACATCCTGAGGGCTTTCTTGTATTTCCTCATCAGATGATGGGAAAGAACCTTCTCGTAGTTTCTCCTGAGGAGCCGGAGAAAAACAACAACATTCTTCCTTCTGAGAAAGTCAGGCTGTCACGTTACCTGTTGAGTAATAGGATTTTTTTTTTCTTTCCTTCCCGTTTTCACATTAGCATAAAAAAGCAAATGAAATGTATTTTCTGCTCGAGGTGTCGAATGGGTGTGGCGCCAGAGAGAGCGCGGACGGCGGTTTTTATCCAGACAGGAAAAACTGATGACTTTCTCTCCTACTTGAAACTTCATCTTCATCTGTGTTGAGCCATGTTTAGACAGCCTTGTGAAAAATTATCAGCACAGTTTTTAGTCTGTTTTCCTTTCCTTCCAGAAGTCTTTCCACTTCACCTTAAAATGAATGACAACACTCAAGAATCAGTCCACATGAATGTATTTGTGTTTTTTTTGTTTTGGTGTTTTTGCTTCGTCTCACTCGACAACAGAAGTGTTAAAATCTTTGATATATGTATGTGCGTGCGCGTGTGTGTGTGTGTGGAAACTCAATTGGCCGCTAACATCTGGTGAGTCACAGAATGCCCTACGACCAGATTAGCAGCAGCCACCCTGCAGAAAAAAACCTGGTAGATAAATTAGAAAGACAAGCCAGCCGCTTTAGCAGTTAGGCTTTGAGGAGGGATGTGTGGTGATCTTAAATCAGACTCTCCACTTGGAAAACGTCCCTGAGACATTTTGAGCGACAGGCTTCTAAGTGAAAACATCTTTAAATTGTTGCTAAAACGCAACATTAAGATCTTCAATCGGGCTTTCTCCACCGCCCCCACGCCGCCGCACTTCCCCCTTCTTTCGGTTCTCTGCATCTCTCAGCAAGCAGCCTCAGTAAATGACATATTAGTTATCATGTGCAGCTGTTTGCTGGAGATGCCCGCAGAGTTTTAAAGATGGGGAGGCTGCGGCGAAGTGAGCAAAGTCAGAAAAATGGAAAAGCAACGGTCGGCGCGAATGTGTGTGAAAGGGAGCTCATGAATTGTATTAGCATTGAAATCACATTTGTTTACACGGACACTGCAAGTCACAAGCTTGATTAATGAACACTCCGATTTCCAGGGGTGGTTGTTGTGAGTTGTGGTCACGAATGTACAGCTGTTAAGCTCTATGATATGTTGATGCATTATTGTACATGTCACAGGGAAAAAAGAGCCTATTCTTATCATTGGTATCATTGAAAATGACTGAAATAAAATTACACTAATGCTTTCATGAAGCACTTCTGAAAGATTGTTGTTGTTTCGTTGATTGAAATAATATTTCAATTTATTTCATTTTGAGGATAAATTGCTTTGATCTGGTAGAAAATAAAGCAGAAATGGGGTTTACTGCACTAGAGCCAGCATTTTTCTGTATAAAGATAAAAAAAAATACTAAAATTTAGTATTTTTTTAATCTAATAAATATATGCAAGTATCAAGACATGAAGCAAAAGAAAAAATACCTAATGTCTCAGCCATGTAGATATTATAGTGTATTATTACTAATACGACATATCCAGGCTACAATATTTTCTTTAAGTAGTCTTTAGGAAAAGTTCTCCAGGCTTCTTCATGGACATTCAGAGCTCTTCTTTGGATGTTGGCTGCCTTTTGTTCCGTTCTCTGTCCAGATGATCCCTCACTCCCTCAGTAATTTTGAAGTCTGGACTGAATAAAAAACTGTACTGAACAGCTGTACTGAAAATGTTCAGTGATTTAATTGGTGAAAAGTATATTTTCTGTTTTGAGTTTTTCTATCAGGCATGTTTTTACTGGAGATCATTGCCATGAATCCAAATTTGGATTCAACACTGCATCAAACCGGTTGCCACTGATTTTTTTTTTAGTCCAGTTCTTGTGTAATTTGGCATACCTCAGCCTTTTTTCTCCCTCCTTCCACTTCCTTAAGAATGACTTCTTGTCAGCCAACCTTATGTTTATGCAACAGGCAGTTAGTAACAAAGTGCCTAAAGATCCATTAAAATTGATTCTTTGCCAAGTTGTCTGTTATGTGTCGATGCAACACTGGTTCATTCCTTAAGTTAGGTGCCTTTTTATGCTTGAATTATTCATAATGTGTGTTAAGTAGTTTTAATGAATAAAAAAGAAGGAAAGAAAAATCTGAAAATGATCAGTATAAGGACTGGACTGAAAATGAGTGAAAAAAGCAGAAAACGTGAAACTTTTAAAGATCTCCAGAAATCTCTGGTTCTCCAGAATCTTGGAAGTAGCATATAAAGACACGAGGGAAGACTTAAGACTTTATCACAGTACTACACCTGTGTTATGTTTGGTTAGTCAGCTTCTTCTTCTTAATAATAGCAATAATGGTACCAAAACCTTTTAAAACCAACAGTAAACCAATAACTTGAATAGCAATGACGCTTTGTGGATCCCTCTGCTATTTTTACTTAAACTCATTCTTCCAGCATGGACTTCAGAAACCGAAAGTCATGACACCATGACTATCTGCCTTAAATGATAATCGGAGCGTGAAATCTTAATCAGATAATTTCAGGTGGGACCAGAAATGCTGATTGATATGATTTCTGTCAGAGCACAAGTGACAAACTGTGAGTCAGGTTAAATTTGACATATTTACAGGAAATGTAAAAGTTGGGACGCCTCAACAACTGATAGCTAGAGTTTGTCAGTTTAATGTCCAGAGGCTTCTGGTCATAGCAGAACAGATGAGCTCTTCTAAATGGGTTCCTTTATTTAAATTGCTTTTTTACTTTTAAGAGGAGGAAGAAGCTCCATTTTTCTTTTTAAAGTTGCACAGTCTTGATTTAATCTCTGTGGTGATGTGCAGGAAGATGTTTTGTATTTACACTTCGGGGAAGGGATGGTTTTGAGATCGATATCATATAGAAAGAAATAAAATAAATGATTATTTCACATGAAGCTACTAGCTCCAACATATCCAGCTGATTCCACAGTTTTAATCTCAAAAACTAAACTGACAAATGATGCTAGCAGTTTTTTGGAGGTGAACTGTTGCCAATGTAAAACATGGTTAACAATAATGCCTTGAATATAAGCCACATTTAAAACATTATTTACTTGTGGGTTTTAGAAATCCATAACACCTGACCAGATTTGGCATTTCCACAAAATACTGGCATTCCTGTGAATCCCCTAAGCACACAGTGTTGTTTGTTCCCATTTCATTTTGCTCTGCGAAGATGGAAAAAGATGAGGTGTGAATTCTGTCTCACGAGGGATTTCCTTTCCGGTTTTCTGACAAACATTTTAAGGCCTCCCATGAGAAAAAGAAGCCATGAGAGGCAGACGGCGTGTTTCCCAGAGTTCAACCCTAAACTGTCTAGCAAAGTCTTATCAGCCTCTGCTGTTTGCCGTGGCTGTTTGACAGTGAGTGTGTGTGTGTGTGTGTGTGTGAATGAGAGTGAGTGATGGCTCAGGCATTTGACAGGAATCGAGTGACTATCACGGACAGCTGTAGATAGTATCAGATGCTGTCATTCCTTGGAATTCAAAAGAAACGCTGGAGCAGACGGAGTGTTTTTGTGTGTGTGTGTGTGTGGAATGACTCAGAGCAGGTATTCTGGTTTAGCCACTCAGCAGTTCCAGGAAGACCAAATTTCAGACATATTTCTCTGGAAAAATCCTCAAAGCTTATGAATAACACCGTCAGGGTCCCCCCCCCCTTCCCCAGAAATTTCTGTAACTCCCTCGTACTTTGTCCATGTACTTTTGTTTAAAACCATAAATATACTAGCCGGGGTGATTATTGCACTGAAAATGACTTGAGAATTTCCTCTAACCTGGGATCACCCAGGGACCGAATCCACTGTAGGTCTTTCTCTACTGTACAGGGACCCCGTCGCTTGTGATGTGGGTGCCTCCCTGCCTGCAATTACAACCCATTAGCTCCCTGATTGATAGCTTCTTTCAGGGCTAATGCATTTCTATAACAGGAAACTAGATAAAAGGAAAATGACAATAAATACATAAATGAATAAACTGCCACTTTTCATTACTCAAATCTTTGGCCTCTGCCCCCTTTTTAAGAAAAAAAAAAGAAGCACAATTGCCATTTTTATTCACAGAACATCCAAATGTACTGGTGTACAAATGTATCAAACACCACAACGGAAGGCACAAAAGCCACAAAAACATCACCTTGTTCGTTAAGTCTACCTGAGAGCTGCAGTTTCGTTGGAGGCTTTTTGCTTATTTCTACTTAGATAATTTTTAGTGCATCACTTTGATAAAATCTGTGGTTTAACAGTAACAGTAATGGGTGTGTGTGGAAATACATGGGCGACCTATTGTAGCACACCCCCAACAGTGCTGCAGCTTCCCTTTGTTACCTGTGGTATCATAAGCCCCACACACGCTATCAGTGACCTACGCAAAGCACTTGAGTTCTGTGGAGGCTCTTTGTGTTCTCTATCAGTCCTTGCATATACTCTATACTAAATCCAGCCTGAGTATACATGTGTTATTGCTTCCAAGTTTTTTTTCTTCACCTCTAGACAAATGCACCCCTTGTTGAATTATAGCCCTTAACCCCCACCTCCTCCTCAATTCTCTAGTTTCCACTGCCTCTGACTGAGTGACAGTGTGGGGCCTGGCTACTATCCTGTCTTAAGGCCTGCACCGAATGTTGGGTTATTACCCCCTAATTATCAATTACAGGGCTCGGCTTCCACACCTGGAGCAGGCCAGGCTGGGAATGAGCTTAGCCCATTAGGAAGGACCTCCGGCTGGGCTGTTTATAGAGGGGGCTGGGCTCTACCCTCTGGAGGTGTTAATGGGCCTTCCAGGGCTGCAGTCAGCAGGCTGATCCACCGGGGTGTCTGATAACAGCATGAGAGGACAGATTCATGCTGAACTGCAGTGGGGAGTTTGGTGTTACTGCAGTGATAGATCGACTTTATTAGCCAGAGCTGCACATGCACTTTTCCACATGTGTCACTTGCAAGTCCTGACATGATTTTTCTCAGTGAGCATTCAGAGGCAGTTGCAAGGGAAGAATAATGGCGACGTTACTTTTAATGTGCAGCTTTGTTTCAGTGGAAAGATTGCCATTACATACTGGGCACATTGCTTGAGCTGTCACCATGCAGTAATATACTTACACTGTAGTTTTATGCTGTCAATCTGTTGCAATCTAGAACAAATGTACTGTTAAATATCAGCAGTGGGAGAAAATAAGAACATGCTGAACATATAAGTTTGCTCAGATCACAAAGGCATCAACAGTGTCGAATTTTTATAGTAGTGTTGTTTTTTGTTTTTCTTTGTTTTTAACAGAGAGACAATATCAACAAAGAAATCGAGAGAAAAACTCATTCAATTAAAGTTAGAAATTGATTTGCATGTCATTATAATCCAGACAGAATCCTGAACTCAAGTTATTATGTGTATGACGCACACTTGTCCATCCTGTCCACCACCATGGGCAAGAGCAATGAGCTATCAAAGGACACCAGGGACACATCTTAAGTTTGACAGTGAACATCTAAATGGTTCAGAGAAGGGGCGGGAAAACGTGCTTTGGTCAGATGAAACCGAAATTGAGGGCATCAGTTCGACCCGCCGTGTTTGGAGGACGAGAAATACTGACTACAAGTCAAAAAGCACCATTGCCACAGTCAGGCAGAGATGTGGAAACATTATGAAACATTATAAAACATTGAAAATGGGTCATGGATGGGTCTTCCAGCAGGACAATGACTCAAATCATACCACAAAGATAACGAAGGAGTGGCTAAAGAAGCAAATTAAGGTCATGGAGTTGCCTCACCAGTCTTCGAGTATCCATACAGCAGCTAATAAACCTAAAGGATTTAGAAGGTTTCCATAAAGAGGAGCAGACTAAACCCCCCTGAGACGTGTGAAAACCTGGTGACCAACTACAAGAAACGTCTTACAGCTCTGCTTCTACTAAGTCATGCTTTGCTTGGGGGTCAAATACTTATTTCACTCAAATTTAATTTATAACTTTTATCTAATGCCGTTTTTCTGGATTTTTTTCTCTTACTGTTAAAATGACACTCCCATAAAAATTAGCGACTGTTCATTTGTTTGTAAGTCAGCAAGCTTACAAATTCAGCATGGTAGCAGTATGTATGGTGCTGCAAAGAATATAACATTACTCAGTTCAGTTATGTTTTGATTACCTTAAATTAAATTATATTAACAACATAACATAATCACTATGGAATGCACATTACAAGTGGTAAAAAAAAAATAAAAGACTACACTAACTCATCACTGCATCTCTTACAGTAGTGACAAGTTAAATTAGGGCCATCTCATTTTTAGCTGTGTTTTTAAAGGATATACGAAACAAACTGCGCTCACACGAGTATAACACTACATTTATATATTGATCAGTTACACTGAAATTTGAGGAAGGGCAAAGCAGGTTCACCTATTGAATTTACCCAGCAAGTATGAGAACCATGTCTCTGTACAGTCAAGGTCTGCAGCGGCATTAAAGAAGAATCTGCTTCTTGAATTACTGCCTCATTGCTCTGGTAAAGTGCTCATCCAGCTCGGCTTACGTTTGATCTTCAGACCTCAGCAATACTCACGGTGCGATACATTCAGAAAAAGAGCCACTATCTCCCATACAAATTCCACTCTCCGCGTAGCATGTCATTTGCTTATTGCTGCCGATATCATTTAGCAAGGAAAACCGATCGAGCGTGACAGAAGACACAAGCTGATCGGTGGTTTTGTATTCCCATATACATCTGTGTCCTTGTCTCTTTTTTTTTCTTCTATTCATGCATAAAAAATGCAAGAAAAAAAAGAAGGATTTTTCATCCATAAATGCAAATAGATTGACTTGCCCTCTTATCATCACAATAGGAGCTCTTTCAAATGCCTGTCTTTTCAGTGCTCTGTTCAACTGTTGCTGTCATTTAGGTGAAGGAGTCAGCTTATGGCAGCCATGCACTGTATCATACACAAGATTGAAATGAAAATGAGGCGTTTCTCAAAATAGCTACAGGCAGACGGGGACGGCGGAGAGGTGGGGGAGTAGTAAGACGGGGGATTGAGGGTGACAGGGGTGAAGATATATGTTATGACTTTGTGTGTATTTTAGAGCTTGTGGGTTGTTTTAAGTCTCTGAATGCTTCTGAGATATGTCACAGGTGTTGAGATGGATTGCGGAGCGTGCTGTGTGCCGCATTAACTTTGCAATTGGTTGTGTGAATGTGACACGCAGAGAAAGTGCAGGTGAATGCGAACACATATCTCTATTATTGCATGCATATCTCAGATCCCCTCCCTCTCCCTGCCGGGTTTCCTGGTGGTGATGGTGTGTGTGTGTGTGTGTTTGCATATTTTGGTAGAGGCAGAACAAGGAAGGAAACACAGCATTTCCTTTACTTTCATATTATGAAAGTTCAGTAAATTGCACAAGATTGAACATGTGCTTTTTTCCCTCTATCTGCTAATGGTGCATCATTGTGTTTACAGACATGTATGTAGGTTACAGCTGCCTGAAAGTACACACAAAAACACATCAGTGAGTTGCACTGTGGGACATGTTTCTTTATTATGACAAATGTAGACGAGGTGTCGTACATCATCCCGGCCCTCTAAAAACCAAACCACACACGCATTAATCCACAACTAGAAATAGTCCCCTCCAACAATTGTACATCTTTAAACCTTTTTTAAAAATACATATCTAAATATTTATGAGGATTTAAAAGCTTATTGTCTTCACTGGGCACAAATGGATGTACTGAGTGGCACAGACAGGACTGAAAATCTTAAAACAACCAAGAAATGGACTAAAATTTTGCAGAATGGCAAACATCCAGAAGAACATCAGCCTTTAGATAACTAAACAAACTTATTTGTCCATTATAACAACAAAAATGGGTAGAAGTAGCCACTTTGCACTTTATTTACCCAATCATGATGATAAAATTGAAAGTTTGGAGTCATCTTGAGGTGTAGCCACGATGTGTCCACACACACGCTCAGTGTATTAAGCCTCCCTGCTGTCCCTGCCGTCCCCCGTTGAGCTTCACTGGGGCCATGGGATGTGTGCACTGACGCAAACTCTCGTCTCTCTTGGGCAGCCATGCAGGTAAATAAACTGGTGATTGTGTGCTGAGAGGGGACGTCACATGCCCAGATGGAAAAGCCTGTTGATTACTGATTAGTTAGCCACGGTAATACTCTGTGCCCTGACTCTCAGCCTCGGGATGAGCTTTGGATCAATCTTTAATAGGGTGACCGAAATACAAATCTTGTATTGACCTGCAGGAAAAACTCTCCAGAGCGCGGTGTCATTAATTTGCATTTAATTGCATCTATATGCAGGCTTGGCAGAGAGTCATCGATTTAGATAGAGAAGATGATGAAAATTGCCTTTCCCTTCAGTTTAAGGAGAAAGCCAATTTGAAGAGATTGAAAGTGTCCTTTCATTTAATGTGCAGCTACATCTTTGCTCAGTGCGTGCGGTGGGGGTGGCAGTACAATCTATGCGGATGACTTTTCTTCATCCCCAACATGGTTTAGCTTTCACCTTAGTCGTCATGAGAAACGTGACACATGTTGAGTAAAATCTTGTGTCACTATTTGTGATTGTTTTGAGCATCTGTGTGGTTTCCCAGCAGACTGTGAAGCCCTCAGCTGAAATATGTCTGCGTTTGTCAAGATGGGAACACACACATATGCACACACACGTTTCAGGGATGTCATTAAGAAAATTGTTGCCATTCCAACAATGCATCAATTAGTGTGTATCCTGTTGTAATAAAGTGCTGGGGGCTCCGTTCTTCCCAGTCTTGAATCTAAATCTTTGCATTCAAAGCGCTTGTAACATCACAAGGCCTATCCACCATTATCCCTCTTTACCATTATTCATCTCCAATAAGCACTGCAGCTCCCCTCAGGGTGACAAGGCGAGGTATGAACCAATTCACTACTAATCAGACACTGTTTGCCTGTTTTTTTGTGGGGTTTTTTTCTTTCTTTGGATTGGCTGCTATGTTCTCTCACGCCGTGAAAGGCACGGTGCCTCAGGCACAGCTGACTGTGACGGGGCCCCCACAAGGGACCCCACGGTCGCCCCACTGGGAGACTTCCTAATCCAGGATTATTCTCTCAGACCCCGTACCCTGCTGGATTAGAGGATAGTAGATGGAAAAGGGCACCGTCAGCACTCTTTCCTGAGCAGCTCAGTGGATTAGAACCGCGCAGACGCCGAGCTGCCAGAGAGGTGCAGAGAACGAGAGGAGCAGCGAGCCTCGCCGGTCCCTCACAGCTTACTCAGGAGCACCATACATGGAGATGGAAAAAAGGGGATGGTTGAGTGCACACTCATACAACACGAAGAGTTGATTTTTCCAGTCTCAAATATGGTGTCAGGAGATAATAGGTTTAGGTGGACTGTGCTAAACTAAATAGCCGAAAAGGTCATTTAAATAAAAGCTGCATTCATCCTATTGTTGTCGTATCTCACGGACGTGTGTGCAGCATCCAGACGGACCGATGACAGCTTCCATACAACTGCAACCTCCCATCCTCCTTCAGACACATTATCTATACTTCAGTGTCTGTCAATTTGCACATTTTACAGCGTGCTTTGTGTGAGAGCAATGCTGAAGAGCAGTTACTGCTTTTTAAGTCTATATCCTGTGCTCACAGTGGTCTGTATGTGTGAAAACCCAGTGCATAACCACAGCAGCAGAACAGATACTCTAGCTAGTTTCACCAGCCAGTAATCAGCTACTATTGATTGTGAAGTAGTCAATGAGACTAAAGTCTCAATGCGCCCTCAAAGCTGCCGACGGATCGATCACGGCCTGCTGCTGCTGCTGCTGCTGAGCTTTTGTGTGACCGGCATAATGGAATGTGCACGACAGTGTGCAGTGTTTTTTTTCCCTCGTCAGGAAAGGGGAAATAAAATAAAAGAACATCTTATTCAGATTTTCCAGAAGATTTGCAGGTATCTTGTTCTTGCAATACACAAAAAATACAAATGCAAGTTGTTTACCTGTGTGCAAACAAATAGGCATGTTCATCCAGGCTGAGATGCATGCAACCACATTACCTCCCCATCAAAACCACATCCTATCAACTTAATGCAGATAAAGAGGCCATATTGAAATTGCCAGGTGCCTAATTTGGTCTTTGTCGCACATAATTGAAACCACTCATCCCTCCCCCCACTGAAGAGGAGAAGAGAGAGAGAGAGAGAGCGAGGGCACGGTGGGGGAGAGAGAGAGAGATAATTGCCTTATAAGGCAGTAGGCTCTTATGATTGTGACGTCTCATTCCCAGCAGTGCTGGCAGATGATACGGTAAAGCCCACATCTCAAATCCATCTGAAGAAAGCTGGCTCTCTCAGGCTTTGGTCTGATAGCTCCAGCTGTCTCGTTTAGGACTGCATGTGTATGCAAGTGTGCACATATACTGTATATGTATGCGTGTGCTTTGGGGTTGGGGGTGGTGGTGGTGGTGGTTGGGGTGCATGTATAAGCGTGCACATTTGAAGAGGGGCGTTGTGTGTGTGAATGGGTGTGTGCGTGCTGTGATATTGACTCCTGAATGACTTCTCTGGAAGGGGGGTAATTTTTGCTGGAATTTTGTGTTTGTGTGTGGTGGCGGACAGAACAGGAATGATGAAAAGAGAGGCGTGTTTGTGAGCGTGTGTGTGGACAGAGTGGTATGCTGAGTCAGGTGGGTGATTTATAGTCTCACTGTTGGCGAGCAGATGGAGACGCAAATGCAGTGATGCCATATGTAACGTGATTTTTCCTTTTCTTTTGTTACCGCCACACCACCTCCTCGTCTCTTCACTCGCGGTCCTTTTTTTCTCGACATCCCCTTAATTCCGTCTTTCTTTCTTTTTCTCCCAATCTTATCAACCCCTCCCTTTTGTTGCATCCTTCTCCTTCACTGTCTCCTCACCAATCCCGTTTTCCCCTCTCCATCACTATCCCTCTCCATCTCTCTGAATCTCAGCATACCCTTCCCCCAACCAGACAGCCAGGCTTGCTTGTGTGTGTGTGTGTGTGTGTGTGTACGCACATGTGTGTATGTGTCTATGTGTGTGTGCACTCCCAGCTGGGGGCAGCAGTAGGGAGGGATGTTCTTTGGGGAAATGGAGGACAGCATGCAGTCTGCTCCTCTTGGAAAATCAGTGCATCATGTCTTTCTCTCCCTCTGATTTCTTCTTCTTTGTGTATAATAAGTATACCTCTAAAATGCTCCATCTAAATTGGCACTGTTCTATAAAATAAAGAAAAAAAAATCTACCTGACACCCTTCCTTGTCTTCTCCTGCTTTCTCTACATCTCTCTTCACATTGATGTGCCAGGATTTTTTTTCTTTTTTCATGCTGGTGTCCTCTCAGCATGCGCATCTGTCCCCCACAGAGAGGGTTTTCTCCTGTCACTACACACTCCTCACAGGGTATCCTCTTGCTACCACCAGTCTCTTTAAAGCCCTCCATTTATCTCAGCTCTTCTTCTTCTTCTTCTTTTTTTTTTTAGAAGTGCCGCAAGCTCCTTTCAATTATCTTCCCTTCTACTCTCGCCGGTCGCTGGGAGACTGCTTTTCAGTGCAAATATTTGCGTTTCATGAATATGCCATCATTAAGCACCCTGCATAGGTGCAGGCACGGCAATGACGAAATGTTAATTGCGACTTGGTGAGGCCCTCCTGTGCATTCCTCCCCTTGCAGGAATCTGGCAGGAGCTCAGACAGGGAACAGACGTCTGGGTCAGGGCTCCGACGGAGAATAAGGGAGCAACAGAAAGAAGGAAGCATGTGAAGGGAGAGCGAGGAGAAGAGAAGGAAAATGAGCAGGGTGGATAAGAGGAAGGAGAGTTCGATTGACCCAAGTGTAAATGACATCTGAAGCATCATCAGGTCTAGGATCCCTTCTCATCCTGTGGGCCTAAGGTGTAACATAAAGCACAGGGGGGCTTAGAATTTTGGAGGAGGTGTCTTCTCCATCTAGAATGCACACCCTGTCCGCCTCCAAGCACATTTAGGCAATCCTAAGAACACTGATACACTAATAATCACAATATTACAAAGTTATCACTAGCTGATCTCTAATTCTAAACCCTTGCACATTTTTTCTTTTCCGTGCTGTTTTTACCTGCTTTTAATTAACACATAGCTTAACCCCCCACCACTCTCCCCATTTCCCCTGCGAGATTTGCATGTAATGAAACATGTGTTATTTATAAAATGCATTATCACTGTTATTACTAAAGCCAGAAAAAATGAGAGTGCACATGCCCGGGGGAGTTCAATTGTCAATACTAGTACAACTGGATGAGGACCAAGAGGCCAGCATGAAAGGGGGGATTAGAGTCCGTTTTAACATGGAGCTGGTATCTGTTGCAAGATCGCCTTAATATGGTGAACAGAAATGGCTTTGTTTTAGGCGAAGAATGTAGCCGGTCCAGCTAAATTAGAGGAGGCTATTTCCGTTGGCATAGGGGGCTTGGCTAGGTTGGCAGAGCTCCTCGATGGAGCGGCCATGCGACATGGAGTAAAAGCAGCTCCAATCTCAAACAGGAAACTGAGTGAATCAAGTCAAGTGGGCAGAAATGTTTCTATAAAATCAACAGATTATCATAATTAATGAAATTATCTACAGACCAACAGAAGCCTTGTGCGAAAAAGATCATAGCTTAACAGTAGCTGCAGCGCAGGTGAAATACGTTCAAAGCCTGACAGAATATTTCTAAAGTTCACCTTGTTTTTATCACAGGAAAGCATAAAATTGCTCATGCTGTGAGAGCTTTTCAGAGTACAAACTGCCATGCTGTGTTTGTGTGTGTGTGTGTGTGTGTGTGTGTGTGTGTGTGTGTGTGTGTGTGTGTGTGTGTGTGTGTGTGTGTGTGCGTGTGTGTGTGTGTATGTGTGTGTGTGTCTGATAAGCCTTGAAATGAACAGATCTATTACTGAAACCGGGCTTCATGAATGTCAGCGGTGCCTAAAGCAAGCCACCCCAACCAATGCTGCCCTTTGTGTTTAATCAGCTCTGTTTTTGGTCTCAAGGCCTGCTTGAAAGAGTCTGCCTGTGCCTCCGCCAGATGGCTTTGGTGACTAGTCTGTCACTGGAGGAAATCTCAATCCAAACTCTTTTCCTGTGTGGTCTCTCTGTACTGACATGAGTTGCCAAACTTATTTGGGCCAACAAAATCTGTCTTCAATAACAATCTTGACCTCATGAACGAAATACTAGTATTTAGTATAAGATCTTGTTTTTTTATTCTTCTTTCTGTCTCTGAAAAAATGTTGTTTCTTGTTTACTGATCCACCTGCAGTCTGGAGGAGCTTGTGGTAAAATAAGCTGGACTTAAACACAGCACCTTTCAACTCAGCTGGGTCTACTACTACATACATTATATTTATGCCTAAGCGCTTTCTAACATTCACACACACGCACTCTCATGAATGCATCGTGGGCAACTTGGGCATTAGTGTCAAGCTCAAGGTTATTCCAGCATGCATTCAGGGATTAATCCACTGACCTGCAGATTGGTAGATAACCCACTCTACCACCTGAGCCACAGCCACTGCTGTCAGAAGAAATGTTGGACCTTTTATTTTTATTGCATCCATTCTGAATCCAATTCAACAATTGCTAAAAGCAAATAAGACTTTTTAATGACTACATAAGACAGTATACAGTAAAAGCTGATGGCTGTAGGATGTGATTTGCCGGTATTGTATTTAAAACACTGCTCTAATCTCTTCAAGCGCATCAGCTTCCTCTGCTGCCGACAGACAGGACGTGGTCTCCTGCGCTAACATATATCTGACCTGAACAGAGCCAAACTTATGAGATAGTTCACATAGTTAACTTAAGCTGCACTGCATCATTCACACATACAATGAGTCACTTTTCTCAGAGTCATTTACCAAACATACATTCCTAAATTAACTTTATCTATTTAAGCTGCAAATTTCTCACTCCTTTCTCCAGTGCAGCGCTGACCCCTCCACCACACCAGCAGGGCTGGATCAGGTGACCATGAACCTTTTCTTAGTTGTGCTGAAACAGACCTCAGCTGGCCGAGGCTTGTCATGATGTATTGAATCGTCTTCACTCTCCCTATTACACCCACTATGTGTTCATACATCACTCTCTATTTAATCATGAATTATTACTAGTTCTGCCTGAAGTTTCTACCTGTTAAAAGGGAGGTTTTCCTTCCCAATGTCAACAAGTGCTTGCTGATTGTTGAGGTTTTTATTATAAAGTTTTTACCTTGTAATATAAACTGCCTCATGACGACTGCTGCTGTGATTTAGCGCTTTATAAATTGAATTGAATGGAACATATTTGTGGGGTGTGGTGAGCTCCTAGACTCCGTAACCACCGTATTCTGTTGCTGTAATAAGCTATTTTAAAAATGTGAGTAACTGAACTGTACTTGGGCATGCCAAAAGAGTCTGGTTTGATAGGCCCATCCCAGCAGCTGCTTCTTGTGTCTGTCTTTAGTCTGCCTCACCGTCGCCTCACTTCATAAAGTAGGGTTAGACTTATTTTTATGTAACAGGGGGAGATGGAGTCGGGGGACATGATTCTTCATGTTTGCAACGTTGGAAATCCTCCAGTTTCCCTCTTGCGTTGTTTTGTCTTCCACTCCACCTTATTTCAATGGAAATCCCTCTTTTCTTCACAACTGTCATCAGCAGTCTTATTTGAAAGTGTGAGGTTCCTGCCTTGCAGGTGTGTGGGTGGTGTTTTCTCTGCGCCAGATGCCTCGTTATCCCCTGTTTTATCCTCCCACTTTAACCCTAAAACATGCTTCCTTCCTCCGGCTCCGTTCTGTTTCCTTTCCACAGGTGAATTTTTGCTGCACCTTTCCCTTTGTCTCCGCACCGTCACCTTCCTCTCCCCCTCCCCCTCTCCCTCTCTGTCCCTGCTGCTCTCCCAGAGTAGTCAACCTGTTATCGGCAGGGTCTATGAATAGAACAGGGTTGGAGTTGCGACCCACTCACCTCCCCACCATTGCTTGTGCCTTATGTATGGCTCCAGTGTGCCAGAATCACTTAAGCTCCATTTCTAGCATTACTGCAGCTCCAGTACTGCTTTTTTCCCCCTCCAATTACCTGAAGGTGTGAGAGAATTGCACACCTTGTAATATATTCAGTAATTCATTGCAGTTTAAGGGAATTATTTTACAGTGTTCAAATATGCGTGAACAGATCTCTCAGTGAATTCATTCTGTCTGTCTGAATGCAGGTGTCTCAGGTGTCTGCATGTAATCTTTAAGAAGCTGTGGAGCTTAAAAAACAAAGAAAACTACGTGTGAAACTGCTAATAAACAATTACACACCTTTGCATTCTTGATATTCACCCAGCTTTTCCTCCTCCAGACACCAGCTTACGCCATATAATCATGTAAAGATTGTGGCTCAGCATTTAAGGCTGGCTGTGTATACCCAGATGCAGGACAGAGATAAGCATCCATATCACTCTTCCTCTATGTCGCGCCTGAAAATTTGGGTATGGGAAGTTGCTTATTTTCCTAGAACCTGTTTATGATGAACGAGAGGTGGTGTTTCTCCTAGTGTTTCTCTTCTATGCCACAGCTTCAATAATACACTAGGGACAGGGGGCTTAGCAGTGACAGCCCCCAAATCCCTCTTTCCACAGCACTGATTTCTGGATTAAGGAGGGGAGATTTCCACACCTCTGAATTGTATTGTGTTACAGGGCTCACACATCTTTTCATGCATCTTTTCTTTTGCGGTTTGCATCGAAATGGGAGCGTTTCCTTATTTACACAGATTTAGAGCGATTCTGGATTGGGACACTGGAGGCTGGAACATGGATGAGGCTCGAGGCAGGGAGAAGGTGGAGAATGAAGACGGTTGTTGTGGCAAAACCACCTTTATGGAGGGATTTCAGAGCCTCATAATAAACCGAGCACCTAAGCAGTGTGCGTATGCTTGTTTTTTTTCTTCCTTAAAAGCATGCTCCACACAGTGGTTTTTTGGGGGGTGGCTGAGAAAAGACTATAAATTCCAACTATACTTAATAGTTTTCCCATTACTTTGATATATCTGGATGGCACTATTTTTATTCCAGCATGACTTAAAAAAAAACCCTTGGCATTTCATTTGATCTTTTCTTCCTCCTTCTCTACTTTTTGGCTGGTTCTATTTTGCATCCCTTACCCTGGTCCTGTCATCCGCGGCCCTTCTTGGGTCCTTCGTCACTTTTCCCCCACATTCCTTTGTCAAACATTGTTTTGACTTTCCAGGTTCCGCATTCCTCTGGACAGCATACCAACCTGCCCAGTCACACTGCCAGAAAAATTCCTGGCCTGCGATTATCCACTTGTATTTCATTTATACACACCCACACCCACACAGAGGCAATAAATTAATGGAAGGGGCTTTACTCTTTCATTACCTCTGAAGGAAGGTTTATTGTTTCGTATTGTAACCAGTTAAACTGATTTACTGATACGTTCCTAAACGTCCAAATGACATTGATTTGCTTTTAAGTGATAAATCTGAGGAGTGTGTGTGTGTGTGTGTGTGCGTGTTCTTTTTAACTCCAAGTTTGTGTGTGTTGCCCTAATTCGCCTTGTTTGCGAGCCAAATCAAACACAGCTTTACTGCACACTTATATCAGATTTACTGAGAAATTAACTTCTGAAGAGCAATTAATTAGGAGTCGGAAATGATGAAAACATAAATCAGTCAAACAGAAATTTCCCTCATGATGCGTGTTTAGATATGTAAACGCATTAATAATCGAGACAGGGCGCTCATTCTGTCAGGAAAAACTGTATTTTTCCTAAATTAATAGAAAAAATAAATTAAAGCTGTTTATGTGTGCACTGAGATGTTTGCAGCTTGCACACACACACACACACACACACACACACACACACACACACACACACACGCACGCACACACACACACACACACACACACAGCCTACCAGTTGGCAGTGGGTGTTAATTGTGTTGGGCCTCAGGGCAAAAATAACATTGCACCAAAGATAGAAAGACAAAGTGTGTTTTTTCTCTCATCAGCCTACGCCTTTATCCTCAAGACTAAACAACATGTTCATGCTGGAATCATAAAGCAAGCAGTAGCTTATTTATTAATATCCAGAAACAATCACTCATTAGATTCATTACTCGTCATGAAAGGATACAAGTACGAGTCTTGTTTCAAATGCTCTTTCTTTTCTTATTTACAGCCGTTATCCCGCAGTGAATCCCGGTGGACGGTGTTTTCATCACTATAGGACTGTTAATTGCTAATTAGGCTGGGGTAGCAACAGACCCCAGTGTGAGGTGATAGCACTGTGTCGGTGTACACAGAATAATTACAATGAAAGGTGTTGCGGGAACGTGTCAGCTTCTGCTCCCTGCGAGGATGTATGAAACAAAAAAAAAAGATTGATGAGAGAAGCTCTCACAGACTGACGGGTTCTTTTCATCTGCGCTGTGTTTTTGGGGGGATTCGGAACATTTTGCGGGTCATTTGCTGCAGAACAGCTGACGTGGAGAAGTAGAATAGAATAAATGAGCTTTTCTAATAATTATTTGGGCAGCATTACTGTAATTTGCAATTTTCTATTTCGATTTTAACAAATGGCTGTCATTTTTTATTTCCATTGTGCCGTTACAGTTGGTGATTGCACAATGGAAACCAATGAAAAGACCAAAGAGCACCAGTATTAGTATGATTATCTCACGATGACATCTCTGGTTAAATCTACCAATGCTGCTGTGGCAGTTTCTTGTTCAAGAGATAAGTTTGATGTGATGTAAGCCTACATGCGTGGGTAATCGGATGGCTGTCTTTGTGAGGGCTAGCACCAGTTTGAGACCTTGAAAGTGAAAACTTGATGAATCAGTGAGCTGTTTGAGGGTTCAGTTTAGTTTTAGGTCACCAGACAATGAATTATCATCACAAAGACAGCCATACAAATTTGAATGTGAGCCAGCTAAAGATTAAGAACAAAATGTTCTGTAAGTAACCAGTTTAACAGGACTGAAAGGTTGGTGCTGTCAAAGATCCTCTTAATGCAATAATTACAGTGCGCCGCTCTTATACTGTAGCTCTCATGCAACAAACATGCATCCCCCCCGTTGTCCTTTACTCACTGTGTGTGTGTGTGTGTGTGTGTGTGTGTGTGTGTTTGAGGTTTGGTGCTGCAGCATGCTGAAAAGCTTTTCTGCGGGTAACCCTTTGCTGAAAACACATGTTGGTCTAATGTATTTAATATGGCTGTAAATCACAGTCAACTGAGTGCTGTAGCATCAGTACCACTCACATGGAAATGAGAACTACTTGAGTGCCTTTTAATGGTGTATTCAGAGCTTTATCAGCTGTGTGTGTGTGCATGTGTCTGCAAGTGTGTGTGTGTGTGTGAGCGCTGCATCTTGAGTTCCATGCATCTTTCAGCTGGTTGAGCTGACTCTGTTTGAGGTCAGTTATGTGTTTGGTTATTCTTTTTGTAAAGATCACTTCCACTTACGATCATAAATTTCATGCTGGTTTTTATGCACTGGAGCAGACTGGATGGATCATTAATTTAATGCTTCGTTTAAACCGATTCCCTAATTAGTCAGGCAACTGATCACACACACACACACACACACACATGCACAATATCTTTTAAAGGCTTTGAATTTGAATTGCAATGCCGTCTCTCAATTAACCGCCTCCAAAATTAGAAACTGAAGAAGCTCTCAGAGATTTGTCTCCAACAGTAGCAACTTCAGCAGCAGCGGAGCAATAGGCGACGACGCTTACACTACATGGATGCAAGCGAATGCGTGGTTGTGTGTGTGTGTAGGTGTTTGTTTAAACTGTTGATTGTGTGAGTGGTGCTTGTATGCAGGCATATTTTAACCTGCCTCATTAGGCCTGCCTTCCGTTGCCATGGTTGTCTATTAGAGCAGCAGAGATTAAAGACGCATTTACATGTGAAAGAGGAGAATGGTGAGAGAGGGAGAGAGAGCAGGAACTAACTGCGCTCTTCTCACATGAGTGTAATCTGGAGAAGAGGTTCAGATGGGACACGAGGCCATGCTTTACCCATGCATGTTCAGTATGCGTTTGGGGGATTTTTGCATTTTTTTTTTTTACGTATCATGTTAATGTGCTTGCTGTTTTTTTCTTTATTAGCTTTAATGCAGATAAAGATGTTCAAGCATCTAACCACTTAAAAACGTTGATGACTGAGCGCTCTGTGGCCTGTGGTTTGACACACGCACCATGGGAACTATGCTGCCTTCTCCTCGTGTTTCCTGTTGATCTTTACCATCGAATGAGGGCACAAATGCTTAAAAAATGGTTAGATGTATTTCAAATTATTTGTACACACTAGATTATAATGATGACATAAATCTGTAATGTAATCTCTCTAATGACATAAATCCCCTGTGTTATGCAGCTTCCTGACCTTAATATCCACCCAGTAGCCACTTTATTAAACACTGTAGCACAGTCTACTGCCAGCATGATGCTGATTCTACCGTAATATTATGAGATTTAGTTGCATTAGACTCAATATATAAACTTGGCTACTTGCTTTAGGGTGTGTGTGTGTGAGAGAGAGAGAGGGAGAGAGAGACAGCTGGAAGTTTTGCATATTGCATGTAGGCCAACATCTGGCATCTGCCACACCTGATCCTCTAAAAAACAAGAAGTAATAGGAAGAGAAATGCAGATTTAAGTGAAAGACACAAGATCTGGAAATTTATTCCAGTTTTAAGGTTTGGAGAAGCAAACGTTATTGTCAGACTGAGGGAAGAAGAAGAGCTGTAATGTTTTTGCCATTGTGGAGCTTGTTGTTCTGAGATCTGCAAGGTGATTTAATGAGTGTAAGCATGTAATTAATGAGGCTGTTCATGGGAGACATGAGTCACCTTCCTCTCTCTCTCTCTCTCTCTCTGCACATCGTGAACCAATGCAGAAAAGGCAAAGTAGAGCAATCTTTTTCACTCTGACTCACTCCACCACAGTGGCTTTGACCAAAACAAGCCACAAGATCAACCAGTCAGTCAGCCCTGACTGAGCAGCACAGACCTGTGAATATGTTTCTCAGTACAAGGCAACAAATTCACAAAAGACTGAGCTGCAAAAAAAACCCAAAACGAAACAAACAAAAACCCCCCCCCCCAAAAAACAAGTCCAAAATGGTTTTACTGAAAAAAATAAATAAGCATATGCACATAATGAGAGTTACTGCATCAATATAGATAGTCTGCAGTATTCATAACATGACTGATGCCAAGTATCACCCTCACACACACACACACACACACACACACACACACACAAAAATCACAATAGCCTTTCCCATCAGAGAGTCTGCAAACCATATTTTAGATTCCTAATAAGCCAAGTCTGTGGGCTACAACAACAGACAGCAAAGAGAAATCTTCTCTATGAATATTAATGTGTGGTATGGAGGAGGTTGGGGGGGGACAGGGCGGGTGGGGAACCAAAGCCTCCTCCAAATCCTTCGCAGATAAACTGAGAGAGAAAGAGAGATGATTACACGCATGGTTTTTCACAGGGCTCTCCCAAATCTCATTTTCTGTAGTGCATTTTAATGGGATCCCAGCGCACACCTCAGCCCGGCTAAGTCCCTGGATGCTGCCTTTAAAGACACTGCCGTTAAATTCCCAGCTCGCGTGAATGTTTTATGCGGCGCTGTGAGGTCGAGTCGCGCCGTGGTCTTGTCACGGTTTTTATGCGAGCAAAAACTGGGCCTTGTCCACCTTTTGTCTTTGTAATGCGCCATATGTATCACTGTCATTTAAATGCGGCTTCAGACAATGGAGAGAAGCGAGAGATGGATGAGACGAGGCGCCGAAACAGGAATCAAAGTCATTCTCCGCTGCAGATGATGGAAGAGGTCACCGCGCACAAGCCCAGAGGGAGAAGGATTTAGATATACGTGTGACAAGGAAACATGACACAAAATTAGATCGCACGAGGAAGAATTACGCATATTTGATGGTGATGTTCAGATTTCTGGTTGCACTTGTAAATTTTGTTGTTAAATGCCACAAAATTGCATTGGGGGAGGGGGCGGGTAAATCTGTGTTTCCGGGTTTGAAATCCGATACACTCGCATTGATCTCCGGCCCCTCGCTGTCCACCTCCTGTTTATTGCTGATAGCGATCAGGATGACCTGAGCGCACACCGGGGACTATTTAATTACACGCTTTCTCCGCGTGCCCATCAATAACGCAACTGATGCAATCATTCATGTGGCCATTTTTATCAATACTTTCATGAGAACTGCAGTCAAATTGTGGGTCATAGGGCAGAGGCAGCACTAGTTAATTCATCTGTCCAGAGTTTGCCTGCCCGTGACTGACAGTGTGTTATTTAAATGGGCCCCTCATTAGTCCCTGTGGAATGACTTCACTTTCTTATGGAGGATTCACAAATATACGCAGCTTTAGAAACGTGAGTCAAAATTAAATATTGCAGAAAATTTGTGTTTTATTGCAATAACATGAACAGGAAGCAGTTTATTTATTTCACAAAAAAAAATGTTTGCTGATGGGTGATTAGCAGATATCAGGGGACGTTTTTATAGCTGTTAACATTTTGCACTTCACATTCAGCAACTGGTGAAAACAAAGGAAGTTAAAACTTGCCTTTTACTTTAAAGCTAAGTTCTGCTTTTCCTCTGAGCCAAGAAAGAGACTTTGCTTACACTCTGTTTTTTGTATTTTGATGTTATACACATGTATCTTTGCAATGTTTATATTCAATTTAATTCAATTCAATTTTATTTATATAGCATCAAATTACAACAGCAGCTGCCTCAAGGCGCTTAATATTGTAAGGTAAAGACTCCACAATAACGCAGAGAAACCCCAACAGTCAGATGATCCTCTTTGAGCAAGCGCCTGGTCACGAGGGGAGGAAAAACTCCCTTTTAACAGGAAACCTCCGGCAGAACCAGGCTGAGGAAGCAGGAGGGAGACAGGACAAAAGACACACTGCAGAGCGAGCCAAAGATGAATAATAATGCAATAATGAGTTTTATAACAAAGGTTGTGGTTGCTTTCTCATTGTGGCGACTCAACAGCTGGTATATTCTCCTTAACAAGCCCCTTCTTGTTCTGCTCCCACCTAACTTACTGACCTGCATCCATCAGAAAAATACAGGAAGTTATGATCTTTGGTTTCAAGTCCTTCTATCTGCCCCTAAAGCTGGCACTAAGTTTAAATTTGCAGCTCCTTTTGCCTGGAATCAGGTGTAAAATGAGTTTGTTGCACTAAATAAACTGGAGGTGATTTGTAAATGATGTGCAGGCAGTAACTTCAGGCTGCAGATGTTGTGCCTGAACATTTCTGCCCCTGTTCGGGACACTGGCTGGTCCTTTTATTGACTGGAACTTCAGGATGTATTTTATTAGAGCTTATTTTGTGTGTTACAGGACACTCTTGCATCTTTTCACCCCTCATAGATAATGTTTAATTAAAAATAAAAATACTAAAAGAGTAAAATTTGCTCAGTTCATTTTAGTCTGGTTTTCAAGTCCAGTGAACACATTTTTGCACTCCTCATTTCCAACCACTACTGAGGGAGTGAAGCCTTTAAGGTAGCTCGAGAAGTCAACTCTCAGTCATTTTATATTTCCCTCCCAATTCGGCAGTCTATTTAAGCTGCAGAATTTCACATCCATCCAACATGTCATCTGGCTGCTGTTTCAACCCCTTCACCACCCCAGCATCCACCCATAGACTGGGGAGATAATCTTAACTCATCACTCCCCAAATTCTGTTCGTAATATATGTGTTTGGAGCTATGAGCTCACAGCCTGCACGGCAAACTCCCAGAGCTGTGGCTCAAATTACGCTATCCAGTCACAGTGCTAAACTTTAAGGAGACTACATGTCCTCAAGACGCAATTAAGTGTGGAAGGTCCCTCTGGTTTTCCTGATTTTAGAACCTTTGCAGTAGAGAAAATGAGTGGACTTGTGAATGTGGCACTTGATCTTTTCTTCACCTTGCAACATGTGCTCATTGTGGTATGCACGCTGAGCCAGGTTGCTGGAATTGTTTGCAGAAATAGGACAGAGCAGATGATCAAATGGCTGCTGTGCGTGTCTTCACATGTACGATTGATAACTAGAAAGATTTTGTTAGTGTCTGCGGTGTGTGTGAGAAGGAGTCCAACCAAGCATAAAGCCTTTTTTGTTGTTGTTTTTTTGTATAGCTTGTTAGGTTGTGTTTCTGTAGCTGCATCCATCCTCTAGCAGGATGTGTGAACATTGTGGTGTGATTCTGCCTAGACCACAAGGCTTTGTCTTTGAGAGTTGGGTACTTTCACAAGATAGCACTTTATCCAATCAGTAAGTTGCATTCGACAGAGCAATCTGCAGAATTTTGAGGGTGTATATTTTTGTCTAAATGATCTGTTATTGCTGAAATTAGAAGATTCAATTCAGCCTTCTTTAGCTTCAAGTGTTTGAGAACAAAGCCATCCGAAGTGAGAAAAAGGTGACAAACTAGCCCTGTGTGCACATTTCTACACGTATGCATGACTCTGTGAGAGAGATAATGCACACGATAAGTCCGATTCAGCAGGAAGTTGGAAAAGTGAGAGTTCAGCATTAGTTTAATGTTGCACATCCCAGCTCTCCTCCTGGCTCTCTGTCTTCTATTACTCTGACTAGACTCAAACCAGGCATTCCAGTATGTGCAGAAAATGTGCCTGTGTGTGTGTAAATAAACCTCACCAGCCTTGTGTTTAAGAAAAACCTGTGAAACTGTGATGTTGCCCATAATCCACTTTTAGTAATATCAGTCTAACCTCTGAGCGTGCACAGGGCACACACTGTTTATTTGTGGAGTTTTTGCAAAGGTGCGAGGCACACCCCAAGATCTGCGATATGATAAAGTGACACAATATCATCTATAAAAATTTTTTTACACCAGAGCTCTTCATCGTCTACTGTGTTGTGTGCATTAGGTAGAAAATTTTTTATTTTCAGCACACTGCCTAAAATGCTTTGTGTTGGCCACTAAACTTCTAAACTTCTGATTCATGCTTTCATTGCCAATGAAAGCATGAATTAGAAGTTTAGTGTGTTTGATCTGATTGCGCCCACGTGGAGAGAAGTGGGATCAACCTGACAGCCTGTTAGTCATCAGCGCTTCTCAGCCAAAAGAAAAAGACAATAAATGCTCTTTACAACAAATTTCCAACTAAGGAACCAAGAATTTTGGCAAGCTTCACCACAATGAGGGCGCTCCAACTCGCCACACAATTAAAGAAGACAACCTTCCGTTTGGTCAGCGTGGGAGTGAAGCTGAACAGTCACAAACTGTTGCCTCAGCTGTCATGATATCTGGATGTGTGGTGCAACTCCCTTATTTCCCACCCCCACTATCCCCATCCTTAAATCGTACCCAAAGGCTATCAGCAGCAGCGGTGGCGGGAATGATTAAGCAGGATTTGCTGGTGATCCTCAGCCCTTCCCTCCTCCTCCCGCAAAGACAGGTTCGCAGCACTTCAGAGCGCAGTGAGTCATGGAGGGCTTGCGAGCTGTGTCAGAGATAAAGACTATGGAGGAGGCACTGACTGACAAAATGGAAAGTGTAAACACAAGAAGACCTCCAGGCATTTTGACAGCTGTCTCTTCTCTCCCCTGGTGTTTGTCGTCACTGCTGGCGGTTCACGGAGATTCATTTCCTTGTTTTTCTTTGATTTCAGTCTTCTCCTCATCCTTCCATCCTGCCCGCTTCCACTCTGACCACGAAAAAAAAGGAAAGAAAAAAACCCAGCATTCCTCTGTGTAACCACTCCTGTGTTCTCTCTGCTCAGTAGGAACTGCTTTCCAATCCATAAGTCATGATAACAACCATCTTCCTCCTCCTACACCCTCCCCACCACACACACACACACATATATTATAACTCAGGCAGTGGAAAACCTACTCGCTCAGTGGATGATGTCAGACATCTCCTGGCTGACAGGCCTCACCATGGGAAAAATATGCATAAGTAGGTGTGCACACATACACACACACCTGAGACCTTTCAGGCACAACACACTCAACACACTCCTCCACACGCCTGTCACATGTTCAGACACGCTAGCTGACCTGCACATTAACAAAATCCCCAAATTTAAAATTGTTGCACATTTGGACTTTCAGAAACAATCACGCAGCTTAACAGCGATGAGGAGGAGGAGGAGGAGGAGAAATTTCTCATTCAGACCCACAAATGACAAGAATGATTACACATTTATTTTTAATGCAGTTTTAAAATCCATCTACCTCTCCTCCCCCTTTTTTTTTGCCAAAACTCCAGTTCAATTTAGCCTCCCATCCTTTAGGTTGCTCTATGAAAAGCCCACTCTTCCCCGTATGGCTTGTGCTATTGATTTGCCATTATGTTATGCGGGGGAGAAAATCCATGGACCTCCCTTTAAATAACCATCACAAGAAGACAAGAGAGATATATCACGGAGAAACCATATCGAATTGGAACACACAGGATGCCCAGTGTAAGCAAAGCAATATTTTCTCGGCATCTTACGGCCAACAAAGAAGAAGCTGGTGTATTATCTTAAGCTTTGCTGATTCAGGCATTACTAAAGAGCCTGATGGCGCTTATTGTTGCGAGGGATTTTTCTCGACATTGAGTTCCACCAATAAATCTGAACGTATTTAAATGACAGAGGAATCACAGTGTTGGCACGCTCAAAGGTTTCTGGAGAACAGAGTGGCTCACATTTGGTTCACGGTGACACTTTGTCCAATACAAGTACTGTTTCAGCAACATTAGAGTCTGTATAATTATTTAAGTCTATTTTATGCGACATATTCGGTGGAGGAGTTTTTGGTCACCGGTGCACCTTTCTGCACTAAAAACACGTCTGGTTTGGAGGCATCACCTTAACTCTGGCTGAGCTGTAAAGCATTTTTTTCTACAGGTTTTCTTTCCCTCCATCGCTTGCATTGGAAGTGATGCAGCTTCAGTGCAGTAATCCTAGTTTAATCCTAGACCCATGTGTTTTATACCACAGATCATTAAATTATGCCTTGATTTTCTGTCTTTGATTGAAAGGAGTTGTCTATGTGCATGAAAGGTTAGTATTAAATCTATGAAATATTGTTTCTGCATACCTAACAAAGATCCAACACACTGAAATGAAATGTTAATAATAATAATAATAAGAATACATTTTATTTATAGTCACCTTTCAAAACACTCAATGACACCTTGGAAGCAATTAGGCAACAAATCCACAGCATAGATAAAATAACAGTAAAGAGACACAAAAGAATTAAAAGTCAATACATCATCATAAACTCAAATCGAACAGCATGAGCAAGTTTAAATAGGCGCCTTTTTCTAATTTTCTTATTAACCAAGTGTATTGACCTCAGCTTTCATCAGGCAGTCGTGCAGGTCAGTTTTCCCGTTGTCTATAACTGTATTATTATTAGTAAAGTCCCCCAAATAGTGATTATTTTCTTCTCACGGAAGAACATGAAACAAGACAAAAAATGTTTTTAAAGGGATTCAGCTGACACACGTGCTATGTACTTATGGGTGTGCTATGTATGCAAACCCGTGCTACACTGGACTGACGTATTTGCAACATGTCGCAGTGACAACAGGACCTCACGAACAGCAGAGGGGGATAATACAGGACATGCAACAGACAAAAGGCTGTCTGTGCTGTTGTGTTCAGGAAGAGGCCTTTCTGTTCTGATGTGGTAAGCTGCAGTACCTGTGACACACAACGGGTTCCTGTGTTGAGTGTATGATGTCTGGTGCAGCAGTTCGAGCGACAGGGCGATGACTGACAGGCGCACATACTGCCAGCCCTGCTTTTATGAGTCCTGACAGGCTTGCCTTAGGCCATCAGAGTGGGTGTGAAGGTTGATTATACAGCCGTGTGGGTATTCCGGCTTATTGTTGGAAAAGTTTTCTATAATGTAAAACAGATTTATGCTAATGTGAATACAGAGAGGATGCATATGCAGCTCCAAGTTGGAGAGATTTTAAATTGAGGTTCTGAAAGTGTAGCTCAAGAATGTAAAAAAAAAAAAAAACAGAGAGTGAAATACAAAGAATGAAAACAATAGATAACATTGTGCACCAAAGTCTTTGTTTATACTGTGACTTTAGAACTGCTGTGGACGGCAGTTTGTGAGTTACCTTATTGTGAGAAATGGCAGACGCTCCGTGGCGGCTTGATTATCTCTCTAAATATTATACAAATCTTAAATCCCTGTCATGCTCTTTGTCAAGTAAAGAAAGCTTGCGTTATCTCTCTGCTCCTCTCCCCCCGAACAGCCAATAAAAAAGGGAAAAAAAGAAAAGGAAAGAAAAAAGCCAAAGTGAATTATGAAAAATGGAGCAGCAGAGTGAATTTCCATATAGATAGTCAAGCACATTAAACTTGTCTACCTGCGAGCTCTCTGTCCACTCTGCCTCTTATTGCATTTTGATGGAGAGATGCTCGCTTCATCTACATCATCAGCTCGCAACACCCCCCACCCTTCCCCTCCCATTCACCCCTCCCATCTCTCGCTCTCTGCCATGTTTCTCTCTGCCCTGGACACTTGATTGTTCCTGAACCGGTGTTGACCCCATAAAGAGGAACCTGCGCCTGTTTTTTTGTTGTTGTTTTTTTCCCTGCCATGGTTTGTTGTGCCCGTTTGTGCAGTGTAGAGTCTTATTGCTCCATCGTGCCGGCCCTTCCTCTTCTTTAAAGCTGTGGTTAATGATTCCTCAGCGGTGAGAGAGATGGAAAGAAATGGGGAAGAAGAAGAAGAAGGGGGGAAAAGAAAGAAAAAAAACAGCTTCTCATCACGGTGCTTGCAGGCTTACATGTAAATTAAAACGCAATTAAAAACAGGCAAATAAGCTGTTCCCGGGAGATGGGTTTGGGGGGAGGAAGAAAGGGAGGGGAGAGGAGGAAAAGCGAGGAAAAGGAGCTCTCAGGATAAGGGCCTGTGTCACTCATAATTAGCATGGCATTAGAGTGAAGGGAGCTAAATCTGAACACTGGGTCAAAGGCACATTTGGAGAGAGCTGTTC
The DNA here is from genome assembly GCF_963576455.1 of Neolamprologus multifasciatus. Taxonomy (NCBI): domain Eukaryota; kingdom Metazoa; phylum Chordata; class Actinopteri; order Cichliformes; family Cichlidae; genus Neolamprologus; species Neolamprologus multifasciatus. Next base: position 16,152,404 of record NC_140442.1, read on the forward strand.
CTGCCACTGTGAGGTCTTCGCACCAGTGATAATAACTGCACCATCCCATCCAGCGAGATTCATTTCTGCCTTAGATCAAACAAAAAAAAAATCCACACAATTACTCAGTGGATTATTCAGCTATTGTTGTCTGAAAGCATGCTATTGTGTGCTTTACTATTGTGCTGCGTGAACAAGCTTACTATTGTGTCTTGCTGCACGGAGCTGCAGAGTATCTGTCGCCGATGGTAGTGAACGAGAGATTCCAGCATGCTGCAGCATTCTGAATGCACATTTGTGGCAATGTGCTAGAACACAAAGGTGCGTCCCTGTTAGCGGCCTGATGTCCTCGCTCCTCTCCTCGCCTATGGCGCTGCAGCTCAATACAGTATCGACAAGTCCTGTATTCAGCTACAGTCTGCTAGAATTCCACTGCACCACCCCCTTCCTCCTCGTTTTCTTACTCCTCCACTGGCCTTGGCCCTCACCCCTACCAACCCCCTGGAAGCCTACTCCTCTCTATGCCCCCCTTCCTATCTCTCCCAGGCTCCCTTTCCCCCACCTATTGCTCAGGCTCCTGGGTAGGGAGGAGGCGGGGGATCAGTGGGGAAAGTGTATGGCGGTGGAGTTGAGGGGAGGGTGTGAACCCCACACGACGGCAGCCTCGCAGGCAAGGAGGCCAGTGGGGGGGGGGGGGGGGGGGGGGGGGGGGGGGGCAGAGAGGAACAGAAGTGATGAAGATGGAGAGAGGAAAGGAGCGTGGTCGCTGGGTGTTGGTGGTGGTGGGGCCACCCTGGCAGAGGAGCACCCCTCGGCGCAACAATGGCCGTGACAATGACACTGGAGGAGGAATTTCCGTTGCCCCCCACACCCTTCACCAGCTACCACAGACACACACAAATCTCCCCACCCGTTCCTCATAGCGCATTAAAATCTGCAAGATGAATGACTTCCTAATAGCTTTCATTTGTTACAATTATCATAATTAAACATATGTCAGGAGCAGACAAAGGAAAGGGGAGATTTCTGTGTTAGCACTTGAAGCAGAAGGGGATGCAGGTACTGGAAAGGAGAAAGCTTTTGTAACAGCGTAATTATCCCCGAACAGACTCGCGTTTGGGAATCACAGCACATATTTACAGTAGCCAATTAAAGAGCCTTTGTTTCAGTCATTCGGATTTCATAATCTGTTTTCAGCAACAGCGCGCGACCCTGATTCTTCTGTCTTCGCCGTTCTTGTTTCATCTGCACGTCCTTGCCACATCAGCCTGTTTGATAGCGGAGCTTAATGACTGCCTGCTGAGCACTCTGAGAATGGCTGAAGGCCCTCTAAACATTTTTGCAATACCCTCCACCCCTCATCCTCCTTCTCCTCCCCTCCACTCTGTCCTTGTATTCTGTCCCTTAAACCAATCAACCCTTTTCTCTTTTCCTCTGTGGAGGAATGAATCAGATGCTTGGCCACGGTTCTTCGTCCCTCTCTGCTGTCTCCATCCTCCATCTTTTTCCTCCAACGTTCCTTTTTCCTGAACACTGCAACAGTCACAAGTTCCCAGCTACCTCCTTCCCTCCTCTCGTTTCTCTCGATTCCCTCAGCTGGCAGCCCTGATGCAGCGGGTGGCAGGTGCCAAGGAGGGAAGGCCTCCTGGCTTACCCAGAGCCACCATTTTGTGGATTGCTCCTCGAGTGAGCCAGCTGTGTGTATGCAGAGTGTGTGTGTGTGTGTGAAAGGGGGGGGGGGGGGGGGGGGGGAAATGATGAAAGAATTGGTGTTGCAATAGAAAAAAGGTCAGAAGACTCAGCTTTCTATGCTTCCTGCTGAGGCTGGACTAAAGATCATAGATCACGACTTTACCTGACCCTGGCCCTCCCACACACACACACACACACACACACACACACACACACACACACACAAACATTCTTACATCTTCACAGCCATGTAGTTTCTGCATCTTGCCTGTTTTCCCCCCTCTGTAGAATTCCCACTCAGGATTATCACAACACCTCCTCTAATTTAAAAAAAAAAGAAAGAAAAAAGTTAGTAGTTTTGATATAAAAGTAGCCCCCCATAAACACGTTTCCTAAAATGTTTCTTTTCTCTCACTGCTGAGTAATCATCTGAACCAGTGGCACGAAGAGCCTTGTTGCGGATGACGCCATAGGTTGTTTGAAAAGAGTCCCTTCAAACAGGAGATAAAAAACAGACTGGTTGACCCTGAGTTTATCCTCGTGTTTTAGATAACGGCTCGATTGACCTTGACGGGCCACAGGAAGGACAAAATAAACGTGGAGAGGGGTTTCTGCAAACACTCTGGTGCTTAGGGAAAAAAGAAGAAAAGAGAAAAAAGGAAAGAAAAAGGAAAAAAACCATAAATTTTGAACTATTGACAATGAAATTATTTAATTAATAAAAAATGTATAAGAACAGCGTTGACTGTGCAGTCTGCTTGGGCGCGTTTGGTGTTTATTATGACGCATTTTCCTGGATAAAATTCAAAGACTCACAACACAAACTTATCCCACCTGTAATTTTTTTCTTTTTTTTCTCTGAATCGGCATCGGTAGATTTTGATTGCCCTTCCTTTGGTAAAATACTCGCTCACTTTTTTGTGTATTTTGTGTGTGTATGTGTGTGGGTTTTTTTTTATAAATTTGGCAGTCATGCCTCTTCAGTTCTCCCTCTCTCTGTGTCTCTCTCTTTTTTCTCACTGTCGGCAATCGAATCTGCCCTCGAAACCTGGTCGATTTCCACGGAGCGACGTTTATCTCGTTCTGAAAAGTCACAGGTGAACAAGTGCAACAGGGCATGAGCTCACCTGAGCGCATTCCTGAGAGGGCACGGGGAGCGAGTGGAACACCAGAAACCTTCTCATTTCCAAACAAGAACATGCAGCTGTGGCGCTGTAAACGATTCGATCTACATGTGATGACTTTCCAAAGTGATCAGAAAAATTACCACAGTGCTTCGGGACAAATGGAAATCGCAGCTGTGATAAAACATTCACACCGGTCCACATAAAGTGAGATCAAGCTCGTGTGGGAGGGGAAAAAATCTAAAAGAAAGAAAAGAATCCTCACACATCTGTAAAAATAATAAAAGTGTCATTCCTGGTGTTGGCAACAGTGTTTTAATTCAGAATAATGCGCGATTATTAAATCCCAATGAGATGAAGCCCGCTGATTGCAGACTCATTGTGAAACATATTCAGGTTACATGATGTTGCGCTGTGATCAGATCTCCCCGACAAACAGAGTCAGAGGATTTTCTAAATGAATGTCTTTGTCTTGACGCAGACATCAGGCGTCCCTCCCGCCGGTACAAACATAAAATGATAGATAATTTGTATTTTGGGTCTCTGTTGAGTAAACAGAGCTGACTGTGAAGACTGTACAGCTCCCAGATTTGTGTTTTTCCCCCTTTGGTCTGTGCAGTTTGGAGCTCGACGATTTTGAAGGCGCTTTTCGATTCGACAGAAAAGATTAACAACGTATTCTTTGGTGTCATTTTGTCACGACCTTTGTTTGTTTGTCACAAACTTAAATTCTCACTCTCTCTCCCCCCTCTGTGTCTCTGCCTCTCTCTCCCCTTTCGTGCTGTTGCTAGGGAAGCAGGGCGTATACGCTCCCTGGCCGCGGATGAAGGGCATGGAGAAAAAACGGGAATAGCTCATAAATAGTCGGCTTTAATCGAGCTTGTTTGTGACGGGTTGGCTCTTAACCCCCTCCAGCACACATTTCAGGGCTCAAACTCGGGAATTAAAGAGTGTAAAATGCGATATTTCGGCGCTTTTGCGCCATTACCTTATATGGCAGGGCAGCGATATATCGTGCCTGTATTTAATAGGCTGTCCGCTGCCGCTCTGCTTAGAGGCTTCATTTTAACCCTTGTGGTGCTGAATTTTTTTTTGAAGCGAGAAAAGCTCGGGCTTTTTCGGCTTGTTAGTTTCTTTATGGCAGCATCGGCTCATCGCACACAAACGAAATTTGCCGTTTTTGCTGATTACGGTTTGTGGCGATCACAATTTACGCGCAAAAACTGTACTTTTGTGCACTAATAAAGTCCATATAAATCAGCTGACTAAACGTGGATGACATTTACAGCCCAGAAAACATGCTCACTGCTCATGTGGTTTATGCCGCTTGATTTAAATTGTCTTTATGTAGATGCGGCCAATATTTCAAGATATAAAAGGCTATCTTGGTGTTTTCTGGGGGAGGGGGTCGAATCAGGGGCTGTGGGAGCTGATTCGACTGCTTTAAAGTTGTCACAGGTAGAGTAAAAGCTGCACAGCAACCCCTTTCTCGTTTGTCAAATTAACAGCACTGAGCCCAGGGAACATGGCACTGGTTTGACTATCTGAGTGTGTGTGACCTATATTTGCACAGCGCCGTTAGAAAGCTCCACTGTGCACATATACAACTGTGCTGATTCACGGAGAGGGATAGCAAACAAAAAGAGAACTTCTACTTTTAAATAACTTAGTCAGCTAGTCTGATGTTGGGTGATGGTCCGAGCTTTGGTCACACTGGGCTCTCGCGTAAAAGGTCAGGGCCCACCTTTGTTCCCGCGCTTATAGACTGGTCTCTTGATAAACCAGTGTTTGCTCCACAGCAGAAAAACAGGTGACTAAACGGAATTTCAGCCCCATCACTCGCAGTATTACACGACTGCTCCGATTCTGCTGGAAACAGATCACCTTAACTTCTGCTGGAGTATCGCGCTCATTTTAATTTGCATGACTGATGCAAACGACTCTGCCTTTTACCTACACCTGTGCGTGAAGTGTACTTGAATAAAAGTCATTCAGAGTGATTTCAGTGGCTTCTGGGGTGTCCACCAGCTTCTCCACGTTTACGTTTGACAGCAAAGCATTACATTAGCACCATTACAGGGGCGGGTTTCGTGCTCGTGACGATAAAGTTGGGATTGATTTGAATTCCCAAACATTCGTCCCGCCGTCCGGTACGCTCGGGATAAAAAAAACAAAAAAACCCAACCTTTCTGCAAGGTCCCCCAATCCACACTGCCCCCCTCCCCTCCTGACGTCACACGACGAGCTGAAGCTATTGCACGAACAGAGCTGCTCGCAGCCGCACTACTGTGAATGTCTGTACGCTCAGTACCAAGACCGTGGAGTGTGCAAAGGAGAGAGAGGGAGAGCGGTGGGGTGGGGGGGATACAGTTGAATTCGGATACAACTGGAAAACTACCAAGCGCGCACAGCACGCACCGAGCGGACGGCACATCGACGGTGCGTAGCCAGCAGTACATCTACTCCCCGTCCGCTTTCGATCAGATTGAGCCGAGAATGGAGCTCCCTGCCGCTGGAGAGCACGTCTTTGCGGTGGAGGGCATCGAAAAGAAGCGCATACGAAAGGTAAAGAGAAGCGTCTTTGTGGGAAAGAAATGGGGGTTAAAAAAAAGCGCGGACGATGAAAATGTCGGGTTTAAAAAAATGTTCTCCTTCTCCACCATCACAGGGCAAGATAGAGTACCTGGTCAAGTGGCGAGGCTGGTCTCCCAAGTAAGTCTTACTGCACGCTTTCTAATGCATTTCCAGCGATTCTGCATCGAAACGATGCATTTCAATATTATGTCACAAGATCAAGTGTTGTTACTTAAAAAAACGCAAACCATGAAGGGCGAGCGTGCACAGTGACTTGTATGCGCGCGCGTGAGTGTGTGTAGAAGCTGGAAGAGCGCGGTCGGTATGCGTTTCAGTGTATCCGCGGATGCCTTCACTAATTTATGCGAGGGAAGGGGGGGCTAGGCACAGCCATGTAATCCCGTTTTAATTATTTCTGCTCTGCCAGCGAATTTTACGAGACAGGAGTGCTAAAATGGCCGACTGCATGTTGGTGCTGGAGAAGCGTTTGGAGAGCTCACACAGACGCTTTCTGTTTGACATTTCCCCCCCTCTGCCAGTGGATGTCCCCATGACTGGTAACCTGCAGCGGGCACTGCGACTTAGCGGGGTTCCTTGCAGATTCGATCATCTTTATTTAATAACAGTAAAAGAAAGAAAACAAAACAGGAATCATTTGTTTTTACATTACACTGGAGATCTGGATACAGCCCTCCTTTCTAGCTGCACATTAGTTGTGAAGATGTGTGTCATAGGCAAAGCCCTGTGCGCCTGTCAGTTGGGGGTGGAAAAGCCAGGCTGCACGTGCCAGCTTTCTGACAGTTGTTTGCTCCTCTCTGCAGATACAACACATGGGAGCCAGAGGAAAACATCCTTGACCCGCGCCTCCTCGTCGCGTTTCAACACAGGTGAGAGAGACGTGGACTTCGGACGAGGCCGCTCAGCCTCCAGTGCAGCCATGGCCATATAAGGGCATGGGAGGAGGGGCGCGCTAGTAACTCTAGCGCTAACCCCCCACCCCCTTTTCTCCCTGGGGTAAAAACTCTAGGAAAATGATAGTGAGAATTCCTATATCGTGGTAATGGACTGAAGGGATCTGCACGAGGACCTCCATTTTCGCTTTATAAAAATCTAACATAATAAATGTGATTTTTTTTGTTGTTGTTATTTTTGGCCTGGAGAGCTACAAGGATGGCCATTGGCCAATCTAACAGAGAAAACAGGAGAAGCTGCATTTGCCACAAAATGCATGAAGGACAACTAAAAGGCAGTGTAATCTGTGCGTGATAATGTTTTACGTTAATTTGCTGTGCAGTCAGGAGCCAGAGGATAAGCTGCACTGTGGTGTGACTAGTGTTCAGGACATGAGCACAGCAGGTTTGTTGTGGGTTTCGATGTGAGGAGGGCCACGCTGCTCCCTGATGGGATTCTCCTCACTATTAGTTTGCCAAAAGGCTAGGCTGGCTTCTGCTCAGCATTCAGTTTTGACACATCCTATGAAATTATCTTCATTTTGGACCTTGGATGCTTGTGTTGACAGCCTGCTATCAATCTGGGTTTACCCAGAGGCCCGTAAAACAATCAAGAACGGGTCAATGTCTACCTAAGAGGTGGAGATGTTAGTTCATTCAAACTCTACAGCGCACAAACAACTACATCTTGGGCCCATGCAGCCCCTGAGATCTTTTCTCTCTCTGTAGACCAGGAGGCAGCTCATGGGACTGGGTAAAGACATGATGGCTGGGGAAAGGAATTTGCTTTTCTGAAAAGGCTAATTGACACGCAAGCGCTCTTCAACGTTTCCAGTGTACCGCTCTCATATTCCCCCACAGCCTGCTTGCCCGCCTGCCTGGTTCTGTGTGTGTGTGTGTGTGTGTGTGTGGCTGTGTGCTGATGGTCATGGAGTGCTGCCTCTGCGCTGTGTGTGTGTGTGTGGATTCCTCTCTGCTCCCAGTGGATGGGGGATGGGATTCGACGAGGGAGTCTGTAATTGCCAAATCTTCTGTGAATAGGGGTCACCCCGTTAGTCGCCTTTTTGAAATCATACACATTATAACAGCGTCGACTGTTTATTGTGGCAATCTTCTGGCAGCGCCGAGAGTTTGAACATCTGTAGCAACAATAGGCTGGCTTTACTCGCGCCTGGTGACGCCTGTGTACAGCCGGCCTTCGCCCACTGCTGTTATTTATGAGCCAAGTGATGAGTAGAGGTTTATATCAGGGAGCAATATTTCATAGACCGAGCCTGGTGTAGCCAGTGCAACTACAAAAACACACGTCTGCATCTCCTCCCTCAATAAAAACAGCTCCAGTAGATGTTTGTTATTAATCTGATACGCTTCACCCTGCACTTTCAAAGTGTAGGCGTTGTCTTGCACAAGGCCTGGCATTAGGGTGTATCCCAGATGTACTCCACAATGTAGTATTTATCCCTTTTCATTTGTACCTCATGACCCTAATTAGAGATTGAATGTAAGAAGAGGGAAGGGTGTGCTGTAGGAGGGAGGATGTTTGAGATTCTCCCTGCTGTAGCCTTAATTGAATTTCTTCAGTATAATGAGAATAAGGAATGGACCGATTACCATGGAGAGCTATGCAAATAAGGACCATAATGCTTTGCAGTGGGTCACATGCGGGCATTCATTAGTCCTCTAAATCAAAATTCCACTTTTGACCTTGAATAATTCAAGCGTCAGACCTGTAGGTTTCTAAAGATGTCTGGGAAATGAAGTATTTTATATGTTTATGGGAGGCGGGCATGTCGCATGAGATTTAATGCCATTATTCTTTGTTTTCACAGAGAGAGGCAAGAGCAGCTGATGGGATATCGAAAACGTGGGCCGAAACCAAAACATCTTTTTCTCCAGGTATTGTATGAGTCATCACAACACGGTTTCCGTAGAAACATTTCCACTGAATCTGTCAAAGGTTTAAACAGGAGGGATACTGTCAGGTGTGCTAGAGCCGCTGTCTTGTTATCGGTGTTGCTTTCTTTCTTTGGTTTTTTTTAAGAGGGGGGGGGGGGGGGGGGGCAGGGTGCAGCTGAATTTCACTCCTCACTCATTCTGAAACTGGGTCTTATGCCTGAGGGGCTTTTTTTCATTGTTTTTTTGAACCAAGTGAATCAGTACCAGTGGAAATGTTTTCTTTCATGTTGCCATTTGTTATCCCAAGATGAAAATATATGGTTCAAAGCAGCATTCCGCTTTAATTTCCTCAGCTCAGGCATTTAAAGGCCTGAGCTTACATGACCTGAGCCAAGTGTGATTATATATTTTGAGCGGCTCGGAGCTGATTGTTATGGACTGTCACTCCTTAAGAGGCATACCATCCTGCCAGAGTCACACGTGGCCGACAATCCGAGATGGAGCGTGACACGTCAGGTGGCACTTCACTGACCTGAGGTCGTAGTTGAACCGTTCGGCTACCGTGTCTCTGACGTCAGCGTGGTCGGCCTGTACTGGCAAAGCAGGAGGGGGCAACATGGTGGGAGGGTGGAGGCGAGCTGTGAGCTCGTTGGATAGTTTTATTCGATCCCTGATAGGTTTTTATAATTTTTAATATTAGGTCTTCCAGCAACAAATGTTAGTTTATTATTTTTTATGCCCAACCCATAAAAGAACAAACGGCTTTGTAAATGGACTGGTTCTTATGTAGCGCTTTGCTGCTGTACTTCCACACACACATTCATACTCCAGTGAAAGCATCGGTGAGTAACTTGGGTTTCAGTATACTTCAAACCACCAACCTTCCTATTATTAGATGACCTGCTCCCCCTCCTGAGGTACAGTCACCCCTTTGTCAAGCCTGACCACACAATTCTGTTATGACCAATGTCTTAATGATGCTATCTTAGTGTACTCAGTTCAGTTTTCAGTTTTAAAAAATAATGCATGACAAATTCGGTGGAGCAGTTTAGAAAAACTACTACTTCTGAAAACAAATCTTGCACAAGCATTTTGGCTGTTATAAGCACTTCCCTTTAGTGTTGCCAAATAAGCAGAGATTCCATAATAAGGTATGTTACTTAACCCTAACCCTTCTCTGGTCAAGAGCTTTAATTTTACTTTAAACAATCCCAGAATTTCAGTCAGTTTTCTCGCATTTTCTTTATTTTGTTACCGTATTGTGGAGTACAGTGCAAGCTTTGTCTAAATGTGGGTAAATTGCTGAATTGAGTCTCATTTCTTATTAAAGGTGCCCTCGTTTGCCCGAAGATCAAGCATTCCTGCTGGTTTTGAAGAAACATCTCAGGATGCAGAATGCAACCTGAAGTCTGATCCCATTCAGGCACAGCAGCGCTCCCAGCCTCAGCAATACCAGCTGAACAGCAAGAAGCACCATCAGTACCAGCCCAGCAGCCAGGAGGTCCCCGGGGACCAGCTGGCCAACAACAAGAAGAAGTTCATCTATCAGCTAAACAGCAAGAAGCACCACCACTATGAGCCTGACCCAAATATGTACGACACGCAGGCCTCTAGGCTCAAAGAGGTGGTTAAAGTTCAGGAGGCAGCGAGTAAACCTGCAAATCCAGGCTGGAACTTACCTCTGGCCCTGCAGCAGAAGTGGATCCGTGACAAAGACACAGGCTGCCTGAGCAAAGTCAAGGAGCTGGCCGTGGAAGTGAGGAAACCGGCTGTTAAAGAGGCGGAGAGTGAGCACGCCCTTAAGCCCAATCCCAAGGATGCAACCCTGCCGAGTGCTATTAGCAGCAAAATGAAGATAATCAAGAATAAAAACAAGAATGGACGTATTGTTATTGTCATGAGCAAATATATGGACAGAAACAAGGTTCACGGTGCAAAGGGTAAACACGGGGAATCATCAAGGGAAGACAAACCCCAAAACATGAAGACGTCAGAAAACAACCCAGCACATGCAACCAAATTGGAGGAGCACCTGGAGAACGGTATCCCCAAAGAGATTTGTAATGGAAGTTCCCTCTCTGTAGCGGAGCATCCTATAAAGTGTTCCCCAAAGGACAGGCATTTCTCCAAACCTTCACCAAGCACAGCAGAGGAATACAACACCGAAGTGGCTCGTGGTCAAGCTGATTTACCGGACGATTTACCCTTACAGCTGACTGCTAGCTCTCCTATGACTTCTTGGGCTGTTGACACCAACATTCCAACGCCAACAGCTGTCGATCAGATCCGGATCCCTTCTTTTCCCGCTGACCGCAAGAGAAAGCTCACCGATCCCGTGGAGGATAGGAGCGTATCCAAAATCTACCTGAGTTCGAGGAGCTTCAGCGTGCCCAGCACTGTGGTCACGCCGCCTCAGGATAAACCTATGGACCTCCACTGCAACGGCCCACGCCAGAGCGGTGTATGTACGTATGAGGATTTGGGTAGTCAAGAGGAGCCGATGGACCTCAGCTGCCCAAAGACTAAGAAGCAAGCTCAAGCAGAAACGCCGCCGGAGCCAGAGCCTGCTGTCAAAGATGCACCTCCTGTGACAGGGGACACGCAGATATCCACAGAGGCATCTAAAGAAGCGCCTGTTAAAAAAACCTCCCCTTTTATGGGAAATATCATCATCACTGACATCACAACAAACAGTCTCACTGTAACCTTCAAGGAATACGTTTCTTTCTAAGAAACTATTGATAAAATGGGACTAGTGTTTACCAATTGGACGATCCTGTTCATATGTGCATATGTTTAAAAAAAAAAAAAGAAGAAGAAAGAAAAGAAGAAAAACACCAGAATTTTGTATATATGGAAATTTATAATTTATCATGAAAATTCAATATGTTTCTTATAATGTTTTATACTGTAACTCCTCTCTGTGACGTCATAGCCAAGAAAGTGCCCTCGAGGATTTGAGCGAATACATTCAGGTGGAAACTTTCCACCGAGAAAAGAAAATAATTTCTGGTTTAAAATCTGTTAATTTGTCATACGGAGCTTGATGGGAAAGTTTTGCTGTTGTTTCATACCTGTACCAAACTTATAACCCGAGATGTATGAAGGTTTATACGTCTTTTGTATTAACGGTATCTCTTATTTTGGTCCTGATAGAAGCTAGAGAGGACTTTGTTGAGTATATGCTGATCAAAGATCAATTCGAAAGCACTTAATTACATTTTCCACACGTTTACTTGTGTCATTACTACCAGAGAAACAGCTAGTCTCTTTGATTTTTCTTTGTTTTTTGTGGGGGTTTTTTAAATCCCAGACAAATACCCTGACACTGAAATGGCCTGTTTTGTTTGCAGCTTGGTTTAAGGATTATGATTGCCCATGAAATGCAAATTTGGAAAGCAGGTGCGTCTGAAAACTGTGTAAACACAGTGGCAACAGTGGGACACACTCAGCTGCAACGACGGCTTTTAAGTGACGTTCCCGGCCTTTTCTTTTCACTGGGACGCTGCGAAAGCAGTCAGCAGCCGGTGCAACCTGCACAGTCTGCTAATATATTGCACGTTCTCCCACTTAAGAATCATTTTAGGAAAATAAATAAATAACATGTAGACTTTTAAAGGCCCGATGCACATGAAGAAGATGGTGTCATTTATCAAACGCGTCTTCCCGTCAAGATCACCCCCTCCCTTGATTAGATTGGGGTTTATTACCATACTGCTGATATATTGCTGGAGTTTAAAACACTGCTAGTCTTGTTAGAAGGCTTAACGTCACACTGATTTACAACATTCATCTCATTTTGCTTTCAAAGCTCATCCTATGATCTGAGGAGTACAAGTGAGGACTATTTGTTGTACGAGGAAAAAAGGAAGCTGCCAGGGTCATAAATGAGTATGCTACAGAGATTAAATGTGAGTTACGAGACTGACTTTGTATACTGTTACATGCAATCCGATGAGTGCGAGCTGTTTCGACTATGCTGCTGAGAATTCAAATGTCAAAGCTGTTGGATGTACCCTACATTTGAGTCTAAACGGCTGTCTTATGCACATTTAAAGCCAGTGAGAATGCTAAAAATGCTATAATGTTAAAAATGAAGAGTGCATATTTATTGACACTGAACATGTCGTTCGAGAAGCATTTCCCAGATGTCTGCTGCATCAGAAGTTGCGTGAATCCACTGAAGAGTTTCACCCTCTCGGATGATTTTGAGTCTGTTTGCTACTTCTTCCCGTCCCCTCCTTTCACCTTACTCTGTTCATTCCTTCTTGCACTCATTTCAAAAGTCAAAATGATTGTTATAAAGTATGTTATACCCGGAGTTGGCTGACTTACAGCTGTTGGCGCAGCTTACTGACTGGTATGTTTCACAATAAAGAAAGAGATTTGACCTCTGATGTGTGGCACTGATATCTGCTGGGGGCAAACTGGGAGGGCTGTCAGTTTATACTTTGAACGGGCTTCGTTTTATGGGCTAACGTTTCACAGTCGCCCTTTAGCGTTCCAGTAAAAACCGCCGTGCGTATCAACGCTCTCACCCTGCAGTTTGTCTGAAGCCTCCTGGCTCACGCTTGGACAGAATGAAGCGTTAAACTTTAGAAACATTAACTTGGCTGTTAAGCAAAAAAAAAAAAAAAGGAAAACAGATCATGTTGCATAATCACTAATGACCCCGCACAAAGAGCGCTCTGTATTGCACAACTGCACCGGTCACTTGTATTATTAAAACCTTACCCAAGAATTATTTTTCTATAGCAGCTGGATCCAGAGCAGGAATCTAAACATACAACACTGCTGAAGGAAGGAGGTTATGTAATTCTTAGATTTTATCAAGAAGAAAGTCTTCATGGAGGGTGTTTGGCCTGATGCTGTTTGCATTGTGCCGTCCAGCACAATGTAGAAAGGAAAGGACGTCAACAATAAGAGGTTTGGGAAAAAAAACTGTCTGCTAGGAGGCTTTATTGTGTTTCCAGCTTGCTGTGAAACAGGTCTGTGTGGCCTACGGCACAATGACACAGCAAGTTTTTCTGCACTGTCATCATACAGAAAGGGCTGTGCATGCAAAGCTGGAGTGATACTTAAGTGCACGACTTTTTGTGAATAATCTCTAAACTCTGACCTTTCTTGACACCTTCAAACTCTGTGGGCCTCTTCCAGACTTTATGAAGGCCAGGGGAGCCTGGAGCCAGGTCTGAAACTGTACGGAGAAACAATCTACTCTGTTATAAGAGGATTACAAACTGATTAGAGGCATAACATTTGCACAGTGTGACAAACAGAAAGGCCCGGAGAAATGTGTGAGGTGTATTTTGGTTGTTTCTTTAGTCAAGTCATTGTCTGTCAGTGACAGCTGACTGATCAAAATCAAACAACCATATAAGGAAATGAGACAAGAGCTACAAAAGAGGGCCACAATGGTGCTCTATCATTACAGAACCAGTCATGTGAAGTCCTTTAATTACTTTAATAATTAATACATTATTGCCAGGTTTAATTAAAAGTGTACCCGAAGCAAAGTGAACCATCTAACGTCGCTTTCTTCTATTTATTTATTTATTTATTTTGGGGGGGGGGGGGGGACACACGAACTAGCGGCCCTGTAATCTTGACATTAATGCCAACTTAGAGTCAGTTTTTAGGACAGCGACTATATCAGTTTCTTGATTTTCAGAGCGGAAAAAAATCAACCTCTTTGATAAACAAATGCATTTTTTTCCACCTACGTAGGTGGAAGACTACAGGCACAAGAGGTGACGCATATAATGAGGAGGTAATCTGCTGGCATTTTTACATGAATGAGCTCACCTCCGGTCTAAATGACACTCTCCCATAAACCTTTATCGAACATTTCAGGCCATTTCCCTTCCTCTGAGATTTCGTTTTGGAAATGGCCCCTTAATAATCTTGTAATATAGACTTAATTAACCAGACTTTCAGCTAAAGCGGGCAATAGATTACGAGTTACTATTTATTTATCCAGGGATCATTTATTTGTGGATGAACTGGAAATGTATTTGTGGCCATTTTGGGGAGCTGGGGTGACCTGCTGAAGTCTCAAATGCTCGATGAATCCTAACAGGCCCACAGGAAGGTGTGCGGTCGACTGAAACTGGCAAATAGACGCATACTCTGTTTTCAGAGTGGTGAAGCTTAGTCGATATTTTCCTATATCTTATATATTTCATGCAGCTTTTTTTCACCCTGGCTTTTGAAATCTCTCTCGCTCTCTCTCTCTATGCGTGAGGCTCTCTCTACAGGCCTTCCGTGGCTTTGAACCTGTGAGCCAGTCATGCATCAGCAGCTATAGGAAACTGAAACATGTTTTAACAGGGGAACATATTTATAGACCAAGTGTGATGTTTCACATACCCCCTTTATCATCGTACCCAGCAGCAGCCTGCACACAGTGTCGGTTTCATCTCAGCAGTGCAGCCTCGCAGGAGTGCGCGAGCAGCAGGGATCACTTCTCTAATTTAAATCCCTGCGCGTGGACCGCTGGAGGCCTGCGACACCCCAGAAACGACAGAAATGTGAAGGGATTCAAAATAGAATTCATTTTCTCCCTTTTTAAATTTTTCCTTAAGCATCTTTTTTTTATTTTTTTTAAATGGGGCTCATTCCTTTCAAAAGAGCAATTAAAACACAAATACCCCCCCACCACCACCACCTTAAAAAAAAACCTGAAAGAGGTTCTGGTGAGAAATTAGACGTGGAGCTGCGGTTGCGTTTGTCGGGCTGTTGTAGATAATGCTTTCTAATTCAAATCATGCGCTCAAGTCTGATTCAGGCTGCAGGTCAAAGCCACACGGCTTCACATCTTCTCGCTTGTGGGTTTTTGTTGTTGTTGTTTTTTTAAAACATCTGAGCAGCCACCTTGAGCAGAAAATGTCGCCCGGTAAGTAGGACAGCGAGCAGCGAGCTGTGCGCAGCAGTTGCCCAGAAACCAGAGAGCCAATAATGTTCTCACAGAGTCAGCTCTGTTTATTCATGTACGGCTGTCGCCATTGCGGCTCCTGCAGACCCACTTTTCACCGACTCGCAGCCAAATATGGAGAGCCGCAGAAGCAGCAACGTGTCTGTATGTGCGGCTGCCTCCTGTCAGCACGCACCAGTCCGCTCTCTGCCTCTGCAGAAGCCGTGTAAGGCTGTACAGCCATTCTAGTACCGACAGGAAATGTCGGTCTACAGGCTATGACTATCAAAATGGTGGTTCATATTTCGACGGCAGCCACAACGCATCTTTTGTCCGCTGCGCTCCCGCCTTTGTCTGCTCCACTGCTGGGAAATTTAAAAAAAGAAGAAGAGAAAAAACAGACAGCAGCACAAGTTTATCAGCCAATCATCCACGATCTCTCAGACGATCGAGAGTAAAGACGGACAAATTGGTGCTGCACCTCTCCTCAGAGCAGACTGAGAGCCTCCTTCCTGATTTCTTTTTTTTAAGAGGGGGGGGGGGGGGGGGTGATTTCATTCAGTAGGTCCCAAACATGAGATTAAACGTTTAAGTGATTCACATAAATTCAATTCAATTCAGCATCTGTCCGCCTCTGTCCTCCTGTTTCCACGAGAGGTGTTGTTTGAGGTGCTCATGTGAAGATTCAAGATCAGAGATCAGGGGCGAAATATATACACAAATACACATACATATACATATATAGATATATATAGAGAGATTTTGCCTATACAGATAATATTTTTAATCATCTTAAAATTACATGATCAATCCATCTGTGAAAGAAGCAGAGTCTTTAAGACAAAACAAATTGCCAATGGACCAACAACTATCAATCAAAACAAATCAGCAGCGCGCACAGCCAAACGCAACATCAGCATGAAGGTTTAATGTCAAATAACCCGTGCAGAGACTTGCTTTATTTATTCAGCTGATACACTCTGGGCAGGTTGTGCAGCTTTGACTGTTTGTCATGTTAATAGATAAACTTTAGGAGGAAAAAGTCGCAGAATCTTGGAACGAAAATTGCGCATTTCAAGCACCGTGCTCGTGATTTTGCTGTTCAGAGCAACGTGAAATAAACTGCGCGGAATACATTTCAAATCTGGAAACCTTTCTGACTGACAGCAGAAAGACACGCGTGGATGGCCTAACAATTCACTGTGATAAGGACTGTTTAAGAATAAAAACCCACTCATTCAAGAGAAGCCCAAATGCATTATTATTAATATTATTATTTTATCTAATTTTATTTTCATGCATTATTTTAACGAACATACCTGATCCCCACAGAAAATACAACTGGAAGGCACAGCACTGCCCCAGTAATCAATCCTCAGAATAAATGTTACATTAAAAAATATCAAAGATATTCCAGAAAATGTAATAATAATAATAATAATAATAATAATAATAATAATAATAATAATAATAATAATAATAATAATAATGATGATGATGATGAAGCCAACATTTTCTGCATTTTTTTCTGGTAATTTCTTTAATAACTGAAAATGATTTTATGTTCTCATTAAGTAATTATTTAAAATTAAATAAATGAATAAATAAATGGCTGATCTGTCCAAGAAGAAAGGAAGCCATTTAAAAAATATGTTATTATTAATATTATTGTTATTGTTTTTATAGACAGAGTATGTAAGAGTTTGTGTGCATTATTTTAAATAACCCTATAGCAACTCAAAGTTTCAAAGTTCCTGAGATGTTGTTTTCTCTCATATCTTCAAAGGATAAACTCCGATAGGATGCTGTGCTGCTTGTGATGTCGCCCATTTAAAATAAATAAATAAATCCCAAACAGATGCATATATATTTTTGCTTTATTCGATTTGTATTTAGCTTACAAGTGAAAGCTGATGGAAGCTGGTTAAATTTCAGCCCATAGTCCAGTAAAATGAGATGTTCCAATTTAATCATTGACTTAATGAAAAATAATTGGTTATTGTGTCGTGCGGACTCTTTTAGCGATTTTTAAAAATTCTTCAGGGAGCGAGAAAGGGAGATGTTCGGGCCGGAAAAGAGGGGACCCAAGCCTGAGACATTTCTTTTAAAGGTGAGTGTTTGTATTTATTTCTGGGTATTCCGTTTTATTCGCTTGTCTTTCCGAGGCGTGGCTTCATGTGTACACAGGCTGAACCATTTCAGTGATATGTGCACTCCTATAAACTTTGATGCCACTGTGCTGTGGTTTTATTTCATTTGAAAACAATTGTAAGTTTAAAAAAAGAGATCCAAAGATCTCTTTTCTCAAGGGTTTCTGGCCATGTAATGTTGGACAAAGAACTTTACAGGACTTTACATGTGAATATTAACAGTATTTTCATTCTTACAGCCTTGCATTCTCTTTAAATCACAGAAACTTTAGGTCAAGGCCCAGAACAACTCCAGCAGCTGCTCTGACGGTCCAAGAGTCCCAGCAGTTCCCCAAAAAGAGATTATTATGATTTAGCATTATGATAAAGACGACGGCAGATCACTGCCTCATGCAGCTGACCAAGAGGTTTCAGGAGGAAACCACGATAACACCCAAATCCCACAGCGAGCAGCGTTCTTTGACAGCGATGCCAAATACGATTTCCCGCTGGCTGACAGGTGGTTTTGGTTGAATTGTGATGAAGTTTTGTGCGTGATTCAGCCCAATTTCTAGCTTTAGCTTTGCACCATCCTGCGTTCAACAAAACACCGCGATTTTAATTAAGA
Organism: Neolamprologus multifasciatus; assembly: GCF_963576455.1. NCBI lineage: Eukaryota > Metazoa > Chordata > Actinopteri > Cichliformes > Cichlidae > Neolamprologus > Neolamprologus multifasciatus. Next base: position 16,170,289 of record NC_140442.1, read on the forward strand.
TCAGAGGTTAATGTAATTGTTTTTTTAATTAGTTTGTCCATACAGTCTGTTTATAGTAACCATTGTCCTTAATGTAAATATGTAAGAAAAACATTGTGTATGTTTCTGTTCTGTGTCCTGTTTGTTTGTATATGTGTCTTTCTGGCTGCTGTTACAACCAAATTTCCCCTTGTGGAACAATTAAAGGATTATTCGATTCTATTCTATTCTATACTAATTGGTGGGAGTGTATTATTATCAAAAAATACTGTAAATAAAATGTGTAATGTTTTATCATTCCTGACAAAGAGGAAATGCAGATTCATATTTAGAAGTGTCTCCAGAAAATTGTTTTTCGTGACTTTATATTTTGCGTCAAGTCCTGATCTTAAAACGCTTATTTAAACATGTGAAATCTGACATAAAGTCTTTGTAAGCACTGACCTGTATGGGCATGGCAAATGTTGTTAGCAGATAAAATCTGATTATCGTTTAAATTTAACAATTTTGTTTGGAAATTTCACTTTGACAGTTTTTTATCCTCAAACTTTCAAAGTTCCTGACATGTCGTTTCCTCTCATATCTTCCCAGGATAAACTCTGACAGGATGCTGTGCTGCTTGTGCGTTGATTTGCAGAACTTAAAATTAAAGCGTAAATTTGCTCTTCATACTCTTTAGATCTTCTTGTAACAATCGTTTCCATAACTGTTGCCATTGAAATAGCAAATTAAAAGAAACCGACTTTGTTTTGCATTTTATGTGCCAGAGATTTCTCTTCTGCCATAAAGGTTTACGCGGGTAGGTCCCGGAATTGCCGCTAAAAGCAGACAATTTTAAAATTCGTATTTTGAAATAATATTTCTATTATCCTAATTATGTAATCTGAGCCATGCTGGCTGAATTATGGACACAGACAGTGAAAGTGTTTCAAGGACGGAGCAATGGGAACAAGTGGGAACAACCTTCTTTAGAGACTCGGCGTGTGAACACGACACTCCTTACATTTAACATTAAACTGTGTTTTTATAATAAACAGGTCATTTAAAAAAAAATTTAGATCTGTAGATCAGTGAAAACAGTAACCCGGGGTGACTCAGTTCAAGCTTGATACGGTTTCATTTAATACATTTGCATCTGCATGTCATTATTATCATAATAATTATTAGCCTGTTATTTTAGCGCTGAATACTTCATGCTTCTGCTTTTTATAGACTTATATTTAGTGGATTTTTGACACCTTTATTTGAGCTTTTTAAGTATACAATCTTTCATTAAATAAAGGAGTTACTGTCTTCCATCTTTGTTTGCGTTTCTTTTTTATTCTAGTGAAATTCAGCGTTTTCTTTTCGCCGTGTAGGGGAGGGCTCTTTGTACCCCCCTCAGGGACCTTTGGGAGGGTCAGTAGACCCGCTCCGAGAGCCTCTGACTTTGCTTAGTCCACTGTGCCAGACATTCCTGTACAGCAGCCAGAGCACAAGACTCCGCCCCTTCACTCAGAAATCCGGAGCACGTAGCAACAACTGAGCCAATGCGCTCCGCCACGATCCGTCCTACCGACCGCGGCGCCTGGCAACAGAAAAAGACGTGATGACGTCCTCCCCAGATTGCGTATTATGGGATGTGCGGAATTAAACAACCCGAAGAGGACGAGGGGAAGCCAAAAATAATAAAAAACACAGAAATAAACGAGGTACATGGTGAACCATGGAGCTCTCGGCTGTCGGTGAGAGCGTCTTTGCAGCCGAGTCCATCATTAAACGGCGAATCAGACGGGTATTCGCTGTTTTTTTTCTCTCCCTCCACTCGCAGGCTGTGTCTCTGCGTCTCTAACGCAAACATGTGCGCTTGCAGTGTCGACATGTAGACATTTGATAACCTGACTCTGTTGTGGGTCTGTTTTTGCAGGGTCGTTGGGAATATCTCGTGAAATGGAAGGGCTGGTCTCAGAAGTGAGTATAATAATCGAAGCTGTGAAGGACAGCGCTCCATCCTGGCCGCTCGCACAACTGCACCATCACACAGTGTGGCGTTACTCAGCTTTGTGGATGTGTTTTTTTTTTTTTTTTTAATAAAATGCATTTCACGCATTCGGTGTACGGCGGTGCCGTGTGCCGTGCGCCTGCTGGCTTGTGCGCACCTGGCAGGTGTTTGAACACATCTCGCTTTCAGCCCGTTGGGATGTGTTGAAGTCTACACTAGCTTTAGCAATGGCTGAGTTCACCATGCGTCACTGTCCTGCTACGTAGTCTGTAATTGCAGAGCGAGCAAAGCGAGATTGCTTTGATAAAAGTGTCAGGAGCGCGTGTTTTTGCGCATTGACAAATGACCGTTTCTCAGTGTGTGTCTGTGTGTCGCCAAACACCTCTCCTCTCGGTTGTTGTGACGTAGGTACAGCACTTGGGAGCCGGAGGAAAACATTCTGGATGCACGTCTCTTCTCTGCCTTCGAAGAGAGGTGAGGGTTTGACAGTGAAACAAGTAGGCCTCTCTCTCCCTCTCCCTGCAGAATCGAGTTGGCACCGCGCATTTTGCAAAAGTGTCACTTTAAATAAAACATTTAGTCTGGGTTTAAATCTATGAGCCCCACATCCCCATTCCTGACAGGAAAGTGTCAGCAAAGCCACTTTAAGTAGCTGCAAGATGTGATGTCGCCGATTTAAAATAAATAAATAAATCCCAAACAGATGCATATATATTTTGCTTTATTCGATTTGTATTTAGCTTACAAGTGAAAGCTAATGGAAGCTGGTTAAATTTCAGCCCATAGTCCAGTAAAATGAGATGTTCCAATTAATCATTGACTTAATGAAAAATAATTGGTTATTGTGTCGTGCGGACTCTTTTAACGATTTTTAAAAATTCTTCAGGGAGCGAGAAAGGGAGATGTTCGGGCCGAAAAAGAGGGGACCCAAGCCTGAGACATTTCTTTTAAAGGTGAGTGTTTTATTTTTTTTTTAAAAATATATATATTTATTTCTGGGTATTCCGTTTAATTCGCTTGTCTTTCCGAGGCGTGGCTTCATGTGTACACAGGCTGAACCATTTCAGTGATATGTGCACTCCTATAAACTTTGATGCTACTGTGCTGTGGTTTTATTTCATTTGAAAACAATTGTAAGTTTAAAAAAAGAGATCCAAAGATCTCTTTTCTCAAGGGTTTCTGGTCGTGTAATGTTGAACAAAGAACTTTACAGGACTTTACATGTAAATATTAACAGTATTTTCATTCTTACAGCCTTTCGTTCTCTTTAAATCACAGAAACTTTAGGTCAAGGCCTCTAAAACTTTACATTTGCTCAAGAGACTTAAGATTTTCATTTCTGGGAAACTTTTCGTCACAAATGTAATTGGGTTTTCTTCTTCTCTTTTTTTGCTTCCTCAGGCCAAAGCCAAAGCCAAAGAAAAGACGTATGAATTTAGAAGAGAGGCTCCCAGAGGGATCCAGGTTTCCTACCCCATCCCCGAGCCTATCATAACACCGAGGGCCAGGGAGGGTTTGCGCACCGTGGTTCCCACAATCTTCCCGCCCAGCGCGGTCAACAGAGGGGAAAGTGTTCACATTCGCCCACCAGAGTCGGAGAGAAGGCCCAGAACAACTCCAGCAGCTGCTCTGACGGTCCAAGAGTCCCGGCAGTTCCCCAAAAAGAGAGGACGCAAACCCAAAATGCACATGCATTATGATAAAGACGACGGCAGCAGCTCAGCAGAGCCGGACGCCAAACGTAGCAAGTTCACGAAGGAGCCCACGTCTCACCACAGCCGACGCCCGCATCATCACGGGGAGACGTCAGATCACTGCCTCATGCAGCTGACCAAGAGGTTTCAGGAGGAAACCACGATAACACCCAAATCACACAGCGAGCAGAGACATTTGGGGGGCGCGGGCTTCTCTTACCCGTGCGCATTAGCTTCGGATTTGCGCAAAAGCGAGCGGGGGAGGCACAGGATTCACTGTTTGAGCATGAAGCGGCCTGCAGCGAACGAGAACTCTCTGCCCCGGGAACAAGCTTCACCTTCACACACCGATTCCATCCACGAATCCTCCGAGCACCCATCCTCATCCTGGACCCCCTGTTTCGCTCACCTGGACACTGTGACCGTAACCGATGTCACCTTGAACTTCCTGACAGTCACCGTCAGAGAGAGCAGCACGGACAAAGGCTTCTTCAAAGATAAAAGATGAGTATTTCATGTAGTTCAGAGGAGGCTAAACCTGCCAAGGATGTAATTGTGTAACAAGCTACTAACAAACAGGCCTACTGTAATACTATATTTTTTCTATGTAACTTTCAAACGTGTACATACCGATATTTAATACGCTGCTGATGAAATTAAAATCAAACTGAAGTTTAAGGAGTGTTGTTGTTGCTGTTGTTGCTCTTTGACTGTCCACCCGCTCTCAATATTTGTTTTTGCACTGTTTACACAAACTCTGCAAGTATAAACAGAGTTATCTGATCGCGGTCTTTGCTGGCTAAAATTCATTCAGCTGGAACATTCTTTGACAGCGATGCCAAATACGATTTCCCGCTGGCTGACAGGTGGTTTTGGTTGAATTGTGATGAAGTTTTGTGCGTGATTCAGCCCAATTTCTAGCTTTAGCTTTGCACCATCCTGCGTTCAACAAAACACCGCGATTTTAATTAAGGTCAGAGGTTATTGTAATTGTTTTTTTTTAATTATTATTAATTTGCCCATATTAATTCGTGGGAGTGTATTATTATCCAAAAATAATGTAAATATAATGTGTAATGTTTTATCATTCCTGACAAAGAGGAAATGCACAGATTCATATTTAGAAGTGTCTCCAGAAAATTGTTTATCGCGACTTTATATTTTGCCTCAAGTCCTGATCTTAAAACGTTTAAGATCATTAAACATGTGAAAGCTGACAAAGTCTTTGTAAGCACTGACCTGTATGGGCATGGAAAATGTTGTTAGCAGATAAAATCTGATTATCGTTTTAAAATAAACATTTTGATTGGAAATTTTGTCAAGGCAGCCAAACGGTGGAGCTTACGTTCCCAAGAACTTCACTTCATACTGTGAAGGCCTGAGGTCACGCCGAAGAAATTGTGGACTTCATTATTAGTTTTTACATTTAATTCAATAGAAAAAAAAATAGAAAAGGGTTTTAACTCGAGAGTAAAAAATGAACTGTGGAGCTTTAAAACCTAAGACCAATAAAATAAAATAAATTTTTTAAAAAATCGAAGTTATAATCTTTGAATCTTCTTCTTTCTTTTTTGTAATTCATTATCTCCGTAGATGAGATCGCGTTTACGTTATGGACACAGAGAGGCCTTAACGCCACTGCCAGTCAGTCAGTGAGTGTTAGCGTTAACAGTTTGAATTTATTTAGTCAAAATAAATAAAGAAATAAAACGCAGTAAATGACACACATCTGTAATTAGTTTGAGTGATTTGTGGTTTGGACATAAAGCCTGCAGACATGACCACAGACACCGTGACCCCGTGACCCGAATGAACACGAGCGATGAATACATTTAATCAAAAGTTAAATAAAAAAATACAAAATGCACGAATTTAAAGCGATGGATTGATCATGTAGATATTATAGTTTTTATATTATTATTAATGATATGCAGCACCTTGGTTCATTTGGCCTCCGGATCCAGTCTGCACTGTAAGAGGTCACGCTTCACACACAAAGCCTCCATTCATTTTTTTTATTTTTTTTTATTTTTATTTTTTAGCTTTGTCTCTCTGTGAGCCGATCCTGGAAATTGACTCTTGGCTTTTTTTTTTATTTTTTAACTTGTTTGTTTATTTTTAACCTCTTTAACGTTTTCTAATGTTGAACTGAAGCTGCAAACAAGGTCATATCTAAATGGGAAACGGAAGTGCGGCGAACACTTCTATAATCGTATTTAAAATAACAGAAAAAGAACTTCACAATTTTAAAAAAGCGTATAGTAAACAGTGACTAAAAACTACCAAGCCTATTTTCACACTTGTAATGTCGGGTATGATTTGATCCCGCTTCTCTAGCAGCTGAGGCGACATCTGATGGGGGGACTGTCCCTGTGACTGCTTTCTACTCATTGTCAAAATCCCCTCCTGTCAGGGCGTTTTCGACAAACACTGACGAAGCGCAAGCTCTCGGATCAGTCCGCACTGTTACGTTCCGCACACGTCCACGAGATGTCGCTACTAGCGGGACCTTAAAGGGATGCCAACCTACTTAAACACAAAGACCCCGCAGGTTAAAAATTCAGAAGAGCTCCTCAGTGGATGAATTTTTTATGACAACTAAGTGACTCACTCCACACTGTACCCAGCTGCAGAATTAGAGGCAGGAGGGGAACAGCCTGCTCCTGCACTCGCTCTCTTTTGCAGAAGAAGCCCGCAGCAGGCTTTACTTTGCTTTCCAGATGTGGGGAGACATTGCGGTGCATCATCCCGCCACTAGATGAAGCTCAAGTTCGGATGCATTGCATGTTTCCCTCCTCCTTTGCCTGCTCTTTCTGTTTGTAGATGGCCTGCCTTTAAAAGAATGTCAATACAGAGATCAGGCTTCTCTTAACGCAGTCGGGGATTTGAAAGCAGACGCTTTTCCCCTCCCAGGAACTGTAACTTTTTTTGAAAATGAAAGCAATTTTATGGCAAGCAACATTTTTGAATTGAACTACAGGCTGTCAGATACAAAATACAACTTAAGAACTCCAGTAAAACTTAAACAATACACCCTGAACACTTGAGGAGTGAATGAATTACAGTGCCGAAAAGCGCAAAGATGTTAACAGATGGCTGAGGGCCCTCAAACCGATTGTGTCTATATAGAGCAAAGACAAAGAGCTGGCAATACCCAACAACTGGATCGCTCCTAATTAGAGGTTAACAAAGAGAGGGGAGAGTGTGCTAAGTGCTGTGTAGAGAGAGAGAGAGAGAGCACAGGAGCGATGCCCCCCCGCCCCAGTCCCCAGAGTGCAGCAGCAGAAAGCCCTCACTCTCTTTATTCACTGACAAACTCTCCAGCCATGCACTGCTACCAGCCTCTCTGGGGTTTTTATCTTTGTGTGGGTGAGATGTTGCCAAATCTGATTATTTTGACGTGTTTTCTGGCTCTCCGCTGTGCAGCTGATTTGTGTAACTGGACTGGAAGATAAGAACTCTGATTTCAGATGGAATTTTTTTTCTTTAAACGATTTTTTGAAAACACCGAGTGCACTGTTGCTCCTCGGGTAAAGATTGGGGAGAAGCTTTGATACTTGTCTTATGTAACTTATATTTTTTCAAACCGTTCGCTCTGTAGAACATTTACAATCCGTTAAGAGGATTAAAATAGGAGGCTTGGTAGATGAAAGAACATTAATGAATAATTCATATTTAAATCTGCGGATCTGATTGTCGGCATTTATGAACAGACTTTTTCAATTTAATGCAGAAGGGATAAACAAATAAGTTGGAATCTGGTCCATTTGAGTTTTTTGTTAGATTAATATGGTTGAATAATTTATTAAGGATCGAACCATTTAGTTTTTATTAGTAGTGATGACATCCATGCAGTGCCAGGCAGTATTTGATTTGGCATTTCCCTCCGAATCCAGCGGTTTTGCAGCTGGCGTGGATTCCAGGATTGTACTCCAGGTGCGATTACGCTGTACAAAGGGCTCGGTGAGGTGGGTCTACCCGGGTCAGGCCCTCAGAGTGGTCCTCGAGCCCAATCTGTCCTCCGCCCGGCACACCTCCATCTGCATCAAACCGTCTCCCTCCTTCGGCGGAGCCAGCGTGTTCATTGAGCGTGCCGGGCAGCTGGAGCTGCTGGTGACGGACAGCGGGCGGCCGGAGTATCAGGTGTTCTGCTTCCGGGCAGACGGACCTCACAAGCCCGTAATCTACCTCCAGGCCAGCCCTCAGAGTGATGGACCGCGGAACAGACGCACGGTGGGCTTCAAATACGAGCTGCTCACCAACAGGAGTGCTGCTGCGCCAAACCTCGGCCCCAGCGGGCTGGAGAGTGAGTAGTAATCTTTTGGTTCGAGGAGATTGAACCTAAATCAAAATTTGGCTTCAGGTCCCATTCTGATAAAGCAACATTTACAAAGGTGTACGTTATGAACGTATTAATATTTCTTATTTGCTAAAGCAAAATCATTTCAGTCAGTCCCGCAGTATTAACGTAAAGGCTCTGCTTTATTATTAAACGTTTGCATTTAATAATTTGTAATAATATAAGTATTAGCAATAAATGAGTAAATAAATATTTTTTGACCTTATGTAACATTAAAAAAAAAAAATATATATATATATATATATATATATATATATATATATGATATAACATATAACATTTGATGTGATATCCATTTTACTAATGAGCTGAAATTACATTAATATTTCATCTCACTATTATCATTTATTTTTGTATTTCTATTTTCCGCAATTATTTTATGTGAGCCATTAGATAAGTAAGACAGAAGGTTCTTCTTTTCGGCGATAGATCAGAAATTAGGCCACACTCATTTCTTGTGGGGGTTTGCTTTGCTTAGGCACAGCAGTTATGTATGGAGTCATTTACTTTTCACCCCTCCTCACGGTTCATTTATAACCATCGACTTTTTAAGTTGTCTTGTTCTGAAAAGCTGCTTTGACTGACTGGATCATATCACATTTCCTACTTTGTTCTTATGGTTACCAAATCATTTATGAGCTTTAGTCAGTAGCTTAAATATTCAAAAGCTATACTCGTTATAAAGGGTGTCCATTTAAAAGTGGCACTAAAACTTTTCTCATGGTTTCAGAGGTATGTACTGCTATAGTGACTTCAAACGGCAGATTTGGATCTTCGAGAGAGACTTGCCTACCAGTCATAATTCCCAATGTGAAAAAAAAAACGTGGTTATTGAATTATAGTCTTGCTTTGTGGACTGCAGCATGCAGCTGCTGGTCAGTCTAGTTGTCTGGTTTCCATCAAGGGACAAAGCAGATGGGACAGAGCAGACTGCATAGTGGCTGGAGGGCACCGGGCCAAGGGCCTGAATTGAGACTGCAAATACTTTGCAGATTCCACAAATGCCTTATCATTGTGCTTGTCTGTTTATTAGCATTTATCCATGTGTGCGGGCTGGTTTCAGTGTGATGATGTCATTCTATGACTATAATAGACAGCTGCAGGTTTATCTTTTCTGTATTGCCAGTCTGCTGGAGTGTTTGACTCCTGCAGGCTCCTGCATTGGCACGGGGGTCATTCAATTAGGTAGATACAAAAGGAGTCAAACGTGGGGTCGAGACTAGCGTGGGTTTTTGATCTGGAGGTGGTGCGATGGGCAGAAGCTAGAAGCAGCATTCCTCTGGCCAAGCCATGGTTTCTTCAGTGTGTGATGTGAGAAGGGGGATGAATGGAGCCGGTATGTGGGTCAGATTTTAGGTCAGTGAAGCGTTGGGGAGGAGAAATGACACCTTTCTGTCAGTCACTGTCAGCTATAGAGCTTTGAATCATGACGGTTAGGAGAGAAAAGAGAGCTAAGCAGGCCGAGCGAGGACAGAGAGAAGTGGGTAAGGCGAGAAACAACATAGCAGAACAAGCGGAAGATTACTCAATGCAGGTCTTCAGCTGTGATAGTCACAAAGCTGCCCAGCAAAGAACAAATTTCTAATTTTGTGAAATGATTTTCTCCACCCACAGCATCCTGTCGACCCTGCAATGACACAGAACTTCTCATGGCTATCTGTAGCAGCGACTTTGGTGGGTATCTTACTCAGCAAGATGACAAGATGACACGTCTCTTGCTATTGTTCTTGTTCCCTCCGGCTTTTCTTAATGACTCAGCAACAGTGAGATTTTCCTTGAAATATAATCTTGTACATCACGCCACCGTCTAAAAGATCTCCTTTCTCCTGACTCCCTCCCCTCATCCTGAACTGGTCAAGGCAGATGGCTGCCTTTCCCTGAACCTGGTTCTGCTGGAAGTTTCTTCCTGTTAAAAGGGAGTTTTTCCTTCCTATTGTCACCAATGCTTTCTAGGGAATTGCTGAGCTTTTTCTCTCTATTATTATAGGGTCATTATCTTACAATATAAAATGCCTTTATGTGACTGTTGTTGTTGTGATTTGGCTCTATATAAACAAAATTTAATTGAATTACAGCTGAATGCACTCTCCACCTGGCAACACTTCAAAACCCATCTCATGTTAGGCTCCATAATGGGACAACAGCAGTGCAGACAAACTCAAACAGATGTTGATGATCTGCTGAGTGAGGCTGTGACATTTTTGTCTGTGCTTTTGTTTGTTCATTTTAAAGGGAGACTAAACTCTTCTTGAGTAGTTCTTCATATGTCCCAGTTCAAAAATAGTCCTCTGTCTTGTTATACTTAACCTTTGTTTAGCCCCCATCAAGCCAGCTTTTGCCCCTAATTAAGTGACCACTTTATCTGAAACATCCACTGGATGCGGCGTAAACACGTGGTTCTGCTTCCCTGTCTTTTTCAGTTGTTCGAGGCTACATCAAAAAGGTCACCCACGACTCTCGACGTCAAATGTCCTCAGTGGAGGTATCAGCACTGAGGGTGTACTGGCAGCGCAGTGGAGTGTTTGAGCAACATCTGGATCCACTGGTGTCATGTCAGTCCTGGCGTGGACACATCCACACACTCCTGCAGTGCCACGTCAAGCCCGGAGACGGAGAGTTTCTTTTCACTGGGTCGGAACACTTTGGGGAAGCTTGGTTAGGGTGTGCCCCGCGATACAAAGACTTCCTGTCTGTCTACCACAATGCCCGAACGGCACGCCAGAATTCCTGCGACTTTCCTTTAGACTGAGGAGGTGTGTGTGTGTGTGTATGTGTGTGTGTGTGTGTGTGTGTGTGTGTGTGTGTGCGTGCGCGAGTCATCTTAGCAATACTGAGCTGAGAAGTCTAACCACCTCTGCACTGGTGCACTTCAGATCCTTGCTGTCACGTTCCACCAAGGTGGCACCAGCAGGGAAAAGCCGCTGAAATGCTGGTGATAATAACTAATTTGGAGGAGGAGAATAGAGTTAACCAGCAGGGCCTCCTGCACTGCAGCTCAGAGAGGGCCGGCCTTTGTCTCTCTTCCATCAATGCCCTCAGTCCTGGGAGAATAAGGAGGGGTTGGGTTGCTGCTCTCTTTTTGTGCCTCTCCCTGCATTAACTGTTGTTCATTTTGCTGCCTCTCTGTGACAATTGCCCTATGAACTGAGGCAGGAGGGTGGATTGAAGCACAGCCATTTATTATTGCCAGTTTGTTTTACTGAATAGGAGTGTACATATATACGACATTTTATCACTTACAGCATTGTGAAATCATCTGTTTTGTGTTTACTCCTGTCTGTTGGATCCTGCACGAGGCAGTTCTTTTCTTTCTGATTCAGGATCGCAGTGCAACGATCTTTTTTCTTGCAGCTGGAGATGTTTGCGGTAGATATTTTTACTTTATTTCCTTTCTTTTTTTCGGTTGGAGAGTGGATGAAATCTAGAAACAACTGAGACTCCGGATTGCTGAGCTTTAAATAAATCAAATATGTCTACACGTCTCCGTCGCTCTGTTGTACTCATTTTGCCATTTTAAAATATATAACATAAATAATGTTATTCAGAAGAATGTTTTTTGTAACAGATAAATCAACATTTCATTATTTACACAATCAATCCACAGATGGGGTTTTTTACACACTCTTTTAAACAGTTTGCACAGATGTTGTGGTCAGCTCATAACTGTGTCTGATGAAGTGTTGAGAAGTGCAATGAGCTCATGATCAATGAATAAAACAGATATTTCATGAGGCCCTCTGTTTAGACAGAATATGCTTTGGCCTCTTAAAAGGTGCCTTTATGACAGCTTAAATTACTTCCCACCCACTTTCTCATCGCATGCAGCATAATCTGTGGTGGTTTTTTTTTTTGTGTTTTTTTTTTTATATCTGTCTGCACAGAAGAGGATTTAGTGCCAACATTCCCTTCAAGCTCATTTTTGTTTTCTTTCACTTTTTAATACATCTTTTCGCCCAGGAATCAGATTCTTATGATAATAGGATAACCCTTCCTCAAAGTGAATTACAGAATCTTAGCTGGCCACAACTCTGAGCAGACTGAATCGGGCGTTTCTTTTGAGCCGTGTGGCCTGTGCATCATGGCCCAAGAAGATGAATAGACAGATGTGAGGCCCCCTGAAGCCCGGGGATCCTCCCCTTCAGCCCCTCCCAGGAGAACGGAACAATTAATTGACTTTTAAAGCAACTGCTTTCTGAGCCTATTCCACACTTCTCCTTGGCTGAGAAGGGCTCACAAATTGGTGTGTTGAACGTTTTATGAGGACTAAATAGCTGCCAATGAAAGTGTAAATGACTGTGTGGTGAATGGGGCACACACAATGGCCCTGCGGCGACTAGGCCTCTGGCAGACATAATGACCATTGTCACGGCTGCTGTCATCTAGAAACCATCAGGGCTCATGAATGCAAGAAGTCAGAGGAGAGGAGAGCCCTCTGTTTTCTTTAACTCCATAAATATTTTCTCTTCTTGCGCATTTAGGCTCAGTTTCATATTCTAGTTTAGATTTTTCTCCATCATTCCTGTTAGTATTCATATTTGCTTCTGCCAAGGCACAGCAGCATATAGACCCAAAATGTGCTCATTTAGTAAAAGTTAATTTGTAATTACCTGTAGAAAATATCATTTATTATATGCATATTTTATTATAGTTCTAGTAGATGGGTAATATTTCTGGAGGTCAGAGTTTTAGAAAAAAGCCCATTTTCTTCACATGTGTCTCTGCAGAGATATCTGTGTGTATAAGAAGTGGATAAAGGTCTAAAAGTGCCTAATGTTGATGAATGGTCCACAAAAATGAAGGCTTCCACAAATTTTTTTTTTAATCCTACGGAAGCACAGTTTGAAGTCTCCTCCTTCAGCTTTGTCCCAGGAGGCCACCATGTCAAATTTCCAAGCAAAATATAGTCTCTCTACAGGCCTTTGAGACCATACTATTCTCATCTCTGGGAATTCCAGCAGGCTCTCATGGGGATCGAGCCTAGGAGGGCTCGGCCCGGAGCTGCTGCATGGTGTGCCGGCAGGAGTCCACCCAGACTGGGGGGTAATTGGTTTATCCCGCTGCCTGGTCTGCTTTCCCATGTGGGCCACTGCTGTGGGGAGGCCCAGGGGTACAATATGGAAACAGCATGATACCCTCCAATGCCGAGCAGGCATTCACCGCTCCCGCTATAGAGACCTGAGACATGGGTAGCAGCAACACAAAGCTGAAGCAGAGATGTTTCTTCGCTCTGAAAAGATCGCAATTTAGTGCAATGGGCATCATTTGTGTTTGAAATAATCAAATTCTGACCAAAGCTTTAATAAAAAAATACAAAGGGCAGTCAGTCTGAGAGCTTTTATAAAGTTGTGCCTTATTGCCATCATTCCAGCATCTGGTTGAACGTTACTTTCTATTGCGCTCTTGGTAATTTGAAGCTGAAATAAAATTGCAGATACAGTCTAACACACAAATCCCAACCTAATCTCCAGATAAACAACATGTTTTTCTTTGTATTTGAAGAAGAGGCTGGTGAACTGAGTTCCATCATCAGCTGTAACTCTGATTTTAAATTAAACCTACTGCAGTGTGAAGCGTTGTACTGTTTTGTCTCCAACACTGCCAGTGAGAGAATGCAAAAACTTTACACAAACATACACACCTTTACTAATGTGAAATATGTCTAATTTTATTGTATAGGAAAGAAAAGTTGTTTTGCCCAGTCTCTGTCATCACATTTAGTGTTAGTCATAAAACTACCAGTGTTACTTGTTTGGCTTTTTTTTTTTTCCCTATAAATATGTCGGCAAGAAGGCATATTTACAACATGCCCTGACATTGCGAGAGAGCACTCGCTAAGGTAAATGTTTAATGTATTTGCTGATTAGGTTTCTTTATTACCTTTTTTTCATGACAGGGGAAGATTAGGACAAAGCAGGGTGTAAGGGCACTGAATGCAGAGATGATGTATTACCTGAAAATGAAAAGCTCAGACTTGTCTGTTTTTTTCCCCCCTGAAGGTCAAATTTCTTACGTGTCTTCTCAGAGCACAGTGTTTACCTTGGATCACTTAAGTTCACTTAAATTTCATGACACGGCACAGCTCATTCATTAAGATGAAAAGGTTCCTGTGTCACAGAGGAGAACTGAAGCTATTGTGCACATGGCAACAGGAAAAGCAACTCAAACAGTAATGCTGAGTAGTTTGCAGTTTCTTAAGGTTTCTTATAGTTTATTACAATTATTAGAACTATTTGTATTTATAGGATAGGTGTCAGCCTGCATGTCAGCAAAAGTGAGACGGAAAGAATACGCGTGTGTGTGTGTGTGTGTGTGTGTGTGTGTGTGTGTGTGTGTGTGAAAGGGAGACAGTGAAGGTAAATGAGTTTAAATACCTGGAATCAACCATCCAAAGCAAAGACAGAAGAAAAGAGTGCAGGTAGGATGGTGATGATTTGTGAGGATGAATTGTGGTAGAAGGATAGTAGCAAAAGTGAAAGGGCAGGTTTACAAGAATAAACCCCACAGAATAATTAATTAAAGATAATTTAGTCTAGTAACTGATTGAAAAATGGTCATTGTCCCCACAGCAGTACATCACAGTTTATACATAGAAACTATTTATGGCACTAGTTGTTCTTTAACAGCAGATAACCACATCTCTGTAAAAGTACCTTTTACAGAGTTTGACAAGTTTTCAGCTCAGGGCACACAGGAATGATTGCGTGCTTGCTGTAATCTATTGGGATCATATAGTCACTATCAGTCATTGCTGTGACAAACAGGGTCTACAGTTCCCGTAAAATGATTGCTCCTCAAGCAGGAATGACCATCAACAGCCCTTCTAATATAATCAAGGTGGGGTGGTGCTAAGAGAGTTATGAGCTCTTTTACAAGGTTTTAGCTGGGAGAATTACAACGGCCTTGACTACCATTCATTCACATTAATCCCCCACACCCAGACAGGCAGTCGTGCCATTATGAGTCTAATAATGAAACTGATCGGTGAAGGAGAACTGCTGAACAAAGCCTTTGCGTGACAGGCACAAGATGGCGGCAGATCACTCCGGAAAACTCTGTGCTGGTTGGTGAACTGAACTGAAATCAGACAGTAGTCACAATCCGGGTGAGCAGTGACCCGGACTGATCCAAACAAGTTGTATAATTTTCTGCTATTGTTAATTAATTCTTAATGGCTTTCGCGTGCATCACAACCACGTTTTTTAAAAAAATATTTTGGCACCACACTACCATACATACTACTGCGGTTATGAGTTTTTGTCACGTTTCTCTGATTTGTCATTACTTGACAATCATCCCCGATTTAAAACTCTGATATTTATTCTGAAGAATTCATCCCCACGTTAAAGCATGTGACTTTGCAATGACCAAAGTCTTTTTTTTTTCATGTTAAGGTATCACATGTCACCACGGGGCCCATGCGGCTTACAGTGCGGGAAGTAAAAGCACTTCCTCCTTCCTATCACAGCTGTAGTAGAGAAACCAGCCAGTCTAACAGGAGCGCTGACATTCTTGGCAATGGGGACCCTGAAGGTCGTCCGCCGCTGTTTCTGCTCACTTCCCAGCGCGTCTTAACGGTAACGGCCGATGTCACCGGGTTCAACCAGGAAAACTGTTCAGTTTTTGTGACTAAAAGCGGTCGGAAGTCAGGTCTTTGTAGCACAATGGCTGCGACGTAGCGCAACTTTTTTTCTTCTTTTTTTTGGTGGATGATCGACAGCGTTCGTTGGTGCCGCAAACTTTTTACGGACTTGTAGGAAGAAGCTCACGAGACTTGCAACATGAAGAAGCAGTTTAATCGTATGAAGCAACTTGCCAACCAGACTGTTGGAAGGTAGGCTACATAACATTGTTGCAACGTGATGTCATACATTATTGTGTTAGGCCAGCGCTTCTAATTTATGTCTCCCTGTTGTCATCTGGCTGGTTTTTATTGTGGACGGTGTCGGAGGGGCTGACCACGATTTTGTGTGATTAAAAAAATCTGGAGAATTTCTAAAGGTTTAGATTGCAGTGAAATTGTGTCAGAAGCACACAAAGCTTGTCCAGATGCCACAATAATGGGTTTTTTGTTTGTTTGTTTGTAAACAATACAAGAAGTTTGAAAAGTAGATTTTCCAGATTTGGTTTAAAAGTATGTGGCTGTAACTGTGGGAAAACATCTGGATTTACTAGCATTAAGTAAGTGGATTCAATGGATAAATGGCTACAACAGATTTAAAAAAAAAAATCCTTATTAATAACCTTATAATCAAATGTTCTTTTAGATTGTATAATCTATTGAACATAAAACCAATTTTAGATGAGAACAAACGGCTCTCTGCTCTCTACAATCTGCTGTAACAGTTCATGTACTATCACAGCTATTGCCTTTTATAAAATAATGGCTCAAATGTAGGCTAATGGAGGCAATGAAAGTATGATGTCTTTCTTTAAATAGAGAAGCCCTGCTTAGGATGCATGTGATACTATCAAAACATACAAACCGCATACAATAAAACAACAGTGGCAAATATTAATAGAGGCATCACTCTAAGGGATGGAGAGACTTAAATATATGATAAATAGATAAATACAAATATTTCTATTTGCTCTCTATATTGCACTCTTTTAGTGTACTTGAAGGAGGCCTCAATTCTGAATTCACTTTTGTCATCAACACCTATTTAATTAAGTCTGTCAACAGTCCCCCTTGCTTTTCTGTGGACCCAAAAATGACCCCACCTTTTACTGCACTATGTACTCACATGTGCAGTGGTATATGTTCAGTTACAGGGTAGGATGTGCTCACACGCATGTTACCTGATGGGTGTTGATAGGGCAAACTATGTATACCATCCTTCTTCCTGCGTCTCTGGTTCAGTGTCTCCATTTGTTGCTGTATTAATTAACCAGACTGCTGTCGATTAGTTTCCAAGTGATACCCTGCAGTTGCTGGCCTTGGATTCCTTGCATACATGACTCCACATGTTGTTGTGTAAGAGCAGTAAAACTCAACTGAGCAGGCAGAATGACAGCTTGCATACTGAAAGGCAAAATAGTTTGCTTGCACACACCCACTCTGGATTACTGCTGGGCGAGTTTAACATGCAAGAAATCCTCGGGTGCCATTTATACGACAGCTTAAGTAAGAGTGGGTGGGAGCTAGAAAATAAACAAAAAAAAAAAAAATCACATCAAGAACTCAAGTTAAATGTTTACACCCCCCCCCCCCCCCCCCCCCCAGTCTTTATGCTACACATGATCACACATCATAATCAAGTGAAGTTATAAAGGTCTAGATTAGATCTCTGTCACGAGCTCCGGGGTAAAACAAAAAAAGGTTTTTCTGCTAATAAATGCTCCAAATACAATTTGACAGAATTGAAATTAAGCTGGCTGTGAACATCTAGATCATAAACCAGTAAATCTGTGTCCACCCACGTGAGAGTTTGTGATGATTTGTGGTTTTCTGTTTGGCCCAGGAAAGGCTGGACGGACACACACACACACACACACACACACACACACACACACACCGGTTTTTAGTTTTTGTGGAGTAAGCATTTATGTAGCTGTTGACAGCAGAGGCATGGCAGGGTTCGGGCCGCCATGCAGCCACAGTCGTTTTTTATAAAAGAGGAAGCCAGATTTCATTTGCATGTGATTAATAAGAGGAAGCGATTCAATTTAGATGTAGTTGCATTGCGGTAGAAGATGGCAGGGTAGCGTGTTTTTATAGGACATGCTTACACAGTGTCCTTTACCAAAACGGAGTCAGTGAAACATGATATGATCCATCTCTGCGAGCAGCTTTTAAGATTTTGTGTGTTTGTTTTGGTCAGTTTTCCTACAGGTGCATGTTTTACAGTTACAGTTGTCCTTCACCTTTTTTTTTTTTCCCAAGGTCCGACTCAAGCTGTCTGTCTTTTTTTAAGAACAATAGCTTCTGGCTAGAGCCAAGCTGCACTCCACTCCAGTTCAATCGATTCTAATTCCGTGTTGATAGGAATCTAAAGATTGCTCATGCAGCTTTTTTCTTCAGAGACAAGCCTGTAAAGCCTAATGTTTAATGGCGTCATATGGATCCATGTGGAGGTATTCTAGCTGCATTACTAAACATGTTAATAAATGGCTTGTTTTCAGTTTCTGATTACTTAATACATTGGAGTCACTGACTTGTATCCATTTGACTATATTCTATTTTAAATCAGCTTCTTCTTTGTTTGGGTAAAACCATTTTGTAGCTAGGACATCTGATGCTGACTATGTGGAATAAATTGGCAAGAAAAATGCACACATTTGCGTAAATATCTTTGTGAAGACACTGACTGACCCTCTCATTAATCATAACATAAATATAACATTAAAACCAGTTCTTCACCCTCAAGCAGGCCTTTAAAGAGATGAGAAGATGTAAGGACTAACCAAAAGGTCCCCGCTTTTTCAAAATGTCCTGACTGCATTGGTTTTAAATCTCAGACCGGTCCTCATTAGGATGCTTTGACAAGTACACCTACAGGTGTGTCCCATCATCCAGACCCTAGAGATATTTAATTAAATGGAAAATGGAGAGGCATATATGAGGTACTTTTTCTGGTCTTATTGAGCACATTCACTCACACAGCTTCATTCTAGAGACACTGCTTTGCAAGACGGTCTTGGGCATTACCATAGACTAATCTTCCTACACAAGCACAGGGAGAACGTGCAAACTTCTCACAAGAAGGGCCTACTCGGGTTTGAACTCAGGACTCTTCTGCTGTGAGCCACTGTAATGCCTCACATTTTTATCTTCCACAGATTCTCACACTAATATCTGCTCAGGGGGGGAATTTGAGTATGTCTATATCTCGAAAGACTTTTCAGCAAGCTAACTGAACCCGTAATCTTCTAATCAGTGGACAACTCGCTCTACCCCCTGAGACATAGTTGCATCACTATCAAATAATTCCTTGAAACCAGAACATTTTTATATTTTAAAAACTTTAATCAAAACTTCTTTTTTAAACAAACAAAACAAAACAAAAACGTTACTTAAATGATCAAATAATAACTGATAATTTTTTAAGATGATCAACTATATATTTAACATTATTTATGAAGAACCAAAACTGTGTTCATTACAGAGAAGTTAGACTATATAAACTGCATATGGAGTACTGAGCAGCATAATTAGCAGCTCAGAGTAAAAGTTGTCTTCAGAATCATTCAAAAAATTACTTATTCATTTTATGCTTTGCAAAGTTTTACCAATGTGAATTGGAGCTCGAGACAGCAGACAGCCACCACAAGCAGTTTCGCTAAACAGTGAAAGTATTTCAGGCATGAGTGAGGTAAGCCTGTACTGCATTTTGAGAGTATAATGTGAAGATCTTATTTTTGTGTCCCACGTCAGTATTGGGTAATAATTCTTGCATGTGAGCAGATTATTTTATCCCCTGCAAGGTGTAAATCTACTGTGTGTTTCTTGGCTGGTGCTGTTAGAGGGTGGGGACAGGCCTTCAGAGATTTGTGCAAAAATACACAACATCTGTGTATGTGTTGATTGATCTATTGACGGGGAAACCAATCACTCCTTTGACAATCTCACCAGCTGAGCGAGATGTAAATCAAATGGCTAAAGAACAGTTGCTGATGTTTAAAGGGTTTGGCTTTTTGTCAGCATTTCCTTATATATTTGGGAGAGCTGTTGTGCCATAATATTTTCCACAGACTCTACTACAGTTCAGCATGTATTTGGTGTGTTTCAGAAATCAACAGGCCACCTGGCAACTTCCTCCTCACTTCATAGAAAAAGGCACACCTTTACTTGTTGCCATAACAAACACGGTGCAGATGACATCTGGGGAAGTGTGTTTTTTAGACCAGGAGGGGGATCAGCATTACATTTATGCATCGATGTTCAACATCGTTGTACAAATCCAGTTCAGTTTTAATTTGTATAGTGCTAATTTGCAAAAACAATCCAGTCAAGGTGGTTTTATAGTGCAACGTAAAGACCCTACAATCACACAACCTTCTATGAACAAACTCTTGGTGACAGTGGGAAGGAAGAACTCTCTTTTAACTAGAAGAAACCTCCAGCAGAACCAGGCTCGGGAGGGGCTGCCATCCACTGCCTGGGGGTACCAATAGTAGCAAATAAGTATATCATTATAACAACTGATTGTAGATTTCAGCTTATTCTGTTCACTTACTGCAGGCATACAGCACAGAGTGCAAACTGCAGACTGGTTGTGCTGGAGATTGTGCTCAACTTTGGTGGTCTGTAGAGTCCCAGAGTTTATTTAGCAATAGAGAGCTGTACACAAAAAGCAATAAATGCACTATACGTAAATAAGTACAAGTGCATATAATGTCAGCATCACTAGTCGCATATTTCACCAAAACCACCAAGAGAAAAAGGAGAGGAAAAGCCCAAGCACAGCTCATAACAGGCCAGTCAGGTTAACATGCCTGCAATGACACTGCGTGAAGGAGGTACACCTGTTTTTACTACAGTGAAGCCTGAGGAAAAAATGAAGGCAATGCCGGATAGTCGTAAAATGCAATAATAACTCTCTTGTGCAAGCTTTTTGTGTCTCACCTGTATTGCTGTAGGCCACGGGTGTGTTCTGTATGTCCTCAGTCTTTGACCACTGGCCTTTGTTTCTCTTCACAGGGCTGAAAAAACTGAGGTCCTGAGCGATGACCTCCTGCAGGTAAATCTTATCTTCTCTTATTTAAAGGGACTTTATGTCCAATAGTTTTTATTATCTTTAAAAAATTCCATTTGGCAGTCTAATGAGAGGTGATAAGCATTTATCCTCGAATGTGAACAATGCTGTTTTTAATGGTGGTAACTGGGTAGAAGAAGAATAAATACAAAGTCTAAATGTCATAGAAAGTTTTCTCACATCTGTGGTTTAAGAGACCTATATACTGGTGCAGCTGCATATTTCAAGCAAACTCAAGTTTATGCACATGTACAAAAACACCGTCAGGATGTGACACGACTGAATGTTTTTTTTTTTTTTAGTCCATCAGTTAAATGGCTACCAAGCAGAGTGTAATAGTTTTGTATTTTCTTATTAGTTTTTTTTTCTAGTTTTAATTTTCATCAGTTTGAAAATGTTTAGTTTTACTTTAATTTTTATTAGTTTTAGTGTTGATCCATAATGTGCTATAGTACTGTAAACATCCAGAGTCTAAATAAACATGTTTTCACATCTAGTTTTAATATTTAGTTTAGTTATATGTAACTATAATAACCTTGCTGCCAAGCCTACCTGAAAGTCAATGTAACCTTCTTTATTTAGAAAAAATGTAACAGTGCTTAAATGCAGTGAATTTGTCTGCATGATGTTTCACAGGCAACATTAACTCAACTACTCATTACGCCCAAGCTATGCAGAAAATCATCTCAACACACAAAACGTCAAACCTTGAAACAAATGGGCTACAGCAGCAAACCACACTTGTGTGCCGCTCCTCCTATGAGCTAACTGAAACTGAGGCTATATCCATCCTGTCTTGTATTAACAGTTCAGGCTCCTGGTGATGGTGTAATGGTGTGGAGGATATTTTCTTGGCACGCTTTGAGTCCCTACCTTAGTAATGTCCATATGCGTAACACCATAGCGTATCCATGTCCTGTTGGCTGCTTCCAGCAGGATAACAGCAGGGTAGCTGTATCACAAAGCTTAAATTGTCTAGTTTCTTATACATGAGAATGAATTATGCAGTCACCAGATCTCAATTCAATAAAGTACCTTTGGGATGTGGTGAAACAGGAGATTTGCATCATTGATTTACATGTGACAAAGCTGTGTGATGCTATCATGTAAATATGGAACAAAATCTCTCAGAAATGTTTCCAGCCCCTAGTTAAACGTATACCATGAAAAATGAATGTCATTCTGAAGGCAGTTTCTTAATATGACTTCACATTTAATTTTCCTCAAATCTGTTAGTCCAGTAAACTCCAGGGCCTCACTGGACTTTATTGTTGGACCCCTATAACAGTTCAGGTTTTGCCCACAGCACACGATAAAATATGTTGACACTGTGACTGGGTATCTGCCACCTATGAAAGATGTCCTGTTCACTGCTTAACCATAGCTTATTTTATGTCTGCATGTAAAACCGGCTTGTTTAGATATAATTTTCTGGTAGAGTAAAATACGGAAGTTATCAGAAGACTTACAAGCTCCTCTCAAAAGCTCTGTTAAAGCAATCATGCCTTTGCGCCTTTGTTCATGCCAAATCGGTCTGCAGTCTCGGAGTATAACTGCTGCCATTAAAACTTTACTGGCTAGTCTTTCATTCAGCATTGCCTAGCCAGCTCAAGGGTTTGGCACAGCAGAAGCGCCTTATGGTTTTCCACTCAAGGCAAGCTCTGGCGATTCTCTGTTATCTTGAAATTATACTTGATGTGCACTGTAAGCGCTGTGTGGCGGAGGGGGATGGGGAAGCTCTGGCTAGTGAAACTGTGAGATCACTGTTGGGAAAATGGTGTGAATAAATATGACAAACTGAGAGGAATAATTCATGTTCAGGGAAGAAAGCAACTTTTGTGGAAGAAGTTAAAGATGAAGACGGGGGAAAGACTCACCAACCCCCATTCTGTCAAGGAAGTCATAGTTCTATGATAGTTAGCAGCTGACCGCTGAACCCCATTCACACAAAGTAGTGCATGAGACGCATTTCTGATTGATCATCGACCTGCAACCTAGGGTGCCCTGTGCACTCATAGAACTCACTTATGATGGAAGATGGTGTTTTTGTTATGGATAAGCCATGATTGGCAAAGACATCAAATAACAGAGTGACAGGAGCTTTCTGCTGCGTTAGGCATTCCTTAAGCTCCGGCTCTCAGCAAGGAATGTTATTGGCAAATGACGAGCATAGTGGAAAACTCATGTCAGAATCTGTTATTCTTTTGCAAATAACGAAGACCTCGTATATACGCAAAGAGTCTGTTTTCAGATTTGCTGCCTGTTTAGTCATCTCCATACAATGTGTAGCTGCTGCACTACTGATTCACATAGCAGTGAATCAGTATCGCCATTGTAATTTAATCACACTGCCTGGAAAAGTTTTTTTTCCCTCTTTCCAAACATGAACAGAGAGAGAATAATTTTTCCTTTCCCCTCCCCACACTCTTCCACAATTGCCTTCCCTGAGAAGTTCAAATTGAAATTTGACTCTATATGACTTCTAGTCTTTTCTATTTTTCCATAGTCGTTTGCATTGGCTAAGGCATTCATCTTGTTTGGACACGTCCTGCTTCAGAGGGGGAGTTGAGGCTGCTGTCAGACTGGATTGTATCTCTGCTGCCTAATCTCACACTGTGAGTGAGCACAGTGAGCAAGGCTAGCGCTGGGCCCATGCCTAAGTACTCAAATTGATACGAGGGCATGATGGACTGATAATTGATAACGTGTAACAAGCAAGTGGCTACCAGTGAAACGGCTGGTGAGGAAAAACAAAACTCAGGTCTCTGTAGAGAGTTCTCCAGCCGGTTGTCTTATCTTGGGATAAAAAAAAACTAAATTTTAAACAACTCCTTTACTATTTCATCACAAGCTAAATGCTGGAGGAAAACTGTCTTACCACTTTGTCATATTTTCACTCTAACGTAAACAAAACCAGTTACAGACACATTTAAAGGACAGACACGTTTTTCTCACATAACTTATGAGACTACTCCTTTCAGTCAAACATGACACTTTGTTTTGTTTTTGCATTAAAGTCTCAATTCGGCTCAGTCATCAGCTCATCGAATAGTAAACCGGCCTGCCAACAAGGTCAGCCACAGCGTCACCTGCCAGCCGGCAGTTAACCAGCCATTCAGTCCAATCCAGAAAACATGACTGCATCCTGTGTGACTCACTAAATGTTCCATGTTTTTTTTTGTTATGGAAGGTCAGAGGTTGTCGGCTCTCTCTATTCTGATTTCATTGCTGTTTAGGGGGGAAAAGTTGGCAAGTAGACTGTAGGACTGTAAACCTTTGGACAGCTAAGTAACTGGAGAGTGGAAGTGCTCATTTCTGTTCTGTTAATTGTCTGTGTGTGGGCTTGTTTCTGCCTATGATCAGGGAGTGTTCCTGTCTTTTTTTTCTTTTTTTCCCAACTCTTATACTTGGAATCTCTCTGTTTCCTTAATGGTGGCTCTTCCTGATGATCCTACAAGTTTCAGCCCTGAGACAAACTTATTAGATTTTGTTACCACACCATTTATTATTTTAATACGGTTCCAGCCCGCACATAGCTTGTCTCTGCTGTATTACCACTATAAAGAGTTAAAGATATGCACATCTCATTTATTTATAAAAATACTTCAGAGGGTTGTATGAAAACACTTTGTCCCCCTTTGCAATTCCGACAATTCCAACTTTACCACTTGATGACTTAGGCATGCTACTGAAACCTCCATTTAATTCCAATATACTGTGTAAGTCAATTTGCAACCCACCACCATCATGTCTGAATTAATAAATCCCATATCTGCTGTCCTTGATGCCTATTCTGTGCTGTAGGGAATCTTAGCAACTTCCTCTCATATTCTCTCAGTTCTGATTAGAGATGGACCGATCCGATATTACATATCGGTCTGATACTGACGTAAATTATTGGATCGGATATCGGAGAGAAATAAAAAAAAAATGTAATCCAATCCATTAAATATCAAAAAAGCACCTCACAAAACTTGCGACATGGTGTAACTCGGCTCATAACCGTAGCACGATGCAGCAGTATGCGTCACGTGATAGAGCGGCTGTGCGTATTTGTAGCCTCGCTAGCAGTCCAGCATTTCATCTCTGAGGAAGTTATCCCAGAGAGAAGTAAAGCAAAAGTGTAAGTTCATCTCTGAATGTTTGTAAAGCATTCCCGCATTAAGCTTAACAACCGATATATGGAGCAACTGCCTCTTCTCTCTCCCTCCCTCTCCTGCTGCTACTTCAATCATGAAACTGATCAATGATCAGCTGATCGGCTTTTCTGTCGCAAGTCCATCCCTCTTGTTTGTTTATCGTCCACTTCACGCCAGAAAGAGGAAACCAGCGGCTGAACAACAGCAGCAAGTTTAAGCTTGATAAGCTGTTGTTAGAATTTATTTATGTTCTACACCAGGATAATTTTCTACGTAGCTGACGGCTGGTAACTGTGCAGGGGCGGGTCTAGCAAAGTTCAGCCAGGGGGGCCGATAGGGCATTAACAGGGAAAAGGGGGCACAAAGACATCATTTTCTTTCTTATTCTCATTTAAAATGTCTAGCCTTTAATAAATAATTATCCGAATCTTACACCCAAAGTTTTAATCTGATGTAAAATGTATAGAAGTCCATTACTGTACATAGTAACTATTAAGTCTAATATACCCTAGTAAGCTATAGTACTTTTTGCTTTGGGAAGGTACGATCTGTGCAGTCTGCAATTCTGTTGAAGAAAGATGTTGAATCTATTTAATTATTCTTGAAAAATAATTAATTTCTGTGCTTTTTTTTTCACACTGCATCAAATTAAAGTTGATTACGTCAATTAAGCATCATGAGGTGGAGGGTGGGTGGTTCCCTATATTATTATTTTATTTTATTTTATTTTTTATTTTTTCTAGGAGTTTTAGAACCCTATTGGTTAGGTTGCTTACTCTTTAAAATACCAGAATAGGGAGGATGGAGTAGGTTTAAGTTTATTAGATTGATCAGTATTGCTGAACTATGAAATATTTTGGGTGCAGTGTATTTTTTGCATACAGGTATAACAGAATAGCTTTAGTGTTTTTTGGGTTTTTTTTTTAACTTGAGTATGAATTTATACAAAAAGCAGCAAGATATTAAAAAACACATTTTTATTGATTAAAAAACACACTATATCAGATTCATATCGGTATCGGCAGATATCCAAATTTATGATATCGGTATCGGACATAAAAAAGTGGTATCCTGCCATCTCTAGTTCTGATCAACAAAAGAAAAGTTTGTGAGGTTTTTGTGAAAAAACACTTTGCAGTTTATGACAAAGTATTTTATAGACAAGCTTGTAGAATATCTTGAAGTCTGTCCCAAGTTTATTTTTGTGTGCTCTCACAAAAAAGAAGTCAATAAACAGAACCAAATGCTCTAATAACACTAGTACTGTGATTATCCAGTCTTTTCAGTCCACAATACCGCCCACTTTGCAGTCACTCAGGTCTTTTTCTTCCTTTCTGGCCAAAAGTGTTGGAAGTCTGGATGCAATTGAACTGGAATCAGCTGAATAGTGAGTGAATCAATTGGATCCAGGCAAGGAAGCCAAGTCCAGATGTGGTTTGGCATGCTGCAACAGCTGCAGGAAAGGAGGAGCAGAGTAAAGGGAGGGTGGAGTAAAGCTGTACGAGTGTATGGGAGAGACTCAAACAGGGCAAGGAGATCAGTGAATTTGGGAGGATGAAAACAAAGGAAGAAGATGGGATCAGACAGCAAATGAGCAGCTCTCAGATCTAGCGCTGCAGCTAAATGTTTATACTGAAACAGGAAGAGGAAGTGGATACTTATGGCAGGCAGCTAGTTGGGTGAAATATCAGCATGTTTTAAACTCTGGAGAGGAAAGATTTCAAGCCATCTAAGTTTATGATTTCATAAGTCTTTTAACTTTCATTCAAAACTGCTCAGTTTGTTTGTTTTTAAATTATGGCAGACGCATTATCTGCTAAAAGACACTGAAGTTATGTTTTTACAGTTTGACCATGTTGGTGATTATGCAAGCTTCAGCAGATTATTTTTTTTTTTACTTCACATAACTGCTGATCATTTACAGAGTAAATTCTCTCTATAATTGCCATATTTAGCAGACTTTTCAAACCCACATCTGGAAGAGTCAGGAACTAAAAACTCAGCAGAGCACAGTAATTCTCACAACGTCACTAAAGGTACCTGAAACTCTGCACTGGTGGTGCATTTGAGGACAGTCTGACAGTAGAGAGTTATTGGGCCAGTTATCTATACCAAGTGATGTAAAATTATCCTTTTATGTTTGTTAATCACTAATAATAGTAATTATAATAGTAACTGTAATAATAAAATTGTATCCACTACAAGTTTCTAAGCAGATTTTCCAGAAAATGTATTGAATGCAAATGTGTATTTGTCTGTGGGAGATTTACGTCCTAAGAAGAACATTCTGAAGACACTCAGACCTCTACACGGGGGATATTAAGGCGTTCCCAAGCCAACCGAGAGACGTAATCTCTCTGCTGTGTCCTGGTTCTTCCCAGTGGGACATGCCTGGAACACCTCACCCAGGAGACATCCTGGTCAGATGCCTGAACCGCCTTAGCTGGCTCCTTTTCTACTCTGAACTTCTCACCTCATCTATAAAGCTTTATTTAGACTTCTGTGGGAAATTTATGTCCTAACTTGCGTAGTAACAAAAAACTCCTTTTATCCCCACACGGCAACATTCCACGCAAACCAAGTGTTTTGTGGAGTGTGTCGAGCCGATGCGTAGTCACAGTTCTTGGGATGGGCACATCAGGTTACTTAGAAGGTTGTGGCGTAGGGCTAAAATGGGGTTCTGGTTGTGGTGTAAGTTTCGACATAGATCTGCCGCAGAAATATAATTCACAAGTTGGGGTGAGCCCAGCCACCCTTCAGTGGAAACTCATTTCCGCCACTTGTATCCACAATCAAGTAAGATTCTTGGTCATTTCCCAAAGTATGTGACAATAGGTGAAGGTGTGAACACTGATCGACCAATAAATCAGCTTGGACTCTCTCTTCACCACAACAGACAGGTACGGCATCTGTATCACTGCAACTGAATAAGTCTTAACAAGACCCCAAGATAAATAAACTCCTCCACTTGGAGCGATCACTCTCTTTGCCAGCTGAGAACCAACAGACTTGGAGGCGCTAATTTGCATCCCATCTGGTTCACACTCGATCACAGGCCGCCCCATTTTTAGACTCGAGGTCATCGCTCAATGACACTGACAAGACCAAAACCAAAACCAAATACTAATAGGAAAAAGGCACAAGAAAATATACAACATAAGAAAATCTAGCATATCATATTTGGGTCTTGCCATGCCCAAATACAACTTCAAAAGTGTTTTGTAAGGTCTTCACCAAGTGACCTGACAGCCTTGATACCCACAAACCACAGTCTCCATCAGTCCATTGATATAAAGTGTCTGGCTACAGAGGAACTCTCAACCTGATTTCTGGGACATGATAGTTTTTTCTTGGTGACTCAGTTACCGAAGGCCACAGTCCCACCCTGGTGCTGGAAAAATGAAGCAATAAAATGCAAGATTACTGTCAACTCAAAGTGTAAATATGTGTTGGTAATCCTGCTGTGTTCTTTGTAGTTGCAGATCACTGTTGTCTTAATTTTCAGCAGTTTTATCCAAATGTTGCACATGCTGTCGCATTTGGTGATTGTGTTTTTCTTGGCTCACTTGTGTCCTGTGCATCAGGGCCACCGTAGAGAAAATTAGTCAAATCAGTTGGGAGCAGACAGCAAATGAGGGCAGAATGTGGAATTGTTGTTGCTGGCTTCAAGCCTCTTAAAATTAAACCGTTTTGTCAAGCTACAAAACATATAGCATGCTATAGGGGGGTCATGGAAATGTGAGTGAAAGAGAAACAAAGACATCTAAAACCACTGGGAAAGTGTGCTTGATGCCTTCCATTACCAGTAGCTCAGGCCTGCAGTTAGACTGATGCATCTGGTTTCTTTGATAGCATCTCTCGCTTCCTGTTGTCGGTAAAGACTTGCTCTTGTCTCTGATTCCTTCCATCTGGCTGTCAGAGCTGCACGCCGTGTAACAGAATTGGACAAACAACCTACAACTGCCGTCATATTTCAAAAACACTAGCAGGGTGGAAAATATGCGAGATGAATGTGTGCATGTGCAGCATCTGTATTTTGATTTGTAGCCCTCACCTGTGTTGTTTCTGCTGAACAGGAAGGTTAAACGGTCCATTACACTTATTTCCTTCATCCTTGTTTAAATCAGTTAGCTGATCTCTTCCACGGTAGACCTGTTTTGCTTGTTCTCATTTGATAACGCTGCAGTTTATCTTTTTTTTTTTTCTTCTTTTTTTTGTGTGCCCACAGATCGAGAGGCGGCTGGAGCTGGCTCGTTTGGTGTCTCACAACACGCACAAGAGGCTGGTGTCCTGTCTGCAAGGTCAGCTGGGCACAGACACAGAGAAGAGACATGTAAGAGGCACCTTTTCTTTTTTTTCTCTGTCAGATTTATTCCATTATTTAGCTTTTTCATTTTCACTTTTTTATCCCATCATGTTAGCAACATGCCACACTTGGGATGTGGCTTCATTTACAAGAGCATAATTAGGATGAATCACTGTGACAGCCATTCTGAACTAGGGCCCTGCTATCATGTGTTTTTCTTATGTAACACATAGATATGACAGAGACTCTCCTTCCAGCTTCACTATCACCATTCGGCAGACCCAGCCCAAAGGCCAATAAAACTGACGCAACTCTGAAGGAATCCCTGTTACGTTGTCGTACTTTGATTACTTTTCTAAATTAAGTCATCTTGATGGTGCATTGTTTGGCACTCCTGCAGGCAAAGTGAAATTAACAGATAAGCGAACGTGGTTGGATCAGTTGTCCTTAAACTGTTGGGTAGAGCCACAGCAGGCAGGGTATAGATAATGAAGGGGAGAAAAAAATGAGCTGAAGCTAAGCTGAATTGGGGAGGGGGTTGTCTACATGTTGCCTTGATGCTGTAAGACCTGCCCTTATATCCCCCTTTTCGCAAATTCATATTTAAGTTAAATATATGACGTATTTGGTATTTTGGTGTTTGTGCAACTAATTTGAGTCGGATCCAAATCAGAAAAGAAAACATGTCAATGAAGGGAACGTTATTAAGAAGACTGAGCTGCTTTCTTTCTTTTTTTTCACTTGTAGAAAAAGCTGCCTTTGACCGGGCTGTCCCAGACCATGCAGGAGGGCGGCAGTCAGCTTGGAGAAGAGAGTTTGATTGGGTGAGTTTCCATCGAAAGACCAGTTTCAGCATCATTTAAGTTGAAAATATCACCTTTAAATGGGCAAAATTGGTGAACAAGTAAGTGTTTATTAAGATCAGTGTAAAAGTATTTAAATAAAAATGGGATGTGGGATCTAGCTGAAGCTCTTTACATATGTTTTACTCGCGGTGAGGAAAAGTAGTGATAACTGGGATATTTGCATATATGTCTCTGTGCACGTGAACAGCAAGATGATGGATGTGTGCGGCGAAGCCGAGGGCAAGTTGGCTTTTGAGCTGCTGCAGCATGAAATGCAGATGGAGAAAGACATTCTGGATCCTCTCAACCAGCTGGCAGAGGTAAAAGCTCATGCATACAACCATTGATTGGCTTCTTCGTTTTAATCCTTTTAAAATCATGCGCTATATTTTAAAAACAAAGACCCAGCAGCTGAGACGTCAAGCTGAACTTTGTGTTTGTTTGTATCTTTAAAATTGACACAAGGTTCTCACAGGAAAATTGCTCAAAAGTGCTCATTATACCTTTTGCAGTGCATGTGTAGTCATGTCGTTCTCATGGCTCCTCTTGTTTCTCTCACAGGTAGAGATTCCCAACATACTGAAACAGAGAAAGCAGCTTGCTAAGCTGGTTCTTGATTATGACTCTGCTAAAACACGGTACATTCCCACACAGCCTGATAACAATTTTTTTTTATTAATAGTCTTTGTATGGCTCCAATCTTTCAAATGTTTCCACTAACATGGCTGCGTTACTTAAATAATCCTTTGTTCTGCAGGTGGTTACAGGCGACCAAGTCCACCAATCCAGCCATGGCAGCTAAAGTTGACTCGCTCAAAGACGAGATGGATGAGGCACTCAATAAAGTAGAAATATGCAAGGTAGATTTCATGTCGACTCTTTCCCATGAGGCTTGCTGCGTAAGGTTAGGATAATATTTGATGAACTGGCCTAACAAAGAAGGCTTTATAAGGGGGAATAAATCAGGACACTGATACTATGCACATTTTTGGACCGAGTAATTAAAGCTCATAGCTTTGTCATATCCATGTCTTCGTGAACAGTTTCTCATTGTTTACCATACACATCATTCTTTTGTCATTGCATACAGGACCAGCTCTCTGCAGACTTGTACAACTTCGCTTCTAAAGAGGGAGACTATGCACGCTATTATGTGATGGTGAGTGCACCTCAGTTTACTGTTAATGGAAATGCAAATATGGAACGTTCCACTGTAACACAGTTACTAGGGGATGTGTGATAACCAAGTACTATGTTCACTAGGGGTGGGGGAAAAAAATCGATACTGTGTAGTATCGTGATATTTTGTTTGCTAATAATGTATCGATACAGGGACAGCAGAAATCGATATTTTGTTACAAAAAAGGTTTTTGTGCTCTGACTTCAGAGCATGTTGATCCTTTTTCTGAGCAAGAATCCTGACATTCCTTCACTGTCCATATGTGTTTAACTTTTTTTTGGCAGCAATAAACATGACAGTTTACGTATTTTAATTTAAGACATGTTTTATTTTAATTAAGTTTAAAACTTTTTTATTTAATGTAAAATTATATTTTGCATAATTTACCCTCAAATTCTTCAGTTGCTGAAGGGGCTGCATAGTTTTCATAAATTGCATAGTTCAGAATAGCTGTAATTGTACCAGATGGTTGCATTCAGTTAAGTTGGACTAGACTGTAATACAAACCATTCAGTTTGTCAACAATAAAACTGACTGAAATGAGAGAGACTGAGTGCGAGACTTTGATATTAGATAAAATGAATATTGATAAAGTTTACCTTTATGTATAGAATCTGAATATCGCAAAATATTTTAAAAAATTGCAATAATATTGTATCGTGCGTTAAGTATTGTGATAATATCGTATCGTGGGATGTATGGTGATTCCCACCTCTAATGTTCACATTAGATTTGGTGTATGTGATTTTGTGTGTGTGTGTGTTTCTGTATAACAGTTATTAGAGACCCAGGCAGAGTACCACAGGAGGTCTCTGGCAGCTCTGGAAGCAGTTATACCCACCATCCAGACACAGCAAGGTGAACAGTAAGACACAAAACATATTATTAAACATGTAAATAACATAAAAACTTCAACTTTGCTTCTTCTTTTTGTTGCTGATCTGCTGGTTTAGGGTTAGAGAAATAAAGAGTGGCTTGTCATCCTGCTTAACAGTTCTCACAAAGGACTTCACATTACAATTGTTTATTTTGTGGTCCCTTAGCAGGGTGTGCTGTTATAAATTTTGCAGGTTTTCTGTCTTATTGGCTGGTATATATCACAGACTGATGTGTGTGTATGTTGGCCCCAAACTGTTGAATTTGTTTATGACAAGAAGCTTTTATCTCATTTCAAAGTGCACTGCTTATTGCAACATAGTGAAACGACTCACTAAAATTACATCGTCACATTAGTTTTTTTTTAAGTGTGTTTATATGAACCTTAGAATCAGCTTTCTGATGTAATCTGATTATAGATTTATTGTTTGTTTGGCCCAGATTTATCCGGATGAAAGCCAGGATAACCGGATTTCGAGTTGGCTTTTTACGTTTTCATGCACATGACAAAAGAGCAATCGTATCACACAAACATACCTGCAAAGACTTCATTTAAAAGTCTAAATAAAGAATGTGGTATTGATGTTGTCAGCTGTAGAACTATATAAAAATTGTTGAAAGCCATGAAATTAACTGCAGACAGTTAGTGAAACGAGTGCCAACGCAGAACATTGCCGATGCTTGTCTCACCTAGACTCCTGGATGGAGAAGCCAGCATTTGGCACGGCGCTGGAGGAGCATCTGAAAAGGACCAACCGTGAGATCGCTCTGCCGATTGAGGCCTGCGTCATGATGCTGCTTGAGACCGGCATGAAGGAGGAGGTACGGATGGAGAGATGGAAGAAGACTTTGCTAAAGTAGGGCAAAGTTGAGGGTTAATTGACCAGAATATGGATTAAATTTGTACCCATAAACCTCCTGTGTGTTTGAACTGGAAGGACATGTGGGTCATGTGGACTGCGTTTTAAAAATGATGGCATGTAAAGTCTGGAAACATCTGTAGCCAACTTGAGGTTAGCCAGTCTTTGTCCTGTGGGAATAAAACCTCTGTGTGTGCACACAGGCATCTGTTACCCATTAGTATGATCGCTGTTGCACTCTTGAAATGAAACAGTATTACTAGACTCCCCATGAAGTACGATTCAAGACATTTCTAAATGGAAACAAACCTCTTCTTGCTGTGCATCCGTCTGGTGCTCATCCTGAAAGAGTCACATCTCTGTTGGTAGCAAAAGCATTTCTCTTTACTTTTGCAGACATTCAGTACTCGATTGTACTACTTCTTCTTTTGTGTTACCAACCCAGACTCACTTCTTTAATTTTAGGAGAGAAACAGCCTCCTGTAACCAGGCACTCCTGTGACCTTGCTCTCCCTTATTTTCTTTCCAGGGTCTATTTAGAATTGCTGCTGGAGCTTCAAAATTGAAAAAGTTGAAAGCAGCGCTGGACTGCTCCACCTCACAGCTCGAGGGCTTCTACTCTGATCCCCATGCCGTGGCTGGTACTACTTCTACAAATCCACAGAAAGTAAAAACATCAGCTCCAGGTCTTTGTCTCATGGCATATATTTTGTTTTTGATACACAGGAGCTCTCAAGTCCTACCTCAGGGAACTTCCTGAACCTCTAATGACATTTAGCCTTTATGATGAGTGGATACAGGCCTCCAAGTAAGACACTGCACACAAAGACACGACTCCTGTAATGTCCTGTAAAACACTTGTGCAGCACTAATGAACTTTAGATTCATATGAAGTATGTTTGCAGTAAATGTTGTTAATGTTTCAGTATCTTAGACTCTGACAAAAGACTTCAGGCCTTGTGGGTGACATGTGACCATTTGCCAAAGGCCCACAAAGCCAACTTCAGGTACTCTATATTACTCTCTTTTAATTACTATCATTTATGCCAGCCTTTTTAAAAAATGTTTTAAAATAACACTGTTTTTTTGTTTTGTTTTTTTAAATTTAACCTTTTTTGTACATGTTTATTCATGTGAGGAATTGACCAGATTTTGATCACATTTCACATTTCATTTCTTTATATATTGCCAGAAAAATGGAAAATTGGAGCTGTAATTTATTAAAACATTAGCAAAAGATAAAGATATCATCATTAT
This sequence comes from Neolamprologus multifasciatus, assembly GCF_963576455.1. Lineage (NCBI taxonomy): Eukaryota > Metazoa > Chordata > Actinopteri > Cichliformes > Cichlidae > Neolamprologus > Neolamprologus multifasciatus. Next base: position 16,204,461 of record NC_140442.1, read on the forward strand.
TCTTGAACAGTTCAGTCTGTGCTCTCTGAGAGTTCAGTCTTTTTTTGCCATTAAGTTATCTTCAGGAATACTTTAATGCTGGCTGCCTTTTGTTCTGTTCTGTCAACATGATGTCTGTGTTGAGGTCCAGGCTCTGGAGAGATCAGTCCATAGTTACACTGTTTGTTCTATCCAGGTGTGGTTTCCCTGCGTTGGCAGCAGGTTTGAGATGATTGTTATGCGGAAAAATGAAGCCGTTGGCATTTGGGCACTTTTCAGCTGGTATTGCATGTTGGAGCAAATCTTTTTTTGTATTCATAATTCAATTTTGGCAAGATCTCAGACACCACAGGCTAAAATGTGGGGCCCCAAACCACAACAGATTTTGCAGTGGATTTTTAAGTGGATTTCTTGTATAATTTGGCATACCTCCACATATTCCTATTCCCACTTCCACTGAGACCATTTCTGATGAGACTTTAATGGACAGAAGGTGAATCAAATGAATGGGACAGATGCATCGCTCAGATGCTGCATCAGGTCTAAAAACTCTGCTGGATTTTTTTTTTCAAGTAAATAGCTCTTTAAGAATCATCTTTTTGGTTAAACAATGGGAATAAATTGCCTTTGCAAAAGGCTGCTGGTAACAAATTGGCTTTACGGTTACAGCTTCTTTGTTAGGTGCAAACACAAAAGTGGTTGTTTCTGTGAGTTAAGCACCTTCTTTTTTTCCCCTTTATTCTATGTCAGACTGGTTCAGGAGTCAGTTAAGTGGTTTAATACGCTTAACAAAAAAATGAGTGGAAAAAAATCGCAACATTAATTCAAAAAATGACAAGAACATCTGGCTCCTTGAAAGCAAAATACTTAGAAATGAGGGTTGGCTCAAGACTTTTGCACAGCACTGTAGCTGAAAAATAGGTGCGTATTTCACCACTGTACCAGATGTTACTTTGATGCTCTAGTAAACCAGTTTACTGGTTGAGCCTCTCAGGCCACATTCACAGCAAGGCCATAACTTTCTCAAGGAGTCAGAAGCCCACCAGGTTGGGGACAGTGTATGATTAAAGGTGGGAAAAATATTTTGGAGATATTTTTGTTTCTTAAGGCAGTTTGTGTCTCTGTTGCAGGTATCTGGTGAAGTTCTTGGCTAAACTGGCTCAGGACAGTGATGTTAATAAAATGACTCCCAGCAACATCGCAATAGTCCTGGGGCCTAACCTGCTGTGGTCGAAGACAGAAGGGTGAGAATGTCATGGACTGTTCACCTCACTTTTATGTCATTATTCTAAAATGCAAAGCTCGTCATTCTCTTAGGCTGACTGACCTTCCTCCCATTCTTATCTCCGTCTCTGTGCTCGTACTCAGGACGCTGGCAGAGATGGCAGCAGCTACATCTGTGCATGTACTTGCCATCATTGAGCCTATTATCCAACACGCTGACTGGTTCTTCCCTGAAGGTGAAACACTGTTGTTGTATTTGCAATAATTCTCCTTCTCTCCGTCTTTAAAAGGTTACGTAGAACAGTTTATTTGTGCATGCTGTTTAGCGTGCTTATTCTCGATGATATAATCTGCCTAAACTTTTGCAGCGTGTGGTAATGCATCAGTTGAATGCTGCTGCGAAAGATAATATTTGCATAAATTTCCATTGTTCATTTGTGGAGTTTGCCAGCACTTAGTTTTCATGTAACAATGTTAACGCGCAGGCTCATCCTCTGTGGGTTGACAGTAGGTGCTTGTCGAAGCTCATTAAATTGATGAATAGCAGCTGAAACGGTTTCTCTCTACATTAGCCAGCAAGGCTAAGAGTCTGTAGCCATGCTCGTGAGTCTGTAGGATGTGGCTGAAGCTCAGAGCACATTGTTAACCAAATTCTAAAATTAGCATGCTCGCGCTGATTTTGCAGGATAATTTTACCCAGTTCACTATCAAAGCTCAGCATTAAGTTGTTATGATGATGAAATCCCCAACTATAATTCAGTTGTGGTTTCTATAATGAATTTACTCCTCTGTAACAGCTGAGCAGAGGGTGCATTTTTAAAATAACTTTACTGAGCCTTAAAGAAAAGGATGCAGAGTCTGTAGGTATCTGCTAGTCCTCATTTTTGCTAACTTGGGTGACTAATCTGGACCTTTTGACTCTAGTTTTGAGTATTTTTAATTAAATTATCTGGAGAAAAAAGGCTTGCCTTTATAATTATTGTGTGTTGCTCTAGTTTCAGTGAGGGAAATTGTAGTATTCTGTTTGTGTGTTAGTTGGCACTTATTAGGTGGTATGTGTATAAGGCTACATCCACACGTACACGGGTATTTTTGAAAACGGAGATTTTCCGTTTTCGTTTTAAAAAATAATCCTGTCCACACGTAAAGGCAGAAATGAAGGAAAACGCTGCTAGGAACATGCCAAAGCAGCAGGTGGCGATATATTCCTAACCATGTAGAAATGTTGGCCAATCAGAAGTCTAGAAGCCTCGGTGGGAAATAGTAAACAAAGCTGGGGCATAGAAGCAGAACCGAGTCGTATGTGTGGAGGGACAGTAACTGTGTGTGTATATGTAAGCATTTAGACACTGCAGAGAGTATTAATTAACAGTAACAGTATTGTAGAAATTCATTTCACCGAAACAATAACGTGGCGCACAGTGTGATGTCAAAAAATGTGCACACCTTTGACGCTGCGTTTTCTCCGTTTTTCTCGTCCACACGTAAATGCAAAAACTGAGTTTTTAAAAATATCCACCCTGGCCGGAGTTTTTAAAAATCTCCGTTTTCAGTGACCAAAAACGCCGTTTACGTGTGGACGAAAGGTGCAAACGCATAGAAAAATCTGCGTTTTCAAAAATACCCGGTACGTGTGGACGTAGCCTAAGTTATACACCTGTACGGTCTCCTAGAGTCAGCTGTCTATAGCACACTCTACCATCTCTTGAAAATATCATGGCTCCAAGTGGCCAGTGAGTGATGTCACAGAGGCTTTGTGCATCTTTTGTATACAGTCTTCTTGCAAGCTGTAGATCATTTTTAATTTGCTTCTGTCCTCCAGAGGTGGACTTCAACGTGTCAGGCATGTTCTCCTTGCCCAGCCATCCACCCACCCCGGACCCCGAACCTAGCCTGGACAGGAAACGCCCCGGCAGCATGGGGCAGGACGGGGACAGTCACACCCCTCGTAAAGACAGGTACCTGTCTCGTCCCAACCTCAGCCTCAGCCTGCCCCTCACCCTGCCGTCCCGTCCCAAGACACTGAGCAGGCAGGAGTCGAGGGGCCCAGCGGTGTCGGCCCTTTATGTCGTGGCCAACGAGTCCATCACGGTCACTGAAACGCCCACTGAAGATCTGCCCAGTCCAGACTTCAAGGCTGTGCCGCAGTCTAACGTAGATCCCACGAATCCAGTTACTAATAAGTGAAATAAGGGAAATGATGCTTTGTGTGATTTGTGCACTACATTTGTTGTGTTTTAAGCTAATCAGTTATATTTTGCTGAGATTCGTCCGTAACATGACCATAACATTTATGAAACACAAAGCCTTTTTAATAATGTTTGGGAATCCATTTTTGTCTCAAGTATTTCTCTTGTGTTACTGTTGTGTACTCTTGTGTTATCTCCTTAATTTCTAATTAAAGCTTAGGTTGCACTGTAGGTTGCTGGTTTTATGTTTTGCGTGGGCTTGCATTTTTGTCATCTTTTTTTTTTTTTTCTCTATTTCACCTGTCGCCGCATTAATGTTGCAGTTCAAAGTTGTTCTATTTTAAAGGTCACTCATGTGGTTTTATGTCATCTTTGGGTTCTTCTTTCTGAACCGGTTTCGTTCCACTCAGGAAGTGGCGTTTCTTTCTGTCTCGACATCACAACATCTCTCACTGCTCTCGCTGGGTTCTTTCGAGGGGGTTTTTGTTTGTTTGTTTTTGTTTGTCATTTTTGTTTTCCTCTGTCTCTGAGTCTCTTGCTCCTTCACTCTTGATCTGATGGCCTGTGGTTTGCCCTCCTGAACACTCTCCCCTCTCCCCCCCCCCCCCCCCCCCCCCTCCCTAGCCCTGTTAACAAACAGCCGGAGCCCGCTCCTCGCAGAACCAGCGTCTTAAATAGAAAGCAGTCACCACTAACCTCACCCACCTTCCAACCCCCATCACCCCCTCTGGAAGCCGGGACTCCTACACAGCTCGAACCCCATCCTCCTCCTCCTCCTTCAGAGGCTGAGCAGCCTGGCTTGAGTGTTGCTGGCGGTGGTGGTGGTGGTGGTCTGGTTGGTGGGGTCCAGGTAGCCACAGTGCAACATCAGGTTGTAACCCAGCTCAGCACAGACGAGAGCAGGTAAGGAGTGAGCTGAGGTAGCACCGGTACTCCACTGCAGCCAATCATCCGATCCGGAGCTCGCCACCCTTTGTTTGCCATGTATTTGATTAATTTGATTTACTAGACATCACAAAAAAAATCATGAGAATAAAAATGTCTATAATGTCTGCAAGTATTAAATCTGCTTCATTAATTAATAATGTAAATAAATGAAAGACACTGTTATGCTTTGCACAACTTTCCCCCTGCCCTCTGTTTGTGATGATCAACAGAACTCTCGGTTTCTGTTTATAAAGAGAAGCTGTCTTTCCTTCCTGTCTGCTCGTCTGTCTGGTGGTTTAACAACTTTGAAGCTTTGAAGACTTTGTTTTTATGCATGTGTCTCATTACTGAACACTTGTTCCATCCGCTGAATGGACTTCTTTCATGATTTTTGCATCCTGTGCTTTCTTCGTGTGTTTATCGATCCTTTTGAGTCATTCTTTCTGTAATAACCTAATCAAGTATAATTATTCTTTGAATGGAAAGGTGTGCAGTTGGTTTTATGCATGAGCACTGGTGCTGCACTTGATCCTTGAATGTTAAGGGTGTATGACACGGAAATGAATTAATAATTGGAACTGTGGTGTTTTCACAGCCCGGCCCGTGAGCACATGTCCACCCCGCCTCCGCAGAGGAATGGTTCAGCAGTCCATCTCGCTGTAGGAACCCCTCAGGGAAGCTCCAAAGGGCCTAGTCCACACATGGTCCGCAGAGGTGAGGAAATCTAAATCTGCTATTTTAGTGGTTAATATAGCAAATGAGATCTAATAAATACGTTTTCCTCTGAAGGCACCAAGAAGCAAGCCCCAGCCCCACCCAAACAGGCTAGCCCGTTCGCCTCTCAGCTCAGTAACACCCAAGCACCCGGTTCCCCACAGCACCCACTCATCACGCCCCGTCGTGTCCACAGCAAAGATGCCCTAATCCAAGCTCCGAGCCATCCACCCCCACAGCCGCCTACACCCCAACAAGCCCAGGGAGAGTCAGAGCACTCTCCCCCTAGCAGTCCCACCCCTCCTGACACTCCGCCGCTCTTCCACTCTGGATCTCTTCCTCGACCCTCGAGGCCAGCTCCAAAACCGAAACCCCGTCCCAGCATGCCACCGCCTCCGCAACCGGCAGCAAATGACAGTGGCGATGGCATGTGCAACTCGGCCTCCAAGATCATAACAGGTAAACCAGTCTGTGTCTCAGTTTCTTTTTTGTATAAAAGGTTTGCATCATCGACTTAAATGGTGTCAGCAATACAGTGTGGCAGAAATCAACTACTACAACAAAAACATTGCTAAAATAAGTTGTATGTGTACATACAAAGCTTTAACCTCTAAACAGAGTAATCGTTGATTTGGCCACTTTTGCAGTGCAGTGGTTGCAAAGATGTGTGATATTTTTATTTTTTATTTTTTTTAATATTTTTTTTAGTTATTCATTAATTTATTTTTTGTTAACTTTAAAAACTCCACATAAGGGTCGTGCATTCGAAGAGCTACCAAGAAAAAATACAGGAGTACAGAAGAATATGCAAATTAAATATCAACAACAATCTTGTGCAGTACGGTGATTAATTTGATGTGACCCCAGATAATAAACCACATAATAAATCATTAATCTGAAATGATCATGTAAATAACTGTAATACAGTTTTAGTAAAACTACAGTGCAGTTCAAATATTAAAATGTATATCTGCTAAACTGACCTCCGAGTAATGGTGAAGTATAATTTTAACTTAACATCTGACCACTTCCACCATGGTTACACTCCACCTTGGAAAACAATATAGATAAAAGGTAATTGTTGTTTATTCAGACAAGTTTTTGAAGGAAGTTACCAGATCTACTGAAGAATAGATGCTTTCTTTGGTGTTTTTTTTTTGTTTTGTTTTGTTTTGTTTTGTTTAAATTATTTTCTTTGTGCAGACATTCCCATTATTGAACTCACTCACTTGCTGGCCGTCTGCTGGTACTATATTCACTTCTGTTATTGAGTGATTTCAGCTTCTTCTCGGAGCAGTGCTATATTTAGCTCAGTGGCTTTTGGTTTCACTGTCTCATTTTTGGCTCACACACTTACAAAAGAGCTGTGGTGATCTGATGCATGACGGCATATGTGTAAATATTGCAGATGTCTGAGCTGCGGGCCTGCCTGTAAGATGAGCTTTGTAAGGCAGGTAATGGTAAGGATCTGATTGGCTGATGCATTAACCTCGGTCTGTGTCTACTGCATGTGCATCTGTCTGGGGGAGAGAAAAGTGGCGTGTGTGGGCGTGCACATATACATTTATATGTAGGCTTGGTGCTTTTGTCCTAGGCTTTAGCTATGCTTTGCAACAACACTAACATGCTTGCAGTTTTTTGTATTTGTGGTTACTAACAGACTGTGTGTGTGTGTATTCTCTTGAACAGATTTTTTTTTTTTTTAATAACTTGCATTGCATTTAAAGATTAACACACCAAGGAAACTCTCATGACTGCCACACCAACTAAAAAGAGTTACTTAAGTAGTGCTGGTTAGAATAGATTTATTTATGAGAGCAGTCCTTGGTGTCTTGCTGTGTGTGCGTGTGTGTATGTGTGAGTGTGAGCTCCCCAGTCTAAAACTGTGTGTCTATATATGGTTTGGTTTATTGATTTGTTTGCTGATTGGTTCCCTTCAATATCCTCTCCAGAAGGAGGCCTGGTTCTAAAGGGGATTGGAAGAGCTATCATTCCTGAGGTGATTGAGGACAAAGAAGGGGAAAGCTCTGCTGGTCAAGAGCCTGCCACCGCCACTACTACCACTAACACCCTCCCAGCCCTGAACCCAGACCCCAGCATCAAGACAGAGAGCACAGCTTTTTAAAGTCTGGGCTTGACTGTTTATGATCAAACATAAGACGGGGTAACTCAAAATGAAATCACTCCGGCTCTTCAAGTACCGCTCACATGATGTCAGAGTGTCGCTGGAAACGAATGGCTCCCTTTTCCTCTGCTATACTGACTCGCACCAGAAACCTCATCTTAAGTTAGTCGTTCAGACCACAAGGGCCCTGTCCAGCTATCACTTTCCACATTAGACGGTTTGCTCCACATACTGCTTGGGTATTCTCTGATTGGACTGCAGGGCCTTGTGAGGAACAAGGCTAGCGGGGCTTTAACATAAAACCTCAGCAATATCGCAGCTGGCTTCAGAATGCTGGTAAAGTTAATCTTTTTTTTTATTTTTTATAACTATTACTATTAAATCTTCAATTATGCAAATACTTCTTTAAAATGTGAATCTGGTTTTACCACATAAACCTAAATAAAGAAAAAAAATTTCAGTGAGTAAATAATTCCCTCATGTCCACAGCAAAGGAAGGACCAAAGGAAATGACTGTTAGCCAAAGCAAACTGAGTTCAAATGTTGAGCCATTGTTATGGTTGCTAATGACCAAATATTTTAGTGTGAGTGCAATATAACAGCTTCTCTTCCACTGCTGTCCCATCCCAGCGTGCACAGACTGCCATTTATTAGTTATTCAGGGCAGTTTTCAGTTTGAATTTTCTTTGATTTCCATGGACCTGATTCACAAAGCTGACAAAAATATAACTGATTTTTTTTCTCCTGCTAAATGTAACTGATCATTTTTCTATCACACTCAAAAGCTATGACCAAACTCAAGCATGTGATTAAAATTTGTAGAATATTTTTGGGGGGTTTTCTTTTTTTTTTTTTTACTATGGCTCATTAGCTTTGCCTTATTTTCAGCTTTTTTTTCTTTTGGTTGTTTAAGCATTTTTATGGTGGTTCTTCTGCACAAAATGCACTGCGCAATGCGTTTTTTGATCTAAATAAAGATTGTTCAACAGTTTTTTATCTTGAATGATTTTTTTTGTCAAAATATTGCTCAAATGGTCTCTTCTTTGGAAAAGAAAAAAACAAGTTGCCTGCACTCTGTCCATTTTGTTGTTGTTTTTTAAGCAACAATTGACATGACATTTTCATATGATTCGTATTACAAAAGGTCAACCACATTTTTGTAATTTTTAAGATAAAACTTTACAAAGAGTGAAAAAATAAAACATTCAAATCTCTACAGTCTTTCATGCAGCCCATTCTTTGTCCATTTACTGCCCATCAAGCCCAGTAACCAATGATAAAGGCGGTTACAGAGAGGCAAATGATGAGGTTTGCATTAACAATGAGTTGTAGACGAGGCTTTTCCTCCAGAGAACAGATCGTTTGTTCAGGTGCAGGAAGCGGAGCGGGATCATCTTCCTTGTTCCGTCTCTCCATCCCACACAGCCAGTAGAGGGCAGACATCAGCTTGGACTGACTGCGTACACTGCTGGCAGACGATGCTGAATCTAAAGGGTTAAAAGGAGAGAGGGAGGGGAAAAATAACTTGGAATTGTCTCATAGATGCGTTGAGCTGAAGAGTTGCCAAATGGAAAAGAGAGCAGGACAGAGACCCACCTTTCCTGTGATGACACGCTTTTTCATTGCTGCTTCCCACCTCTCTCCCAGTGGCTCCCACATCATCAGTCTGAATAGCAATTACATCTAATGTTGTGCTGCTTTGCTCTGATGCAAACACCTGCTCTCGAGGCTTCACTGGGTCGAGTCTTGTGAACCATGTGAGTCGACTAATCTGTTTTTGTTTTTTTAAAGAAACAAAAGTGACAGTCAAACTTTCTGAGAGTTAAAGAAATCTATGTATTGTAGAGAGGTGCGAATTACACTACATATGTTGAAATGTTCTCTTCAGACTTTAAAAGGTAATTAACAAGACAGTCTCATTATAAATGTACCCTGAGGTATTACTGACACCTAGTGGTGCTACAGAGCGATGTTATGAGCTGATCCTTGTAATGTTTCCATCCATCCATCGCTCATGTCTTAGCAAAGGTGTGTTTAAAGACAGTCGGCATTTTCTTGAAAGTTAACAGTTGCTTCACCTGCTCTGGTTTTGGCTCCTCTGTAGCCAAGCTCACTACAACCACCACAACGAGGGTAATGAAGGACAGCAACATGGAGAAGTAGAGGTAATGAACATATTTTAACACTGCAGGTCTGTCGTCCTCTTCATAGCACAGTGGAGCAGGGTAGATGAAGTCCAGTAACATACGAATACACCCGACCACAAGGCCAATAGTCAGGCCCCAGAAAGCACCCTGCACCAGGGAGGGAGTCAAACATCAGCATTATACACAGTATAATGGAACATGAATAGGGTTGCCAACTCCCTGAGAAATAAATAAGGGACACCTCGTGGCCAGGGCCGGGCGACCCAGTTGTCTTCACCCTTCCCAGTGTGGTGAATTTTTTAGCTCTTTTTTTGTTGTGAAATTATTTTTTTTAACCATTTGACTTGAATTTGATTTAAGTAGATGCGTATTCTTTGTGATATCAACACATGGGAAACAAAAATCATTTAGCCATTTATTTTTAGCTCAAAATGACAACATTAACACAATAAAACAGGTCTCTTTCTTAAACAGAAGCCTGTCATGCTTAACTTTTGATAATAAAAGTAAATCTTTCTTTAAAAGAACTCTGTCCTGCTTAACTTAAAATTATATAAATTAATAGAAAACAATAGAAAGAAAAATATTCTTGTAACAGTGCACATTTAGTGCATTTAGTGCAATTGGCTTCAGCAGAGGCATTATTTCAGCTTTTGCTCCCGTTTGTAAACCCACTTGTTCCCATGATTACGCGTCATAACTCATCATCATTATTCATCTATGTATTACTTTTATGTATTACTCATCTATTTGTTGTAATCATCTATCCTTGCAGTTGTTTATTACACAAAATAAATTATATTATCACACTTCTGGCCACATAGCGCTGATATTCACTGCACATGCCCATTTTAACCTTAACCAGAGGGTTTAAAAACAAACAAACCAGTGTTTACCATATCTGGTTCTGCCGTGGCCTGGTAGACAAAAATTGGTTAAGGGTTCCCCGAGCTTTCACGCCCCTCATGTTCTTCATGTGCCCACCATTAGAAGCACGCCTATGGAAAAAGTGCGCCGGCACACAGTGCAGTGCGCTTTATAGATGTTATCGTGCACTTTTCCAGCCAGGTGTTTTCCTTTTCCCATTCTTCCCTGCACTTTTGCAGCCTTTTTTTCTTTCTCTGAGAGGAACAAACATTGCTGGTCTAATGCCTGGCTCACACTGTGCGATTTTTGGCCCATTTTGAGCCGATTTTTGAGTCGTGATCGGCCCGATTTTGGCCTTCATCGTGCATAGTGTAGTATACGTGGGGTAACGAGAAGCGATTAACACCTCACGACCAGCTCCCGATCATCAATCGCTCGTGAGGGTGTCACCGCAGCCGCTCACACTGCTCACGCGCAAACACGTAAACGTCGGTGAAAAAGACGGAGCAGCACGGCTGTGCAGCGTGTGATCTGGACTCAAGCGATGGAGGCACAACTTGTAGAACTTTGGAAAGCTCATCCGAGCCTTTTCGATGTGGCATCACCAAATTATCACGACCACAACAACCGTGAAAATAGTTGGATTTACATTGCTGCTCAATCACAGCTGCCTGATCATGTTTGTCATTAGTAATTTAGCAAAGTTGATGGTGGTGTGTGTCTGTGTGAGTGAAAGACAAAGAGGGAGAGCGAGCGACAGATTTTCTGTTATAACCTTCATTTTATGGAGGCACAGTGTGACTCAGGTCGCATCAGAGCATCGGGCGGTATAGTGTGAGACCTGCATCGTGACCTACGAACTTATAACCCATGCGAGCCAATCGTGCAGTTTGAAAATCGCAGTGTTTGCCCAGCTTCAGGTGTACTGTCGTCTGAGACTTGCACCGCAGTGTCGGCGTTTGTTTCCCTGTTGGCCATGCTTTTTGTTGTGGTCATCTGTTGTCTTCCGGTATTTTCTCCGCAAGCGACCTTTCCTCAACCAATGAGATGAGCGGTAATCTGAATTGTCATACTCGAATTGTCATAAGTGTGCTGTCAGCTCATTGGTCACAAAGCAGGGGCGGGGCTGGGAATTATGTTTTCAAACAAAGCGTTAATTACATTAAAACTTATAGACTACTTTTGATTCTCACTGTATTACGGGACAAAGTGCGTCCCTTATTAGCTCAATACGGGACGTGTACTTTTGTTTCTAAATACGGGACGATTCCGTTTTTTAAGGGACGGTTGGCAACCCTAAACATGAATATACACTCAACGGCCACTTTATTAGCTACACCTCACTAATGCTGGGTTGGACCTGCTTTTTGCCTTCAGAACTGCCTTAACTTCTTTAGGGCATAGATTCAACAAGTTGCTGGAAGCATGCCACACCCAACAGCAACTGTGCCAAGTCACTTAAATCTCCTTATTGTCACATTCAAGTTCAGCAAGTCGTCCTGAACACGTCTGTCAGTCACATGGAATCATTTAGTTGTTGCCATGTGAATGGCTGTTTAGATATTTGCAGTAGCAAGAAGTTGAACAGGTGTACCTAATAAAGTGACGAGCGGGTGTATTTTCCATGAATTACTTGATCAATTGCAAGAACATTCTGAAGAAGAAGAAAAAGCAGTTTGCCTTCTCATTGGTCCTCTTCCAAAAGCAGCCCATGAGGAAGATGATGGAGACGGGGGGCTGGAGGTAAGTGCTGATGGACTGGATGTAGATGAAGAGCTGGCCACCCTGACTGGCCTGGACGACTGGAATCCACAAAACAGACACCACAACCAACACAAGCACAAACACTCTGCAGCACACACATCAAACCATAAAACGGGCGTTATGCAATAATAATGAGGTTCTGTAATGCACAGATTTGACAAAGAGCAGAAAACTAAAGGCGCTGAAATCTAAACGACACAATGCATTTAGCCATTATTGAGTAAAGTTTGGTGGATGAGCTCACATAAAGGGCCTTATACAAAGCTTTCTCAGACAGGACCACTTTAATTAAAGTAGGTTGTTATTTCCATCTGCAGTAATTCATATATGAGCTCTCTTATGGGATCACCCCACTCTTTGATTTTGCATGCATGCAAAGCTGGAGGCGGGGAGAGCAGCATCAAAACGCCTCTTACAGAACAGAGCAGGCATCAAAGACCACAAACATTACATTCATTAAGTCAGACAACATAAAAAGAAGGAGCTGAGGTGGGCGTGGGATTCAAAATAGCTTGCAGAGGCAGCAGCAGCAACTTAAACAGTGTCCCCTTTGTGAGATTTGTTGATTGAATCATAAAGGTTTACGCAGGTTGGCATTAACAAGATCGACTTACTGAACTAATACTATGCTCAGTTTTCCAAATGTGAGAATAAAGTGCAGAAATGCTTTTCTGCTCAAACTTCAGTCTCAGCATACGATATACATGCTGCATGTTTTATATCAGAATGCCCTGACGTGGTCACATACCTGCCCACAATCATGAGCTCCCATTCAGAAGCACGGGATCTGAAACTCTTCCACAGGTCCATGGTAAAAATGGTACTGGCACTGTTAAAGATGGAGGTCAGCGAGGACATGAGAGCAGCAATCATCACAGCCATCATCAAGCCCCGCAGTCCTGGGAGGAAAGACGCACAGTTACAATAAAAGACTCGTCACGTAAAGCATGAAGCAGGAAACGAGATGCAGCAGAAAGAGTCTCTCACCTGCAGGAAGAAGCTCCATGACCAGTTTGGCATAAGCGATGTCTGAACACCCCACTGGATTGTCACAAATCTCTCTGCACACCTCAGGTTCTGCACAAGCCACTTCGTCTATGCACAGTAGAAACACACACGCGTCAGTCAAACTCAAATATCCACAATATTTTTGTCTAGTGTTACCTAAATACCTCACACACTTTCAGCACCATTATGGAGGCTAATGTTATAATATGCAGTAATAACTGTACATCAAACACAGTATTCCAGCTGCAGCATACAGTTCTCACTGTACCTGTGTAAAGTATCCGGCTGATCATGCCGGGGATCATGATGGCAAAGAAGGGCAGAACTTTGAGGTACGCAGCCAGCAGGGAGCCTCCTTTTGCATGGGTCAGGGTCTTGGCAGCCAGAGAGCGCTGCACAATGACCTGCAGAGAGTCCCGAATTAAAAGCTGACCAATAAATATATATATATAAATATATATATGTAAAGCAGGTAACTACATATCTGTGTAATGTAAGGCAGAATGGAACCACAAAGCTTACTGCTATCACTCAGGAATTTATAAGATATCAGGGGCTAAACAGATGCTGCTGTGTATCTGGAAAGACTGTGAATGCTAATTAAAACTAACCGTACTTTTTCTTATCTCACTTCAGTTGGATCTTTGAAACATGCCAGCTTCTTTACGATGAGGATTTTCAGATTAAAACTCTCTGAGTACTTCAGAGAAAATTTTTAATTGGCGTCAACAAGATGTAAAAGCTCTAAGTTGTACTTTTATATTTTATAGATGAAAGATCTCGTGACATCTTACATCTTAAATTCATTTTCTAATGCTCATGTTGGTAAATCAGGGCTCACGAGCTCTGAACTGCCTTCACTGTAGAAATGAGGTTTGCCTATGAAGTCTTTGATTTGAACTCTACCGATTAAACACTCTCTGAGGGGAAAGCTTCCTTTCATAACTTTAACTTTCATAACTTTAGCTTTGAAAATCACTGACCTGATCAGAGCACCAGTACCACATGGATGGGATGGACATGCCGACAATAACACCAGGCCAGGGGAGGTCAGAAGTCACTGGATCTCTGAATATGTGGAAAGCATCTTCTCGGGGGATGCCACAGGTTGAGTTGGGTACACGAATTGATGGGATGGCGTTCCCGTAACCCTCCATGAAAGCATTCCAGCCTCCAACCTCCACAAAACCTACGCATAGAGGCAAAATAGTCAGATCAGCTAGATCATAAAGGGTTGGAAACTGGAAGCTGTGTTTTTCACACACATCCTCACTTACTGAAGCCCATGAGGGTCAAAGCTCCTGCCAGCATGATAGCAGTCTGAGCTGCATCTGTATAGATAACTGCAGCCAGACCACCTATGAACAGCAAACAGCACATTATGCACTTCTAGAAGCTGGTAAAATACAGAACAGCCAACATGAGTGGGACTGTAGCTCACCTGCTACAGTATAGATAGCAGTGACTAACAGCAGCAGCACCACAGCCAGGTAGATGTTCCATTGTAAGGCAAGCTGAATGAACAGGGCACCTGCATACATGTCCACCTGGCCAAAAACACACATAGGTTTATGCTAAGAAACTAGAGAGAAATTAAGCCAGACAAAGCTTCACAAAAGTGGATTATAGCCTACCGATATTTTTGTAAAGATGTAAATAAATAAGGAAAGGATGGCTATAAACAACTGAGTTCTTCTACCACCAAACCGCCTCTGCAGATATTCTGGCATCGTTGTCACCTGTAGAAGAAATAAGGTCAAGCTCTATGAGATCACGGGGGAATAAATGACCAAAATCATGCATGCAACAACTTATTGTTTCTTTTTTTCAGAGTGTGTGTAGAAAACTCACACCGGAGGCAATATAAATGGGCAGGAAGAGCCATCCCAGCAGCAGTACCATCATCATACCCTGTCAGTTAACAAATATCAGCACCATCAAGAACTTAAACCTATTAATATTTCATATCAAAGTTATTTTTGACAGATTATTTTCTTACATTCCACTCGTATGCAATGGCACCAATTCCCGCTGCAGCTCCTGACCCTGCCAGGCCGATGAAATGTCCACTGCCAATGTTACTGGCGAAGAGCGAAGCACCCACCTAAATACAGATGAGAGTCCGAATCAGAACATTTTGCCTCCATCTGACTTTTAAAGTGTGCTCTAGATAGAGTTTCTGCACAACTCACCGGCCACCAGGTCATGTTCTTCCCGGCTAAGAAGTACCCATCCACCGTGCTGCGCTTTGTCCTCCACATGGACTGGAAAAAACATGGGAAATGTTATAGAATACAGATATTATACAGAGGTCTTCACAATATGTTTTATATTTAAAGGCATTAGATCTGAATTCGTTTTAGTTTGTATGACAAAGAATACAGATCACCGTGTAAAAATGTTGGTATCATTTTCTGTGCTTACCCAAAGGCCGACTCCCAGCACCAGTAGAAAATAGATTACCAGCACCACTATATCCACGGTGTGAAGCGTACTGCCATGCCCTGGAGATGGGGATGGGGATGTGGATGGGGGCACGCTGGTCCCCTGGTGTTCTACTGGAAGGTCAAAGGTCATCTGGAATCCAAGAATTTAAAGTCAGTCTCAGGAGCCAACAGTGAATGAAGTAGAAAATTCTTTTCAGCTTAAACACAGACATAAAATTCAATTACCAGACTTTTTTTTTTTTTTTTTTTTACACATTGCTAGAACTGGGTTGGACTGGCTTTTTTCTTCATGGCATAAATTCAGTTAGTTTAGCAAACATTTCTCAGAGATTTTGATCCAGATCGACATGACAGGAATCTCCTGTGCCACCACAGTCTGAACTGTTGACAGAGTGGATCCATGCTTTCATGTTGTTTACTCCAAATCTTTTTTTTTTGGGAAAGGATGCCAAATGCTATCATTTTTCTGTAAAGCAAATTTACCTTGCCTATGGGTATAAATAAAGTTACCTTGACCTTGACCCTACTATCCAAATGTGCAGCAGAAATCAAGACTCATCAGACCAGGCAACATTTTTACAGTCTCCTTTTGTCCAGTGTTGGTGAATCCATGTCAACTGTATCCTGTTCTTAGCTGACAGCAGTGGTCTTCGGTGTGGTCTTCTGCTACTGTAGCATGTCTACTTTAAATGTTTGACATGTTGTGTGTTCAGAGATGCCCCTCTGCACACCTTAGTTGCAACAAGTGGGTATTTGCCTTCTTGTCAGCTTGAAGCAGTTTGGCCATTCTAGTCTGAGGCATTTTCTCCCAGAGAGCTGCTGCTCACTAGATATTCTCTCTTTTCTTGGACTATTCTCTGAAACCCTGGTTGTGTGGGAAAATCCCAGTAGATCAAAAATTTCTGAGATATTTAGACGAGCTCATCTTGCACAAAAACCTTAATAAAAAAAATAAAAACTCTATTCCGATGCTTGGTTAGAACTTCAGCATGTCCTCTTGATCACTGAGTTGGCACAGTTGCTGCCATGTGATTAGATGATTAAAGATTTGCCTTCATGAGCAGTTGTGCAACCCAATGTGTACCTAATAAAGTATATGAGTATATGTATGCGTGTGTAGTTGAGTTGACCACCATGTCAGACAGACTGCTTTATACAGTACCAAAAATACTTCACTCTTAAACACATCTGCTGGCTTGTTTAAGACTTAGTCAAAGTTCCTCCAATATAGTAGAATTAAAAATGACAAAACAGCCATATCTGAGATAACGGCAACAACTGCAGCTCGCCATTTTACCCTCTTAGGCTTTCTGTTGGATATTAATTGAATAAAACAAGCTTACCTTTCAGTACACCGTCACACTTTGTATCATTCCAGCTGGGCTCTCTGCAAGTCAACTCGTGCAAGCCAACCGATTCACAAATGTGTCACGAATGACTTGGGAATCAAAGCTTCTTCCACTTCCATTCCAAAAGATCAAACTCCACTTTTACCTCGTCCACGACACGGTGTAGTTAAAATGTAAGAGTTTTATTACTCCACACAGGGAGGTCTTTTCACAACAGAGTCCCGTTGCCAGTAAAATAACTGTGATTGCTGAATGTGTTAAATGCATGTAAAATACACTAAAGATGTGGGCAGTGATAATATGCTATCAAAGTAACATTGAGATTGTGTGTGTGTTCACGTCCAGGAGAGAAAAATGCATATACAGGCTTATCTTACAAAGACAAATGCTCATTAAACACTGCACCTCAGTAGCAGAGATTAACTGGTTGCAGCAATGCCATGTGGAGCAGTAATCAGGTTGTAAGGACACGAGTATATGAGGTGTTTGATTTTGCCCTGGCATAAATACAGTCCATTCAGCATTCCTGTATAAAGACAGCTTAAGTTCTGAAGAAGACATTCACCCAAATGTGGATCTCACACAGCTCTTTATATTTGTCAGATTTAGATTACAATACAAAACACAGACTTAACACTTAGTAGGCCTTAAATGAACGCCAATGCCTTAGAGGTTTACATTCTGTACTTTAGCCAGAACATTACAACTTATACCATTAGAAAACAAAGGTTTTACTGACTGCACACATGACTGTTACCGTAATAATTTGTCTTATGATTTCAAAAAATATTAGCTATAAGCTTCAGTTTTTACAAAGCACTGGAATATCTGAACAGCTGGTATACTGCATTATTAGTTGTGTGTGAAAATGATATCAAATGCTGCTACACGATATGATATTTCGCCCTCTCAGTGGTATAACTCTATGGTCCCATCATATCACACATTCAGTAAAAGAAATACTTGGTAATACATTAAAGTAACAAAGTGCTTTATAAATTGTAGTGTATGTTTTCTTCATATTCTGGCTTATTATGTACAGTCCACACGCACAATATAATCCCTATTTACACTTTAATAGATATAACACCAAACAGTGGACTACAGTTAAACATTCATTTATTGCACAGTGCCCGCTGTAAGATCCACATAATCCCACTTCGGCAATCTGTTATCAGTGTCTTCGAGACTGGAGCCAGTGACACCTTTATATACGTACATGTTGGTAGGATAAGAAGTAAAGCATTATATAGGAGCAATGCAGAAACAAAATGAACAATCCAAAAAAGAAATAAATCCTACTGGTATATTGGCACGGTTTGAGATGGAAAATTCCACCAACAGTGACTTTGAGCCAATGATTCATATACACAAGTTGGTAGGGTCAGGAATTAAGCATTATACAACAGCAATACAAAAAAAAAAATCTTACCACCACAGCTGGCATGGTAGAAAATGGAAAATTCCACTGAAACTAAAGGAGTGCTGCAAAGAATGCATCCTAAGCTGAGGACTTACTTAAGAAAACAAGCATCACTTAGTAAAGAATTTAGGTTACATTCAGTGCGGTGGGCACCTTAAAAAGGTCAAACTAATTCAAAAACTGCTTTTGTACTTTCATCTGAACCAACGAGTGTGAATATATTTAAATTAAATATCTATCTTTGGATCTATGTCTTAATCGTGGTTATGCCACAAAGATTTTATTAAATCATTGTCATACCGCACTATGCAGGTGCTCAATGACCTAAACTTAGAGGGCTTAGAGAAACATTACTTAAACTATGCGATGTTACTGAGCGACTATCAAACAGCAGAGTTATCCTGAAGGTTAAACAAGGTTGCAGTCTACTGACTGGTCGTCATCATTGAAGATACATATAATATAGTACAACACTGGTCTAAAGCTACATTATCTGTCTTTGATGCCAATGCTTCTGCTTTTCCCTTCATCTAACTTGTTTTTTTTTGCTTGGTATTGTGATGTGTGGTTTATGTGCTTGTATGTTAATGTATTTATATACTAGTATATGTATATAGGATGTTTGTGTACTTGGGTATACTTTGTTCTGTATGAACAACTGCATGTTGTAATCTCCACACGTGCATGTGTGTTACCAGGCCAGCGGGGAGGCCATTCGTGGACTCCTGGGGCTTTTTGGGATTTCAGCAACTTGCTGATCACTCAGAGCTCTCTGTGGCAAAGAAATGCAGAAAAAAGATGATGCAGGATTTTCTTTTAATTTACTTTTATATACATCTTTTGTTTTTTCCATGTAGTATTATTTTTAGTTCTTCTAACCTACTGCTTTGTTGCATGCATCCTGCTTATTGAAATATGTAATATTTCTAGATATATATTTTTATTTTTTGTGACAGTCGTTGTGGGTGCCTTATATGGACAAAAGTACTGGGCCACGTGTACAGTACACCTGCAGGAGGTGCTCAGCCATGGAAACCTATGCCATTAAGCTCCAGGTGCACAGTTTTTGGCTGATGTTAATGATGGAGGTTGCACTGGTTGACTCTGCTCTTAACTTTATGTGGTCTGCCCCTTTGTAGCTGAGCTGCTGTGGTTCTTAAACACCTCCACTTTTCAATAACACCTCTTAGAGTTGATTGTGGAATATCTGGGAGGGGAGAAACTTCATGAACTGACTTATCCCAGTGATGTTTATAAAAAGCAGACGGTATGGGCAGGTACTTGATTTTATACACCTGAAATCATAGACAAAGAGGTGTAGCCCTGTACTTTTATTCATGGGGTCTACACACTACATAGAAATGTTAATAAATAGATGTAAAAAAAAAAAAAAAAAAGATTAGTTAAAAGAAAGTTAGATAAGTTTGAAAAACACAAGCACAGCAAAGCTCAAAAAGAAAAAGCAACAGAGGAAAAAGGAAAAGCAAAAAGCTGCTGCACTTAACATATTGAACACTAAATGCAAATGATAGAAATATGCAAAACAGTGTTACATTTTTCAAAACTCTGCTTTTTTAAAATTTAAAGTATAGCATCTAAAACCTCCAATATCAAACGTCTGGCGGGCTGGAACACGTTAATGAATGCTGAGTGTTTACAAAGTGGCGCTGCTAGTTTACATCATGAAGCTCATTATCAGTGCTGTAACCTAGCAGAGTGCTTTTTTGATTTAATGCAGACAGTGCTCATTACTAAACAGAATGCACGGCCCTCTCTAAAAATAAAAACACTGGCAAAGCAGAAAATATAGCAAGTAATGAGGCAGTCATCAGATGATAACACAGTGCAACTGTTTATCTGCAACCTTTTAGGTTATGCATCACAAGCAGTTGAGCAAAAGCAACTGAGACGGCTGGGAGGGAACTACAAAGGAAATATGCTGCAGACGCAACAAAGATAATCATTTGAATGAAGAATGGCTCAATATTTCCTGCTCACCTCAAACTTGTTTATGAATTCGGCAAAGATACCAAAGAAGGCCTCGGTATTTGTGGCTTTGCCGTCTTCTCCAAAGTAGGAGGCAGTCTTGCTGAATTCTTCCATGGCTCTCTGTTGGAGAGACTCCAGAGACTGGATTGCAGGATGACTGTTTTCCAGGAAATTCTTAACACCATAGAGTTAAGGCACAAAAATGTTTAATCTTATTTACTACATAGTGTTTTCTTTGTCCCCTGGCCCCAGTGGGGGGGTTTTAAGGATACACTCATGACAACGGCAAAGCGGTCCTCAGAGGACGCAGGCATCTTCTGACAAGCTGAGCGAATCTCCTGGATTGTGGTATGAAGGTCATTCAGATCGGAGGTGATGTTCCTCTGGTTTACTAAAAGCAGGTGTGCGTGCGTGCAACATAGGAAACCAGAGGCAAGAGGAAAAAGATGCTCAGAGACAAAAAGCAGATGTAGCCAAAATGAAAACAACCACTTAAATTTGTCAATCGTGCCAGTACATTTTTGGCACTCTCAACGAATGTTAAAAGGCAAATGTATGTATCTACCTTTTGCTGCAAGTGGAACCATCGTAAGATCTTTGGAAA
Organism: Neolamprologus multifasciatus; assembly: GCF_963576455.1. Lineage (NCBI taxonomy): Eukaryota > Metazoa > Chordata > Actinopteri > Cichliformes > Cichlidae > Neolamprologus > Neolamprologus multifasciatus. Next base: position 16,225,217 of record NC_140442.1, read on the forward strand.
AGTCCAACACATCCGGGAAATGTTGACATAACGATTTAACCAGGATATGCAGAAATGTTGACTTCCCGTCCACTGTTTTAGTTGTGCTCAGCTGCACGCGATATTGTGGAGTCATAAAATGCACATGCAAGCCCATACATAAATACTCCATAATATGTTAAATATCATTCGGTGTACCTCTGTAAGGAAGTTGATCTTAAAGCCTGTAGTTTTGTTGGTTTTAGGCTGGCTGTTATTCAAGTAGTTCCCCATCGCCAACACAAACTAAACAGGGCACAAATTAGTAAACAGATCTGTTATTGTATCAACAGTAATTTATCTTGATCGTTAATTTTCACCCCTAGTTTATGAGTGTAATTTTTTTGCTCCCGTAATTTAATTTTTCATCTTCTTTTCTTCTTCTTTCACACAAAAAAGACATAATTTAACGAATGTCCTTCTTTGCTTCTACAGTGACTCTGTCTCTTATCAGTATATCACAGACTAGTCAAAAAAGTATGTGGTATTTTCATGTGTTTCTAATCTACAGTGACATAATCTTTCTGAACATAAGGGCTACCTCTAGTATCTTAGCTAGCTTCTTGCTGGTCTTCAGCTCCATGGAGGCGTTGTAAATACAGTCATATGCTCCTTTCAGCTCCTCTGTCTTCTCCTGAAGAGAACACTTGAAGAGGAGGCACTGGAGGCGGGTCTGGTACTCCGGTACTGATAACATCTGATATATGCACAACAGGCAGATCAAGATAAATGCAAGATCAATGAAACTCAAAAGTAGCCCAGTAACGGTAAACCAGAACTGTACCTGCAGCACAAACTGATCTGGCTCGCTTAGTTTGCTGGGGTCCTGTCTATACTCTTCATATTTTTTGACCTCCTCTGCATCAGGGGCATATAGTAGCAGCTGTTTAATGTGGGCTGGCTCCAGCCTGTCTGTGGCCATGTTCATCAAAATCTGACGCAGTTCCCCTGGAGACAGCTTCAGGTGTGCTATCAGGATGGCTAGAAGCAGAAGATAATCATCATCAAAGTACTTAACTCTGATTCACAGAGCTACAACTATGGTTTCTAACTTTCATCTTGACATCTTAATTACAAATGACATTTGAAACATTTTTATTAAAGGCAGTCATACTCACAGGCATTGTAAGCTTTCTTATGGGACAGAATTTCTATAACATCTTTCTTCTTGAAGGTTTCTAGCTGAGGGGATGGTTCTGGGGCAGGCACTAAAAAATTGACCGGGGAAGTTAAATGCCAAAATTTAGAAAGGTAGGTGAGAGAGACTGGACAAACAGATTTAGTCTAAATTTTCCTTTTACATAGCTTACATTGATTTCTTAGAGGCAAATTATATAGAGTACAATGACAGATCAAGCCAAGGTCCTTCAACCCAAAGAGGAAGCTGCCTCGTTCTTTGTTTAAAAATTCATCTCTGTATCCTTGGACTGTGATTAAAGACATCTAAAAACCTGATATGTTAAGGTATAATGTTGTCTTCCCATCAAATGAATCACTAATCAAAGTATTTTTCACTCTTTATACTGGGCTTCCCTAACTCTTATGAATATTTAGCTGTGCACACAGATAAAAGCACTCCAGTTAGGCACACAGCCCCTTATACTCACTGGCGCTCTTCTGTGTTCCAAAGTGCAGCTCCAGATCCAGATACTTCACCATGTCATGCAGTTTTTCATAGTCAGAATTTGCTCCCAACTGTTAGAAACACAATTTTTTTTTTGTTTAAAAAAGGTCTAAATGTTATAGTTTTGCAAAATATTTTACATTTAGAATTCTAAATCTAAACTCGGTGGCACTTTGAGAAGCTTTGGCTTCCAATCAGAACTCACCTGTCCCCATATTGTCCCTTCTGAGTTTTCCACCTGCTCCCAGCGCAGCCTCTTTACACTCATATGGTTGGAGTCCATTCTGGACAGACTAGGTCTTGGTAGAGGTGGAGGGGAGCAGGGTGGGGGGAGAGGAGGAGGTGGTGGGGGCTCTAGGTGCTCCGTGGGGTCAGAAAGAGAGTGGGGGAGGGACTGGGGCTGGCTGTGGGATTGTTTATGGTGAGGCTGGGATTGTGACTGGTGTTGAGATTGCAGCAAATGATGCGAGGGCTGTGACTGTGGGCGGGCAGTTTGGGTGGAGGACTGGACTTGGTGCTGTGACTGGGGGTGTTGAGGCAGTGGCTGAAAAGTGGAGAGGGTGGGTTGGTGTGGCTGCAGGGGTTGAAAGGTGGAGAGAAGGGGCTGGGGCCTGTGAGGCTGCTGGGGAGGGTGGATGACGTGAATCTGGTGCTGGTAGTCCTGAGGAGGTGGCTGTGGGGTCATGTGATGGATGTGGTGGATCTGAGGAGTGCTGGAATGGTGGTGCGTCTGCTGGATAGAGTGGGGTCTCTGGGGGGAGGGTTTTGTGGGCTGGGGGTGGTGGGTTTGGTGGATCTGCTGCTCTTGGTGCCTCCCCTGCACCGACACTTCAGTTTGATGATGGCCCTTTAGACTTCTCCTGCTCTGATGGGAGTGGCCATCCCGATTTAGCTGAACTGGGAGGGATGCAGGCTCTTGCTGGGTTTGATGCAGAAGCTCTGTGGAGGAGTGATGGGGCTTGGGTTGGTGCATTTGATGGGCCTGATGAAGAAGCTCTGTAGAGGAGTGGTGCGCCTGGGGTTTATGAATTTGATGGAGCAGCTCAGTTGAGGAATGGTGGGGCTGTCCTCGATGCATCTGGTGGGCTTGGTGGAGAAGTTCGGTGGAGGAGTGGAGAGGCTGTATTTGCTGCATCTGTTGTGCCTGGTGCAGGAGCTCTGTTGACGAATGATGGGCCTTGGATTTGTGCATTTGGTGGAGCACTTCTGATGATGAGTAGTGGGCATGGACTTGCTGCATTTGTTGAAGCATCTCAGCAGATGAGTGGTGGGCCTGGGATTGCTGCAAATGGTGCAGCACCTCAGTTGAGGAATGATGAGCCGGGGCTTGGTGCATCTGGTGGAGCATCTCAGTTGAGGAATGGTGGGGCTGGGGTCTTACACTCTGATGACTTTGGTAGATGCCCTCTACGTACTGACCTTGTTGGCTGGGATGGCCTGTTGGTTGGGGTGACGGCTGGTGTGGGGGAGGCGCAGAACGGGACAGACGTCGGTGATGATGAGTCTGGTGGGCCTGCTGCTGCTGTGCTTGGCGCATCATGTAAAGAGGGTGGTTTGCATGGTGATGGACGGAGTCTGGAGAGGGAAGAGGAGGTAAGGACTGAAGAGGAAGAGGTGAATGGGCTTTCTGCTGCGTTGGCTGGGCAGGCATCGAGTGGTGGCTCTGGTAGATCTGGTGCAGCTGTTGCTCTTGATACGCTTGCTGCTCCTTATAGGCTTGTCGCTCCTCATAGGCTTTTTGCTCCTCATAGGCCTTTTGTTCCTGGTAGGCTTGAAGCTCCTCGAATGCTTTTTGCTCCTTGTAGGCTTGAAGCTCCTCGAATGCTTTTTGTTCCTTGTAGGCTTGACGCTGTTCATATGCTTTTTGCTCCTGGTAGGCTTGACGCTGCTCGTACGCTTGTCTTTCTTGGTAGGCCTGTTGTTCTTGGTACAACTGTTGCTCTTCAAAAGCTTTTTGCTCCTCGAATGCCTTCTGCTCTTCATAAGCCTGTCTCTCTTTGAACATTTTCTCCTGATAAGCTTGTTGTTCCTGCAAGGCCTGCTGCTCTTGCAGGAGTTGTTGTTCTTCAAAGGCTTTTTGCTCTTCATATGCCTGCCTCTCCTTATACGCCTGTTGCTCCTCATAGGCTTGCCTTTCCTGGTAGGCTTGTTGCTCTTGGTAGGCTTTTAGCTCTTGTATGGTAGCATGCACCTGTAGGTCTTCCCTTGTAGGGAGGACTTTATGCAAGGAGTGGCGTTTAGGTGGTGGATTACTGCGGGGAGGAGGTGGGGGAGGAGGGCCGGATTTCCGGCGGATGGGCACATATGTTCTTGGGGAGTGTTCGGGAGTGTAGCTTAGTTGCTGCTGCTGTTGCTGCTGCTGTTGGTGCTGCGGTTGACTCTGTGCAGGTGCTGGGGGCGGAGGAGGCGGAGGTGGATCATTGAACTGGACTGGTGGGGGTGGAGGAGGGGTCATGGGGGGTGGGGGAATGTGATCAGAGGAAGATGAGTAGGTCAGAGATGAGGCATTTTCTTCTCCACTGCTGCTCTGGACATCACTCGGGCTGCTGAGCTCTGGAGCGACAAATCCTCCACTTTCTTCTTCATCCACCACCAAATCGTCTTCATTATCCTCATCCTCTTCATCTGGGAAGCCCATCTGCACAACATCCTGGCATTAACACCAATTACACTTCATTAGACCTAATGCCAAAGTGGATTTTTTTGGTACATTTGTCAAATTACAAGAGTTAACCAGAAATAAAATACATAAATGTGTAAGCAGGTTCTCTACAACCTCCTCAATGTATTTCAATGCAAATGCTGTAGTTAGGTTTTTAAATCCTTTACATGCTCTTTCATTTAAAGATTTATTTGTCAGGTTAACAACATGCTTTATGCTTTATGATGTTGTTTGAAGTCACAGAAACAACAGAAATTCACTATTCTGGTCAAAGATAATTTCATAATACTGTAAAATAAAGCACATAGAACCCTTTAAAACATGCAATTCTTAGTCACAAAAATAAAGAAAAGACAAATTTTATTCGTCTTTCATGCTGGATTGAGCAAATATGACATGTTGTACTGCAAAAATAAAAATATAAGCAGATAACCTACTCCAAAACAGGAGGCAGAGGCATGAGACAGATTGACCCTATACAACAAGAGAGACTCTAAACTGGTAAACTGTTGAAATCTTATATTAAACAAACTGGGGAAACATGTCCCAGCATCTTTTATTACAAACACAGAACAATGTCTTTGTGTGTCCTGTGCTTTGTGGTCACAAAGGATTTAACAGGCATTTTATTTTACTGCATAAAGCACCTTGTAGAAATTAAAGGAGTTTTGATTACTGTGAAAAGTTAAACAGTTTTCCCAGTAGCTAAACAGTTACTTGATGATAATTTCATTTCAGTGCTTTGCAAAATTGGTGCAGTGTTAATGTGATTCTACCTCTTCATAGTCATTTTCAGGAGTCAAGAAGTCATCGACAATTGCCACCCTCTGTCCCAGCTGCTCGCTCAGTGCATCCAGAAAGCGGTCTGTGTCTTCAGAGCGAGGCGGTTTGGAGAAGGTGTAACGGCGCTTGCTGCTGCGGTGAGCAGGGGGGCTAGACGGGTAGTCAGGGGGTTCTGGAGGTGAGGGAGGGGGACTGTCAAGGCTGATGTAAGGGTTGGACTCCCCACTGGTCTGGCTTGTTAACCCTGATGGGTAGAACTGGGATTGTGGGGGGCTGGGGAGAGGCTCCGGCCAGGATGTATGGGATGAAGGGCCTTTGCGGCTACCTAAGACAAGGAAATGATACATTGTAATGATGACAGCAGAATCTTGGCTTTCTTAATTATGTTTAAATGTAGCAGTTAAAAGAAATGTCTCTTTAATGATACCTTGCAGTCAGTGAATTATGAGAACAAATACAAGTAATGATTCTCGTGTTCATATTACATGCAGTAATTACATTACTATCAGAGAAATCTAATTTTTGACTGACAGGTGTACTTAATGGCGTGTTTTCTAGTTCCACATCCACCATCACCAAATATGTATGCAGCTCAGTGTTCGATGACAGCACTTTGTTACTGATGTAAAAATTTTAAATCGTCAGAGCCTAACCCAGTGTGATCCAGATTTAATTTGTGATGACTGCTCTGAGTGGGTCATAAAAAAAGATAAATTAGCCCTCGGGAAAATAATTTTTTGAGGAGATTAAATTTTGTATTTGTCTTAAACCTCTGCTCTGCTGTGTATTTATGTACAGCAGGAAAACAAATCTGTTCTTTTAACCCACACACACACACACACACACACACACACACACACACGTTACCTAGGTGGTTGCTAAGTAACGTGACAACGCCCAAATAATATGTTTCACAGATAAGAAATTTCAGGGCTCTAAGATGTACCTGTGTGTCAGGTTTGGGTGCTCAGCTCCTGATCATAAAGGAGGTTTTCATGATGTACAGACAGATGGAGATTTTGTGTATTAGAGTAAGATCCCACTCCAGCTCCAAACGCAAACGTCTACAATCAGCTACCTGTGTTAAGGTGTATCGTAGGGGATGCCGTGCGTGACGGAGGGTCCAGATCCAGCAAACTCTCAGGGGCAGGAGGCGGGCGACTCTTCAGAGACTTGGACCTCTTGGCTGAATACATGTTCTCCAGTTCAGCGTACACTGCTGACAGCTTACATGGTGAAAATGTGCAGACGAATATATAAATATATATATACTGGTTTGAGAATTCTTATTCTAACTCTTTAATTGCCATTATTATATGCATCTTGTCTCATTAAAATGGGCATGGCTACGTACATTAGTGAGGTTGTTGGGAGTTTCAGGGAGAGAGGTACCGTCCCCTGACTGTCTCTCTCCTGGAGCTAGCCTCATCCCCGTCTCCAGTAATGGCTCTGCACGGTGGCCTATGATAACACAACCATTGGAAGAACTTAGACTCTTATGAGTGAGATAGACCCAAATATAGATTCCAGCTTTGCATGTGTTGTTAGTATTTGGGCTTTGGGTGGCTTGTGAGTTAGTGAGCAGAGTGAGTGAGATCAGCAAAGAGATATACTGGATTTAGACTGATGCTACTACATGACTGCATGGGATCATGTTAAATACATTAAATAATACATTAAATATGCAAATGTAAAAGCATGTAGTGATTTCAATAAAACTTTTCATATAAAAGAAACTTGAAGAAAACTTAATTCTGATCAATAAGTAAATTTAAACAGGACCGTGTGGACAGGCACAATGACAACAATATCAGTGCTAATGGCGTCATGATCGTGATAGGAGTCAAGCGTGCCGAGGTGGTCGGGGTGTTAATGTTGCTGCTGATGATGACAGAGACAGTAAAGTTCAGTACCCATGCCCAAGTGTGTACCAATGACCAGGTCATCAGAGCTACGTCCCCTCACACTGCTCCTGTACGTGGTCCCTGTCACCCTCATGGAACTGCTACGGCGGTGGGGCTCAGGGACAACCTCGGGCTCCGGAGGAGGGGGAGGTGGTGGTGGTGGAGGTGGAACTGGAACACACACACATGTATTGGCAATGCAGGAGTGTAAGGGGCTGCAGCACCTGGGTTGATTGCATTTCACCGAACTAGCGATTCTATTTAAGATCCCCAAAAATGACCCGTGATTATCGTCAGGACATACGTCTCTGCAGATTCTCAGTCATCCTGGTCATAGTAGTCCTAAGAGCTTGAAACGAAGTCGAAGTTGTTTGGAGATGTTCAAGAAGCTTCTTTAGTTCTTAAACCAAAAGACGGTGAGTGCCACAAATTGGAAAAATTGGGAAACTGTCTCTGAGGAGGTGGTCATTATGCATCGTAACATGAGCCAAGCCATGCCATGAGTCATTGCTACCAGAGGCTTCGAATGAAGCCACAGTGAGTGGCGTATCGATTCTCAGCCTTCCTATCATATGACCTGTTGAGATCACCTGACACAAGATGTGAATGGGGGTTAAGCTGCCTTAGATGGAATCTCAAAAATGCATTGTAGGTGGCTGACAGTTGGTGTCATAAGCATCACCTCTGTTCAAAGATGGTGATTCACAGCGGACATAGATGACCTCTTTTACTCGTCTTCTCGGTCCAAAATGTGAACACTGGCATCCTCAAAAGAGTGACCTTTGTCCTTTAGGTGCAGATGTACAGATGAATCTTGTCCTGTCAAGGTGGCTCTTCTATGCTGTGCGATGTGTTTATGGAGCAGCTGCTTGGGTTCTCCAATGTAGGGGTCTGAGCACTCCTCGCTGCACTGCACAGCATACACTACATTGTTTAGCTTGTGTTTGGGAGTTTTGTCCTTGGGATGAACCAGTTTTTGTCTGAGTGTGTGGTTGGGTCTAAAGTACACTGGGATGTTGTGCTTCAAGGGAACTTTTTCTGCCCGATTTGTCCCGATCACCCCAAGTTTGTGTTCCAGAGGGTGGTGGGAGTCAAAGAGTAGGTACTGGTCTGTGTGTGTGGGCTTCCAGTAAACTTCAATGTTGAGGCTTCCATCCTCCGTAATACAACAGCACAGCCAGAAACATTAAATTATTATCTTTGTATTAACTTTGCATCTTCCCTGGGGAACTTGTGAAGGCTTTGACTTCTTGAGTTTTGATTTTGACCCAGGTGTCACTGATGTATCTGTACCAGTGGCTAGGTGCCGTCTCTGTGAAAGAGCCAAGAGCTTTACTTTCCACTTCCTCCATGCAAAGGTTGGCTACAATGGGTCTTGCTGGCAGTCTCCACTGCTTCATTTGAAGGTATGTGAAAAGTGAGACCACATCAAAGGACACTGCCGTTTCATTAGAAGAGTCTCCATCTCACACACAAACACATTTTCATAATCCATATGTAATACCAAGTGTCATAAAAATGTAAACTACAGCAAATTTGTGCACTTACCTGGGGATTTGTATCCAAGAAAACGTGAAATCTTGCTCTGGCAGTGCTCTTGCTCTTCATACGTAAGCAGCTGGTAAACAAACTGCCAGATCACCTGTTTTGCTGGAGTGTCCAGCACTGGGAACACATCCACGATCAGAGTGTCAACATTCCTGTCATTGAAGCACAGGCAACGGGACAGAGATCACCTGGCTGTCCAGTTAGAGGTCAAAGGAATTAGAGGGTAACAGGAACTCAGGTGTATGGCCATCATCTATGTAGTTGGCCCAAGTTATTGAACTGAACTGAAATCCAAACCCACAACTTAATTTGCTTCTAGCTGAGCAAAATATAACCATATTAATATATTACTAGCAATATTATTGAGTCACTAGCTTTCTCTGTCTCCCCCTTATACAGTACACAATCTATGGTCTCTATCCATACTCTCCTTTTCTCCCTGTGCTTTGCTTACCTATGCTGGAAGAAGTTCTCCAATGCTTTGCAGATTGTGTATCTCTCCTGAATGGTCAGCAGGTGCTCCAACTGCTGCCCAAAGGTGCGACCCTGAACCCTGATACTGGGAGGCAGAATCTCTGCGACCCACTGGAGGGAGCTGAGCACAGGAGAGCGGGCCCGTTCTGTAGAAACGCCGCCTCCTGCAAGGTCCTGCTCTGCAAGGGTAAATGTAGGCGGCCCATCCTCCACTACCAGTGTGGGCATGGCACCGCTTCCCTGCAGCATGGACACTACCTTTTCATGGGAGGAGGTCCTGCAGGCGGACAGATGGTATCCAGGATGTCAAAGGCATTTCTACCAGTTATTTAGTAGAAAAGCTAAAACTTAATATTTAGTGATGTCACTACTACTTATGTCATGTTGGTGGTGCACAAATAACCAGTAACCAATGAATGAAAAGTTGATTTGGGGGGTACTTTCTTGTCATATTTTGTCTTACTTCAGTCTTGTAATTCAAAGGCTTCAAATTTTACAAATGAAAAAATATATTTAACAGTGGGACCAGAACAACATGTTTATGCTAACTTCCTATCACTTTTCTTCTTTTTATTTCTTTACAAGCAAATTGCTTTAGGATTTGCACTGTTTTATGCAAAAACATGCAAAGAATATGTGCAGTTTGTGCAGTTCAACCTCATGTCCAGTCCATTGAGAAACAGGATGCGGTCTCCCGGTTTTAGACCGGCTTTGTCTGCAGGACTTCCTGAAGAACAGAGAAGGAATGACAGACAGTTTACCTATATGGAGTTCACATTGAAGTCCATTATCTGCTTCATTCTTACCAGGGATCACGGAGTCAATCCACACTGGAGCATGGCCTCTGAGAGTGAAGCCAAAACTCATGTTGCCCTTGCAAACTCTCACTGTCCTAAAGAAGCAAATTTAAGCTTCAGTTAACAACCATACTCAGAGCTCCTTTGTTGTAAAAGAAAAGCAGGTCACCTGAAACAATCTATCACATTCAGGGGCTAAATCAGCACGACTGTAGTAAATATTAGAAAACAGGTTACAAGAAAGCCCTCTTAAACTTTTAAACATCATTAAAATAACATCCAGTGGACAGAAACTGTTACAATAAATGGGGTAAAGTTCTTTAATTGTCAAGCTCAGTGAATGTAGCCTTGAGTCACATACCATGAAGCTGAGCAGACTTCCATATTCAGCACACTATTTTAAATTCACATCCTGCATGAACAAGCCTACTTAAATATGGACAATGTGTCCCCAGGGAGCTGTATAACGAGGAGATCGGGAGTGTCTTGTGGCAGTTTACTCCCATAACTTTAGCAGAAGGTGAAAGGATGCTTAAATCATGTTTAAAGGTGTTTTTCAAACACCTCTCAGCATTAAATCTTTAAATGAGTTTATATGAGTGGAAAAGCGAGTGACGTCGATTCATGACGAAAGACGACATCACTGCAGGAAAAGAGAGCAGGCGTGACTGTCCTAATAGGTTTATGTCGCCACTGGTTTTACCACTTAAGGGTCTATTTTTCACTGAAATCCTACATGTTCCAGTTTAAATAAATTCCATGCTTACACAGAGACTGCTGTTCAGGCAGTTTTGGGGTTTTTTTTGGAAAGGTGCAGTGATCAAACACAGGAGGACAGACAGTTATTTAAAGAAACTGGCATCTTGAAGACTAAAAATGACATACACTGTGTAGCTGAAGCCAGCACACTCTGGAACTGATTAAATGTTAGCAGAAAAAATCCAAATTTCTTATACTGCTCAATATTTTTGCAGAGGTGGGACTTGTGCACCTCTTTCTTTTTGCTCTAAATAAACTTTAAGGAAAACCAGAATCATTGTTACTTAACACAGACCTGCAGTTTGTGGTGGTGCCACTGGAGTGGCCAGCTATGAGTGACGTGGTCTTGCGCATGCCTCGGGCAGGGGGTACCACACCTTCCTCTGCGTGGGTGCGTGGCACTGAGCTGGCGCGGGTGGAGACAAGAAGGCGTTCGGGGTGATCCTCGCTTCGGCTACGGCGAAGGTGGCTGCGGCTGGGGTCACTAAAGCTGCGCCCCTTCAGCCGGCTCATCAGGCTTTGGGAAACCACTTCGTCAAAACGCTCCCGGTGCTTCTTGGGAATGAAGATCCTGACAAACATTGTGGGATCAGAACAAACCCCAGAAAGACCGGATAAGCTTTTACAGCAAAGGAGGAGCAGTTTCCAGTTCAGCTTCTCTTGTGTTTAGTCAGTACCCAGCAATTTTTTTTTACATTTGTACAAGAGATCAGAATCATATATAATAAAAACAAGCAGTATTTCACCCTAAACCTTCCAAACAAAAATCAAGATTCTTTATACTAATGTCTCAAAACATCTGTTGTTCGAGGTATCAAAACTGCAGAGGGATTCTTGTTCTGATTACGTATTGCTCCAACAGCAGGATCCACTTAATTGGCTTAAAAATAGTTCAGTCCGTATCATCTCATGGGAGTGTCGAGGCAAGCAGAAAGAACTGGTCCAACATCTGAGTGTGTGTGTGTGTGATTTTCGTGAGAGTTTGCATGTGAGCGAGAGAATGAAAGAGACGACAGACGAGCTTTGTTGTGTGATCCTGTCACATTAGCGGCTGCAGGTAAAAGTGTTCAGTATCAGTGACAGCTCACTGCTAATATACGAAATGTGAGGAAGCTCAGTGCCAGAGCCACCTCTGGGAGAAAGCACTTCATTCCCCCCCCCCTACTACTGTTATTTTTCCCTCCCATCATCTACTCCAAATGTGGGGTTTTTTTTCTTCTTAAAGGAAAAGCAAACCCTCACATCAACTTGCCATTAAATTTAGTGTGTTAAAGGGTGTGTTGTGCACCCAGTTTCCCCCGGTCTTTTGTATGTTTCATGCACAGAGATTAAAAATCACAAAACAGAGTTGCAATTTCTTTTTCAAATAATGAATCAAGCCAAAGAGAGCTCGTATTTCAGATGCACAACCTCTCAGAAGCTTTGCGTGCATCAAAAAACTTGCTGCTATTTATTTGATACAAATTTCTCCCTTTAATGCCTACATCATGAACCTGATTTTTTCCAAACTGCACAATACATTTTTAAGCAATACATTGCTAACAAAATTAGCCAAATATAGCAAATATATTTATGATATATGGAAATTATTTTATTAATTTATTTTATTTTATTTATTAATTTGTCAGAAGAACACCCTATTTTCCAAAGATTTGAATTTTCTCACAATTATTTCATGGTTCAGGCTTTGAAGGGTTAAGATCTTTAGCATCAGCTTTAAACCACAGATAAAGAACCATTTTCTTACGGTTTCTACTCACACCCAAACCTGACATTTGCCACTGATCTTTTTAGATTGCTTGAAATGTCTGGTCCCATTAAACTCTCTTGCAGTCTTAGTGCTGTCTGCTGGTTTATATTTGGCCAATTATCTGCAAGAACAAGAAAAATGCATAACAAAGCAACAGAAGTGACCTAGAAATGGAAGAAATATTGCCAATAACTGTTTTGGAAAGTGTTTTATCGTGTGCTCCTTCTTTAAATATAGGGCGCTCCTCTGTTACACATACGCGCGCACCTCCCCGCCACCTTTTCTCTTTTGCATATCTTCCTCCCCATCCTGCCTACAAAATGATGCTCCCTCGATTCTCAACACAACTCTCTCTATCTCTCTAACTTCACCGTGAATCTCCTGGGTGCTTCCACTGTTGCAGAGCAGGAAAGAGTGCTTTGGTTTTTTCAGAGTGCACCAGTTCCAGTGTGGCTCCATGTACACAGCATAAATTCTGATTTAAATCGCAATAAGGCTCAGCGGCGCACTTTGGATTTTAAAGCTGTCACAGGTACATTTGGGAATATCGTTAGGAGGCAAAGATTAGATTATTCTTAGTTTTGTAGTTTCTTAAAAATCCTTGCTTATGTAGTGTGTTGCCTTCATACCAATATCTTACGATGCAAAGCTGAGGGAATATAGATATTCACTCTCTAGAGAATTATTAACACAAAGTTATGACTCACTAAAACTTAAAGGTTTTTGCAAGTGCACACTGATATACACCAGACCATAGCTTTAATTAAAACCAACCTGGAACACTGCACATTGATCGGTATCCTAAACCCAGCTATGCACAGGTGTTCCAAAAATACAGACTGAGACTTTTAAAACTTCTATAAATGAGGTCATGCACTCCCAAGCTGTATGTTAAACCACTACCAACATCCAGTGCTCATCATCCACAAGAATAAAACACTCAGTTTAATACAGTCTCTAGTTTTGTACTGTTGGTAAGACTTGTGACATTTATTTTGCTTACTGGTTCCACCTGCAGCTTTCATACGGTTTATTACATTTATACAAGAACAAACCTGCAATACACTTGTACGTATATTACAAGCATAACTCAAAGAGCACAACGCCAGAAGCACTGCAAAATTACAGTTTGCTTTTCCACAGTGTCTCCTGGTACAGAAATTATTCCACCTTGACTCAAACACACTCACAAATACATATGGGAACTAACTGCTGATTCGCTGTATGTTTTTCAACCTCATTAACACTTAATGACTCTCGTGGTCTAACCCAGCCATGGACAGACTTGCAGCATCATCGGGTATTTTTCCTAAACTTGAATAATGGAAAAGCAGTCTGGATGCTTGCAGTCTCACTGACATAAGACCAAACCCATGAATACACAATGCACTTAATTATAATCACTCTTATGCAAACCTTCTTTGTTTCACTGAAGAAAGACACACTAGATAAAGCAATGCTGTACATTTTTTTTTCTATTCACTGATGTCAAAAACTGATTTATAACTGTCAGTTACACCCATCATTAGGGAAAATGGAAACATGAGTGAGAGTGAGTGAGTTGAGGTGGTAAAGTTACTTCAGTGACTATCAGATAATTGGTTTTTCATGTAACCAAACAGTGTAGTATGCCAAGTGGCGTTCCCCACAGTGCAATCACGGGCCCACATTAACTTTATCAAAAGAAGCTCTCTTCACATACTTCACAGATACAGTGTTTATTAATGCACAGAACATTGTTGAAGACTTGTGTTGAGGCTCATCTGGAAAATGTAGCTGAAATACAGAGTCTTTACAAAAGATTCAAAGACTGTAGAAAACATATTGTGCCAGTCCAGAAAATAACAAGTAAATACATGTCCACTTTCACCACAACCACGAGGTCTTCCTCTTTTCCTCCTGCCTGGCAGGTCTCTATTCAACATCATTTGTCCAATATATTCACTATCCCTCCTGTGTATTTGTCCAAACCATCTCACCCTTGCCTCTTTAATTTTGTCTCCAAGTCACACCACCTGAGCTGTCCCTCTGATGTACTCATTTCTATTCCTGTTCTCTCCTGGACAGCCCCAATAAAATTTCTGAGCATCTTCAACTCTCCCTACCTGTTTTCTTTTAGTGCCACCACCTCCAAACCATACATTATAGCAGGTCTCACTACCATTTTCTAAACCTTCCTTTTCCCTTTTACTGCTTTCTGTAGCATGTTGGGACAACCTCCTCAGTGTTATCAGTGACACAAATTCTTCCATAGGTAATGCTTCATCCACCTAAATTCATGTTAATTATGAACCCAAAAAGGTGTGTATGAGGGTGACAATGATTAAGTGCACTGTGTATTCATGCAGCAAAAAGTCAACTCTTCCCTGGAGGCCAGCAATGTGTTCTTCTGTAACACCAGATTGCTTGGTACTGCTATTCCAAGGACCATGCTCCAGTTATAAACACCAATACATAAGAGAAAACAGTATCCATCCAAGCCAGCAGAAAGCCAGAGTGAGTGACAAAGAAAGAAAAAGTAGGAAGAAAAGGAAAGACAGACAAGCAGGAGCTGATGAAGTAACGGCAAAAAACGGAAAAGAGACTGATAAAGTCTGACTGATGAAGACATGAGCTGTAAAATCTGATAGTGTCATGAGACTAGGAAAGAAAGAAGGCAGAAAACTAGAGCTCTTTCTAGGCCACGGTCATATAACTATTGGGAATGAAGTTGTATGTTCTGCGCTTACACCCTATGTAGGCCATTCAACTTTCCTGAAAAACAGTCATACATCACCATGGTTCCCCGGACAAACGGAGTTGGGGGAAATACAAAACAGAATGGGGACAGTTTTTACACGTTTATCACATTTCATTCTGTCAGTTATTGGTTTCTTTTGCTGTCATCACCTCTACTCCCTCTCTACATCCCTGTACTGTAACTCCGCTGAAACGATCTGACCTACGTCAAAGAAACTTCTACTTTTTTGTAAAAAAAAAAGAAAAAAAGTTTAGCCTAGCCAAAACAAGTGAGCAGAAACTTCAAAGCTTCCCTCCAGTGAAGCTGGATGTAGGCCTTGGGATGCCCTCAATTATAAGGAGGGCGAGATAAATCTATAATTAGGTCTGAGGGAGGGGTGGATCAAGGACATGATGCACAGAGGGATGAATGACAATTGCAATCAGCTGGGAAACTCAGTGCAAGAAAACCATTATTATCATCATCATCAGACCCACTTCTGATCAGCTAATTTAACAGCTGGGCCAAGTATGAATCTGCAAACAGGATTCACACTATGTGACACGGTAAAGTTAAAAGAAAGAGTGAAATTAAAAAGCCTCCAAAAGAAAATGCGAAAGTGGTTGTTGGGAGATGTCAAACTGAGTTTTGCTAAAATCTAGAGGTTTTCTCATCCCAGCTGGAATCTGATATTTCTAGTTTTGACATTTTCACATGCTAACACAAAGTGTAAAATTGATCATCATTACACACCTTGATAAAAAGCCCACCAGATATAGTTGCACAGCAGCGCTCCAGCAACTTCAAATACAGCTCAGCACAACAACACAAAGCACAGTGAACACTGTTCTGAGATCAAACAAAAAGTGCCATACCGAAAGTGTCTGGAAAGGCTCCTATCCCTTCCCATGGCTCTTCAGGGCTTTGAGGAAGTGTCTGAGCTCAGTTAAGCAATGCAAATGCCTCCCCTCTGTCTCAGTTAGTCCCCATCTAGTTTTGAACAAACAACTCTCCCGGACAAAGGAGAAAGGAGAGAAAGATGAGAAACGCAAAGGTGTCCTGGATCTCAAAGGTGCCTGCTGCAGGCTCGGAAAGCAGCCAGATGAAGAACGAGACCAAATGAGAGAGAGGGAGGGAGCAAACTATAAGAGTGGCTGTGGTTTAAATCCTTCCACACCTCCAAAACATCCTCAGGCAGCATCATTAGCTCTTCTCCAACTTCATGTTTGGGGGAGCACTCTTTGTGCCTTCCCATCCTTTATCCTCGTCTTCCACAGGCGCCAAAAGACAGAAGCAAAGGCTCGAGGTCAACACAGGGCTGTCTTCTTGGTCTCGGTTAAAGGATAATCCTCAGTATTGACTTGTCCATCATTCAGCAGTGAGAGGTAGTGAGTGACAAATCTTCTCTTCCCTCAGTGGAGGAAAGAAAGAATGACAAGAACAGAGGAGTAAGTGAGGAGGGAGAGAGGAGAGAAGTGGAGAAGAGTGTGGAGCCCCAGTGGAATTTCATAGGCAGGTCAGCACAATGAAACTGTAATGTGCATAAGTGAACATGCAGGAAGTTTGGCAGTTGTGACTGTGTGATTCATCCCTATTCATTACATGTATGCTAGGTAGGAAAAGTATCCAAACTGGTGCAAAAACTACCAGAAAAGACTGATTCATAAAGCAGAAGCTGAAAACATTTTGGCACTCAAACACAAACGGATGTGAAAGTCTAATTAATTCACACCTTTGAAGTCTATATATGGATGCAGTGTCAGACAAAGGCTGACACTTCACTATACTCACAAGTTATCAAAACACTGCACTACCGCATGAACAAAAGAGCTAATAGGTACTCCCAGCTTGTCGCTAATTTCAATTGTCAAGCACTTGCTGACCCCTGGGCTTTACAGCATTTAAGAATTGACACTGGCAAGTGCGCCAGAAACCTAAGAGAGACTTTATTAAAAGAAGTAGGCTGCTTAAAAATAGAACACATCCTTTGGGAGGAGGGGAGGCGAATCAGCGATGGGGACAGAAGCAGACTGAGCAGCGTGTGGCCCAGCTGGTCAAGTTTTCGCAAGGCGGACAAAAGAAATAGTTTCATGAGCTGTTAAGCACACATCAGATCCTCTGACATAGACCTCTCATTATCAGAGGAAGGGTGGGTGGAGTGTTCTCACATTCGTGTGTAACACACTCATGCATGTACATGAGTGTGTGAGGGCTGTCGTAGTAAGTAACAGTGATTGAGGGACACAGACCGGCAGATTGGGTGGCAGAAGGAGAGCAAACACTTGATTCTCCGCACTCAGAACGACGACACAGGCACCAGGCTCATGACGGAGCACACTAATAATCGTATATCTCGCTGTCGGGCATCTTAATTCCTTAGTCAGCAGCTTGGATTCCCAGTACAGCTTTTCAGATCACTGCGATTAGGAGTTATAGCACAATCAGTATACTTAATTAGACAAAAAAGGCATTCAGTATCAGCAAATTCAGGCTAGGGTAATAGCTCTGAATAGCTTCGTCATGCTGACAAGTTAAATGCAATAAATGGGGAACACAGTTTACTAGTTAGCACCAAAATGCATCTGAAGTTATAAGAAAGGTCACAAGCAAATAGCTGAAATTATGACAATTCATTGTGAGGGGACCATGCACTAAATTTTGTGGACCTTGTTCTAATCTGGAGATTTTTCACTCAAAACGAGCAATGTAAACCTCATGGTTTTAATAAAAGATGCTCACTGGAAAGTGAAGCCTATAAACTGCAGTCAGAGGGCTTTTTCATGGGGAACCATGAAAGTCTGAGCAAAATTAGCTAAGAAGAGATTGCATTCATATTACAAATTTCATTGTCCACAGAAACTGTTTACATCGACCAACACAGCGCCTGAGGCACAGCTCCTGGAAGCACAACTCCATACGGCTCCCAAAACAGACAAACTAAAGATTCAGCTGAAACATAAAGACCTTTCTTCTAAATGTGGAATATAAAGTTTATTTTTAGCCTTTCTTGAGACTACAAACTCAAAAAAACCCTTTCAAATCTTTTTTTTTTTTTAGCATGTAGGCAACATAACAGGCAGACACAAAGACAAAAGCGTGGAACGTAGCACATATACATCAAATCCTTTCAAGGTTATAGCATTCCTGATTCAGCACTACAGTATGGAATTGTGGGTAAAAGAAGGTAGAGTTGATTTTTTTAAAGACAGACTCAGACAATTATTGTTAGAGTTATTGCTGAAAGTGAGAAAAACAGCTCAACAGTCCTCAGTCCTCTATGGGTACAGCTAATGCATAATTGATGGCTCTCCTGTGGACAACAAACATTGCAAAGCATTTGTTTTTCCCAGGCAGCTTTCTAAGGATGGAAATGAGCCATCAGTGCTGCGAGACAGACATCTGTGTTCAAATGAAACTGAGATGGCCGGACAGCAGCTTTGTTTTTTAGCTGCAGGTAGAACAGATCCGTCACCCCCAAAAAAATGAGGCACAGGGAAAACTCATCACTAATTGATTGTAACAAGTCGGCTGTCATAGAGTGCTTTAACAGCAGTGCCGTTTACTTGATGACCAATCAGAAATGACCACACACGACAGATGCCAAAGGAAGGCAAACTCGATGACCAGTTACATGCTGAAAACGCTCTGAAAATTAATCGTGACAAATTGTTCGATACTCACCTGAGACAGCAACTCATAATGTCTCCCAGTATGGAACTTCAAAGCCACGACTGTGTGGATGGAGACTGAGCATCTGCATGTTTCACTGTGTGTTACTATGTGTGCAAAATCTCATCCACCGGCAGCAAACTGGCTGTAGCAGCTAAGAGCTGTATGCAGAGGAGGGAATAAAGAGCATCCAGTAATGTGATCCACACAAAAAACTGGTGCGCGTATCAAAGAGTGCATCACAGCTGACAGGGAGATGTGGGAAAGAAAGAGACCAAGCGAGAAAAAACCAGAGTGAGAGTGAAGTGAGCAGAAAAGACAGAGAGAGCGGAAATGCAAGCGTGTGCAGCGGTGTTGTGTTTTGGGTTTTGATTTTCCAATGATTGCTGAGAAGGAAGAAATGCAATATTCGGCGGTCACACTTCTAATCATACGCTTTTTGCATACTATACCTGAGCTGGGGGGAAACAGAAGAGTGACATTCAAGCACCCAAGAGCAGAAACTTATTTATGTGTGGTTTTGACGTGTCCCTGACACAGTAAAATGCTGAAAGAGCAGGGGTTCCTATGGCAATTCACTAGGTTTTTCTTGGTTGTTGCTGTATAAGGTTATACTGTATAACTTTACCCAATATGACTATAACTCCATCTACAAGCAGAAACAGTAATTTTAGCTATTTTTGTTTTGGACCCAAAAATAGGTTCATGATCACTTGAAGATGCAGTGTTGATTACTTAGAACGTGTCACTATGCTGTTAATAAACCTGGGTCCCTATGATTTGTTAATCTTTTACACTTAAGTATGGCACCAAGCCAGTCACACACAAAGCTTCAGAGCCATCGAAATATCTTCTTAACAATGTAACAAATTTAGGGTTGCAACCAGGGTGAAGCCTATCCCAGCAGTCAGCAAGCAAGAGGCAGGGTACAGCAGTCACACAGCACTGTTCACAAAAACAATAAAATAAATAAGAAAATGAAGTGCCATAATTGCCGATAAAAAGGCACCGTAAGACACGATGAAATAAACAGGTGTTTTAAAAATAACTGAATAATAATGATTCAATAAAATTCCCCGTAAACTGGGGAACAACTAACAAATTCTGAGCCTGTGAAGACAGCGAGCAGCAGTGTATTTTGTAAGAAGCTGAGATAAGAAAAAAAAACCCGGCTGTTTAGTGCTCTGTATGTAAATACAAGAATTTCCTGAAACATATTGGAACCAATGTAAAGACTATAAAATGTGAGTACGTGAGCTTGCATTTTATACAGCTTGGAGTAGTGAAAGAGATGATTATAATCCACGTCTAAATACTAAATATCATATCAGGTTTGGCTTTTGTCTGAAACCAGATGAAAAAATGATCAGAACTGTGTTGCACTGTGAGTCTCCCCCTCATTGGTATTCCAGGGACATCTAAGTACGGGAGGAACAGTTTTAAGAAACTCCCGTGTTTCTGAGAAAGTGTTGTTAATCACTGCATAAGAAGAAGTAAATCATTGAAGCCAATCTTCTTGAAAGATGCACATGGCATTTAGTCAGGCTTGTTTTACTCCCAAGTCTCTCTCTGATTGCATATCTGGGTGAATGAATAGCTACCTGACACTGTCAATCAGTTGCTGATGCTCCTCGGTGATCAGAATATCAGGCAGGGCCTCAGCCAGGCTCTCCACATCTCTCTCAGCAGCGTACTGCTTTAGCACCTCAAACAGCTGTTCCTTCACATCTGGCTCCTCTCCTAACACGTCCTCCACCTGACAGAGAAAGAAAAAAGGCATCATTAAATATGTTAAGTTTCAATTCAAAACATGCAGAAAAATGATAGAAAATTACTTTTTTATTGAACTCCATGGCCTTGTGGGCCCGGCTCTCCCTGACGCTATCCCCGCTCTGTGACAGCACCCTCATGCTGCTGCTCAGCCGCTTGGGTCGACGAGCCATGCTGAGCACACCCAAACGCAGAGGTCGTCCCTGAGCTGCTTTTATCATGGCGGCTGCTGTTTCGTGGTGCTTCACTGGAATGCCGTTGACCTCCATGACATAGTCCCCTGCCTTGAGGCCACTGCGGCCAGCTGGACCATTAGGCATGCAGTCCTCAACCATTAGAGGGCTGTCTCCCACAATGGTGAAGCCAAAACGGCCATCTGGGCCAGGGTTGATGTCAATCTGAGAGGGCAAAAAATGAATAAAGTTTGCCACCTTTGCACCGTCTTCACCATTGTAGAGCTAAATGTGGGTTATTGACTTTCAGCTGACCTGTTCAATCCGTGACACCACCCCGATGCTCGGTGGGACCGTCTTGAGGGTCTGAGCCAGAGCGATCAGCGCCGGTGTGCTGAGGTTGGTCACATCCTGGCCCTCTATGTCCACCACCTGGTCACCGGGCTGTAGGCCAGCCAGGTAGGCACTACTGCCTTCTACAACAGACAGGATATAGCTGGGCCCAGTGCCTCCAAGTCGGAAGCCAAATGCCTCTGGCCAGTTCTGATTGGTGGCTGGGAGGCCGAGGTCTGGATAACAGAGAGAGAAATAAAACTTGGAGAGATGCAAAGAAATAGCTCATTTATACATTTCTTGGGCGGAATTAGGTATTAACAGAGCAAAGCTTCAGACTCAAAGATGGTCATATCAATAGGCACTTTACGAAGGGGTGAAACCATCTCTGCTTTGCTGCTTATCGCATGTTCTGAGAGCATAAAAAGAGCATTGCTAATCTGGTCCAAGCTCCTAATACAGTGGAGGTGGTTGCGAGCTGTAGAATAGAGGTCAAACCGACTGTTTAAATGGGCCAACTGAGATATGGAGCTGCTTGTAGCTGTAGCAGCAGGTGCACTGGTCTATTTAATGAAACTGCAAAATTTCAAGGCACTCTCTCTGTTTTAGAAAGATTGACTTTTAATAAACCAAAGGAGGTTATTTATGCCTGCTGCTATCTAGCCCACATGTCAAACCAGCGGCCTTCCCCTGGTCACTGGCCTCATTAAGCTGCTGTAGGTCTCCCAGTAGAATGACTCGTCTTCCACAGCCATCCGAATGCATCGAAGATATATGTAGGACATTATTGGGACTGTTAAGTGCACTTTGATTTTACGTGCAGATGCTTTTATTTTGTTCCAAAATCTTTGTCTATGTTCTTGTCTTTTGCAGCATCCATATTTGTATTTGTATTACAGTGCTGCTTATTAGGACCAGCTAATTTGTACATAGTTGTCATGTATGTGGCCAAGATTGAAAACTTAGATGCAAGTTATTTGATCAAACAGTGATCAATCAATTTGCCAAGTCAAGCCAGTGCCGCTACTCCATGAAAAATATAAATTATGACATCATGGTCCCAAGGCAGAAAACCGGATAGGAAAACACATTAAAAAATATTTACCAATCGCAACAACCAGCACCAAAGAATTGTTTTTCTTCTTGCAAATGATTTGTCTTGTAAAAACACAGAAAAAAGAAAGAAAGAAAGAAAAAAGACTAATTAAAAAGCGCAAATTCTCTGCAAGCTTTTGTAAAGTAATCTGAAAATGTCAGACTCTACTTCAAAAGAAGACATAAAAAAAAACAAACAGATCTTACCAGAGCACAGGGATGAATATTCAGGGCGGTGAATATAATACATATATACAGACTCAAAAACCCACAGAGTTTGATCTCAGAAACAAACAGTAGCTGATTAAGGCTTTAAAACAGACTGGAAAATCGCTACTACTGAGATGTGAATCGTAATCTTCTCTCCCTGCAAGAACATAAGCAGCACTATCGAGACTTTCTTGTCCTCTTCTCTCCGGCTTGTGACACAGATACACATCTGAGCTCCAGGTCCTTTTAAAGCTTCCCTCTTTATCTGACTTCCACTAGATGAAACACCTCGGGAATAGCATAAAAATAATTATCATTCTGAGAAATAGACTTACAGAAATCTTTGGAGGCACTCCGAGTTCCTGACTTGCTCTGGCGCAGGGAGAAGCGGCCCTTTCTGCTCAGGAAACGCCTCATCCTTGCCCGGCTTGCGGCAGGGCACGTTCCAGCCAGCCTATCTTCACCCCCAGCTTGGGGGCCAATGCAGCCAAAGAGTGTCCCAGGACACCCTCACGCTGCTCCTCACCTCAGCTCACTACCTCCAAAGGCTTCTACCCACGTAAGTAAATCAAGTGTACCTGAGAGGTCACATTTGGAGATTACGTAGGCCAGTGCCTCCCCCTGTTCTCAGAGAAGTAGCAATCTGAGGCAGTGGTGGTGGAGGCTGGAGGAGAAGGGAGAGTGTCTGAAAGTCAGGTTCTCCATCCTGGGTGAAGCAGCCTCAGTCCAAACCCTGTGGCTGACGATCAGGAAACTGGGACATGCACACTTGGTCCTGAAATGGTTCTTTGCGAGAAAAGGTACAGCGAAGCCCCATTTTTCTATAAATACCTTTCTCTCTCTCACTCCCAGCCTCTCTCTGTCTCCCTCTGTAGCTCATGTGCATGAGGCCCTCTCAGAGGGCTGAGGAATGACCCAGAAACTGTAGAGTATGAGCCAGGGACACGTCTCTGATTATAGCATCTGTGCTAACCTTGCTACTGGAGCACTGGTTACAGAGATGGAGCCTACAGATAGGCTCAAGGTTATACACACATCAAATACAACAGTGGTTGTTTTTTTTTTTTGGCTAAGCCAATCATCCACAGTGAATTTGCCACAAGACCACAGGGCTAATGGATTAATAGATCCAGTTTGTCTCTGTAGGAATTGTGACAGAACAGCAGTGCTTTCATGTTCCTACAAAGGAGCTACAGCAGTGGATGCTGTGCTTTACCTGCCTGGTGTGTATGCTTTCAAAACAGGTAGGATTCCCAAGACGGCAGGTGGTGTTCACTCTACAGCCACATATACACTTCTACAACAAAGAAATAAGAACTAA
This sequence comes from Neolamprologus multifasciatus, assembly GCF_963576455.1. Taxonomy (NCBI): domain Eukaryota; kingdom Metazoa; phylum Chordata; class Actinopteri; order Cichliformes; family Cichlidae; genus Neolamprologus; species Neolamprologus multifasciatus. Next base: position 16,248,826 of record NC_140442.1, read on the forward strand.
TTTAAGACCATAAAGTAAAATGACCAACAACACATTATTTTAGTCAAGCAGCAAAGGCACAAAGTAAAAGCATCAGGAGTTTTTCCACTCAGAGAAAACATGACTGGAAAATAAAAACTGAAGTCAACTGTGTAAGAAAATAGCATTTATTTGATGCAAACTCTAGCTAATCTGATATTTTTACATCTATTAAACTTAGTGATTCATTGTGACTGACCAGCTCAGAACAGCCACACTGTTTTTCACACCTGACCGAGACATGAAGGAAGGAAAAACTGAAATTAAATGATGTCATTTTATGTAGAAAACAACTATTTTTATTTGCCGTACAAAAACTGCTAAAAAACTAGGCAACGACAAATGGCATGTTTCATTTATTTCATCAAAAACAAACATGCATTTGTGCATGCCTATCATTTTAAGATCCAAACGTTCCCAAATTAGACAAAACATTTAATGAAGAGAATAATGTTAGTAGATCGACCAACAAAAATGAGCTGTGTGATGAAGCAGTAGTCCTGTGGCACACTTGTGTACCGCATGAATCAAAAACACTTTGGCCTTAGTTTGGGTTTTTTTGTAAATTCACTTGAAGTGCAAATAAACTGTACAGTTACTGGCTACAAAGTCATAATCAAAGCCACAACAGTCTGTAGTTAGCATCGGCTTTGATCATACAACAACTGTTTGAAACTCCACCTCGTCTGGGGAGGTGATGACGTATTCCTCTTGCTGCTGCACCACTTGTACTCCTTCCTCCAATGTTTCCTCCGTGGTAACCATAGTAACAGTTCCCTCCGCTGTACCTGCCCTGGCCAGCAGTCTGCCATCACTGATGGCGGAGGCCAGTGTCATGGCCACCTGCTCGGTGAGGCTCTCGGGCGTGGCGATGGTGATGGTGTCGCCGCAGTCGGAGATGGACAGGCCTTCCTCGTTCTCGGCCACATTTCGCACGATGATCTGGTGGCTGCTTGCGCCACCCGCACTCTGCGATTGGCTGACGAGTCTCTGCACCACCTTCACGATGTGGTTTCCCATCTGGGAGGGACAGAGTTTGATGGCTTTTTTGTTTCATTTTGTTTTTTTAAAACACTATATGGGTTCAACTTGAATTTTAGCAAACAATGAGATTCACATATTCTGCAAAATGCTCCAACACACGTTCATATAATCCTTGTGAACCAACCTCATTTTGGCTGTCTTCAATGACTGTCACTTCTTGCTGCACTTCCTCCTCCGTTTGCGTCTGAATGATGGAAAAAGAACAAAGCAAATTAATACTCAGGATGTTTGTGTTTATTTAGACACTGTGGATGCATGCAAACAAATCATTTGAGTGGACTGCAAATGGACTTAAGGTATCTAACAGGACCACACAACGTCCTTCTCCAGAGTACAAGTCTAATTGGCCCTGATTTAGAGTCCACACAGTTGCTTTTAATCTACTGGCTGCTTTGAAATACACCTACGTTACAATTCCTGACAAAGTCATATCTGTTGCACATTTTATTATGCATTTCCAGTTCCTGCTCTCCCTATTTCAATCTTTCCACATATGGACACAAGGACAGGAGGTCCCCAAGTCCACAAAATCATAGGCCAAATATATGCGTTCATGAATTCTTACAAATGCTTCACAGCCTTAAGGCAGCTTGTACAGAAAAAAAATGCTTCAAACAGTGCTCAACAAAAGCCATATTAGTTTTTGCTGGTTTTCAAACTAAATTTCTCTGGTATGAATGGAAAATGCTCAAAGTACTAATTTGGTTTAAAAAAAAAAACTTTTGATTTTTTTGTTTAAAAAGTTAAAAGGAGTTTTCCTTTTGAAATTCAGACCTTTACAAACTGCCTCAGCATTAGTTCTGACTTTCCACTGAATACAAAATTGCTCTTTAAGTATTTCAACCCCATTCCAGTCATTCTGCAGTAACACATCTCTTTAAAACTAATGAAATATCACATACATCATTTTGCTGTGGTTCTGAAATCTCGTAATCTAGGCCCTAAACATGGCAAAGGAAATTGTTTGGCTGTAATCAGCGACCCAATCAGTTCCCTGCAGATATAATCATTTAGTACAACTTGAAGAGTGAAATTACACACTTCAGCTTGCACTTTAGTCGCTGATCTAAAAGAGAGAATAGCACCTGCTGTGACTGAACTCTGGACAGATTTGGCAACATGCTCCAAACTTTGAACCCCGCTCACAGCAACTGTTTAACAGCTTTGTGTTTTTTTCCTGCCCATCTAATAACTCTTATGCAAAGACTATGTTTTCTGTTAACCTGTAGTGCTAACCTTGATTATATACTCTTGTGTGTCTGCCACCACTGAGGAGAACTCCACCAACACAGCGTTAGGATCGTCTGAGATGATGGCTGTTGCATCGGGACTGTCCAGTGTTGTCTGTCCTTCTGTTAAAACAACCTGCTGCTCACAGGCGTCATCCTTATGGCAGCCGCCTGGTATAAATACAGGTTGTGTTAACTGGGCTGTTTGCATCTGTGCTGCCAGTACATAAGTCAGTTAGGCTTTGTGTGTCGTCCTGACCTTTAGCGCGCATGTGCCGATTGAGAGTCCCGTGCTCAGCAAAGCCCCGTGCACACTTTGGGCACTTGAAAGGCTTCTCGCCAGTGTGATGGCGGATGTGTCGTACCAGAGAGCCTTTCTCTCTGAAGCCCCTCGAGCAAAACTGACACACATACGGTCTTACATCACCATGAGTCCGCTGGTGCACTTGCAAGGCATTCTGAGAAAGAGAAGAAAATCTGTTAGACTGGAGTGAAATCCCCCCTGCCATTAGTTCAAGAATTTTTTTTTAATGAATTACCTTGGTTTTGTATGCCTTGTTGCATCTGGTACAGTGGTAAGGTCTCTCATCCGAGTGTGCCCTCATGTGTTCCCGTACATGGCCGATGGTTTTGTAGAGCTTGCCACACTCGCCGCACTTGTATCTCCTCTCGTTGACATGGACTTCCATGTGTTTCTTCAGCAAGTAACCAGTTAGAAACTCTTTATGGCACAGTGTACACTTGAAGGGCTTATAACCTGCATAAAGAGGAAGGGGAACACAAGAACAAAACATCTTTTACCACAAGTGGCACCTATAAAGCAAGAAGGTCAGAACTGAGACAGCAAAAGACTGAATCCAGCACACTTGGCATGACTTTGTAGAGTGTAAATAACAATAGAGAAATCAGCAGCGACTTTCTCTATTTCTCTGTATTTGGCAACAGGACCAACTATGTTTGAAGTTAGTAAGATCGAGTCACACGATGAGAGTTAATTTCAAGCCAGAGGTCTGTATAATAGTCAATTTTATAGCATTCTTACTGTGAAAGAGATTATCCATAAACCAAAGAGATGGAAGATGGTTAAACCAAGGAGAAGTGTTTTGTTATTGTTGTTAGAACGGCTCGTGTTTTTGGTAATGGCTGCAAGCTAAATGTGGGAAAAGAGACATATTGTCAAAATTGCACTTAATTCTTCAGGCGCTTTCAGGCTGTTCCTTTTTTTAACAGATGCGTTACTTAAAATTTAAAAAAATACTTCTTTAAATTTAAACAAAGGAAAAGGTTAATGCATTGTAAATGATTCATAAACTAAAATATTTTTGAGACCTAAGGTTTTCTTTTAATGAATCAAAAAGTCTGATGTTTTTGTTTGTGTTGTGCCAAAAAAAAAAAAACAAAAAAAAAAACATGACAAGGACGAGGGAAGTCTCTGGTGACTAAAAAATCTCATTAACCCTAATGAAAAAATTACAGGTTAAATAAAATTACGAAAGTATAGCTAACAAAGTTGAGCAAGCAACCAAAAGACGTGTGAATGACAGAGTGGACCCCAAGTCATTCGCAACATTTTGCTCTCCCCACTTTCCCCATCTACTCTACTGTCCTGTGAAAATAAAGGCCTAATAATTAAAACATAAATAAATTACTTATTTATCTATATTTTTTTAAACAAAATTCTGGCACCAGTATAATGGGTGTGGTTAAACGTAGCAAGAATATTAAGCATATATTTAAGATCCACTGGAAAGTGACAAACATTCTTTAATAATGAAGTCATATTTTTAGCTAACGTTAGCAGTGCTAGAGTCAGCAACCTTCAGTCCTTGCTGTTTAACATCCACACGCCCGTGAAGAATGTGATTCCTGTAGTCAAGTGGTTTCATACCAGTTTACTCTGACACAGCCTCCATACAACCATTAATTGATGAAGTCGCAGTGCTGGGTAGAGACTTACCTAAATGGCCCTTAACATGAAAGCGGAAATAATTCAAGCCCTTGAAGGAGCGGTTACAGTGTGGACAAGTGTGCAGTTTTGATGATGTCCGATCACCACTGTCACCCGTTTCCTACAAAACAAAAACCACAGAAAACTTAAAATGCACCAGAAAGAAAATACAATAGTGTCTCGTGATGACGAACCTTGACTTTTAACAAAATAACGAAGCGTACCATTTCCCGGTCTGGTGAATGTATATGCTGTGTCAATTCAAGCTCCCAGTACTTACCTCCTCCATCTCCACAAACTCCTCTTTAACTTGGATCTCAATGACGCCTCCGTCGGCTTCAGGGTGGTCTGAAACAACTTTATTTATCTCCTCAGTTGAATGTGGGGTCTCTGTCTCTTCAACTACAGTCTCCTCTGTCCCCAGTGCAATGCCAGAGTTGATGATGGCCTGACAGATGAGATTGTCACCTGCTGCTGCAGCAGCCGCCAGAGCTTCTGCCTGAGACTGCTCCACCACCACCTGCCATGAGACAGAGCGACAGCACAGACAAGGAAAGAATGACAGGCTTTAAACTAGAGAGCATGAGTCATAACACAATCTGTGCTAATTTCATTTGACTATCCTGCAGCTGACTGTTGCCTCTCACCAGTCACTGCAGCCCGGAGAATAGCTGGTGAGCATTTGTAGACAAGTCTGTCTCTTACATGCAAACTAAAGGCGATGGCAGCGATATGCTAGCAACCAAAAAAATCACGAAGAGGTTTCTGCCAACTGATCGAGGAATACACATTGTTTTCCCCAGGGAGAGATGAGTCGCTATGAGAAAACCAGTGTCACTGGCTGGTCTCTAGGCTCGTGTGACTGGGGCTTTAGCAATGATTTTCCAAGCAATTGTCATCAAGCTGCAGTCACCCCATGCAACCGGTCAGTGAACTTATTTTTCCCCTCATGACCAGCAGTTGCCAGATGGTCACTGACCTGTGTGACTCAGGCCTTATTCACTTAATCCTACATTTTCACCTTGCTTGTTACACCCCAGTTAATTTCACATGGCTACCAGTCACACATCTGCAAAACCTCAATAGTACCAACACTGCCAACTAGTGTATCTGCAGTGTAATTACAGAGGGGTGCAGATATTGTTAAGCATGTTAGATATAAGTGGGATAAACTGATTTCATTTTTACAGGAAAGCTCTCTATAGTAAGCTGGAGCACTGTGAGAAATGTTACATTTGAACAAATAGAAAACTACATCAAAGAAGTTCCAGAAATTATGAATGCTGGCAATCATCTCTTTGATTTGAAAAAAGAATCTGTGTAACTCTACTTTAAACTGCCTCAAAAAAATCTCGTGCAAAAATGCACCAAATAACTTTAAAAGAGAGGATTCAGTATGTTTTATGTGTGCATTTTAGTAAGATTTTAAAAATAGTGTTTGAATCTTCATCCTAACCTGTTGCTCCTGTGTAGTTCCATCAACCTCCATTGTAAAGTGGACCTGATGGAGAACCTCTTGGGAACCAGACTCTACCACACTGACCACAGCGGTCTCAGCCTCCACCATTTCCTGCTCCACCGGCTGCTGCTCCTCCACAACTACAACCTCTTGCTGGGCAGCCACTGCAGCTTGATCAGCGTCGATTCCTGAACAAATCGCAAAGAATCAGCAAATCTTCAAACTGAGGCATAATGCGCTATAAATTAAACTGACTATACATCCATAAAGACGACTTGTTAGTTTTTAGCTAGTTTCTTAAGAACAAATACACAAAGACAGGAGCTAAATCCAACCTTTCTGCACTCCATCCTTGCTGACCAGGATTTCCTTGTACTGAACAAAGCGGATCTTTTCTGTGCATGGTGTGAGAGCTTTGAGGTGCCTGGTGAGAGCACCGGATTCTCTGAAAGCCTGGCCACACAGGGTACATCGATACGGCCGCTCATCTGCAAGAGAAAAGATGTCATTTAAAATATAGTTAGGTCATTTTCACGAGATGACGTCGGAGTGAAATAAATAGGTCGCGTGTGACGTCGGTTTTCTCGTCGTACCGGTGTGGCGACGGTTGTGACGAATCAGGGAACCTTTTGTTCGAAACGACGTTCCACAAAGGTCACATGAGAAGTTTTTCTGGTCACTGTGAGTTTTCATGTGCGTTCTCAAGATATTGGTCTGAGAAGAAGAAGAAAAAATGAATAAATCAGACAAGCCAAATTAGCAACATAAACTCCTAATAACCATTGTGTTTACATTTTCCAATTAAAATAAATGCAAACTCACAGTTTTAAATGTTTTTTTACAAAGGTGGCAAATGTAACGTCCCTCTGTGTTGACTTTATACATGAGCTTGTCACTGTCGCCACTGTCAGATACGACTCCCTCTGTTTCATCTGACTGGTCAGACACTTTAAGGGAAGCAGTTTTCTTCCTGCGCCCTCGACCTAACTGAGTGTCGCTTACATCTGTGAGGATAAAAAAGAAAAAAAAATCCAAAGTAATAATTCAATCTGAAATCTAATAAAAAGCTTAAAACAATGTTAACTTGAGCTGAAGAGACTTGTCACTAACATACTGAACATTGTCTCATCTCAGCCTCTTGAGATTTAGATTAATGCTGGGATTAAACACACATTGAGAAAAATACAATGTGGGAAATGCAGGAAAATACAAGCCAAATTCAAAAAGATGGGCCATTGTGTAAACTGTAAATATAAACAGAATCCATTTCTAAATCTCATAAACCCTGAATTTATTCACAATAGAACATAAAAAAAACATTTAATGTTTAAACTGATACCAGGCCCTCAGGAATTAAAAACAGACACGGCCAAAGCTCATTTAAAATGGATTTGAGGCAAAGCGAAAAACAGATCTGTGGTCAAATAAAGTCAAAATCTGAAATTCTTTTTGGAAAAGATGGATGCAGTGTCCTCTGGATTAAAGACAGAGAGACCATGGGATTGTCATCTGCGCTAAGGTCAAAAGCCTGCATCTCTGATGTTATGAGTGTGCACTAATATTTATGTAATTACAAGCTTGGGCATCTGGAAAGGCCTCATTAATGCTTTTTCATAAAATATGGGTTTAAGAGATTTGAAAATCATTAAATTCTGTTTATTTATTTTTACAAATATAAATATTTGTAATTTTAAATTTTTTAAATTTGTATTATGAGGTCTATCATTGCATTAGCTACACGGCTAACAGGGGAATAGATTTTGCTGATTTGACTCACCGTTGGTAGTCTTCACTGCCTCTGCTGAAGATGCTCCTTCAGCCGTTTTCACCTCTGAAGAAGAACTTCCATTGACCGCAGCAACCTGTGAAATTTTTACAGCATTCAACCTGATGTGACTCAGTAAAAACCCTCCGATTTTAGAGTGCTCCCCGAAAACCCACATCACACTTTATACCTCTGGGCTGCCATCGAGGCTGCTGGCGTCCCGTGCCTCCACACGTTTGCAGTGGTGTAACTTGTGCTGGATGAAAGCCTCCAATGTGGAAAACTCGGACTGACAGCGTCCGCACTTGTGTACATCTTCATCTAAAAAGCACAGAAACAAGCCCTTACAGTGTGCGGCAACCTCACCTGTTTTTGCAGTAAGCCATCACCTGTCTGCTGTAAAGTTTTCCCAAATACTGGCTGGACTTCTAACGTGGACAACGCTGAGGCGAGGTCGCAAACAAGCTAATCTTGCTAACGGCAGCTAGCAACATTTGAAGATGAAGGAAGTTAGGCCCAAACACAATAATCAATAAACAGTTCAGATCTGCTTTAGCTGCTATGAGGACTCACCTTCGTCTCCCAGCGTGGTTTGAATGGTGATCGTCTCATTGCCGTTCTTCGTTTGCTCCCGCTCACTTTCTGCCGTATGATTATTTTCCACACTCATGTCGTTTGAATCCTCCGTCTCTGTCGCAACGCTGCAAAAGGGAGGAAAACATGGCGGATTTACGACCCCGTAGTCATAACAACAAAGAGCGCGTGCGTATGTCTTCTCGCGGACAGAAAGGCGAAAATTCATTATGTTGAAAATGCATGTTTACATACACATAATACAGGCAGCTCCCATTCAGCTCAGTACATTTAATATAAGATTTATTAGGAAAGAATTCACAATATTTTTATTTCTATTTTTCCTTCATATATGCGCAGTTGAAATGACGTGTGACGGGTAAATAATATATAGAGACATTTCTAGAAGAAAACAAACTATCTGGCGCTCGCTGTATACATGTATGTCTTTACAAACCACTGGGAAATCCCACAAACCGGTGGCAATAATACATGTGAGGAGTGCTCCTTTACACCCACACTCTTAAACGAGTTAATCCCAAATGAGTTAAACTTAAAGGAGTGAGGAAAACAACGGTTTCTGTTATGCTCCAGTTGGTATTTTTCCTGGTATGGTTAGAGCTAACTGCTGAGTGAAAAGTAACTTTAAATCACTTCTAAGTTGTAATACCTATCTTCTTCTTCTTTTTTTAAATGCCAGAGCTAAATCGACATTTTAAATCATCCTCTCAAAATTTCAGATTATTATGTTAGAATGTCAGTTTACTGAGTATCTTGAAAATGTATGATACATAACATATGGACAGGAAACAAAAATCTTCAGCAGAAACATGTTCCCACTGCTGAAGAAAACAGTTTTTTGCTATTTGTAAGACAAACTTTAGATATATTGCAAATTTTAAAATTTCATAAATAACTCGAAATCTTAAGATACTTAGTAAGTGGAAATATGTAACTTGAAAGTTTGAGACAATAACTCAAAATTTCGACCCAGCTCTGCCTGACTTTTTTTTTTTTTTTTTTTTTTTTACAGTGGCAGAAATAAACTTCCATATCCATGTAACAAGTGTGTAGTCTGAGATCATGCTGGCTGTAGTTGCTCAAGGCCCATGGCATTGCACTTAATGCAAGGGAGACTTCTTCAAGAGGTCTAATTTTATGAACTTACATTTGTATTGATTTAAATGGAGAAGGAACAAACTCTTGTCCCTGCTTCACATCTCCTGTTTCAATGCTTCATTGCTTTATGTTACAGTCATTTCATATTTACACAGATACCTTTATGAGTCATGAGTAGCAACACTAAGCAGTACAAAAATAAGACTTTGGCAAATGTACTGGTGATCTTTTACCCTTAAATGACCTTGGAGTGGGGGGTCATTTAAGGGTCAAATGGTTTTACGCTTTAAAGAAAACATTCGTAGAAAAAGATAATTGCGGGTATCAGTGTTTTGGCTTCGTAAAACAATATAATTTATGTATTTATTCACATAGGTATACAGTTGACAATTCTAAGGTTTGTGTCCGTGTTTCTCCCTGCTATTCGCGACATAATGAGTAAACTTTACGGCAGTAAATATGGCTTCTCATTTCAGCGGTGTGCTGCAGCTGACAGACCTCGATGATTTTATAACTCCTTCTCAGGCAGGTTTTGTAACACTCGTGTAACATCTTATAATATCATATGTACTTTTGTGGGACATCGCTAACGTGTGATTAGCTTTACGTGTATGGATAAAAATATAATACTAATTGAAGAAAACCTACCCAAGTGGCTAGCATATCTAACCGTAACTGTTCTTATCTGTTGTGAGTTGACATGGAGTAGTTTTCGAACAAAGTTCGCCATATTACGATATTTATAAATTGGAGTAAGTTTGTCCCAGTTTTTTTTTTTTTTTAAGTTTGTCTCAGTTTGTAAAATCCGTGAACTTTAAAGTGACGAGACGGATGTTGCGCAGTTAGCTTACTGCTAGCTATAGCGATCATGATGCAAGAATGACGAACTGTTGGAAACAAGGCTTTGCTTGTTTAAGTCTTTTAAAAAGAGCTTATCGCGCTCGCTAGCAATGCTTTTGTGTTTTATGTCCTATCATATCCTTTTTCCTGTGTTGTTTTAGTTTTCTTTGGTGCCTCTGGGCGTTGTCATAAATTGTTTTCTATTGTACATGAATGGAAAGGCAGTTGATCGAGATGGCATTTCATTCCTCCATAGGTGAACCTTTTAACCAGATTAAGCTGATGAGCCACACCATGAAGATATGAAAAAAAGGCGTGGAAGTTAGGTTAAGAAGACCTAAGGTGAAGGTGACCAATCAGTGAGCAGCAGTATGTGTTTCAGTATGTTGCTCCGAGAAGGAGCAATGTTTGCTTTGAGAGTGTTGATAGAGAAGGTCTGAAGGTGTTGCACTGTGTCTTTGTGGAACCAGAGAAAGCAGGAATGAGGAAAAGAGGTAGACCTTAGTGAGATTCATGGATGTAGTGAAAAAGGACATGCAGAGAGTTGGTGTGACAGGAGGGGATACTAGGGCCAGGTGATGGAAGATGATCCACCGTGGCAAACCCCAAAATTGAGAACAATAAAAGAATTAAAAGAACATTGTGTATGGATTTAGCGTTTTAAAAATTGCTAATTTCTTTTAAAAATTTGCTTATGTCGACTTTTTTCTGCAGGAATGTGTTAAGCCTGTCAAATTAGAGAAGAAACAAGGTAAATCTGTGGCCAAAATACAGATAGAAGATGATGGCAGTTATGTACAAGTCAACAAGGTGGGTTTAAAGGCTTGAGTTTGAGTTGTTGAATTTCAGGTATTGCACCGCCCCATATTTTGAGTTCATCAAATGTGTTTTTAGGATGGTGGGAAGCAGAAGTTGGAGAAAGCAAAGATCACACTGAACGACTGTTTGGCCTGCAGTGGCTGTATCACCTCAGCTGAGAGTGTCCTCATCACACAGCAAAGCCATGAAGAGCTCTTCAAAGTGCTCCATAGGAACAAGGTAGAGTTACGTCGTCTGAATGCTACTTACATGAGACTAATAATTTAGCCTGGCATCATTTTCACCTGTGAATCATTTCAACTTCAGGCCAATGAGACAGAGCAAAAGATTGTGGTGGTGTCAGTGTCACCACAGGCCAGAGCCTCCCTGGCAGCACATTATAACCTGAGCAGTAGTGAGGCAGGCAGGAGGCTTACCTCGTTCTTCAAAGGCCTTGGTGAGTGTAAATATGCATTCAAACAATGGGCTGATTTAGGTTGACATAGTCACCTCTGAAAATTGTTGTTGTTACTGTTGTTGCAGGAGTTCATCATGTGTTTGATACCAGCTTCAGTCGGACCTTTAGTCTGCTGGAAAGTCAGAGAGAGTTTGTGGAGCGTTTCCAAAGGAAGGAACAGGATAGTAAGGCCCTGCCCATGCTAACGTCAGCCTGTCCAGGTATTCCACCAGAAACACAAAGTAAAATTAGTGCTGTTGGAGGGTCCCGCCTTTTTCACGTCATCCTTGTTTGTCTTTTATCGTTTACTGTCCTTGTGTAAAAAAATGTTCCACTCTCACAAAGAAAGATAGAATGTTTAAAATTTTATTAGCTACTTGGTATATTTATTGATTTGATCAAAGGTTAAATTAACAGAAGTCAGTCCTCCATTGTCAAATAATATTTAGTAATCCAGTATGTAGTTGGGCTAGTTAACAGTGATGGGCCACATAACTGACATAATACTGTGTAGAAGTCTTGGGCCACCCTTCATTTCTTTACATTTTGCTAGAAAAATGGTGGAAATAGATGGAGTGATTTATTGAAATGTGCAAAATGAAACTGAAATAGAGTAGATAATGGGTAAACAGAGTTTGTACAATTCTAACAAGCTTGAAAGTCAATAATTAGTCTGACCAACTTTATTTTTCAACCCAGCCTGGACTCTCTTAGGCAAGTGTCTGTCTTTTGTTCAGGGTGGATCTGTTATGCAGAGAAGACTCATGGGGAGTATATTCTTCCATTTATTAGTACCACTCGCTCCCCCCAGCAGATGATGGGATCTTTGGTCAAAAGCTATTTTGCTGAACGACAGGTGAGCTTTGTATTTGTTGAGGAGTGGTGTAAATATACACAGTTCAAAAGTCTCAAAAAGAGAGGCTGCTGAAATGTGTGTTCCATGTATTTTTAGGAGCTGAGTCCTCAGCAGATCTACCATGTGGCAGTAATGCCTTGCTTTGACAAGAAACTTGAGGCTTCACGGTCAGACTTCTACCTGCCCGACGCTGAGACCCGTGAAGTGGATTGTGTCATCACGTCTGGTACAGTGATTACTCCTATAGTGGTCTTTGTGCATATGGACTCGCATTATCGTCTGTCTTATTTTTCCTACCTATTAAAGGGGAGGTTCTGAAAATGCTGGAGGAGGAAAATGTGTCCCTTAATGATCTGGAGTCTGCTGCCCCAGATGCAATGTACGTTCCTTTTCATTTTGCATCTTTTTTTAAATTTGATAATTCACTCACATAAAGTAATTATACAATTCTACCTGCATAGCTAGACTCATTCCCTATTCATTTATTTTTTTCTCGCAGGTTCAGCAGTTTCTGTGGAGATGAGTTCCTGAGTCATGCTGGGGGTGGATCAGGAGGTTACCTGCATCACGTTTTTACATATGCTGCCAAGCACCTTTTCGGAGAGGAGGTGAAGAATCTTACCTACAAGACCCTCAGGTGAGCATGTCGCCTCTTCTTAAAGCAGCCGAAGCGCTTCACGGTGGTGTGATGTGTCCTGGAACAGCCAAGCTCGAAACCAAATATAAATGAGGACACATTCTGTGCTCGTGATGCACATTCACAGTAGCTAGATCATCTCAAAGTAACACTACTCATGAGACTGATTATGCCACTCCACCATGTCAGGGTAATGTTCAGTTTCTGTTGATTTATATGATGCAAGAAAAAGACACGATCACTCTTTGCCACAGGAATAAAGACTTCCAGGAGGTGAGTCTAGAGAAAGATGGCGTTGTCCTGCTGTGCTTTGCATCAGCCTACGGCTTCCGCAACATTCAGAACCTGGTGCAAAAACTCAAGAGGGGAAAGTCGCCTTACCACTTTGTTGAAGTTATGGCCTGCCCATCAGGTGAGGTGAAAAATGCAGATGTTCAACTTTCCAGATACCTTTTTTTTTCCATGTGAGCCATTGAACTTTTGAACTATTAGAATAGGAGGTTACCCACATAAGAGACTGAATTGTTACCTCAGCACTATCATTTTTACATGCAAATTAGCCATGCTAAGCGATAAGCTGGTCAGAATGTGTTAAAAAATGGCATCGCTACATATAAATGGACATGAAATTGTAAGATGCAGCATTTAGTCACATCTGTGAAGTGAATAGTACAACATGCATGCATTACATCGTCAGGGGAATAGCCAACAAGCAGAAAGTCCACAATAGTCACATCAGCTTGCCGTTTGTTATTTAATGTTAGCAGATATAATGTTTGTCTTTACCTCTTGTTCAGGATGCCTGAATGGCGGCGGGCAGGTGAAGCCCTCGAATGGCCAAAACCAGAAGGAGTTGCTCCAGAAAGTTGAGGATCTCTACAAAGCAGAGCGCCCCCTGTTGCCAGAAGATGACGCTCGCGTAGCTGAATTGTACCAGTCCTGGCTCAACAGTGTAGGAGATGAAAGAGCCAAAGAGCTGTTACACACACAATACCACACTGTGGAAAAAATGACCAATGGTCTCGCTATGAAGTGGTGATACATGTTTTTTGTTGTCCAGCAGAGTGTTTCTGCAGAGTTTTATTTTGCACAAATTTTGGACAGGCTGTGTCTACAGATCGTCCAAATATATAATATGTTTGATAATACCTCTTTGTAAAACACTTTTCTCACCTAAAAGCTTTATGCCAGAGGGGTATACAATGAAGGAAGACCAACACAGTCAGGCTGTCTCTTCCTTAGCTGCCTTGACAAAACCTAAAACCAGAGTCAGCGATAATGGAGGTGGTTATCGAGTTTCTCTGTTAAACCGGCATTTCTGCTTCAGGTTCTATGTACACTCACATTAAAAAATGAGCATTTCACACATCACACGACTCCTCTTGCACACAAAATGATCCCTATGAGTGTCATCCAATTCTAATCAGAGATGATGCTTTACAGCTGGGCTTCATTTGTGATGTTAGTAAGATACAGCTTAATAACGTGCACATATGTAAGGCATCACGAGCACCAGCAGAGAATCTGTATTGCATTTAAAGATAAAAATGTGCCATTTAACCTGCTTTTAAACACTGAAGGTAACCTGCTACCGAACAGGTTCAGCAAAAGTCATCCCAGTGATTTAGCCACTGGGCCACCTTTGTGCTGCTGAAAACTTTGGTATAAAGTTGACACAGCCAACAAGCTCATATATTCTTAGTAAATATGTGAAAACCTGTTAAAATGTAAGCAAAATGTATTCATTGATTTGATCGTTATGTGTGTACACATTTTGAAAATAAACATTAATTAATTATAGCTGTGTGTTTTATAAGTTACTGAAAAAAGAACAGTGTCCTGAATATGGATTGAGACCGATGTTTTATTAAATAATTTTTTGACTCCCATATACAGCTTTTAGGCTCTTGTATTTTGTGCATGTAATCTTTGGGATGAAAATCAGCAATTTACATTCATAGTGATGTACACTGCATGTATTTTTCTACCCTATACCACTTTACCTTGTGCTCACTATTTTGGGACAGGTATCGAATATGTTAGAGTCTAAATGACAAACAAATTCACTTAAATTAAGGTAAATTAGATCTGAAGCTTTCACTTGCAAAATTAAGAGGACAAAGACACTGGAAAAAATATATATACACACATACATCATCTCTAAACTGACCAAAAAAGTTAAATGAGAGAACTGTAGCAATGTTACCAGCCAGAAAAATGTCTTTAAAAAAAAGTAAATATCAAAGCAATGAAAGTTTCAAATGCATACAAATAATAATGAACTGAAGGTTACATTTCTTCCAAAACCAGTTATTTGAATCAATAAATACACAAAATGTAATCTTGACAGTTTTACTGAAAATTGGTATTAACAGACATTAACTGGTGCAGTTAGTGTGTAAGAGACTGGGAGACCGGCCTCTAAATTAATTTGTTTCTGAGGAATATTTAATGACAGCAGCTTTATACTGCATTTTAAATGCAAAGAGGGGTTTCCACTTGATGGTTAACCAGCACTCAGGGGTGTATTGGTCAGATTTTGTTTTAAAGCAACAAAACAATGCACTCTACAGGTCTTGTGTCTCGCTGCATTCAGTTTTTACCCTCATCCTCATTCTGTTAGCTCTGGTTAACTGATTTACATACTACTGCTGAGGCCTGTGAAAGTGGACTTCAAGGTCTGAGGAGCCCCCATTCCAGAGCCAGCATGGCGTGAGGAGGAAGTCTCTCCTTGGGCTTCTTGAATTTGTCCTTCTCTTTTCGCAGGATCCTCAGCACCTCTATAGGGTCAGTCTTCCCCGTGAACTTCTGCACTGCTTCCTCCCTGCAGTAAAAAAAGATTTGAAAAGGAAGAAACACAACTGATGCACTACTACATTACACTATAGTACAAAATAAAAATATTTGAAAAAACTAACGGCTTCCCTCTAGTTCAGTCCAGGTTTTAAAAACAGTTGACCACAAACTGATTCGAGCATAGTGAATAACACACGGTTACTGAGCGTTTCTTGTTTTTCAGCCGTACGTAAAGTGTTGTGCAAGTCTTGAGTCACCCTTTTGCTTCCAAGGAATCAAACTTGTAACGTTTTAAAGTGGTCTTGTGCAAAATAGTGGGAATCATTTTCAAATTAATGTTTTTTTATTGTTATTGTTTATTCAGCCACTTAACACGGACCTATGAATCATTCGAGCATAAACAACGAATCCAACTCAAGTGATGAACCGGTGTTGTGACAAATTAACAAAGAACCTATTTTAAACAGTATCTTTAGTCACTTTGTTTCTAGCAGCCTGTAACAAAAACACGTAATTTGTTACAGTTGCATCTATGAAAAATACCAAAGATAATACAGTTTGACTGACAAAAATAGTCAGTCAAATATATATATATATATATATATATATATATATATAGATATATAGCAGATGAACACCATCTGAAAGTCATGCCATTAACAAATAGGAAAATCTGTTCAGCCGCAGGAAGTGGAAGGGTGACTGTTAAGAAGCAATTTTTAAGGACAGGTAGGCAAAGCTGAGGTATGCCAAATTACGCAAGATCAGTGCAATGTGGAAACGACACTGTCAATGCAGTAAAAGCACACTTGGATAGAAAAACAAACAGTGAAACACTATTAGTCATGGACTGGCCTCCCCAGAGGCTGGACTGCAATATTTTTGAAGCAGTGTGGGATCATCTGGACAGAAAACAGAACAAAAAGCAGCCATGATCCCAAAAAAAAGAGCTTTGAAGCTAATTCAAGAAGTCTGGAGGACTTTTCCTGAAGACTACTTAAAGAAATGATGAGAAAGCCTCTCTAAGAGAGTTCAGGCTGTATTAAAGAATATAGGTGGTCATATTAAATATTAACTTTAAAGCTTGTTAGAATTGTACAGAATATGTTTTTGTCTTATATACTTTTATTTCCATGTATATGTTTGTAGCTGTTTCAATGAATCCCTCCACCCATTTCCCATTTTCTGAGCAAAATATAAACAAAGATGAATCGTGACTAGAAAATGTATCTAATCTGTTTGTAAGGGGTAGCCAATCAGAAGAAAGTTAGTTACAGTAGTAGGAGGCAGTTCCAAGAGCCATTATAACATAAACAAGGGTTATTTTAAACTGTGAATGATGCAAAGCTGGTAAAGCACAGAGCTGGAAATGGCCCAAAGGGTTTCCCTCAAAGGGAGTTTTTGTTTCTGGAACAGGAAATAAAGGTTGCTTATAGTGACTAACTTGATTTTAAAGTAATTGTGTTTCACCTGACCCATCACTCTATATATGCTATACATAAACATCCAGACTCACGAGACACGAAGAAAAGGGTTGTATTCGAATTCTTCCAACAGTGTAGATGGCACTGTGGGTTTGTCATCATCATCTCTTGCCTGCAGAGACAGTAAACACTTTAAGAAACCTGGTATAAACATATTTAAATGTATTTAAAGATTAAGGCTTGGACTATTCTCTGTGCAGCAAAAGCCTGTAATAGATTACTTATCTGTGCAACAGACCACCATTGTCTGATATTTAAAAAACAAGATATTTAAAAAACAACAACAACAATGATCTAACTGAAATGCCTTTAACACACTGGAAATAGTCGTGGACCACCTACTGTGTAATCTGTATATATTTGAGCTATTTTTAACAAACTGGAAAGTATCAGGAGACAGGCTAACACCAGAGAAAACTGCAAGCCTTATTCTTGTAGCAGCTTCCTGTATTATGCTCACCCTGGCCCAGCTCAGCATCTCCTTAACCTTTTCATTTTCTGGCTCCACCAGCATGGCAAACTTCAAGTTCTTTATGGTGTACTCGTGCCCACAAAACACCTTCTAAAAGACGAACAAAGCCTCATTTAAAGTAGGGATTAGCTCACAGCACAGCTTCAGTATCTTTACTCATTCTGGGCTTTGTGCCATTTGACAGTTTGTACTATGAAGGGTGAAAAGAGAGCCAGTCCTGCCCTCAATTCACCGATTGTTGTGGAGTGATGATTCACTATAGTGACTTAGACTTATCTGAGGTCATGCTAGCTGTTGTTAACCCTGTAGAGGTCGTACACACACGCATACACAAACAGTTAGTATTTCTTATTTCCACTAACCGTGTCTTGAGGTAGGGAACCAAGCACCTGGGTGAGGTTGTGGTACATCTGCTCTGCTGTACCCTCAAGGAACCGTCCACATCCACCAATAAACAACGTATCCCCTAGCAACCCAAAGAAAGGACAAGGGGATGTCACAGGAGGCAGTGGTCAGTTTTTGTCATCGCACACAACATGGACAACTCATATCTCTAGCCACTCAGAATTCAGTTATTAAGATTATTTGCCTGAAGACACAACAGTTGCAATATGAAGTGAGTCATTTTTTTGCCTTTACTGTACAGTCAGAAGCGGTATGGCGAAATCTACTAGTGTCTTGGATTTCAACCGATGCACTGATTCTTTATGTGTACAGAAAAAGACCTGTGAACACAGCAGGGGCGTCAGTGCACTCATCCTCCCAAACAAAGTAGCACATGTGACCAGAGGTATGGCAGGGAGTAAACAGGCACCTCACATTGATGGAGCTAAACTGCAGATGAAGAAAAGGACAACGAGGCAAAAAAAACCAAAAAACAATCAGAACTCGAAAAGACAACGGGTTTGTAAAATTTCAAAACGCAGCTAAACAGCATCTTCATCGAGCTCCTGTAGGCGCTTTGTAGACACCTTCAGTTCCTGCGCATTTGTCACTTTATCCGTCAGACCCCCGATTCGATCGTCTCCCCCGTACACCCTCAGGCCAGGGACCTCCTTCACCAGAGCCTCATTCCCACGAGCGTGGTCCCTAGTAAGCAGAGGCACCAGATTACTCCATTAGCCTCAATTTGACTGAGATGCTTTGCAGTGTTGTTACCTGACACGAAACGCTCCTCTTACCAGTGATGGTGTGTGGTGAGAACAGCTATCAAGGAGACGCCTTCTCGTTTCACTATTTCTAGCAGCTGTGGGGGAAAAAATCATCCAGTCTCTTTTAAAGCAAAACAGCCAAACAGTCCTCAGGTGCAGCTTCTTTGTCCTATGATTGTTTTAGCTTCAAAAAAGTGTAATAGTAGGAGAATGTAAAAGGTGCATTAAATGATGAGGAAAGCAAACATTTATTGCAGCCCTAAAATTCTTCTTCTTTTGTTGGCTCATATTTAAACGGATCCACCTTCCCTTCTTTTGCCCCTTGCAGATTCACACCTGTCGCCCTCTCATTCACACACATGTATTCTGTTTTGCTTCACTCTTACTACAAATCACAGTGTCTGCTGCAAACATGATAGTCCCCACAGAGACTCTTGCCTGATCATCATCATAGCAAACACACCTCACCACCATCTCGCTGTCCTCATACAGGTCCTGCATCACCCTACTTCTCTGTCACTCCTCACTTCCTCATACTGACTTCCAGAGTGTGTCTCTTTGCACCCTATCATGCGCTCTCTGGAGACAGTGCAATTCCTTTTGACCTCTGTATACCTCTGACCTCTCCATAAACACTCTCAAAGCAAGTATGGTATTTGTAGTGCACTTTCTCTACAGTATCTATGAATATTGCTTATTGCTTTTTAAATTTTCCTTATTTTTAACAAACCAGTCTTCGATTTTTCACTGAATCAATTTTTAAACCGTTGCCTTGTTTTGTTAGATACATAGATGATCAAAAAAAAAAAAAAGTTTAAGTCTTTTCTTAAGTATGACGCCATTTTTAAATCACAGACACAGCAATGTCTCTCACCCGGTGTGGCACAGCCGGGTCCACAGCTATCGCCTGTTTGCTCTGCTCCTCTATCACCAGGTACATGTAGTTGTCTTCCAGGATGGAGATCACCTTTACCTTCATGGTACCCGCACACGCATGCGCACCACAGTGAGCTACGCTTCAAGAAGAGGTTTGATTAATCAACATATGAATCATTTACTTGAACGCACCTGTCTTCTGCACGAGATGTTAAATACTTCGTCAAGCATAAACAGGTAGTCGATATAAGCATGCTGGCCGGTGTAAGCTGCGCCAGCCCGTAAACTACAATGTCATGTAGCCGAGTACTTCCTGATGATGTCACATGACTCTAAAATCTAAAAACAGTTTTTAAAATCTGCCTACCTCTCTTTAAGTGTATCCGATCAGGTCGTTTGTTGCAGCTAGACTGTGCCCATCCTCTTCAAATTATTAACTCACATTTCTGTCAGACGAAGAAGTTATCGCGACATCGTGGAATCAAAGGGTCAAAACCAAGACCTTTTAATCGAGCTGGAAACAGTCAACCGCCTTTAAATTTGTTACAAATATATACGTGTGTGAGCGTGTGTGTGTGTCGTAGGGGCTTATTTATCAATGTGTTTTTTCTTGATTTATGCTTCTCTGCCCCTGGAAATGTACAAGCCTTGGTTAAAAATAAAAACCAGTTAAATTATTAACATATAAAAATTCAAATAATTATTCACATTTTTACATTGTTAAAGACTATAATTATTTTATAATAGTAAATAACTATTAGTAAAGCATGAATAGGCATTTTCAGACATCATCTGACACCTTTTAGGATGGCTAATCATTATTTTGCAAAGGGTTTTTATATAGGAGCAAACATGAATGTGGTGCATTTATATAGTTCAAATTACTAAACAATGGATAAAGTATGGCATTTTAATAGTCAATCCAGCCTCTAGGGGCATCAGCCGTATACAATTCAATTTCCAATCTAAAATGTTCTTCAGTAGCTGCCATCAAATCTAAATGGGAACAGGACCTTAACTCTCATTTCACAGAAGAACTGTGGGACTCTATCCTTGGCCAAGTTCACAATATATCAGTGTGTGCTCGACACACACTCATTCAATTTAAGATTGAATTTAAGGGCTAAGTTGGTGCGCATATACCAAGAGGCAGACCCAACCTGTAGAAGGTGTGGGTGTGCTCCTGGTACATTACTTCATATGCACTGGTCCTGTCCTTCATTGGCCAACTTTTGGACCTCTGTTTTCTATAATGTCTGAAGTCATGCGGCATCAAATTAAACCAGAGTCACCCTGTGCTATGTTTGGTGCGGGCCAGAACCTGAAGTTGCCCAACTCCAGACACAGAGCATTAAATTTTTCATTACTGCTGGCCAGATGAGCTATTTTACTTAAGTGGAAAGACTCTTCTCCCCCCTCGTATGTGCAATGGGTAAAAGATATGTCCTGTATGGATTTAGAAAAAATTAGATATACAGTTTGTGGGTGAAAAAAAACATTTTATAAACTGTGGTTCCCTTTTCCGGACTTCTTTGAAAGGCCCACAACTATTGTTTCTGAGTAGCCCACAGATTAAGTATGGCTACATATCCATAATGTGCTTACACATTTGTTTCTTCCCCTCAATTGCATTATTAGGACTGTGTGCACACAGTCCTAATAATAATAATGTGTCCACATCAATCACCTACTAAATGAAACAAAATAATAATTATTTTTAAAAAATGCTACCGGACCTGCTTCTTAATACTTTCATCATATTTAGACACGTGAGAAGCTTAATTCCATGGTTTGCTAATAGACAAGATTTAGCAATTATAACCCAAAGCATCTCCCAAAATGTAACTGGAAAATTTAGATAACACCGATGAAAGCGTTCGCCAAAGGCAAACTTCTACTACTGTAATAATCCAATAATATGAGATGTATATGAGAATATAACAGTTTTAATGGCCTTATTCTGCATCAGGAATATATTTTGCTTATGACACAATTTATTGACACAAACTTTTGTGTGAACATACTGAAACAAATGTGCTTTATTGCTTTTTCCAAATTGCTTCATGCAATAGTCCTTGAAAGATTTTACTGTACGAGCAAAACATGATTTGGGGTTTCTAACAATGCTGACACAACAGGTAGACAAGGCTGAGCTCACAGATCACTTTGATTACTTATATGTAAAGGCAGCTATGCTGTATTTTGCACATAAACAACCAAACTAGCATCTTTTAAGCAAGCGTGAAAATAAATGACATGAAGAAACATTGATACAAATCTTTGTAGGCGAAGAAATGATTACCTATTATTAAACGAACTCACAGAAAGTGTCCACATACGCCAACATTTGTTACTCATGTTGTCCTCGTCTTGTTAAATGTTTAAACGCTGAGTGAAACAGTAGTTTGAACATCAATATATTAAAGTATAAGACTAAATAACTTTTCTGATACATTTACAGAATAACTACATTTTTCCTCATTTTAAAACATTCAAATAATGGCCATTTATTCCTTAAAACTGCCAACCCAAAAAACTCAAATATATCTAAAATAATGACTTATTTATAGATTTATAGTCTAATATGTTATGCTGAACACTGTGATAGAAAAAAATGGACCTTGAGTTGAAGTCAATGCAATGGATGTGCCGTTTTTCAGTTGGTTTACAGATTAGTTGCAGGTATTTCTTTGAGTATATAATTGACAGCTTGCAGTGTTGTAATCAGTTGAAATGCCAACTCTGGTGCACAGGGCTTTCACTCCTTGGGCACTCGGAAATTATCTTTTTCCTTCCGAAGACTTCTCATGGTCTCGATAGGGTCTGTCTGCTTCACATGCTCTTGAACGGACGGCTCTCTAAATTACACATTGGGGGGGGGGACAAATGTAGTCAGGCAGTACTCTCACTGTAGGTACCTCAAAACAAATTATTATCATCTGTAATTATTACTACAGTGATGTGAAAAAGAACAATTTCACAGGGCCCTGTACTAAGTAAGTGCACCCCAGGTTCAGTAGCTTGTACAACCAGCTCTAGCAGCAATAAGTAATAATTTCCTGTATGACTCGCAGTCTCTCACATCATTGCAGAGGAATTTCGACATACTCTCCTCTACATGACCTTGCTTCAGTTCACTGATAGTTGTGGGCATTTGTTTTTGCACAGCACTCTTAAGGTCCCACCACAGCATTTTAATCAGGATTAAGGTCTGGACTTTGTCTGGGCCATTGCAACACCTCCACTCTTTTTGGTTTCAGCAACGCTGGTATAGATTTGCTGCTGTGCGTCGTCCTGTTGCATGATCCAATTTGGGCCAAGGTTTCAGTTCCGGACAGATAACCTCACATTTGATTTTAGAATACTTTTGGACAAAATGTCCAAGGTCGTGTGGATCAAAACAAGCCCAAATCATCACCCCTATAACACCTCAAATATGCTGCGTTAGCGCTGTACATTATGGCCAAACATCTCCACTCCTGTGTCATCTGTCCAGAGGCAATTGTGGTTTGATCAGATCCAACTTTACAAAGTTTAAGTCATGCTGCCATGTTCTTTTTAGAGAGAAGAGGCTTTCTCCTGTCAACCCTTCCAAACCAGCCATACTTGTTCAATATTTTTCTAATTGTAATGTCACAAACGTTTACATTTAACATGCTAAATTATGCCTGTCAAGTTTAAGATGGAGCTCTTTTTTTTTTTCACTTTCTTTGAGCATTACAGTCTGACTGTTAGATGATTGTGCCGGGACATCTACTCCTGGGAAGACTTGTATTACCTTAGCTATATTAACAGACCCCTAAATGTCAGCTTTTCTATAAGTCCACACTCGCTGATCATCAGTTAATCAAGTCCAGTTCATTAGCAGCATCTGGCTACTGCTTATTCTCTAAATTCCTATAGAAGTAGTATTGCTGTACTTAGTTTTTTACAGCACTGCATTAAGT
Source organism: Neolamprologus multifasciatus (assembly GCF_963576455.1). Lineage (NCBI taxonomy): Eukaryota > Metazoa > Chordata > Actinopteri > Cichliformes > Cichlidae > Neolamprologus > Neolamprologus multifasciatus. Next base: position 16,272,295 of record NC_140442.1, read on the forward strand.
CCTGTGAAAACTCTTTTTCACATGGCTGTTTTTAATGATGTTATACATACTTTACTCTCATAAAGGGGTTAAATGTGAATTCATCTGCCAGAGTGGACGGAATAGTTGGTTCTCCGTTGCTGCACTTCTCCTACAGACAGATAAATACACAAAAATTGCAAAGTTGTTTTAATTAATTAAGGATAACTGATTTGAAGTGGTTACTGTATGAATCACGTACCTTTGCCCAGGCCAACTTCTTCTGAATTACTTCATTGTGCGGTTCCACATGACGTGCAAATTTCAGATTGTTGACGGTGTACTCGTGACCACAATAGACATGCTTAAACACAAACACACTAAAGTTAGTCACACACCTTAAACATACAGGAAAGTTAAATTCTTTCCTTTTCCATCCTAAAAATCTGTAAAATTAACGCCTATGTTTGCAGTTACCGTTTCAGGAGGAAGGCGCCCCAGAATTTCTATCAAGGCTTTGTGCATCTGCTCTGCTGTACCCTCAAAAAATTTCCCACAGCCAGCCACAAACAGAGTATCCCCTGCATGGGAAAAACAGGAGTTCTTAGGGCCTTTAAGTTCACACAAAACGTGTCTTTATTTACACTCGCAGTTTATCTCATATAAATGTTTAACCACACCTGTAAAGACAGCTGGTGGTTCAGTGCTGTTTTCTTTGGTCACGTAGTAACAAATGTGACCAGTCGTGTGACAAGGAGTAGAAAGGCATTTAACATGGAGTGAGCCAACCTGAGGAGAGAAAAACATAAGTGAGCAATCGTTCATTTGAAGCTTAAAGTTGGACCACAGAGCAGAGAGTTTGCTCGTCTCACTTTGAAAGTGTTGGAATGAGAAACTTTCTTTGTAATGGCATCAACTCTGTCATCCCCTCCATAGACCTTCAGACCTGGCATTAGTTTCAACATCTTCTCATTTCCACCGGCATGATCCCTAAAACAGAAAATTAGTGTGTTGGTATTACTCTTTTGTCCAATACAGGTCTAGCGGGTTCTTAGCATAAGAAGCCAAAGCAAACGTTTATCTATAAAGCGTGCATTTAGTGGGCAGTAGCGTTTAATACCAGTAAATGGTATTCACAGCAAAACAATCAAGACAATTTGACGATTTCTGGGAAACATAATGACAGGAAATGGGCGGGGTGATGACGTCTTAAGTAGTAGGAGCATCTTCTGACTTTAGCATCTGAAGTTTTGGAATCATGTTTGCACAGCAACACCTTTTAGGCCATCATTCCTTCTCTTGCAGGCTATTTGCACCATTACTATAGTAATGCTAGTATAATGATGCAGGTAGTTTGTGGTCTGTGTTGTCAGTCAGCATCAAGCTAAACACAATGTCTGCCACAAGCTTTTCCTAGAAGCACTTTGTTAGACTGGAGAATGCTGCTGCTAAATGCAGCATGTGACCAGGTAGTAAGATGCACATCAGCATGACAAAATTAAAAGAAAGCAAATCAAAGCAAACAAAATCACTTGACTCCTACTGCAGCCCTGCGTGAGAAACTGGTGGAGAAATATATAAACAAACCTTGTCCTAAAAAAGACTTTACAAATTTTGAGTGAGTACAGTACAGTACAGTAGGTAGGTTACTTTGCAGTCACAGCCTTCCATGATCAGAGTGGACCTAATACTTTGTTCACACAGCACGCTGGATGTGAACGTGGTTATATTAATGGTAATGGTGATGAATATAAAATGGATCTTTTGCCTTAACAGGTACGATAAGTAATTTTTTAGCTTACTTATTATGGAAAAATAATCTTGAAAAAAAATAAATAAATTCATCAATGTTATAAAGTAAGCAGTAGCTTACCAGTGGTGATGGGTGGTTAGAACTGTGGTGAGTTTTACACCATGCTTTCGGACAGCTTCAACAACCTGTTCAAAGCACACAAAAAAAAAATGCTGAGTGGAGCCATGCCAATATAACTACTTAATTGATCAATAAGTATCCAACAACAATTAGTTATTAAAGGTCTTAATCAAGAATAGGAGAGAAAAAGGTGTTTGTTACAGCTTTTTCTATGGAGAATTCACAGATTTGGGCCCTACTACTAATTTAGTAGTAGTAGGACTACTGCGTAGTTGGAAAGTCGTGTCTGTCCTTCACTACATATCATTATAATGCCCAAACAAAGGTCGGGCAGATAAAAATGCACATCATATCAAATTTCATTCTCAGTATTCTCTGAATAAAACGATTGGATGCATTTTCCTGCAACAGTTACAGTATTCTATCCAGTACATACTTAACCTTTTCTCACATACACACTAACCTCAAACTGATATAAGGTACTCTGCACCTTTCTGCAAACTGTCCTGAAAGTAGGCACCTCCCATACAAAAATAATGAAATAAAAATAGTAAAATAAATAAATAAATACATAAATAAGAAGAAATCAATCACGCTTGGATAGAATTACGTATAGTGTTTTCAATAGTCTAGGGTTATGTTTTGACCTACACCCAACAACAACAACAATAATAATAGTAATAATAAGAAAAATACATTATTGTTATTATTAAGTCCACAATATCACCAGCAAAATGCAGAGTGGATTCTCTCAGAGTTATGATGCTGAACACTATATGTATTCTCATTGATGAATGACTATTTTAACCCTTATAAACTATTTGGATTTCAAGCCTTCAGAATATGGTTGGGGTCAGTTTTGACCCATGCTAAGAACTGGTATAAACTACAGATTATCTAAATAGAATATGCATAAATAGCATATCTAAAAAAAAATTGGATGATTAATGCATAATTAATGTTTCAGAGACCAGATAGTGTATTTTTGAGATTTACAAGATTCATTTTTAGTGAAAAAAAAAATCTAATACTTGAAAGCAAGAGAGAAATTATGATTTAATTATATTCTACTCAAAGTCAAAATGGAAATGACCTCAACTTTTGGGATTTATTATATAACAATGCAAAACTATTACAACTGTTAAACACTGCCCCTTGATATGTCATAAAAAAATCCTTGTAACTGCAGCCTATAACAATATCTATAATAATTCAATAACTTGTTCATTGCAAACTAATGTGTGTATTCAGGGCAGTGGTAGGACACCTTGCATGTGTGGAACTTGCGCAAGTGTTTCCCACACTCACCTAAATAACAGTTCAGGTATCTTTATAATCTTGCTGAAAGGCAACAATCCTAATACTTCTAACCATTGCACCATCATGCTGAGTCACTTCAAATCTCATGTCTGTGTCAAGGCACCATCCCTAAAGGCACACACTGACATCTATATAACCTCTGGTGCACTGCTTGGAGATCCCTCCACCTCAAAGACCAGCTGGTACCGGTCTCTGTGGGAACCTGGGCAAATATAGTGAGGACACAGACTGACTACGTGACAGTGTCAAGGTCCCCCTTGACGTCTGTCACATCTGTCCAATAAAAAATAAAGAAGGAAAAAAAACCACATAGGCATGACTTGCACACAAGATTCCCTAAAACCACTTTTTTTTAAATTTGACCCACACTGGTAGATCTAAAAATCACATTTCATCACAAACAGCCTCAGTTTACAAAAGATTGTAGCACCTGTACAACAGTATAAGATTTTGGATCATTTTAGGTATAGACATAAAGTTAGTCAGAAACACAAAAACTAAAAAAAAGTGTCTAAACTATTTCACACACTTTCTCTCATTTAAATGGAGCAACTACTACTACTTCTACCATATCATGTAATAATTATAATAATAATGATAATAGTAACAACAACAACAATAATAATATTAATACTTTCAGGCTCAAAATAAAAAAATAAATAAAAGACAAAACAAAAAGAAAACTATGTTGCTATCAAATATTTTTAAAAGGACACAATTTTGACTTGAATAGTGTGTAAAGGTTAACACAATCACTTGTAGGTAGACTTTCTGCATTGGTGTTAAAGTGTTGTCAACTGGTTTAACATTACTTAATATGATACAGTGACTGAACAGACCTTTATTGGCTCCACGGGGTCTACAACAGCTGCTTCTCTGGAGTCCACATCGATCAGTAGGTACATGTAGTTGTCAGACAGCGCAGGAAGCAGTTCAATCCTCATGTTTGCTTGCTCCACCAGATTAGATTTCCTTACCACACTGTGAAGGAGGGCGGCTGCCTGGGCCTTGACTTCCACCGGAGCTTCATGAGGGGATAAAAGTCAATATTTAAAACCGAGCCACATCAGACAGAAATCGGGACAGTTTAACTTCTAGTTCCCTGTACCTCTGTAATATATTCACATATTCCTTGCCTTACATTCGTTTAATGCCACAAACGCGAGAAACGTAAGACACCTCACCGCCCCGCTGGACAAGTGAACGCCACACGTTAACACGCTTTGGTGTTGGATTTTTTGTGGGCACGCTAATTAATTACACCGATGTGACTGTCATAGAGGAGGTTATATAAGAGGAAACAGGTATGAGCTCAGACAGGCCGGCTGTGCTCATGTGACAGCTCCCCCCCCCACATAAACAAACGAACAAACGCCACCTACCTACCCACCTAACGGCAGCGAAGCAAGCGAAAACTACGCTAAACCTTCGCGGGCTGAAAATGAGAGAAAACCGTGTGGACGTACCGAATTTTAAGGCTGTCGCAGCTCCTAATAGAGTGCAGGCACTCCCTACTAGTGACTTGAATAACATAGCAACAGTAGCTAAAGTCTTATCACATTTGTGCAAACCAGAAAAGTTTGGTTTTGGTTCAGTTCCGCCTCCGCTCCCTTTGACCTTTGCCCTCCAAGGCTCCGCCAATCAAGTCTCGGGTAGATAGATCGGGAATGATCTATCTACGTATTTATTTACGTAAACAAGTTACACGTGACTGTCTAACTTGTTTACGTAATTCTGCACAAGAGTAGTTTAATAAAGTTAGTAAGTGGTTTTGTTTTACATTTTAGTCCCGGTAATTATCTCAAATAAGATAGTATCGATTCGACTTTTGTGCTCTGCGCATGTCCCTTCAGGCTTGCCGTAGGTTGATGTTCCGGAGCGGTCAAACGGTGTCGGTCAAAGTTTAGTTACGCTCGTGCTGACTGCTTTAAGGCAGCCGTAACCGCTCACGGTTCTCCACGATGACAGCACGGAATATTTATCGGTTCTGGGAATGGGGGAGGAAGATCATTTGCGTTGGGAGAAACTATGCGGATCACGCCAAAGAGCTGAAAAACGCGATTCCTAAGGAGCCTGTCTTGTTCCTGAAGCCTCCTACTGCATATGTGAGAGAGGGCTCGCCTATCTTGGTGCCCCTTTACACCACTAATCTGCACCATGAAGTGGAGCTGGGGGTGGTGATCGGGAAAGGGGGCACGGCCATCCCGCAGTCCGCCGCTATGGAGCATGTTGCGGGTTATGCTCTGTGCTTGGACATGACAGCCCGAGACATCCAGGACGAGTGCAAGTCCAAAGGTCTGCCCTGGACCATGGCCAAGGCTTTCAACACCTCCTGTCCTATCAGCGAGTTCATCCCCAAAGAGCGCATCCCTGACCCGGGGAAGGTCAACCTGTGGCTGAAAGTAAATGATCAGCTTCGACAGAGCGGCTGCACCTCTCAGATGATCTTCTCCGTCCCGTATCTCATCAGCTACATCAGCGACTTCATCACCTTGGAGGAAGGGGATCTCATCCTGACCGGGACCCCTAAAGGAGTCTCCGCCGTGCAGGAGCACGATGAGCTGCAGGCTGGCATCGAGGACATTGTTACGATGAGATTTACAGTAGACAGACAAGACCATTAGTGGGAAAAGAGACTTAACGGAGGCAGATGAGATAAAGACTCGTGAAGAGAAGGTGCTTCAGTCGTTTTTAAAATCTTTGCGCATCAGCAGATGGCAGTGCTGTGCCACCGAGACTGTATTTCTGATCAGTTCTTGCTGCCTTGCCCAGCATTTTAGAAGAGCCGAAGTACAACACACAGTTTCGTGACACCGTTTGAGCAAAATCAGGACAACTATAATCTATTTGACTGTATTTTAGCCATGATATAAAAAAACATATTCATCACACAGTGTCACTATGTCTTTCACCAGACTATGAAGTAATTTATAGTATTAAAATGAGAGGTGCAATGATGTAAAAAAAAAAAACTAAACTAAAATGAGCATTAGATCATTATATTTTTGTAATTTATTATTCTTTTTTAATCATTTGCTGTATAAAAAATAAAAGGATTGCAGAAACTTGAAAACAGCACCTTGTATTCTCCTTTTTGAGAAACTTCATATTTTTCAGAAAACAGTAAATAAGAAAGCTATTTCATAATAAAAACAAGTCCTCCATTAAAAAAAATACTTGTTATTGGTAATTTCTGACAGTTTATATCAGTATTCATCTTTTTATAAATGCATTAAAGTTCAAATAGTATTCTCAGTGCAGATGTGATTTATGTATAATCACATATATGTTTTTATGTTAATGTTGAAAAAGTGTCTCTTCATAATCTTGTACACCAGATGTTTGATACCTACTCAAAATACTTAAAAACAAGTACTTCAAGATGTTGATATAAAAGTTGATTTTTTCCCCCCCACAATAATTAGTGGCAATGCTTTTGTTCCCAGTGGGTTATATAGTAAAATCTAAAATTACAATAATAACAGTAAGGTACAGGTAAAGTTAAGAAAACATTCCTTACATTATAGTGTAGATGTAAATTGTATGAAAGACCATGAGTTTTACAAAAAACAAAAACAAAAAAAACGTATGGTTCATTTAAGTATTAAAGTTTTAATATATGTAAGGAATTATTAAAATTTAGAGAAGCTTATGGGTTGAAAATGTTTGTTATCCTCAGAAGAATTCAGTTTGAAAAAAACCTGTTTGATTAGCACGGGATCGGTTCCATAGTGTAGCAGTTTACACATTTACCCAATGAGTGAAAAGTCCTTCTACAATCCCAGGAGAAGAGACAAATCCCTTTGGGGTTGCATCAGGAAAAGCATCTGGAGTTAAAAAAAAAAAAGTATATCTGCCAAATCAAACATGTGGAGCTACCCACTGTGGCGCCCCCTGTGAATAAGGGAGCAGCTGAAAGTGACATCAGATTTGTCACTGCGGGAGTTTGAAATACAGGTTTCACTACCTAGCTGTTCTTAATTTAGGAACATGGCTACACTTACCGGCCAGTTCAGTACATACTGTAGCTACCTGCTTTTGCCTTTAGAAGTGCTTTAATTCTTCACGGCACAGACACAACAAGGTGCAGGAAACATCCTCAGAGATTTTGGCCCATATTGACATGTTAGCATCACACAGCTGCTGCAGATTTGTTGGCTGCACATCTATGATGAGAATCTCCTGTCTCACCACATCCTAAAGAGGCTATATTGGACTGAGATCAGCTGACTGTGTAGGCCATTTGAGCATTTGAACTCACCGTCATGTCACAACCTGAACTGTTAGTACAAGACAGGATCAATCTGCTTTGGGTGTTCAGAGATGCTCTTTTGCATACCTTTGTTGTAACAAGTGTTATTTGATTTGCTGTTGCCTTCATTTTGGCTTGAAGCAGTCTTCAAGCCAATTCTTCTCTGACCTCTGGCATTAACAAAGTAACAAGTTTTTACCCAGAGCACTGACGCTCACTAGATATTTTCTCTTTTTCTTTCTCTGTAAACCGTAGAGATGGTTATGCGGGGAAATTCCAGTAGATCAGCAGTTTTTGAAATACTTTGGCAACCACGTCACAGTCAAAGTCACTTAAAGTCACTTTTCTTCTCTATTTTCATGCTAAGTTTGAACTTCAGCAGCTTTCTTGTCCATGTCTACAACCCTAAATGCACCAAGGTGCTGTCATGTAATTGATAGAATATTTGCATTAACAAGCAGCCTAACAGGTATAACTAACAAAGCGTTCGTTAAACTGAGTGTATTTTGCTGCTTATTGAACCAGCCGAGATGTATTTCCTTCCGAATGTTTAATTGCGTCACACCTAAATACTGCATTTGATACTTTCTTTGATTTGCTTTAAACAGTCTGAGACACATTAAAGAGCACCTCCATTAACCCAGATTATCAGCTGTGGTGTTTCTGCACATCCAGTGTAATTTTGACTTCTAGGATGTCAACCTTCACCGTACCCTGATAGTTCTTAGACTTTTAAACTTCTCCTCCAGGTTCAGAGACAATTCTCCCACAGGCTTCTCTGTTTTCAGGATCAATCGGAGCCTCCATCAGCCTGTCCCAGGCCAATCTGCCGTAACCTGAGTCTATATACATCATCTTCCCACACCTGTAGGGCATGTTGTCTGCAACACTCTTAGTGCCAAGCCCTGTCCTGCAGGGAACTCTGGGGTTATGCATGTCTGTCATTAGAACAGTTATGACAGATTCAATTAGATTCAGGAGCTGGGAAATGTTTCCATGGCCCATTTTTTTTCCTCATCACAGGGTTAGTATGCTATGTGCTCACAGGTGTCGTCTTTTATGAGGTATGAATCATACTATTCATTGTACCCGTGTGACTGCAGGTATTAAAGCCTCACAGGTTTTTAACAACGGCTTCAAAGCTGGAGCTCAGCTCTGGTTTAACATTCAGCACATAAACCAGCACCGTGTCAACGAGCCTGAGAAGGTATTTTTGACGCTTTGAGCAGGGATTACATGAGGACCACAGTCTTTCGGTTCAGCAACAATAACGGTGACATCACTCATGATGTCAGCCCAGGTGGTAACTGAGTCTTATAAACAGAGTCGATCAGAGTACATTGTCAGAGAGCTGCTGGTGTGCATTTAGTATCTGAGAATTGTTATGTGGTCGTGCGGTGATTAGCACTACAGGCTCACAGTGAGGCTACTGGCCTGCTCGGATTTTCTGTGTGGAGTTTGCATGTTCTCCCTGTGCCTGTGTGGGTTTTTTCCAGATACTCCAGCTTCCTCCGGGAGTCCAAAGATGTGCACATTAGGTCAAGTGGTGGTTCAAATTGGCAATAGGTGTGACTGTGAATGGCTGTCTGTCTCTGTGATAGCCCTGTGATAGATTAGTGACCTGTGCAGGTGTACCCTGCCTCTCGCCCTATGACAGCTGGGATAGGCTTCCCTTGAAGGGTTTTACTGGAGGAAAAGAAAAGGAGAATGGTAACAGTGAATGTCATAGACAGAGCAAACTGTCATCAGCCTGTGGATTTAACACATTTTGTAACTTCATGTAATCCCAGACTGACTCAATGTTGATGAGTTTAGGGCTTTTGTAGAATTTGGGACCAGCGATGTGCTATGTATAAAAATCTAAACGCGGCAAGTGCCAACTTTTCTGAACACTTCCTCATCTAGAGATTATCACAATGCAAGAATAAACAACCACATATTGTGTCTGAAAACAGAGGTTCACAAAAAGACTACAGGGTAGAATAACTTGGCAGGATGTGGCTCGTTGAATCTGAGACCTGTTAAATCTATTGTAACATGCCATTTATGGCATATTCTGGCAGACCTCATCTTGCTTGAGGTAATTGCGTCAAATATCGCAGGTTCAGATGAAAAACAATGTGAATATGAATACAGGCTTGAACATGTACCTATTCTTTAATGGTTCACTGAAGGGAAACTGAACTGTTTTCAGTTTGTTCTATAGTAGTGTGTAATATCAGTTTAAATCAGCATCCAGCCTTTGTTTTTTTCTACTATACAGTGTAAGGCAGGAATGCTGCAGTGTTGAGTCTAACTGAAAAACAACTATAAATATTTAAATAAGACGTTGGACTGTCCATTCTTTGAGAGAATAAGGCGTTATCCCTTGATTACCAGCTCGTGTCTGTCTGTGTGTTGAGCAATTGACCATTCGTTAGGTCTAGATTTGCATGCTGCACTGCAAGTCACCAGATGGGGCTGTGGTGTGGCTATTCTTAGGAAAAAAAATACCAACCATAGGAAGGACTGAGTCAGAGGGAATGCATATGACATATTGCATCAAAGAGACATGCTCTCACCAAGAAATTGATTTGAAGTCATTTTTGGAAAGGCATAAAAGCAGCTCAGTGTGACAGGACTCAATGTGCATATTTATACATCAACTGAGGTTTTTCGGTGAATATGTGTCTTTATCCCGTGTTTGATGGACTCTCCTGTGCGTGTGCACACGACAGTTGCATTAATCATTAGTTATTACTAACACAATGGAGGAAATTAAAAACGGATGTGTTATATCTTCACGGGCCAAACTGCGGAGCCATAATTCATTCTCCCCGACTAATGAATGGGGTCTTTGACAAATTAAAAAGAACCATGCATGACGCCCAGGTGCAGACTTCTTTCATTCAAAGTGATTGACTGCACACAGTTTGTTAACACTTTGTTTGAAGCTGCTGGCGGAAGGCAAACCAGAGCAGATTTAACAGCTAAACTGCGAAACACATTGCTTCCATACAGACGTGGACGCAGCAAAATAAAAATAAAAGCTCCTCCAAAGAGTATTTCCAGAAGAGTTGAATACAGTTTTATTTTTAGTGTGAAAGCTTTCCATTCATTTGGCAACACGCTGTACCTCATCAACTAAGTGCAAGCTTCTCTGTAAAGTTTTATCAAAGCTCAATAAGCAAACTGGAGCTGGTATTCTCTAGTCTAAAATAGAAATGGAAACATGTGCTGAAATGTGTCCAGAAAAACAATGCTATAAAATCCTATTGTAAAAGTTCTTAATCCGGCGTCCCTCAAAAGTTTCCCTAATTTGCACTGAGCTGCCACGAGCATTTGAAAATCTCCCCAGCCCAAATTTCTTTCTCATCAATTAAAAGCGGAGTCAGAATTTAACAAGATAGTGTGAGGCCTAACCACAAAGAAAAGGGAGAAAATCCCCAAGCATTTCTTCCCTGAATCCACGGAGTCTGTGGTAAGGGTGGAAAATGTGTGGAGTGCTCAGTATGAACTATCTTCATTTGTGGCTGCTCAAAGGGGAAACCACTTTTACACGCTAATCCTACTTTTAATCTGGTGTGTAGAAATCAGCGCTCTTCCCCTCAGCGTGGTCTTCAGTTCATAGCCCCCCCCCCTCCCGAGTGTTTCTGATTAGTTAGCTGGGTGCCCATTATTCAAAAATTAGAGTCATCAAAAAAAAAAAAAAGAAGGAAATAGACATCCACCATCATGCCTAATTTCAAATAGTCACCGTGGCCTGTAACTCAATCCACATTGGGTAGTTTTTCTCTCATAAAAACAAATCCCTCATGTTCTTTATTGATGGCGTGCAACTGCAGACTGAAATCACTGGAAGCTGCATGCTGGTGAAAGCTAAACAAATTACTGTTCCCATGACAAGGGGATGATTACAAACGTGCAATTTATAAATGTATCTTTTGCATTTTAGTTGTTTTGACCAGTTATGGTATTATAGATTATCCATATTTCAAGCAATCTTAGAGGAAATGTTGTGTATACCTTAGCACTTGTCAGGGTTCCTGGGTCGTTGACCCAGCGATTTCAGTTTGTTCGTGTTCAGTTTATTTCCTACATGCTCGTGTTTCACTGTGCAAACCTTCTGTCTCTGTGCATTATGTTCTAGTTCCACTGCATGTGTCATTAGTCAGATTATGTTCAGCTGTGTACTCACCGGTCTCCAATCGTCATCATCAGTCAGAGTATTTAAGTCTTCAGTTTCCTTCTGTTCACCGTCGTGTCATTGATGTTGTCACTGCCGTTCCCGTGTGTCCAGTTCTGTTCAGTCGCTTCAGTTCAGCCAGCCGTTTCAATAAATACCATTATCCTCCACCGTGAGTCCAGCGTTTGGGTCCCTTCCTCCCGTCCTCTCATCCACACACGACACTCCTGACAGCACTTTTCTGACGAATATACTGCAGAGTAACAATGGTTTATTACCAATTGTTACCGCAGTTTTTTAATTAATTTATTTACGGTATTGTTTTAATTTTATTTCAAAAGTTTCATTCTGTTCATCTGGATGTGACTGACTACTATGTTGAACAAACGGCCCAAATTTGTGTTGCCTGACTGCAAAATGTGCAGGTCTTCAAAGCCCAGTACGCTTGTGCTGCAGTTTGCTTGATGCAGCAGGAATCCTTTATTGCTTCAACACAAGCCATAGAAAAGAACTGTTTTCCTAGCACAGCGCTGCTGTTGTTCTGTTGTATGTGAAAGGCACAGCAATTTAAACAGTTTGAGGTCTAGACTTTGACCTGGCTTTTTTCAGCAGCTGTTTGCCGCTGTGCTTCGGATCATTGTCCTGTTGCATGAGACAATTTAAGCCAAGCAATTGTTGTCAGACAGATGGCCTCACATTTGACTCTCGAGTACTTTGGTATACAGAGAAGTTGATGATTGAATCACTGACTGCTAGGGATGGGTATCGAAAACCGGTTCTTGTTGAGAACCGGTTCCCAGTGTTTCAATTCCTTGGAATTGTTTGCCATTTTTGCAAACGATTCCCTTATCGATTCCAGTCGCCCCGAATGACGTCACCACGTTGCGGAGCGTCATTTACCTGGCAGGAAACACGGCGCCTAAGCGGCTCAAACGCTCAAAAGTTTGGTTTTGCTTTACGAGAATGGATGACAACAGGGCAACTTGCAATACTTGCAAAGTAGATATTTAATTTAAGGGAGGAAACACTACAAATATACAAAAGCATTTGCTCACAAAACACACGATGACCTTAAATGAATGTCGTGTTTTTAATTCCGCTCCGGACTCGTGAATCTCAGCCCAGCAGCAGCGGTAACGTTTGCACGTCCTCTCCCGTTAATGCGGCAGGTAAATAATCAACTAACAGTGCATATTATGTTAGCGCGATCTGCCTTACTACAAAACCTGCCATTACTGTGCATTTAGATGACCATGATGAGAGAGACAGACAGAGTCTGGCTCAGATGCTGGCAGTTCTCACTGCAGTCTACCGTTAGCGTCTCCTTTCAGGCCAGGATAGACGAATGTCACCGAGCAGTGACTAAGTTTGTGGTCAAAGGTTTGCACCCATTTGCCACAGCAGATGATTTTCGGTAAGTAAATGTGTTTAATTGTAGGCTGGGACATTACTGGATATTCTTGTGTAATTGCTACAGAATAATTGATGTTATACTTTGTTATTGCTACAGAAGAATATTTATTTTATTATTTTACATTTACATTTTTTTTTTCCTGGGGACCCTGTGACACCCCATTGAAAAGCCGTAGGCTGTGGATCTCTTAAGATCTCACTGTTGGGTTTGTAAGGCCATGTTACTCCTAAATTTCTATCTTGTTCAAAGAGAAGATATAAAACAAAGTTCTAAGCTATTAGACCTTAGTGTTCTCCTTTTTTAAAAAGAATCGATAAGAGAATCGATAAAGAATCGAATCGTTAAACAGAATCGAAAATGGAATCGGAATCGTGAAAATCTTATCAATACCCATCCCTACTGACTGCAGAGCACTCAGGTCCTGTAGCGGGGGGTCCAAAACATGACCCCTCCACCACCGTGTTTTAACAGTTAGTATGAGCTGGCTTTTCTGCAGTTTCTCTGAGAATGGCACGGTCTGACCTTGAGGTGAGTTTGCTGGGACTCTTACTGTGATGGCATTGCGTTCACACAGCGGAATGTGCCAGCAAACTTCCAAACCCTCTCATTTTCACAGGTGGTTGCTGATGATCAGTTAATTTAATTAGAAGCACCTGGCTGCTACTTGGATTATTAATTCCTATGGGTTTACTTAGTTTTTTACAGGCCTACACAGACCTGGGCAATTTAAAGTTGCATTATGGATCACGATTGGTTAAAAACCAACAAACTGCAAATTCAGGCTTTGATATTTCATATTTTAGTGAACACAGAGAAAATTTCTTTCTTTAGAATGAAAATGAGTTGTTTTCTGAGAACAAACTGGTTTGGAATTGTAAAATACATCCATATACATTTTGATTGTTCTTTAAATGTCTGGTGAAGTCTGACACTTTAAATGAAACCAAGACTTTTGTGAATTGCTGGATTGATGGCGGTCATAAAATATGACAAAATGCTGGTGATGTCGACAGACTGCTGCGGCAGCCGCAAGGAGAGGGCGGCTTCTCGTGAGGTCATATCCAGAGACAACACTTTAAGACTTATTTGCTTCTATTAAAAAGTTGGATGAAGTTCTACTTTTATAAATGCGCAGTAGATCATTTTGTTCCTGGCTCTCAATCACTTGCCAATTCTTCATTCACCTCAATTAGATTTCTCACATCATTACCAATGTTTAGTGACAGCTGTAGATTATGCAGAATGTCTTGGTGATTTAATCACTCTTAATGACTGGGCTAGTCCTGTGAAGATTGATACAAACATCTTTCCCAGATGGCAGAATGGGATATCAGTTATCTTTTAATGCCTGCTGCCGGGCTGGCACGGCAAAATGGCAGTGCCCTATCAGCGTGCCTGGTAATGCAGAGTAATAAAAGTTGGCAGAAATGAAGTGAGCCAAGTATGTTAAAAATTTTAGTGAGACCCACTAAACGTTAATGCCAGACAAATAAAACAGAAGGGGAATGTGAGAGAAATACTGACTGGAGCTAAAGGAGAGAAGACGTAAGGAGTGTGCGTGCTGTGTTGTTAAACTTGCACATATACACACATCAGCATGCTCATGCAAGCAGCCGGCCATTTCATTCACAAGCCACTGATGTTTCCACAAACAAAGCTCACTCTTAATTTAAATTCTGTTTTAACAGTTATTTTAACAGTTAGACATATTTCAGGAAATTAGTTTTTAAAAAAACGCATGACGCCACTACGTGTATATTTCACTTCACAAGCTCTTTTGTTAGTTGCTTCACAGGAACCTTTTATTTTCTGCCACACAGGAATATACACCATGAAAGAGAAGATCTCTGCTGTTAATTGTAAGCCCCGAGTGAAAGGAGGGTTTTTTTCTTCTGTGTGATCTGACATATTTCATAATTAAAGGCCACAACACATGGAGGCCTCAGACTGTAATGTGGTCGCACTGCATGGAAGTGGTAAGGACAAGCAGCGTGAGAGACTGGGGACTAGAGGGCAGAGAGAGAGTGAGTTTTCTCCTTAGTGATGGGAGGAGGGGTGAACAAGGGTGAAGTGAGAGAGAAAGAGAGGGAGGAAAGAATAAAAGCATCTTAGTGCCAGGATAACGGCACAATACTTTGTCAAAAGTTGAATAAGCAACTTTTATCAATCAGAATTATAGTCAATAGGGAAAAAGTGGTAGGCAGACAGCAAGAAGTTGATCTTTTGGTTAACTTTTCTTTTCTATGGGGAAGCATGTTATTAACGGAGGCAAAAGAACATATATTTGAAATAAATTACTGATAAAAAAAAAAGTGGAACTGAATCGTTTTTCAGAAACATTCACTTTCACCTAATTTGCTGAAAATCCTATATTCGAGACTGGGAGGAGTCACAAGCCCAGCTGCAGGTGGACACAAGCTTGTACTCACAACTGTGATGGCATTTCTGCTGCCATCTTGAAAATGTCATTTTTAATATCAAAAACACTTTTATCTGGATAAATAAAGCATATATAAAAAATGATTTCGCCAAAAACTGAACATATCTTCAGCCTAGTTCATGAGATGGATGGTTGACAGATTACACTTTATTGATATGTGACTGTTAATTTTGAAACTCATTTCTGCCAGACTGTGATGCACCTGAGACGAGTGCAGAACACCAATTTACTTTAAAAACTGCCTTTGGCATCTTAGTGCTATATATCATATTTGGCTTGTCAAAGAAATGTAAAAATAAAAATAAAAAAATTGCATATCAGATGTAATGCCTGCTGTCTTTGTCCAGGTCCAAAAGTATTTATGATGTGTGCAAATAATTTAGCTAAATATTAGCCTGAATTAATGAGCTAACTAGTTTTCTCCAAAATGGCACCTTTGGGTCAAAGTGAGTCAAATGTGTGGGCTAAATTGAGCCACTCAGCCCTTCAAAAGCCACTGAAGTTAAATTAAATCTGAACTGCTAGAGAACACCAAACCCATCGCTGATGACAACCAGAATATACTTTGCACCTGATTATAAACATATATGGATGCTACAAATCTCTATTTTGGGGCAGTTAAATTCTGGTGGTAACTTTTTTTTTCTTTTTATTCATTTGAGTGGCATTACTTTGTTTCAATCTCCGATAGTTTTGGTAACAGTATTTAATTTATTTAATCATTTTAATTTATGTTTTTATTTAATTTTGCTCAATAACGTCTCTGTTTAACTTGTTAGTTTTTTTTTAGGGGGGAGGTTTTCTTGTGTCCTGCATTTTTCATTAACATTAATTAATATAATCTTTCTTTGAACACCTGTACAGCTGAAAATCTGATTTTGTTGCACTGTACAACATATGTATGGTAGTGACAATAGAGATATATTCTATTCTATTCTATTCTATTCTATTCTTTAAATGCAATCAAAAGATATTGAAATTTAAACTTCATTTGATTGGTTTAGTCTTGTTTAACTCATTCGTTTAAATGGTCAGCTTACCCCCTTAGGCTGATGCAAACTGAGCCACAGAGACACTTTTTCTCTAAGAAACCATATTTTTAAAACGTTTAAACAGTCTAAGAACTTTCACGGATGGTACTTACACATTCCTTTGTTTTCAGAGGACTTTATTTTCTTGATATGAAAGATCCAGCTGTGTAAACTGTATTACATAGAGAATGGGCAGTACAGTACAGTCTTCAACCTCTGGTGACAATTTTGCACCCTGATGTAACCATACAAAAACTGACCTTAACGCTAACACATGAAATGAAAACAAATTAGTTTGTCACATCAGATAAAAGTTTACTTCACAACACAGAGAATCAGAGGCACATTTTTTATACACTGTAATTTGAACACTTTTTTTTTTTTTTTTTTTTACAGTTACAGTGGTTCAGAATAATCACAGATCAAAAGTAGCAATTTATTGTGAGTAACAGCTGATACAATTGATCCCATCCAGGAATTACAATATAAAATATGATGCGGCTTTTATTGGAAAATACTTACAAATGGAATGTGTCTACGCATGGTTTCGACTTAATATTTACAAATGAGGTATCATTGGTATATCAACTGCAATGCACTGAGGAATGTCCTGCAACATCAAACTGTATGTAGCATTCAAAAGACTGGAAAATATGTAAATGCAGGCAAAGAGTATTACATTACTCCCAATGTCCTGTCAGATGTTGGTATTATGTCCTGCTTTGTCACGCAATAAATACACTTCTTTAATAATAATAATAAAAAAATACCTGTTGTATTCAACAGAAACTATAAATATCACCTTTTCTTCTAATCTGTACATAAAGAATGTCAAAAACAGTTTAACGGTTATATATTTAAGCCATTAACTAAATTTGTCGTTTTCATATTAGCAGCACTATGTCCGTCTGAGCCTCAAAATACAACAAAACAGTGACAGTTTATGAGTGCTGCATGTCGTGTTGACTCCACTGAGGCAGAATGGACTTTGTCGCTCCCAGTACCCTGAGAACATTAGCCCTGTGGAAACAGTAAATGAGCATCTCTCCACAAAGAAGACTCTTGCTTAGTCCCAGCCAAAGTCCTGTCCACTCATCTGGTAGAAACGGTGGTTGAAGGGCCTGTAGAAGTCTCTGAGTCTCTGCAGTACCTCAGAGGGGATCTGGGGATGAGGCCTGCCTTTAGACTTTCCGAGGCAGCGGGGTCTGCTGCTCCCCTCTGGCTTCTTCAAGCAGGGAAAACCTTTTGTCTGGTTGAAGTAGAAGTGCTTGTCCGAAACAACCCTTTTCAAACCCAGGAAGTCCTGAACTCGGCCCATCTCCCCAGCTGGATCAGACACCAGTCGTTCGCCGCTAACAAACAGAAAATGAGACAAAGGGAAGTACTGGAGCCAGTTCTCCAGGTGCTTGGCATAGAGGCCGATGCGCACAGCACTCCACGTGGTATCAATCAAACCTGTGGAGGAGTTTTTCAAAGCGAGGCTCTGGAAGGATGGAAGCCCTGGGTTCTTGGACAGCGTCTGGGTGTAGTCAGACACAGCCCTCGTCACCGGGTCCCTGACGACGACAATGAGCTTGGTTTGACAATTCATAGTGCAGATGCGACTTGGAGCCTCTTTGGTGACAAAGTAGCTGGGTGTCTTCTCCATAGTGATCTGCCCGTCGAGTGTCCGAGGCATCAGGTTCCTAAATTAAAAAAGAAGAAACTGTCAGATAAATATTGACACAGTCTATTTCACTTCAGTACATCCAGCAGGTCTGGAGCTTAACTTCACTTGTTTTGATTTCTTGAAGTGTTTTTCTTTTTTTTTTAAAATTTGGCCACTTTTAAAAAAAAGGGGCGATCGTGGCTCAAGAGTTGGGAGTTCGCCTTGTAATCGGAAGGTTGCCGGTTCGAGCCCCGGCTCGGACAGTCTCGGTCATTGTGTCCTTGGGCAAGACACTTCACCTACCGCCTACTGGTGTTGGCCAGAAGGGCCGATGGTGCGATATGGCACCCTCGCTTCTGTCAGTCTGCCCCAGGGCAGCTGTGGCTACAACTGTAGCTTGCCTCCACCAGTGTGTGAATGGGTGGATGACTGGGTGTGTAAAGCGCTTTGGGGTCCCTAGGGGGGACTAGTAAAAGCGCTATACAAATACAGGCCATTTACCATTTCACTTGAAGATATTATGTCCATATTCTGCTTACGTTATATGTTGAGCCAAGTTGTGTTAACCTGCTATGTTACATGTATTTAACTCCACAAAACACTCTTGATCTGGCTGCACAATATTTTCACATTTTGTCAAAATTACACCACTGGTTTCTGAGCTACCACAATAAAGTTTCAATGTTTATAACTCAAAACCAGCACCACTTGCTGTTTTAATCCCATACTACATTCAGCAAAAAGACCACTAAGAGATAATGTAAGAACATCACACACTGTTGCTATTAAAGCATCTCAAAATCTGTGTGATCAAAGCTTCAGACACTACTCTGTTAATGTTCGAGGGCCCCAGACAGCCCCTCCGGGTCTCACTGCAAGGTCTGCAGAACAGGACCATCCACTCACCACGGGCCCAGTGAGTCAAAACCACAAAGCCTCGAGAACCACTTAACAGCAATTTCCTACAGATTTCCACCCCCTCTTCTTCCTGCAAGAGCAAAATGCCCACCCCCTCACCATCACCTCCCCAATAGGTTCCAACAAGGACTCAAGCAGGCCAAAGTCTGCAGGAAGTGCGACCGGGATGGCGAGCTGCTGAGCTCAGCTAGTGTGTTAAACACATGGCAGTAATGAGGAGAAATGCTGGGTAGAATATACCAGTGGAAAGACTCGTGCTAAATTAGGTGTTACTGTGTTGGGGTGATAGATTTTGCATTATGATGCAAAATGTACCTTAAGCTTTAACCAGCGCTGTGACATCTAATCTGCTGATTTATCTTTCATGGCACCTGCTCTCCTGAGATGATTGAGCAAGTTTTTCTTCTTCTACTGATTAGATTTAAAACCATCGAGTCACAGCTGCATGAAACCCCCTTGACTGATGCGGACTCCTCTTATTTCAGCAATATCTGGCCAACAGACAGTGAGGGAAAACATGGTGTTCAACAGGTCCAGCATTTATTCATGTGTTTACATTTAACATTGACAAACTGCCTGAGCCAGCGTTGTGGTGGATTTGGATTTCGGAAACAAATTGTTTGCACGACAAATGGATGATGAGCAATGTTTAAAGCAGTAAATGAATCGCCTGCAGTTCATTTACCCAACACATCCTTTACTGTGTTACTGGAAACAGAGAGCGTTCATGTGGTTTCCCATAAAATAAACAAGTAATGGAGCATATGTGCTTTATTTGTTTCAGATTGCAAGTTTGCATTAACTCCAAATGTCAATGACAAAAGGCCATTCAGAAGTGTAGATGACATCCGAGGGGGGATTTGTTTTTCACTTTCCTGATTATTTTAATGAGTATTTGTAAAGTAACCGTGTATTAGTGCAATGTAGTAAAAATGCTTTTAATCAATTAGGAAAATAAACACTTTCAAATGGGTTTACTTGAGTAATGACAGTTGCATGCCCACATTATTTAAAGTGTTTCCTCTTTGATCTGAGGGAATGAAGGTTCAGCAAAGTTTCATGACTTCCCTTTCACGGAAACAAAGCAGCAGATGACTGTAGTCCATGCAAGTTCACTGACTTTACTTTTGCTCTTTAAAAACATATCTAATACAATACACCAGGGAAATATGAGAGAATGTACATCAAATGAAGAACAAGACATAGGCTTTTGACTATTTCACTCAAAATGAAGATCTTAACGCTTCAACAAAGTCAACCAAACACAGTAAAATCTCATTATAAGAACTTTTAACCACCTAGGTAGGTCTTGTGCAATTGCATTAACCTTCTTCATAAAAACAGTGCTCACACACGCTTCATTAAGCATCATTAACCTCAACTGCTCATTAACGCAAACATATAATTAGCCAATTGCGTGGCTGCGACTCAATGCTTTTAAGCATGTGCACATGGTCAAGACTTGCAGAATTTCAAACTGAGCATCAGAACAGAGAAAAAAGTTGATTTAAATGACTTTGAATAAAATATGGTTGTTGGTGCCAGACTGGCTGGCATTTCAGAAGTTGCTCATCTACTGGGATTCTCCCACACAATCATCTCTAGGGTTGAAAAAAAAAATGTGAGTGGCAGTTCTCTGGCTGAAAATGCCTTGTTGATGTGGCCAGACTGCTTTGAGCTGATCAGGAGGGAACAGCAACTCAAATAACCACTCACTACAACCAATGCAAAAGAGCATTTCTGTACAAACAACCTTGAAGGAGATGGGCTAAAGCAGCAGAAGACCACACCGATTCCTTTCCTGTCAGTTGAGAACAGGAACCCGATGCTGCAGCTTGCACAAGCTCGCCAAAACTGGACAATAATAGATTGGAGAAAAAAAAGTTACCTAGTCTAATGAGTCTGAATTTGTGCTGTAACACTCAGATAGTAGGGTCAGAATTTGACATAAGCAACATAAGCACTGATTCATCCTGCCTGTATCAACAGTTAGGGTTGCTGGCGGTAGATTGTTGGGACCCTTATTACTAATTAATTAAAAATGTCACAGACAAGTCCATCCCTTTATGACCACACTGTACTCATCTTCTGATGGTTCCTTCTAGCAGGATCATGTGAAATGTCACAAAACTCTAATCATGTCAAAGTGGTTTCTTGGACATGACACTGGATTCACATTACTCAAACAGCCTCTCAGGTCACCAGCTCCCAACCCAATAGAACATTTTTGGAATGTGGTGGAACGAGAGATTCCCATCATGGATGTACAGAGCCGACAAATCTTGGGCAACTGTTTGATACTGCCATGTCAACATGGACCTAAATCTCTGAGGAGGTTTTCCAGAAACTTAGTAAATCTATGCCACAAAGAATTAAGTCAGCTCTAAAGTAAAAAGAGAGTCCAATGTGGTACTAACAAGGTGTTCCTGCTCATTTAACTCCTGATGGAAACTCTATTCTGTGGTTCAGTGTTTAGTTTGGTCTGTTATTTATGTAAAATGTTCTCTGTAGAAGTTTTAAGAGGTTAAAAGTGCACAATAAAGTACATGACTTTGAGTGAGAAGGAAACTTTTAGAGATTTGAGTCTTTCCTCTGCATTTAAAGTTAAGCCATTTCAATCCATCCCCATTAAATGATCCCCATAATAAAAGACCATTAATTGATTACTATCCAATTTCAAGAGCTGCAAATGGCCTATCACTGCCTGCCCGTCCCCTGTTTATCTGTGTCTGATCAATACGTCTGTCTCTATATGACAGATTGTGCTCAGTGTGTGTCGGTGTGTGTATGACTGCTTTTTTGCACATGTGCATATTTGAGCACGGAGGTGTCAGTGAATACTGATGAGAAAATGAGCATCCTTGCACCCACGGTGTCCGTCTTCTGCTTTCTCATTCATAGTTTTGGATTTGTCCTTCACTTCTTCACATAAATGACACTTCTGTAATTGACCATAAGTTGTCTTTCCATATTCATGAATAGTTAATGAATTGTGACTTTACCCCCACTCTGCTCAGGTCCCTATCTCCCTCATCACAATCAGTCTCATTATCGGAGAATCGATAGAGGCCTTTTTCTGTCATAAATCTGTCTGTATGTGGTGTCAGTATACTGTAAACAGATCAGGGACGATTAATCTGCAAATAACATATGCTTTATATACACCTCTTTGATTTAGCTTAAGGGAAATGCCTTTTAGCCTACTATTGTTAACATTTAAATATGCAAAGAGAAGAACTCAAACATGTTTTCTATTTAGCGTTGTATCGGAAAGCCTTGCTGACTCGCCACTCTAGTCTGGAACTCCCTGCTGTTAAAAGGATGTAGTGCTTTTCCTCCCTGAAGTGCTCCAGAGCTGATTACTCTACTGATATGTTCGAGGGAGCCTGGATCATAAGATTAAATAACAACCCTGGCAACAAGGATGTGGCCAAGAGACTTCCTGCCCCCCAAGATTACGGGCTCTCCCGCTGAAGCGGGAGCCACATACTCCCGCAGCGCAGAAACAAAAGGTATTCTGCACAGAAGTGGAGCCGGAAAATCCAATTATCACATCGGTTCGTCGATCTGAAATTCCATCAGTTATCACAGCAATTTACCGGGCCAGATACGTTACACACGGTCTTCCTGAAGGAGGCTTCTGCTTTGGCAGGCGTCCACACCAAAAGGCTTTTTCAGCTGAGATCCAATTAAACAGGTGGTGAAAAATCAAGGCTATAAAAATGAGAGAGAGCATAAATGTCAAACTGAGGGAAACATTTCCCAACTGTGTCGCTATGCTCGAAGGGTGACAGAAGCAACCTGGAGGCAACGGAAAGTCTGTCAGTCTGACAGGATAAGTGTGGGAACCTTGATTTACAGCATCATGTCTGGATGAAACATATGTTGCTGTTCCCCTCTGACCAAGCTAAGGTGGGCTAAACCAGTACAAACAAGACTGTGGGGCAAATCTCATCTGGCTACAAGGAAGTGAACACATACAGCAGGAGGCATTATTGTCTCTAGGATACAAAGTGCAGTTTTTCCCCTGCTATCGCCATGTTTGAGACCTCAAAGTGTCACACATCAAAGTTGGAAAAGAATATAAGCTGATGTGTAGAAAGTAAAACATTGAATGAGAAAGTGTGGAGCAGAAACTTTACAAATAGTATTGCATATGTGTGTGTGTTACCACTAGTAACACACACACATATGCACAAACAGACACATATGTGTCTGTTTGTGTCTTTCAAACAGACACAAACACACTAAACACCTCTGCAAGTGTCAGTCACAGGACCACTGGATGGTTTGATCACAATTGGAACCCAGCTGCGAGAAAAAACTGTTGCCACCCTCTAGTTTTAATTGCATTGGATGATGTTTTCCTCTACAAAGTAATGGAGTTAGTAAATGGATTTCTCTGCATGAGGTTGGCTGAAGTGCAACACTTCCACAGAGACCAGAGTGTGAGTGTGTGGGTGGAAAGGAGTTAAAATCACACACAAACATGGGAAGGGGGGAGTCCATCTATAAAGGAATTACTTTATGCAGGTCGATGCCCAATTAAAGACTGAATGTCCAGTTATAATTAGGAGTCCTGACAGGATGTGAAGTCCGTGATGCTTTGCTGGGAAGTTGGCGCCCACAAGGGCAGAATTCTCACTGGGGGGAGAATCTGGGTTTGAATCTACCAGCAAGCGAAGGTCTTTGCGTGTTCTCAGCATGCCTGCATGGGGGTATCCAGCTTCCTCCCACAGTACGAAGACATGCACTGGTTAGGTTAATTGGTATTTCAAAACTGGCTGTAGGTTGTTTGTTTCTTTGTGCTGTGCCCTGCTTCTTTCCCTATGATAGCTAAAAAAAAAATGGATGGATCTAAGATTCAGTCTTTCTGTATATGTTTGTCCATCAAGTTTCATTCCAATATCTTAGTGGACTCCCTGACAATTTTCAAGCACAATCACCAAGCACAAATTGCAATATTTCCACATATATTTAAATCAACAATTAAGGTGGATGAGTTTAAACACTTGAGGTCAATCATCTAAATTAAAGGTCATTGCGCAAGAGAGCTGAAGAACAGAATGCAGGCAGGAGGGTGGAGTGGGTGGCGATGAGTGTCGGGGTGATTTGTTACAGAAGGTTCACAAGTTGGTAGTGAGACCTGATATGATGTTTTATTTGGACATGATGGGGCTGCCAAAAAGATAGAAGCTCGAGTTGGCAGAGCTGAAGAGCATGCTCTGATTTTCTTTGGGCATCCTTACAGTATTAGAAATGAGTATATCAGAAGGACAGCCCAGGTTGAGGACTTTGGAGACAAAGTTGAGTAGAGGCAAGGCTAAGATTGATTGGACACAGGCAGAGTAGAGATAGTGGGTATACTGGACAAAGGATGCTTAATATGGAGCTGCCAGACAGGAGGAAGACCAGAGGGAAGATTCATAAATGCAGTGAAGGAGGACATGCAGAGAGTTGCTGTGATCTCCTAAGCCTCAGCTCTGCTTTAGGTTAAGCACAAATTAGCAAATGTTAGCATGCTAACACCCTGCGCTAAGGCGGTGAAAACTCTATAATTATTAAATCAGCATGTTAACATTGTCATAAATATGTAAACAGGGATTTTTAATAATCAAGACAGATTTTGCTGAAGTTTGATGAACCCGAGAGCTAAAAGAGAAAATTATGAGTGTGTCTCTGTTGATGTTCATCTCTTATGAGAATCAGACACATACTTTTCTTTTATAGATCTGGATTCATTCAAACCCTTTAAACATCGAAGCTATGTGGTAAAACATAGTCTTTTCAAATTTCCCAGGAGCCATATGATTGTGTTTCCATTGGATACTCTCGTGTTTTTTCAGGCTCACGCTATTCTTTTCTGGAAATGGTTGCCTGACTGAACATGACTACCAAGCATTTGAAACATTTAATTTTCACCCAAACTATTATTTCTTCAAAAAGTACTTTTCTCACCAGCTAACTGCAGCATAGAGCTGAGAAAAAAAAAGGACAAGACAGAAACCCCCCCAAGATTTTACAGGCACCCCATAATGGATTACAAAGCACCCCAAATTATTATAATTCCCACCATATGAAGTGTGAATGTGGCTATTTTCAAACCTTATAATACCACCTAGATTTAAGTCCAGCCAAAACCTGGCACCATTAAAACACACTACAACCCAACACTACAGAGACCA
Source organism: Neolamprologus multifasciatus (assembly GCF_963576455.1). Taxonomy (NCBI): domain Eukaryota; kingdom Metazoa; phylum Chordata; class Actinopteri; order Cichliformes; family Cichlidae; genus Neolamprologus; species Neolamprologus multifasciatus. The sequence goes on from NC_140442.1 coordinate 16,297,499, forward strand.
CTTCCTGGCCTGTTACACCAATCAGCCATGTTCAGCGTCTAAGGCTAATGGCCTGAGGGCTGTACACAGAATGAGGTGTTGAGAAAATCACCCTCACTCTGGAAAATGTTCCCCCGTGGGTGTGCATTAGGCTCCACTTTCACCATTTCAGCTGTCAAAAATCCAAACTGACAGGGTAAGTGCCTGAATCTCCCCCCTCAGATAATACTGAGATAAAGCATGCACAAAGCACAGGATGACTTGAGAACAATCCAAACTGTACCATTAGTTCCTTAAGTATTTAGACAGCAACATAACTTTTGTTATTTGGACTCAGGGCGAGCACATGCAAAAGGGGGGCTATGCATAGAAATGGTTGTAAATCCTAAAAAGCAATGATTTTGTTAAACCACAAAATTATAGTGTGTCATTGTCCAGATACTTATGGACTTAACTGTGGCTATATCTTGTCTTATTTATACTTCAAATAATATTAAAGATATAAATTGCTAAATGATGTGCACACAAATCTGTCACAGCTGACTAAAGTGCCTAAAAATATCTTATTTTTCTTTCGGCTGAACGGATTATTCTTGACATACAGGTTTGCAAACCTTCAGTGACAGCAGTTACATTATTGTGCATAGAAGATGCTAACATGTCTGCAAACACTTACGTAATAAAAACTGAAAGAACTGCGATGCAAACTGTAAACAGAGAATGTTCACATTCGAAGAAAGGATTGACCCCGGTGCTGCAGCCAACACATTTGAAAAGGTGCAACTTTTACTTTGAAGGCAACTTCTAGTTTGTGTTGCTGTTTTCACAGCTTCACTACAGCTCTGAGGATTGTTGATGAGTGTTTGCAGACCACTTGGCGTTTTCCATGCAAATTACCAGCAGTTGTGGTGTTCTGCTGGCAACCAAAGCAACTGCAAGGAGGTCTGTGCCAACTGGTTGGGGTTGCTGGTGGTTGCTATGGGTCACCAACCAGAGCTCTAGGCCTATGTAGAGTTTAGCGCTAGATTCCATCGTGCCTGCCATCAGCTTGCAACAACTGGTTGGAGAATACACATTTTCCCCCTCTTAAAAGGCCGGTGTGAACGGGGCCTTATTCACTTGACCCTACAGCAACACATCTTGATGTGACATGGTGAGCAGCCATGTCTCTCCAAAACCTCAGCCTGTGGGAAAACTCGCCTTTGGCTCCTTTGATCTATGACCTCACTAAAAACTTTCCTGATGGGTTTGTGGGCTCAGATGCAAATTTCAAGTGTTACCTAATAGAACGTGACATTCACTTTGTAATTTAAAGTCTCCATGAGACTCCAAAAGGAGGATAAAGCAGGGTACGCTTTGGAGCTGCCATCCTCAACACGCACAAGTGATGTCTGATGGTGGCAGTGAGAGCGCTCAGCTGAAGGCTTCAAGCCAGCATTTCACTAACCAATGGGTGACCGCACCGTTGCGTCCATCTTTTATATACAATCAGCTAAAATTTAAGGAAGTGGTCACACTAAAATGAATCTAAGGCGATTTTAAATGACTTGGATGCAGTTCCTTCATGCTGCAAATGTTTTGCCTGAATATTACCCTTGTTTCTGGTGTGAGACAATATTGATGTTTTAGGCTTCATTGCTGCTGACTTTTATAAATTTTGGTTGTCCTCGTATTTTATTTTCACCAGCTGTATTTTTGTATAGTTAATTTGTGTATTATTCTGTTTATATTTGTGCATGTGGTCTAGTTTATGCAACTCAGTTGATTGCACTGCTGTCTTTTTTGGCTAGGACTCTCATCGTCAGGATTTCCAGAGTAACTAAAGCTGAAATATAACAGTAATCTAAAATAAATAAATAAAAAGAGACCTTTAAAATGTGCAGATATGTATATTTTAATGGTTGTGCTAGAAAAATCAAGGGATAAAATTAAATTTTGGTGCTGGTGTAAATGCTGATTATATGTTTTAAAATAATAAAATTAAATGTGTATATCAGTCTGACCCCATAAAGATCGGCATGTCCTCCTCTTATTTTGATCTGTTGTCATCTATTTCCAGTCTTGTTTGCATAAATCCATTTCTGATGTCATTTTTAGCAGAGCTGGCATTTTTGCTTGCCCTTGTGCTGTTACCCTTAATGGATTTATACCATGTTTTAATTGCAATCCAATCAGGCATGGCCTGTGGTGTCAAGACTACAGGTCAGCTAATTGATAACCTTGTAAAATATTGATGAGCCATGAGAACTTGAGTTTTTCCTCAAACAGAAATGAAGAAGTAATCTTTTTAAAAAGAGTTTGTTCTTCTACAAGATGAGAAATAAATGCGCTCACTTTGACGTCATCAGACAGAATTTAATCATTACTCATTCCAGGCCTCATCACTGTGACAAAGCCGTGACAATTACAACTATTGTGCCATGGAAAGCTGAGGTTTTTCAGCTTTCTGCGGTGGCTCTTAAGTCCCATATGAAACCCATCACTCTGTGAAGTCTCTTTTAAGCCGTAAAACAACACAGAAAACCGTTAAATCTTTGCCTTATTTTCAATGCACTATTTGTGGCTTTTCCATTCCCGTAATGGGCTCGTATGCACACATGCAAACGAGAGAACGGCATGAAGAGACAGACAGGGCGGAGAAGGAAAGAGAGCGGAGACTGACTTGATCGCTCAGATAAAAGCAATGGAAAACACACATGCATGAGGTCTGAGCTCGTCTTCGAGAAGACAGTGCTGTTGGAACAACACGCACGGGAGGGTACTTCTGTCTGCTGAATCTATGAAGTGTCTCCAGCATGCAGATCGCCCCTGGTTTCATCCAACATCTGACAGCAATGACTCAAATATGACAGATTACAACCCTCATCCATCTGCTACAGTCGCCTTCGGTTTGTGCTTATTTCTCCATCCAGGAAAGAGAGCAGACTATGACAGTGCACAAATTGCTTTCAGATATGCCAGTGTGTGACCATGTATCTTGGCAAGCGGCTGTTTGTTACTTATAAAATCGTGACTCGTCTGTAAAAATAATCAACAGCAGTTCCAACGCACCATTTTTATTCATGGGGATTATGGCAGATATATAAGCACGCAAAGGTCATATTTGTCTGAAGGAAAAGATTCAGGATTAAAGATGTTTATCATCACTTTATCACTTATGATATGGATAAATAAGTGCTGTGGTAATATTAAATGGATAATCCGGAGGAATATCTACAGCAATCGGTTCTCTATCTTATGAGATCAGATGAGACAGAGAACTTCAGAAAGATTAAATGTCAAAGCAGGGTTTGCGTTTTCAGAGCCTGTCTTAAACTACTGCTTTACACTGCATTGAGTGTGTGCGTGTGTGTGTGTGTCACATCCAGATGTGACAGAGAGTTGACCCTGTGACTGACAGTCAGATGAGGAGGACATGCTTGTTCCACATGGATAAGTTCTTTCTGTCACTGACACACACACACACACACACACACACAAAATGCTGCTGTCTACAACTTCCAGCGGCTTCTTTGTGGGTCACTGCAGATGACAGAAAACAGATTTGCTCAATTTTTGCGATTCGGTGACAACAGCGGAATCATCTTTCAGTGATTTCATCCGGTATCATGTTGCTGCTGTCGCTCTCCATTGTTGCATTAATCCTTCCAACTTTTCTCCGCCTCAACTTTCAGTGAAGTTCACTTCTTTAAAAAAAAATCACAGCAAAAGACAAAACCATAATCCACATTCACGTTCTTGTGATACTGTGAATGTGAACAAATGCAGGTATTATCAGTTATATCCATGCAGAACTCCCATTTAATCTCTTAAACACTTACAGGTGATCACTTTACTTTAATTACACCTCTTAACTTGGCTACACTTTGAAAAATGTTCATGTTGCATGTGGTGACTTAGATTTGTTGTTGGGTTTAGGCGATATTACTGCATGACTGATCTACCTTTTACAGGCCGTGTTAGTGGCAGTGCTGTGTTACACCATTAAGGCCTAACAGCTTTACAGCACAAGTCAGCCTAATTAAAACACACGTAAAAAAAAATGCCCCGGAAACACCAGTTTGGCCACAGGTATTTTCACATTCTGCTATTCTGAAGGGAGAGTGAGGAGAAGAGACGCAAGGAGAGAAGGAGAAAGTGACAGGGAAGAATCTGGGGAGAAGGATGAGTTGTAAATGTGGCATGGAGAGACAGAGGATAGGTAACATAGTACTTAAGACTGCTAACATACATACGGTATATATGAGTGTTTGTGTGTGCACAGGGAAAAAGTGAGAGAGAAGAAATTTAACGGCATGCTAAAATTATCAGTGGTGAAACCGTTTCCATGTGTCCTTATGTTTCCTATTAAAAGGGAGCAAAGGGGGTTTTAGAAAATAAGGCAAAGGAAGATTAAATTACACCATCTTGCTATCAAAGTGTCTGTTATTCATGATCCTTACCCTGTCAAACCTCTGTGTAGTTATGACACCTTTCTTGCTTAAAGGTCCCCAAATGGCATTGTGTTCTCACACGCTGCTCAGCTGGGATCATGTCCAGAAGCTTGTAGAACATATGGAGATGATCAGGACCAGCTTCACGCACAAATAAATCCTTCTTTAGGGCCTTAACTACACCCAAATGAGGGCTCTGGTCAGCCTGGTCACACCAAATCATGTGCTGTCAGTATGACAGTAGCTGATGAACATTTTATGTGCCTTTTGTAAAGGAACTGTGCAATCACATTAACTAAGATCACCACTCAGTGTTTGCTCTCCTTGTCAATCAGATTTTTGTGTTTTTGCTTTTTGAAAATTCTCTAATTCAATTCAATTTCATGTTATTTATATAGCTCCAAATCACACCAAGGTGCTTTATATGGTATAATGATGGGGTATTTGCTGTAGATTTTACATGTTAGAGTAATCGATGTGATGTTTGTGGTTCTTTGTGGCTCCGTTGCAGAGCAAAAAGGGGAACACTATACAGGATGTCATGCTGAAGTGAATAAATGGTGTTTAGATGACTGTCAAGATGATGAAAAGCTCCTCTGGGACCTCACTAGCCCTTTTGATCTAGCGCAGCACAAGAGAGGGAGCATTGTCTAAAGCTGATCCGAATCTATCAACCAGCCAATGCATTGCTGTCTCTTCTATTGACGGAGGAAATCAGCACATCTGCACAGGTGATAAGATGTCAGCAAAAACATCGGTGCTGCTCAGCTGACCCTTTACCCCTACAGCATATACAATCCTGCATTGGCCGGCATGACATCCAAATATGCAATCGTGTTCAAACCTTTTCCAAATAAACCTGTCAGATTCACTTATAAAGAGCACATCGGTTTTTACAGCAGACACCCTGTGTCGTTTTAAAGTTTTGGACTGCCTACGATGGTCCACGATTTACAGTTTTTACATTTTATGATTTGCGGTCAAACCTGGGCTAAAAGCCAGTTACATTCTGTATGAGTGGATTCGTGCGTTCATCCTTACCTGTACCACTCCAGCCCTTTATCGTAAAACCTGTCGAAGAAGTGCGGCTCCGCGCCGAACGCTCTCACGTCCGGGTGGATGCGGAGAAACTCCAGCAGGGCGCGAGTCCCTCCTTTCTTCACGCCGATTATAATCGCCTGAGGAAACCTTTTGGTCCCGAAAGTGTTGGACACGGGGATGCCGTTGCTCTGGACAGTCTCCTTTTCGCTGTCCAGCGTATTCTGTGACGGCTCAGCCGGAGCGTCCTCGGAGCCTGTGCGGTTCCGCTGAAACGGCGCATCGGGGAAGAGGCGTCGGGGTGGCCGCAGATCGTCCAAAATGTCATAGTCCAAGTCTGAAGTTTCTTGTCTGTATGCAGCTCTTGGAGCCGAATCACAAAATCCGGTGAGGCAGTAGAAGAAGTAGGTGAAGATTAGGACCATGGTGAAAAAGACCGAGACTTTGGACAGCGCCTTCCCAAAGTTGACCCTGAATCTGCAGCCACTACATCCCATGAGTTGATCTCCTGCTCGATGCCAAAGGGCCAAAGCGGTGACAGCATGCTTCTTTTTGTTCCCTACATGGATCAGAGTTCGAGCTTAAATGTTCTTTGGAGAACCTGTTGCGCAAAGCTGATCCATCACACGCTTTTCTCAGCAGTGGAGTGGCACAGTGGACTTGTCAGAAGTTACATTCATAATTCAGAAAAGAGCTACTAAAGATGTCCTCTGATCATTTTGAATCGTTTGTTCTTTAAAACTCAGTTAGCTGAGACTTTCCAGCTTGTTGTGTCTGTGCGCTCCAGGGTCCTGGAAGCTCTCATTCAAGGTTTCTTTGCTTCTTCTACACCCCCTACACCCCTCCCTTTTTCCTTTTACATGTCCCCACCCTTTTCCTGCTGTGACATCTTATAGATGGATCATTCCAGCACAGATAGGATGAAGGGTTTTTTATCCTGTATAATTAAAAATTTATGAGGCATAACATTCTTAATAAATCATTACAGTATGTATCATCATAAGAAAACAACTGTAGCGTATTAAAGCACCATTAGGAAAATGATTTTTTTAATAAGTTAATAAAGAATTTAGTCATTTTATGTCAAGTCAAGTGTAAGGCACATGATTTAGCTTCTTTAGCTCAGCAATGTGGGAAAAAATGATGAGCACTTTATTCTAAAGAGCCCACGTCAGTGTTTTACAAATGTAAGATGACTCCCCACCAAAGAAAATCTTCCTCGCCCCTTTGAACTCATGATAGACATCCCAGTCAGCTTTGTGAATAACACGAGCCCCGAGGACGTCTATCTAAAACCTCTTGTACTCTTCTTGCACTCTGAAGCTCAACACATGGTCTCTTGGCACAAACCTCCCCCCCAAAAAATAATAGGCCTAACATGAGGAGGGGGTACCTGCAACCCATATCTCTCTTGCACCCTTTTCCCATAAATACAGTATCTGAGACTGAGTGTGTCATCTTTGGGGTTGAGCAGGAAGGATTGGCTCTGGGACATTCCCCTGACTCCGAGCTGGAACAGATATAGAGTTTCTTCAGGCAACGAGATGAATTCAGACTTTGAACCTGATTAACACACCGGCTGTTTGAACGGATGAGAGGATGGGGGGGGGGTTAAAGGGTAGATAATCTGTCTGTGACACACTCAGCCCTGGAGCACAGTGTGTTTCAGACAGAGATAGTAAATCCACTTGGCACTGCACTGACTAATTGAGAATTTTATGCTTTTTATTATCATTCACCTTTGTTCTTTAACATCCTCAGAGAAAACAGAGTTCGGCATTTTTGAAAAATGCTCTTTTGATTTCTGTACGTGTGAAACATCTTGCCAGTTGTGTTTAAAGGTAACAGAAGGGGCTGGCTTATTAACATATTGTATCTGGTGTGTATAGAAAATCAAAAATGGCAAGAGAGTGTCAGCGGTTGTAGGGTGTGAAGTGTGAGGCTAAAAACAGCAGACGCTCTATGTTTCGCACCAAAGTGCAAAAAAAAAAATTGTGTTTTCACACTTTTTACTTCTACAGTTTCTGTGCAAACTACAGAAGTGACACATAACGTGATCTCTGTAGATCCTGGGTGAATTTTGTGACTTTTCAGACTTTTCCCCCCCATTTTCAGTCTTTGCGCCAAGTTAGCTGATTGCTATTAGTATTCTTAGCATCCTGATAGGAGAGTGGTATCAATCTTTTCATCTAAGTCTTGACATTCTCTTAATAGCTCTATGTCCCGCAGTGTCTAACTTTTCCTTTAAGGAAAAGCTTTCAAAGTTAAGAATTGCAGAGCCCGTGATTGCAGTTTCCTCCGTCTGCTGAAACAAAGGTCTCTGTGGATTCCTACATGACCCAGGCAAATATAGAATAATGATATGTTTTGACACACAAACAGCCATTGTAAATCCACTGCAAAAGAGGCCAGCTTGGCATCGAGGAATTCACAGCTTTTGGAAATGACCGTCCGCTGGCTGTAGTGCCACATTCAGTCAGAGTGAGGTCAGGATCCGGGCTTTGCTTTCATCAGACGTTTTATTTGCTTTTCCCTCATGCTAATTGCCCTAGCTGGAGTTATACTGGCAGGTTTGGACGCAGAAATATAAACAGTGAGATTAAAGAAACAAACAGGCAGCAGCAGTGTTGAAGAAACAAATGTGATATACAAGTCGTGAGCTGCATCTGTGTATATAGGATTGAGGTCGGATAATACAGTATATCAGTCTGTGGGTGTGTTTGCCTGTATGCTCCTCTCTATCTCTGTGTGCTCACGTTTTTATGTATGCATGTGTGCAGTCCAGACTATATTTCCCACCGCTGTGCCTGCAGGTGCGTGCTGGCGCCGCATCCCTGTGTGCACCACAGATAGAGATTTCCATAGCCGGAAGCCTGCCGATGGCGCATACATGTGTCAGCCATTACAGCAAATTACAAATCCTGCACAGCAAAAAGCTGAATGTTCCACTCTCGTTGTGTAATTTCCAGTGTGAGGAAGAAGCTGTCGCCCATTTGCAAAACCCAGCAGAACTCTTAAAGCAGAGGTGTCAGACATTAGGCCCTGGGGACAGAGTGGCCTGCCAAAGACTCCAATCCTGCCCAGTGGATGGCTTTGGAAATGTAAAGAAGGGCATACATTTGAGATTTTTAACTTTATTTTCACAAGTTTGTCAGCTTTTCACATTGATAAAGACCTCCTCCATGTCCGTTCATACTACACCAAAGAAAATAATTAAAAGATAAACCGTTAAATGAAAGAAACTTCCAGTTTTTTCACTATGTACTATAGAAATGTATGTATGATATTTACAGTGGGTTCACCGTAAATCGCCCCCTTCCAAAACAAAGGACAAAAATTTTGTGCAATAAGTTAAGTGAACCGTTTCTGTAATTTTCCATGTTTCTTTTTACATTTGAGGCCCAAAGCAGCATTTCTTTATCATGAAGAAAATTGAGGTGTTTTGTTAAAATTGCGCTTTTTTTTATGTTAAAATATCTCAGGGATTAAATGTGTGATTCAATTTTACAGTATCAAAAAGAAGAGTTTGATTGGTCACTTAAGATCAAAGTGGGCTGTACGTGGCCCACAATATAAAATGAGTTTGGAGTCCCCGCCTTAAAACCATCATGGCAGATGTTTGAAACCAGGAGATACTCATTAAGCAGTGCAGAGGCAAGGCTGTATTTTCCTATAAATGGAGCCTGAACCATGTGTGTGTGTGTGTGTGTGTAATGAATATATATATTTCGTAGTAGTTAACTGCAAAGTAGTATATACGGACAAAAGAGCGTCCCCCTCTGATTCTGATGAATGTTCGATTTTCGCCTAGATTTCTTGTCAAAAAGCAAGTTTTGTGCTCATAATGTGCACATTGTGCCTGAATCTCTCTTTGAAGCAACAACAGATGCCATGCACACTATTTCCTACATGCAATATGCTCAGTGGTGGATCCCTCAGGCAGTGAGGATGAATTCAAAGGCCCACAACAAAGCAGCTGCGAGGCCCCACCTTCCTAACTTTTATCTGCAAATGTAAGCAACCTCAGTGAGAATGACTGATGGACAGCGACAGCAAGGAGGAGATGGAGGACTGAACAAAATCACTCTGATCTCTCCAGCCGCACACTTTTTTCTGCCCCCACAGCTTCCTCTTCTCCTCCTACCCACCATCCCTCGTGTCCTGCCACCTTCATGCAGGTGTATCAAACTTTTCTTCTTTGTTTTGCCTCCAGCGGGACCTTCGGAGTCCCAGACTTGCTCTGCAACTTTATAGAGACATAACTAAATGGATCAATGTAGTAAAGATCTGAGAAGAGAGATGTTCGGAGATTATGCAAGACTTTGAACGGCCTTGGAAGCATTAGACAGCGCTAGGCTCACATCATTCCTCGAGTTCAACACGGGAATAATTTATAGCTGAGGGAGAGTTCGCTGGCGTTCATTCTGACTTCACTGGAGTTAAATCTGGGCAATACCCCAAAACCAGGAGCTTCAATTACGTAGCAGTTATGCACGTATAAGCCTATGGATATGTTTTGCATAAACAAAAATGCACAAAAGCCTTCCCCGACTGGAAACCAGCTGCACATAACAATTTTCTATACGTCTTTCATCTTGACAATTTAATCTAAAATGCCTTTCGAGGAAGCATGTCCCTACAGGAGCCTCGTTTTTTCTTCTTTTCTTTTTTTATAACTCTTATTTACTTTCTGTGCTTTATTGTAGCACCAGAATCAGGGGAGCAGGAATCTAAAGAGAACGGAGGGAATTAAACTGAATGACAATCATGTCATCACATAAGCCGCAGACCGTTTGGGAAATGCCTTCTTTTCTAATCCGCAGCTCTGCGGTGAAAAATGGGATCTGGTGGTTGGCTCTTAAGTGATATTGGGTGTGTGAGGAAGGGCGGAGGAGCAGGGAGACGGGGATGTGAAGGGTGCCTATATGCGTTTTTGCCTGTGTGACAGGAGCTGTGTGTGTGTGAGAGAGAGAAAGTTTAAAACGAGATGTTAAAAAAGAGACGGAGTATAGAGTTTCATGCCTTCGAGCTCAGTTTGGGGGATTCAGTAAGTCATGTGGCTCCAAATCTGACAGAGCTGCAAAGGTGAAGCAGTGCACTGGCATGCACAAAGACTTTTATAACTTCACGCTTTTATACTGCATATAACCACGTGCCTGTGGAGCCCTATTGTTCCCTGTCTGCACGCTCATGTACAGCTTGCGGTACCCGGTCTCAGACTGTTAGTGAAATGCTTGTGGGCTGCTCTGTGTGGCTTCCTTTCACTGAAAGGCCCAGTCCTCCTAAATGTTGATTGCCATGACGTCAGCTCTAAACCTCAGCCCTGCCTTTTATGTGTCACTGTCACCATCTATTTCCGCCCACTGCGTGAAAAACAACTTTCTTTCCATCAGTGCAGTTCACTGACACGGACACTTGGGTTGAACACTGTGCTACTGTTGCCGAGCCAGAACCGCCACCCAAATGGAGGCGCTCGTCCATTTTCACAATCGCTCAGCTGGTTCAAAACAATTAAAAGGGTGGGGGAAAAGATGCGAACGAGCAACTGAAGCAAATGCCCCATGTGTAACAAGTCTGTAAATATGTGTCTGTAAATAAAAACACAAACAGTCATCAGGCGGGTGTTAACTGACTGTAATTACTGCTGTAAAAACCAAAGCAGTTTGTCTTCCCCCTTTTTCTGGAGTTTCCCATGTTTTCCAAATTCCAATCTGTCACCGCGGCTGTGAGAAAAAGAGAACTGTCAGCCTCAAAATGAAAAGGGAGGGGGGAGAAAAAAGAAGTCTTCTGTCCATTGCCTCACAGTTGAGTCAGGTCTCACCTGTCCTGTGCGATCCTGCAGGCCAGAGGGAGAGCGAGCACGTGTGCCAAACTGTTTTTATGCTGCAGAAACAGGAGATAGGCTTCCACCCCCGTGGGCCCTGTCTGCGTTTCACTGGAATGTGAAATTGTGTGTGACTCAAACAAGCAAACCATCAGCTAAGGTGCTGATGGTTGTTCTGGCCAAGGGCGACAAGAGTGTACCAAAGACGTGACCTATCAGACCTTGTGGGAGATAGATGAGGTGTGAAAAATTGGATTTTTCACTTTAAAGATTGACTTGTTTGGCTCATCTGAATCCAGCATTTGACAGTGTTATTATTGCTTTAACATACACATGTCTGCATTATCTTTTCAGTTATCTTGTGCTAATGCATGCATTCAACTGACATATTTTAAAGCAAAAGGATAAAAAAATGGAGGGGATACAGCTTGGGTGTGTCCAAAGTCACCAAAATCTATGTTGCAGCCCCAAAATTTCACTTTCTTGGACAAACGAAGTGAATTTTCAGTTTTATACTTTGGCTATCTGAGTGTTTTTTTAAAGGTTATATTAAAAAAGTTATGTCTTTAATCTTAGTTGTAAATTCAACTTTTGCACATCAACGCATTTATCATTTTGCATTGGAGTCATGAAAAAAATCTGCATATCTACTCTCTTTAGTCAAACCGACACCGCCACACCCTCACTTTGTTCTAAAGCTGATAATCACATCGGGTTGTCTGTTAGCCTCATTCCTGTGGGAATGTATTCTGAGACTCTGACCTCTTCTTTTTAAACCCCCTCTACACCAACACACATAAAGTCACGCACACGCAGACCTTCTCCTTCTTCTTCTTCTGCCTTCAGCTCTCATCTGGACTCACTTTAGGTTTTGAGGGCTGTGATTTTTGGGGACACAACAGAGCTTGCTGGTCCAAAAGAAGTTTTTTTCTTCTATGAACTCCCCCAAAATAAGATATGTTTTCTTGACCGAGCAATCATTCGCTTCCTCCAATCATTGTTAAAGATACATAAGGGGAAAAAAAGCAGACTGCTTTCTGTCGTCAGTGTCGTTAATATTGGCATAACACGGTGTTCTCTGCAAAAATCCAGGGCATTGACAAGCCAATAGGGAGAGGCTGAAGGACTAAGAGGAGCAATTACTGCAGAATAGCTCACAGGAGTTGATGGGGATGTGTGCTCTTCTAGCACAGAAGTAAATGGAAGTAAATGAAAGTTTGCGGGTGTGGGTGCTGAAGGTGAAGACATATTAATCTAAGGGTAATTAAGGAACCAGGTGTGTGTGTGTGTGTGTGTGTGTGTGTGTGTGTGTGTGTGTGTGTGTGTGTGTGTGTGTGTGTGTGTGTGTGTGTGTTTCACAATATGTGCTGAAGGGTTTATGATGGAGGTATGGAATTCCCCCCCATACATAGGGACAGATATGATCGTACAAATAAACACATACATCGACACATACACACATATAAATACAATACACACAGACATAATCACACAGATATAATACACAATACAATCATTATTCTTCTTTTGGGTAGAGTGTTACAGAGTTCACATGTGCTTTAAAGAAACAGTATTTTGAGGAATTTCCTTTGTTTCCTGATGGTGAGTTAAATAAGAAGATCCATATAATTCTCCTGTTTGTACACTTGAGATGAAGCTAACTTGGAAGACGGCTCTTTTTCTCCAAACTTAAGCTCCAAAGCTCACGCATTATATCCCGCTTGTGTCCTATTGAAGCAGTGTAATGTAAAAACAATAATTTGCTATTTTCCTGCCGTTTATGTGCTGAGTTACTTCTTTGTCAGACGTTGCTCCTCCCTGGCAGTAAGTACCTATCTGGTGCATGAACCCTTAGAAAAACTGTACTTTTGCATTCTGGTTTTCATATAGATTTGAAAAACATGATTTGCTTGATTTTCTCTGTGCTAATCAGAAACGTCCTCATGTTTGCTTTATGGCTTTATGTTAAGCTAAACTTACAGGCCGTAAACTGCCCCTTAATGATCTACCCCAATCAGGCATAACATTATGACCACCTGCCTAATATTGTGTCGGTCCCCTTTTTGCTGCTAAAACATCCCTGTTCCATGGAGGCATGGACTCCACCAGACCCCTGAAGGTGTGCTGTGGTATCTGGGACCAAGATGTTAGCAACAGATCCTTTAAGCCCTTTAAGTCGCGAGGTGGGGCCACCATGCATCCCACAGATGTCCGACTGGATTGAGATCTGGCAAATTTACAGGCCAAGTCAACACCTCAAACTCAATGTTGTGCTCCTCAAACCATTCCTGGACCATTTTCGTTTTGTGGCAGCGTGCAATATCATGCTGAAAGAGTTCACAGCCATCAGGGAGTACTGTTTCAATGAAAGGGAGAACATGGTTTGCTTAGGTAGGTGGTATGTGTCAAAATATGATTACGTGGATGGCAGGACCCAAGGTTTTCCAGCAGAATATTACCCAAAGCATCATACTGCTTCCACTGGCTACCCTTCTCCCCATAGTGCATTCAGGTGCAAGGTGTTCCCCAGGTTAAGTGACGCACCTGAATGCCATCCAAATGATGTAAAAGACAATTTGAGTCATCAGACCAGGCCACCTTCTTTCATTGCTCCATTGTCTAGTTCTGGATTTCTTGAACCACTTTTGTGAGTTTGACATTCTGGCCTTTGTCAATTTGCTCAAATCCTCACACTTGGCAATTTTTCCTGCTTCTAACACGTCAACTTTGAAGACAAAATGTTCACTCGCTCCCTGATATATCCCACTCACTAACAGGTGCTACGATGAAGAGTTAATCAGCGTTATTCACTTCACCTGTCAGAATGTTATGTCTGATCTGTGTATCATCACTGTACCCATCTAACATACTGCTTGAAAAAGGGAGAAAAAAAATCACAATTTTAAAAAACTGTCAAACTGTTGATGCAGCTATCACTGCACACAAGCTCACAGAAACACCTCTTTTGCCTCTCACTGTCTCTACTTGTTGATCTTTGGTGAAAAAGTCATCTGAAAAATGTCATATACTATACAAGTGACTGAGGCCGAGAATGATGCATGCTGTAGATTATAGGTTTCTGATTGAGTCGAGTGGAATGAAGAGCTTAGGCACCTCTGAACATTTTCTGCACAGAAGTTAGCAATTAGCATGACCAAAGGACCAATTTTGACTATTACGACCACCCATCTGGGGTCTGTGGGGAGTAAAGGGTTTACAATTTCTATGCAACCCCATATGTACAGTACACAGTGTATATACAGTGCAAATACAGACAGACGGTAAGAGAAAAATGCAGGCTCAAACAAGGAAGGGGTTTGCATCAACATGCTCGCAATCTTCTTTAAGTCGCACAGTATGATCTGGATGGCACATGAAGCACGCTTAGATTGTTAATGAAGATGATAAAGGATGAGCAGCTACAAATTGCAGGGAGTTCGGGTTAACTGACTAGGTGGGTGTAGTCTGGGTAAGGGGGTGGGATGTGAATAAAAAAAATGAGTCTGTGGCACGATACCCAGAGAAAGGCTGAAGTAATTGCTTTCTTCTCTGCAGCACAATTTAAATGTCAAAAAAAGATGTTTGTAGTGTGCAGTCATTTACTTAGACGTCAAAGACTTGTGACATTTCTCGGCATGCACTGACAAAAACACTGCATTTTCCCAGTCTGTCACTGTTCTGAATATCTGCGAGCTTTTCAACTGAAATCCTAAACCTTCCTCATGTTTCCATAGCCTGAAGATAGTGCTTTGATAAAGGTTTCCCTGACTCCATTTGACCATTTTGGTGATCTGTGAGGCTGAACTTATATAAAAAAATAACAGGAAAAGGAAAAAGATATGACATGAGGGCACAGCCTTCCCAAAGTTCCTTCCTGGATTACAGTGCCCACCTTTGAGGCCTTTCAAACCCCCTATAGTCTCTGATCAAGGCCGGATAAAAGTTGTCATGTGGGCACACAATCAGCCAGTCTTGTTCTCCTCTTAAACCTCCGCTTTTATCCCTCAGTCGGTCCAGCATCCCCGAAAATAACGACCCCCACCCCCACCCACCACCACCCTAGCCTGATCTGTGCAAACAATACCTGTGCCACACACCTCAAGTATTCCTTTGAAGCTTTTAGGACCAACCTGCGCTGCTCTCTCAGGGTGCTATCTCTCTAAAGCAGATCAGATAGCAGCTGAGTGATGTTTGCAAACATGTATATGTTCAAAAACCCTCTCCGTGTTTTTGAAGTCGGCGGCTTTCACAGACAGGAATGTGATAGAGATGACAATAAAGTGGCAGAAGCCACTGAGATTTCATGTGTTGTTTATTTTATTTTCATTGAAAGCCCTCATGCTGTAAGCTGTGCAGTGCGCTCCTTTGGCTTTTCTGTCTTTCTTTTGTCTCCTGCATTTTGAAACCTTTGACATTTTGCTGGAAAGAACAGAAATGTGAGGTGGCCTATTGTTTCCTCCTTAAAGTAACTTTAGTTTTATAACTCATCTTCCTGTTTTTACTATGTTTATAAGTCATCAAGATATGCTTTTTCGTATACCCACAGCACATAAGATGAGTTCCAGTAAACCACACATCATTGAGGTGCGGTTTACCTTGCAAAGAGGATTTTCATTTCGGTTTAAGCCCTGTCTCCTTCGAACACATGCTGACCTGATAACTATGCCCAACCTGGACCGCCTCGAGTTTCCATCTTTCTTTGATCCAGAGCGGAAATCATCCACCAGTGTCTCGTATAAAAACTTTGTTTATTCTTTCATTCGTTAGGCAGGGAGATGGAGTTTTGGCCAACATATGTATGCCTAAAACATGTGGAGGGCAGGCCCTCAACGTATGTATGGATGGAGACATATAGTGGGTTAGCTCACATACTGCAAATATTAACCCCTGATGAAAGGATATCTCTTTATTTAAGTTGCAGTCACGCATTCAGGCACTTTATTCCTCCAGCAAAATGATCACAGCTTGTGGTGTGTGCAGACGCGCAGCCACTGGGTGACAGATGTTTTAGTGAGCTTTGCTACCTTGATGAACTTGAATCTAATGCCATGGCGTGTGGAAGCAAAATAAGCTCTTTTTCCCCCTTTTTTTCTTTTTTTGTCTGGCTTGGCTCAAAACAGAAGCAGGTGTAGTGCCCGTAAACATCCACATCTAAGCAACAGCCTCATATAGGGTACAATTAAAGCAAGATGTCCTGTGAATGAGTCACTGGCGCACACACACACATATGGTTAGCCCAACCTTGAGGCTTGGCCTTTGGAACTGAGGAAGACTTTGGAGCAGTGGTGGTTTAATGTAATTAAGGATCCCATTTGTTTACGAGCAGGATGAGACACAGAGGTCAGTGGAAATAAAGTCTGTCTTGTGATTCTATCGGAGAATTGCCACTTCCTCCTTCCTGTTTGCTTCCTTTTGGCCATACAGCTGTGCTCAGATGCCAGCCAGAAAGGCTGTTCTCACAGATAGCAAATGCTAATTGTACTCCTGTTTTTTGTTTTTTGTTGGAGGTGGGGTTGGAGCAATTTCCTTTTCCTCTCCATCTCTCGTTGTCACATCTGGTTTATCTCTGTATTTTTGTCTCATCCCAGAGGACAGTTTAGTCTGTGCACTCGTGTGTTGACATTACAGAGAATGAGCAACATCTAATCAGTCACATGGAAGGTATTAGTTAATTAATGAGAGTTTGAGGTAAACACTGGAGCCAACATTAGGGTTAGAGCTGACAGTTTGAGGGATTGGGCCCGGTGTAGTCTGCCTGATGATTTAAAGTCTGTGGAAAAACTGAGCAGTACTTTAGACAAAGCTCTGACAGCAAAAAATAGGCGACAAAATCACATCATATCTGCACATTTGTAGCTGCTGTTTTGATCGTGCTTTCCTAAAATGTTAGTTTATGGTTTTTTGGGTTTAAAAAAAACAAGTTTTTTTTAAACCCAAAAGCCAGCAGCTGGCTTGCAGAGAACATTTACTGTTGTATGGTACATATCACATTTTCTTTTAACAAGGCCACGAGAAACTACAATGACCAGCTGCTGCTGTTTTTTGTTTCATAGTTTGCCAAAAGTATTTTCCGTAGGTGACAGGTCTCAACTGCAGGAAAATCCACATTAGCAACCAGACTGCTTTACTATGCTGTTAATATATCTAGGATGTAATTCCTGCTAAAATAATCAAGGCCTGCTATGAAAAACACATCATTTATCAAGACATGGCAGCATCTCTTGCTCCAAATCCAGATGCACTAACGTACCACAACACCATGAGAGATACTAACTTTTAAACTATGTGCTGGTAAGCATCAAAATCCAGGATTTACAAAAAGACTGCTTTGTGGTTTTGAACCATTAAAAAATCTAAAACCTAAAATTAGCTTTTGCTTAGAGAAGGCAATTAGAAGCGTGCTTGACTTTTACCTTGGATTGTGGATGCCGTGACAACTTTATTTACCGACTGTGGTTTCAGTGTTCCCATTCAGGGATTTCTTTTATGGAATTGTATACATTTTTAATGTAGCGCCGCTTGAAGGACTGGAGATCACGACCACGATTCAGCCCTCCGTCTTCCACACAGAAAAATACGCTGAGAAATTAGCGTCTCCCAGTCTTTCCAAGTGAAAGACTGTTGCTCTTTTTCTATCCAGTAACATTTCTGTATATGTTACTTACAGGTTGTATGGGAGATGTTTGACCAGGTGAGATGTTCCACTAGTCTTTTGTTTTCCTTTTTTTGGGAAATGCAGCTGCAGAAAACATCAGCACCGCTAAAACGGGCAAAGAAGTCTATGCTTTAAATACTTTAACATCACAATCTATGAATGTTTGCACTTCCGTTCTTAATCCTCTGTCTGACAGTGAAGCTTTCATCTCCCCCTTAGATCGGGGCGACCGTGGCTCAGGGGGTTGGGAAGCGTATCTGTAACCGGAAGGTCGCCGGTTTGTTCCCCGGGCTCTCTGTCCTGGTCGTTGTGTCCTTGGGCAAGACACTTTACCCTACTGCCTACTGGTGTTGGCCAGAGGGGCCGATGGCGCGATATGGCAGCCTCGCTTCTGTCAGTCTGCCCCAGGGCAGCTGTGGCTACAACTGTAGCTTGCCTCCACCAGTGTATGAATGTGAGAGTGAATGAATAGTGGTATTGTAAAGCGCTTTGGGTGCCTTGAAAAGCGCTATATAAATCCAATCCATTATTATTATTATTATTATTATCTACCAGCCTTTGAAAATCAGCAGCTTCACACCTGCTCATCCTAGACACTTAAACAGCACGAGAGCTGTTGAATATACACCCACATGCTCACTTTGTTTAAAATTCCACCACTCCACCAGCCAAGAACTGCTGCTTACTGAGATATTTAGAAAACTTTACCAAGTGGAAAAAACACACACACACACGACCCCCTAACGTCTGTAACAGAGTATTACTGCTCAGCGCCCCATAACTGCAGGATCTAGATCGGGAAACAAGCTGCCGGCTTGAAAGGGAGACAGCACGGTGCGGTGGAGACATGATGTCCAGATATATACAGCACTCTCAATCAGTGGATCTTAGAAAAAACTCACCTAAATTCCATTAGAAAAAAAAGGCCTTATTTGTGTAGAAGGGTCTTACTTTTTACTACAATTACTTAAAGTGAATGAACAACATCTGTGAAAAGTTGCTGATAAGTTCAGCATTGCTTTGTTGTTGCTGGCTACAGAGAATGAGGATAATTTGAGTGCAGAGAGCTGATAGAGACTTTCTTCTCTATTTACTCCAGTCATTCAGTTCACACTAATCAAGGTCATGCACTCACTGGACACTTTGTTAGGTACATCAGTTCAACCTCTTGTTAAAACAAATATCTCACCAGCCA
This sequence comes from Neolamprologus multifasciatus, assembly GCF_963576455.1. NCBI lineage: Eukaryota > Metazoa > Chordata > Actinopteri > Cichliformes > Cichlidae > Neolamprologus > Neolamprologus multifasciatus. The sequence goes on from NC_140442.1 coordinate 16,316,623, forward strand.
ATCAGTTTAGGCATGTAGACGTGGTGAAGAGGATCTGTTCAAGTTCAAACTGAGCTTCTGAATGAAGAAGAAAGGTCGTTTAAGAGATTTTCAATGTGGTACGGTCGTTGGTGCCAGACAGGCCTGAGTATTTCAGAAACTGTTGATGGGATTTTCCCACACACGTAGAAAAAATGTCAAGCGAGCAGCAGGTCTCTGGGTGAAAATGCCTTGTTAATGTCAGACAGTACAGGAGAATGGTCAGACTGCTTGAAGTTGATAACAGTTGCAGGCAACAGTGAGTCAGATAAGTGCCCATTACAACCAAGGTATGCAGAAAAGCATCTCTGAATATGCAACATCTTAAACTTTGGCTCAGATGGGCTACAGCAGCAGAAGACCACACTCCTGTCAGCTAAGAACAGGAAACTGAGGCTTTCAACAAAACTCCACAATAGAAGACGGGAAAAACGTCGCCTGGTCTGATCAGTCTCAACATTTAGTCAGAATTTAATGTAAACAACATGAAAGCATTGATCCATCCCTTCTTGTGTCGCCGCTTCAGGCTTGTGATGGGGTGTAATAGGATGGGGTATATTTTCTTGGCACACTTTGGGACCTTTAGCACCAAATGGGAACCTTTTAAACACCAGTTACCCAACTATCGTTGCTGACTATGTCCATCCCTTTATGACCACAGTGGAACAACTTTCTAATTGTTGCTTCCAGCAGGATAACAAACAATGCCACAAAGCTCAAATCATCCCAAACTGTTTTTTTGGATAGGACACTTTACGCAGATGACCTCCGCAGTCAGCTAATCTCAGTCCAATAGACCATCATTGGGATCTGGTGGAACAGGATTCTCATAAATGATGTGCAGCTGAGAAATCTGCTAAGAACAGGAAAGAAAGGCTACGGTTCCCACAGACTCATCAAAATTGGATAATAGAAGACTGGAAAAAAAAATACCATGAAAGCACAGATCCATTCTTCCATGCACCAACAGTTCAGGCCGTGACATGACAGTGAGTTCATTGTTCTCATTGGCCTCTACAGTCAGCTGATCTCAGTCCAATAGAGAATCTTTGGGATCTGGTGGAACGGGATTCTCATCATGGATGTGCAGCCAACAAATCTGGAGCAACCGTGTGATCCTATCATGTCAAAATGGACTAAAATCTCTGAGGAATATTTCCAGCACTTTATTAAGAGTTCTGAAGGAAAAAGAAGATCCTACACCGTATTAGCACTGTTTACCTAAGAAAGTAGCCAATAAATATATATTGAACTGATGTACAATGTGATACTTTCATACAACTGTAAGGTAAATTAACAATTAATATGACTTTAAATCAGTATCAAGGCTCTAAGGTAGATTGGTGCGGTGTTTGAGGTACTTGGCAGGTACTATAGTACATGTAGGGCTCACTCCTTGAGCGCAGTGTGAATGAAGATAGTTCCTTATGATTCTAACTGTATGAGTCCAATCATGAAACTCAGAGCTTTAGAGGTTGGGACCAATCAAACCAAAAGTTTTTTTTGTTTGTTTGTTTGTTTGTTTTTTTATACAGTAACATCATAGGGTGACTAATAATGCAGAAAAACAAAGCTTATTTAGGCTATATAGCACCATCAGCTGGTGGAATCACAAATTAGACACTGGTACACAGCCATTAACACATTTTCCCAGACGTGGGTTAATTTAAACTGAGACTGTGGCTGATAAACATCTGACACTCTTTGCCCAGGGGACAAGTTTAAAAAAAGTGCAAAGTTCAAACAATGTGGCTGAATTTGAGCCATTTGCTGTAGCTGTAGCTATTTTTTGTGTTGTACGCTCACAGTTGAATGATCTGTTTAGACCAGTCCTTTCTTCCTAGTGTCCACTTTCTCATCAGTGCCCAGGAGATCCATTAAACTTTATCCTGAGTACTTCATTTGCTGTGAACACATCAGCAGGAGGGAAAATTCTTGTCTTTCACTGCTCACTTTTCTGTCCATCAGCCTTTTCTGTTTAGAGAAAAGAAGAAACAACAGCTGGTTGCAGGTGGACAGTGGGGGTGTAATGTATGAAACCAGCTGTGTAATGTAGGAAACCCTTGATAGTCACCTTTAGGGATAAACATAAGTGAGCTGCTGAAGATTCAGAAGCGTGACAGCCCTTCTCTTGGTCCATCATACAAGAACTCATGACCCAGTCCATTGCCACACTTCCCACAACAGACCTAAGTATTTTAATCCAGATGGTGCAAGTCAAACCTTATACCTGATTGGTAACAGTGAAGCTTCCTAACAAATGTTGTTTACTACCTTTATCGGTCCCCAAGCTTCAGGGTGTTTTGAGACACTGTCTTCACGGATAGTCTGTGAAAACACCGGCCATGGAGAAGAGTGCTCGAACTTCGACATGCTTGAAAATAACTCGTGGCCACATTCGGAGCACACATATATACCTGAGAATGAGGAAAGAGGCACAGTCTTCCATATTTTTACAGCAGAGTGTCTTGTTACATAGCCACAAGCAGCCTCACACTTTCTTTTACTCACCAGGCTGGAAGTGATTTTTATATTCTTCACCACCAGAAAAAGAGCAGTGAGACATTTCATCCATTTCAGCCAAAAGTCAAAGTCGTCAGAGCCAAAGCAGTTTATCTCTACAGTTGCCCAGCTTAGGCCTGAAAAACCTTCATGTGCATATCAAGTGTCAGCAGCTCCATGACTCTTGTGTAATGCCCGATCCTTCTCTCATTGCTTCCACCTGGTGGCAATTTTCTGAAAAACTAAAATGCATACCTACTTACCTTCATTCACAAATACTGGAACAAAAAATTCATCAACCAAATGAATATAAAAATATAATCATTAACATATAGTCTATTTATAATTTAAAATAGATTTTTTTATTGCTGTGTATTCAGGTTATTGTGACCTATTACATAAAGCCTCTTTAGAGAGAGAGGTATATTGCATAGGAATCATTTCATTCAATGAAAAAAGGTTTGTGTGGCCCCTAATTTTCAACACCAAGCGCCTTAAACAAAAGAGTTTAGGACAATTTTTTTTTTTTTTAAATGAGCAATCTTTGGAAAAGATTCATGGGACGACTGTGATAAGTACTGCACTGTCAATCGAAATAAAAACCAAGGAGACATGGAGACATTGAGGGTGTGATAAGCAACAATAAGTTGCAAAGTCTGTGATGATTGCATAGCAGATGTGTTGAGAGCCGTTCTCTGTTCTTGCTGTCTAGTGAGACCACCGTCCATCAGAGCTCTGGTGCTCCCACGCTGGGCTTTGTCCCAGAGTACTTCATTGACTGTTCACACCTTTAGCAATGCAAAGAGACATCCATCCAGCAGCACTTACTCCTGAAATCTCACCTTACGGTCCATCAACTTTATCTGTGGACAAGGGACAAAGAAAAGGAGATGGAATATGTAAATCTTGATGAGCACAGTTAACTGTGAAACTCCTCTGAAGAAATGTTTAAACTCTGGTTTGATTTTAACTAGTACCTTTGAGGACTGTGTAAAAACAGTAACACATCCTTAGGCTCCTCTACACTACACACATGAACGAGGACATAACATTCTGGTTTTAAAGCAAATTTAAAGATGAAAAAATATCATGGGAGCTGGTTAACAACACTAGAACTTTGAGCTCACTGCAAATCGCGATTCCTAGGCTCATATCACAAATTATAACTTGACAGGTACACTAGTCTCAACCTCGTGTGGAGAAATAGCCTGACTGTTCATACCTTTAGGGATGAACTTCAGTGAGCTGCTGAATATTCAGAAGCGAGAGAGTCCTTTGGACGGCCCATCATTCACAAATTCATGACCAAGTCCATTCCCACACTTCCCACACCGCACCTTGAACAAGACAAAAGTGACAGATAGAAGAGAAAAAAGTGATAGAAATTAATTAATCAGCATTTAGAGCAGCCAAGAAAGTCCCTCACAGGAGTCCTCTGACTTACAGCCAGCTAGTGCTTGACAGTAGGTTCAAGGGTCAAGGTTCAAGGTTCTTTATTCGTCACATGCATAGTTATACAAGTATAACACACAGTGAAATGTAACATGACACGCTCCTCGACTTGTGCAAAAAGAGGGAGGGGGGGAGAACATTATATATAATATATACATTAGGTGAATGTGCAGTAGTAGCATGTATGCAGCAAGCAGGTGAATTAGGTGATATAAATTCTATTCAAACTGGTTCAAACTGATCATACAAATGTGAAACTGCGCATGGGCAGTTGAAGAAGAACCTAGTCAATTAAAAACTTAAAACTATTTTAATTATGGTACCTTGTATGCCCCAGGCCTCTCCTCATGTTTGGACACACTGTTTTCATGGATGGTCTCTGTGAAAGCTGGCCAGGGTGAAGAGTGTTCATACTTGGAGCGGCTGGAGAACAGCTGGTTATCACACTTGGTGCACACATAAATCCCTGAGGAATAAAAGGCAGGAGACTGTTATGTAACATGAAGCGATAGAGTGTCTCTACTGTAGTTTTAAAATAATATGTACATTTATATAATATATACATTTAATATATATACACAAACACACACACACACACATATATATACATATATATAAAGATTTTTTTTTTTTAACATCGTTTGAAACACTAATTCTTTAAGGATATTGTTACCTTTTTAGCTGTGGTTAAGGGTATGTAAAAAAAAAAAAATAATGACATCCTTGTATGTGAAGCTTAATCTAGTTTGGTAATCTGGTTGTTATGTAACTTTAACATGGTTACACAACAGGTTGAACGATTTTCGCTATTTACATCACAATCACCAGCGACCATGGATATAAAAACAGTACTTCCTAAAGGGTTTTATAGCCTGAAACGGACAATGAGGACGAGTTAGAACGAGCTAACCAGCAGTTTGAAAAGTTATTTGTGCTGTATTGGATAGTTAGCAAACAGCTGCAAACCAGTCTCCAAACAGCGTTATATATTCTATATAAAGCTATATAGAAACATTGAATAAAATACAATAAGTTTAAACAAAAAAAGTCATAGCGGTACCTGACTTAAAATGGTCTTTGAAGACCTCTCCACCGAGGAAAGAGCAAAAAGACATTGCTTTTTCTTTCCGTATGTTCAACGTGAACCTACACTGAAGTCCACAGAACCGGTTGCAAACAAATCAACTTCCGGTCCAAGATTCTGACCTTCAAACTGAAAGTTTCTTTTTTCTTTTTCTTTTTTTTTTGTGGGTAATGATCAATGACTGTATGGTACATTTCACCGTCATCCAGTGATTCCTTTTGTGAACCTGCAAATAGGAAAATACAGCAAAGCTTTTTTTTAAATTATTTCTATATATGAACCGTCAATGTTCCGCATATTGAAAGGCTTCATCAATGTGAAATCTAGAGTATTTAGAGCACGAATTAAGTTCAGCTTTTATATTAGATTTTTTCTGGATTGTTTTAGCCTCGATGTAGTTTGTATTTTGCTGTTGTAACTCCAAAAAATGTGACTTCTACTTGCACATTCCGTGTACGCTCCAATTTTGAAAGGCCCAAACCGGAGGTAACATAGTGGCTTCTTAACTGTCCATAGGCTGTTGAGTTGATGCTCTGAGTACGTTGGAGTTTGTCTTTTTTTAAATAAACAAACAAAAACAACAACTTTCTTTCTCTTTTTTTGGGTAATCGTTGCTGTTTTTGTTTCTTATCGCCCACCTGAGGCACGGACGCCACGATGTTTCAGCTCAGGTTGTTTGTTCACCAGCGCCTGTACGCTGCAGCTGAAGAGATCCTCGGGCAGATGGAGAACACCATCACGTTAGTTTTGCACGAGGCAGACGTTCGAGCTAAAGAGGAGGCGAAAAGTCTGCGACACCGCTGAAATCAGGTTTAGGACGATTCTTTAGATTTTTTGTCATGTTTTTTTTAGTCGTAGCTTTATAAACAGCTTTGTGGCTATGGATGATAATATAATAATTCACGCACGGAATACCAGAAAGCTTTGCTCCTGCATAATGAGAGATAGTTCAATACAAAGCTAACAAATAGTAAGGTAGCACTTAATCATCACAGAATAAGATAAAGGTAGTTACTCCAAGGATATCAATTTGTTCAGCTGTGAAGTACAAACCATCATAAATGCATTTCATCTGCTTTGGTGAATGAAAGTGACAAAAGTTGCACTGGTGAGGGAACGACAAGAAAACCCCCATTAAAGAAATGGATCGACTAACTGTGCAACCTGGCTGCAAGTATAGTTTCTTGCTGCCAGAAGTGACAAGGACACTAGCAAGAAACACAACTGGAGAAGGGTGGTCTCAAAGTATAAGGAGATAGCAATGATCTGCAGCAGTATTGTGGTATACTCTGATAATCAAGTGTTCCCTAGCTCAAGGTGCTCCAGGTAATAACTGATATTCACAAGTATGCTCAGTTACATAGTTATATAAATTATTTATATGTTAGATAAAGCATTTTTTGGCAAAAATGCAATGTGAATGTTGAAAATTTGAAGATTTTGCCTCAAATATTTAAAAAAAAATTTTTTTAAGATACTCCATAGGACGTCTCCACCTAACAGTATTTAAAAATGTGGATGTGCACACCTTTATTCTCACGAGTGAATTGTGCATCGTTATTACCTAACACTATTTAAAAATATATGCACACACACATTGATACACACCTGCCTCTGTGTTTCTCTTCCAACCAAGCAATCTGAGTCAATGACTGTCTTTTATACAGTCATTGATCTGAATGTGCTGAATTTGTATCCACCAATCAGGAGCAGCTTGTGTCTTTTTTCTTATTTTTCCTACTGAAACTCAGAAGAAATCACTGCTGAGATACCCAGAAACAAACAGTTGCCACACAAAAACCTTAGGTCCTACTGACAAACTTTTGACACTACGAGCACAAGGAAATCTTACTAAAGCAGGATATGTGTTTTTAAAAGACACAAAACGCTAAACATTTGATACCAGAACAGTTTCTGTAAGCACAAAGTATGCAGAAGATGTTAAGTGCCAAAAAATGTGCAGGAGGGTAACAATAATGTGAATGTATTCACATTAAACAAATGCTTAAACAGGAGATAGTTAGTTCGTGATATTATTCATTACACTTACCCAAATTTACTGATCTCGTATTAAAGACATTGGCCTTCACTCTTTGCATATGACTGGATAGCAATAGCAATTTATAGCCAGCAGCCTGTCTTATTTATGCTTTGTTTTTGTTTTGTTTTTTAAATACCATTTTCAAGCAAATATATTACTTTTTCTTTTATTTTGATTAGAGTGAAGATTTAAGGTCGGGTGAACTCCATTGGATTTTTGGCTTTTGAGGGGGCCGCATTACTCTTGACTTTAAGGCTTGACTGCCTTAATCCAATCCAATCCAATTTTATTTATAAAGCACTTTAAAATACCCAGCACAGGACCAAAGTGCTGTACAGAAAATAAGTTAAAAACAATAGAATAACAGAAAACTGTGAAAATAAATAAATAAACCACATAATACATGAAAAATTAAAACAGCCTTATATTAAAAAACAAGATAAAACAGCATAGAATCAACTAAAAACAACTAAAATAAAAATAAAACCAAAATCTCACATGTTGGTCTCTCTTAACTCTATTTAGAGGTGTGAAGAGCACTTTTCCAGAAATTCTCAGGACAGCATTTTCTAGCACTTACATTTATTTCCATTTAAAAGCAAAGAGGAAACCCTACAGGTGATTGGGTAACATTTGTGGATATTTTCCTTTGTAGCTGGAGAACTTCCAATGACCAACAGTGCCTTCCAACATGGAGATGAATGTGACTCCCCGCTGCTGCAGGAGTGCGAGGGACCCATAAACACAGAAGAGTCTGACTTCACACCGAGCCCTGAGAATCCAGGAGCCCCTGAGCCCACTGCAGATCTAAGCAGTAACAGTGGGAACTACTGCCTGGTGGAGAGGCCTGAGGTGAAGATGGAGCAGGAGGAGCACAGGAATGAGAGTTTTTTCTCTCCTCCAGGAACTGTGAAAAGCGAGGAAGAACAGTCCGACACGCAAATACATGAAACGCAGATGCTTTCTTCAAACTTGTCTGCAGCTGTTAGTGAGGAGACGGAGAGAGAACAGGCCATAACTGTGAAACAGAAAGCAAAGATGATGCAAGGAAAACGCATCAGTGGCGGCAAGAAAGCCCAAGCAGCTTTGTCTTATAAGAACTGCTCGGTTAAAAGGAAAAAAGGTCGCAAGTTTTGCCATTTGTGCAGGAAGCGTTTTCACTACACCGCCTCTTTAATGAAGCACATCAAAACGCACAAGAAGTGTACCAGTTGCATTATTTGTGGGATGAAATACGGGTATCCAAAAGAACTTGTTTTCCATTTGAAAAAGAAACACAGAGATGCATATTTTTTTTATGTTTGCGGTAAAACTTTTTTTAAAGTCCGCAGCCTCCTCACAAAAGAAAACACACACTGACGAAAGAGTTTGTGTGTCAGGAATGTGGCAAAACCTACCGGTATAAACACTGTTTGATTACGCACATGAAGAGCCATTCTGGGGAGTAACCATACCCTTGCGATATTTGTGGTATGCGCTTTAGTCAAAATTCATACATGACCAGACACAAGACCACCCATATGGGCGAGAAGCCTTAGCCTTGCTATATGTGTTGTTTGCACCTAATCTCAAGTTGCATTTGCAAACACGTATCAAAGCAGAGTGATGAGTGATCCCTTTTTTCCCCGTCTAGTTGAAATTGGATAGCTTTTAATATCATCCACTTAACACGACTGTGCCGGATGTGGTGTCAAATAACTGCAATTCATAATGTTTGGTTTGCTTTAAAGGCCATTGCATCATTTCTACAGCTATATGCTGCTGTTGGTTAACCTCTTAAGCCCCAAGCCTAACTGATCTCCTGCCTTTTGCCCCCGTATCAGGGGGCGTTGGGGCTTAAGAGGTTAACATGATTTTGCTGTTTTCCCTAGTGGGCTTTGATGCAAGATTAGTTCAACTTTGACTGCATGAGTACGAGTGTAGAACAACACATCTGCAGCTCTTGTTGCCCTCTGTGTTGCTCCGGTGTTGTGAGGTTAATTTCCACAGTTGACACTAAGGTTTAACATCCTACTGTATAACATTACAGTGATCTGCTTGTCTCTGGCTGCAGCCATGACGTGCATACATTTATATGGTAAATGGTGTTAAATGTAATAATTAATGTAATGTGTATTGTCTCAGATCTGTGGATAATGTAGATAGTGTATGTGGATTTTTTTCAATATGTTATTACTTCATAAAACTTCCTGCATTTTGATGGATTAGAGTCTGGGAGTAATTTGAATGAAGGGAAAGAAGCTTTTGATTATTTTTTTTTTAAACGATGTCTTTATGATGCCACAAAATTAGGAAGTTCAGTAGATTTCATAGGAGCTTATTTGTTTCTTTGTGTCAATTTTCAACAGTTTTCCTGTTAGTGCATCTCAATCCCCTTGTGGGACTAATAAAGGTATATCAAATAGCTCAGGCTCTGGAACCAGTGTTCAGGAGAGGGGTTAGACTCTGTTCCACTCTGGAATTCACTGGCTATATATTAGGATTTACCCCAGTGGATTAGAGAATTGCTTACCTGTGCCTTCAAGTCGGGAAACAGGTCCTGACTATCGATGGTGCCTATACATCAAATGACAGTTCAGTTGTTGTTGTCTGTGTTTTTGCATCTTATCTCCCACCTGAGACAAGGACGGCATGACGTTTCAGCCGTGGTCATTTGTTCACCAGCTGTACGCAGCAAAGGAGATCCTTGAACAGCAGGAGAAAACAATCACAGAAGTTCTGCATGAAGCAGAAGTTAATCAACTCTAATGATGAGGGGGAAAGTCTGCGACACCAGAAATCTGGTTCAGTTCTTTAAATTGTTTTTCTAGGCGTATCGAGTGGAAGCTTTATAAGTAACTATGGATGGTGCTACACACATGCACACACAGTCGACGTACATAGTACCAGAAAGCTACACCGCTGCTATAACGAAGCAAATAAAAACATACAAGTAAAATACTCACAAAGCATTTTTGTGACGTTGGTGGTAAGACTTCTTACCGGATGCATGGACTCCAGATTCATAAAAACACACACACACACACATTAGTGTGCCAAGAATGTGGCAAAACACTTCACCGCAGAGATAATCTCACTGTGCATGTGAGGACCCAATCTGGGGAGAAACCATACCACTGTGGAGAGTGTGGCAGACTTTTTTCTGCAAAGCAGTCGCCTGAAAATACAAATGAGGTACCATTCAGGAAAACAAATGGACCCTTGTGATGTTTGCAGACCACACATGTGGAAGAAAAGCCTTACACCTGCAATTTTTGTAACTTTACAGTACTCTCTTTGCCTCTAGCTGTAATTTTAATTTGAACTAAGCAAATATATTAAGTAGCTGCAGAATAATCAGTATGGTTTTCTGTGTGAATGAACTAGATTTAACTAGAGGAGTGGTAATACAATAGTATTACAAACTATTCCACCATATGAACCTGGAATCTGTGGAAGAGCTGAGCTGTGCAATGGTAGAAAAAAAAAAACTAAATTTGAATTTGTGTGTAAATTTGTGCATTTTTGTCTTTTTCTTCTCCAGACTGAGGCTGCTGACACTTAATAAAGTCTGACACACAAACACAGTTGTATTAACAGCTGCATTTTGATAGACATTTCAATATCAGGTGTATGGATCTGATAGAGAGGAGTTTTAAAAAATGAACTACATGAAAACTGCTGTGAGTGCACACTGCTGAGAAAAGACCCACAGAGATTCTCGCAGAGAGTCGGTTCAGCAAAGTTTGCTGCAAACCTTACTAAACCCCGTTTTGTTGTTCATTTAAACATTCCCTTGCCAAATATATATGTGCTGTGAAGTACATCGCTACAAATACATATGCAGTAAGGCCAGCCAGCATGCTGCGTCCATGCTTTTCAGACCCAGAGCTGATGCTGCACCTCGTTACTAAATCTTAGACACAATGTTCATTCAACAACGCTGCTTTAACCTCCTGGGACCTGGCATCCACATATATGGACATCACATTTTGGGTTATCCAGAGCAAAATACTAAATTTTGCTCTACAGGGGCCTGATCTCCACTCATGAGGACATTGTTCTGCCACTGTCCTATCAAAATTTAAAGCAAATGTCCTCATATGTGGATCTCATTTTTCTCAGAAACAAAAATCAGGTTTAAAAAAAATCACGTAATTCTTTGTTTTGACATTCATCAGGTCCCAATCAGCCCAAATAGAAATTAAAAGTGCATGCCATGAAAAAGTTTGGGTCGTAGGAGGTTAAGTGAGCAAATAATAAGTTCTGCTGTTTTCCCAACAGGTGGCAGCAGACACTAAATTTAGGACTGATGCACCATGTCACAACACTGTTGTTTTACTGTTGTAGTTACTTATAATTAATGATTGTCCGTGGATTACCCGAAAAGCTATATTAAGCTAGCACCCACCCTTTGTTTGTTTGCATGTTTCAGCACAGGACCCAAAAGTTTATGCAATAACTGATATCTGAAGCACAAATAATAATAATAATAATAATAATAATAATAATAATAATAATAAAAACAATACAACCGTCGAGCACAAATACAGGTGGCAGCCTAAAAGCAGTCGCAGGAAATCAGATTATTGCCTCCCGGCTGCTCTCGGTTAAAATGAGCAGGAGTTTAATCCTAAACGGAAAGCTTCTCTTTCTAAATGAATATTCCTTTAATTCACACAAGCACAAACCCAGTGATGCAAATCATTAATATGGCGCTTTAAAAAAACAATGTTAATGATTTAAGTCAATTAAGTAATTAGTAAATTAATTAATCCCTTAAGGGAGTCATGAAAAGTTTCCTGCTTTCACAGATGAAAGCGGGGCTTCAATATTAGCTGGATTGCCATAAAAACAGTCTTTTGAACATTAATCCCGGCGTGAATTTTCCAGGTCGCGCAATTACATAAGTCTGCGTACAGCGGGGACTGCGGTGTGGAGCGGAGAGGAGGGTTGAGCTCAGGCTCTGTTTTCACGCTGTGGGGCAGAGCAGAGAGGAGGAGTCACTCCGCCAACTGTTGGCCTCTGAGATCTAATCTGGATTACAGTTTGGTCCACTCTGCAGCCAGGACACCAATAATCACATTATTCTGTTTCGGCCTGACGCCTCCCGAAGCGGGCGGAAGTGGCGATGTCAAGTCGTGGCACCGCCGCTGGCTTGCTTGTCTCTCAAAGCTGAACTGCGCGTTTAAACACCAGTCATTTGTTCTCGGGAGTTTGGATGGTTTTCCCAGCGAAGGTGATGTGAGTGAAGCTGGGTGAACGTCCCTGCGGTAGGTGGTTGGCTGGGTGGCGTGCATCCCCGTGTGCAGAGCACGCACTCTGCAGCACATCCAGACCGATCACTGCAGCCTGAGCTGGAAGAGCAATAAATTACTCTGGACCTCACCCAACCTCTGCCACTGATATATTAGAGGGGCAGATGGTCAGTCATGGCACGTTTAGGTAAGTACTAACGCATTGCTGTTTTTCTTTTGTTTAGGAAAAATCTCTCAGTCAGTGCAATAGAATAGATTCTTTTACTACCAAAAAATCAGAGTTGTAGGATTTTGTCTTGAGACACTGATTTTCTCGTCCTCATTATGCACTGGTGAATTTGGTGTGTTTTGAAATAGCTCTACTTATCAGCGGGGAACGGTTTAAAAGCTAAAAAACAAAAAAGTTTTGAGGGAGGATGTGCTCAAACAGACTCTTTAAGCCCCTGAAGTATTATCTTAATAACCTGCTTCAGTTCAAGTCCACTCATACTTACCCTGTGATACCCAAACAAACACCACCCAGTGCCAAATGTGTCACCGTGGTCAAATGGTTGTTTGAGGGCAAGATTAAGAAGCACAGGGATGGCATGGAAAGGTGCTTGATGCCAGCCTCTAGGGCCAGTCCTCGAATGATCCCAGGTAACAGTTCAATCTATTTTATTTTAATGAATTCAATCTTTCTCAGAAAAAAATAACATTTGAAATATTATTTTGTCTCCTCTTTATCCGATTCCCCCCACTTAATCCAGGATAAAAAGGCCAAGAGGAGGACAGAGCAGGGGAGACATGACACTTTGGCAGAATTCAAAACCGTGTTGACGTCAGGAAAAAAAGTGGGACTCTCTGCTGGTGCCATCATTATTCCCTCTCCGCATTAATCCATTCTGACTCATATGTTGCTGTCTGCCGATTGGAAGAATATGCTGGAAGAATATATCAAATGCACAGCATTTGATATCGCTTTCAGTGTCAAACGTGAACTTTGTCATCTCAGCTGTATGCAAGTGTGCAGAGAGATGGAACTGCAAATCTCGGAGACCCCAGTGCATACACATAGTGCAAATAAAACAAAACATTTTGCTTCAACATGAAGTATAGTGCAAATACTAAATACGCACAAGTAGGCAATATGCTCCTAAATTTAAACTAAACGATGTGGTTAATATTTACAGAGAATATAGGACGATGGCTGAATTGACCAAACGTGTTCTGAGAGTACGGGCAGGTATAAATGACGTGTGCAATACAGAAGAAACAGAAGCTTAACCTGAAGATAGAGTCTGAACTTACAGACCTATGAAATACGACATGTGCATTCTTAGAGTTCAGTGTGTGACTTTTTCCATCAGTGTCCTTGTGCATGAGTATAAGATCTTTTAGCTTGTGACATTTAAAAAAAACACATTTATAGAAAGTTTTCAGGTCTGATAGTTTGTCATGGTTAAGCCTTCACACTGTGTTTTTAATGCCAAGAACTGCATTTTCAGTTATCATTTCTCTATTATTTTCTTAACAAGCTACTAAACTGTTATAACAAAGGATTTATTGCTGTCTCGGTTTCTTTGCATTTTACTTTCTCTTACAAAATGAGCTTGTCTCCTTTGAACCGTGTTTTTAGTTCTTTTTTTCTGCTCATTATTTCTTTCCTGCGACAGAAAAAATGTTGGTGTGTAGATTCTAATTTTAGCTTCTAATCCTTCATATTTTTTTCCAGAGGAATATCTGCTCCACTTTCCACTCCCAAACGACAAACCAAGAACACGAGGTCTAGGCTTGCCTGTACCTTTGTCTCCAGTCCTCTGAGGGTTACACCTCCTCACTCACTCTTGTGCAAAATTGCATCCACAGTCCTGCCTGGAAAGCTGCCAACTCCCTGCTGACTCTATATTCCACTGAGCAGCGGAGGTTTTCCTCCCCCTGTCAGCACGAACTGATCCAAATTGACTTGCAAGTGGAAATTGATTAGGGTAATGCAGTACTGTCTAGGGCAGCTTAAGCACTCAAAGAGCAGCACTTTTGGTTAATTAGATTTGACAAACAGCCCAGCAGCTTGGTGCTAAAATTAATATCTCGCCGTATGAGCGTCGTGCAGAGACACGGAGAGATTTGGTGGCACCCAAAGCAAGTTAACTGGTTTCTTTTTCAAGCCCTGAAAATTGGGTTCATCAAGATCATTTATAACACACAGAACCAATTACTAATCATGTTGTTCAAATTTTTGCTTCTTATTTTGCTTGCATGACTGTATTTGCTCACTAATAGCCACATTTCTCAGTTTATTATGATGCAGATGAGCAGGGTCACATTACATTGCTCATAAAGGTTGACTGATACTGCAGATCACACTGTGTTGTGTGTGTAAGCTAGTTTATGGATAAATGCACTTGAAACTGACTGATTCATCAAATGCAACTTGTGCCCTGAGTGATTTAGTTCTCTGTTACAAAAGCTTCTTTAATCAGGAAGATTACAGCCGTTTGATGTGTTGACTCTCAGTGAATTAGACTGTACAGTCTGCCTGGCAATGATATATGCTCGTGATTGATTTAAAGGGTTTTTAACCTCCTAAGACCCGAACTCTTCCACGACATGCATTTTTAATTTCTCTTTGATATTTGGGCATATTGGGGCCCGATGAATGTAAAAACAAAGAATTACCAGATTTTTTTTTTTACATTATTTTTGTTTTTAAGAAAAATAAGAGCCACATCTGAGGATATTCATTTAAAATGTTGATAAAACAGTTGCAGTACAATGTCCTCGTCAGTGGATATTAGGCCCTTGTAGAGCAAAATGGAGTATTTTAGTCTAAATAACCCAAAATGTTATGTCCACATATGTGGACGCCAGGTCCTAGGAGGTTAAAGATTGTTGTGCATTTAAAGCTCTAGCTTATGAAAGGAGTGTTTTATTGTTGTGCTTTTAAAGCACAACAAATTTAAAATAGCTCTATTGTAGAAGGCTGTTATTGTGTTGTGTATCTTTCAGAGCATCTTAAAAGCATTACTGATGTCTCAAATAGAGTGAAACACTGCATCTAATTTGGGATTAGCTGACACTCTGTGCTGATAACTCCTTTCCAAAAACAAACCGCTCATCCACCCTCTCCACATTACTAGACTCAGACATTATGTGAACTGACAGCACAAAGTGAAGCCGAGTTCCCTTTATGCCTGCAGAGGTGTAGTTAAAGACGGTGGAAGGTGCAGAAAGGACTGAGAGAAAAAACAAGTGACAAGAGAAAGGGGAAAGAAAGAAAGGAAATAAAGGGCAGGTCAGAGCAGTTGATTTAAAACTATATTTTCACTATTTTTTTCAGGGTCCAACACAATGGACTGCACGCACCCTGAGAAGGATTTTCCAGTTGTCCATGCAGTTACAGTCTCCCATGCATTCGTGTCTCGGAGGGCTACAACTCCATCTTTTTGACCACATCCTCATCTTAGCTCCTCATTAACAACCACCATGGAGGACAGCAAGCTGATCTTCAGTCTGGACCACCATGAGGAGGGTCCTTCTGTGACCTTTTCCAAAGACAAACCAGAAAGCAGGGAGAGCCGGCCTGAACCCAATTTGTGGATCAATCTGGACCTTAGCCAAGGGCAACGCTCCCAGCCTCTCTTCCTGCCTCACTCCCCCTCTTCCCCAGGCTCGTTAGCTGATCTATCAGAATCATCAGCAGGCCTGCCTGTCACCACCAACCTAGTGAAATCTTCCTCCACGGATCTGGAGCCAAGGGAAAGCAGCTCTTTAAGAAGCAAGCCCCTCCTCAGTCTGGTCAAGTCTCTCAGCACAGAGATCTCCCGCCGTGTAGAGCCAGAGGTCAACCTCTCCAAGTCTGACTCCAAGCTACATTTGCATCCTTTTAAGCAGCTTACATATCCAAAGATACTGGAGTCCAGACCTGAAACAGGAGGAATGGATGAGAACGACGCCTGGGTTTCACCTCCCTCCACGGGCAGCATGTCTCCCACGGAGCCACGGGGCAGTTCGCTTATTGCCGAGCTGGAGGACACGCGGCGGAAGTTCTCGGAGGCCATGCAGGACCCACTGAGCATGCTGAGTAAGATTATGGGGGATGAAAGCTCTGGAAGCCCCAAGCAGGGGAGGACTTCTGGTGCAGGAGAATCACCAGCCTCCCACAGCACTGGTGGAAGAGATGGAAGCAGCGACGAAGCAGGCCTCAGGTGTCGGAGGAGGACTGACGGTGAGCACAAAGGGGTGTGTGACACTGCCGTCAGACGACTCCAAAAGGATTCATTAACAAAATCCTCCATCTCCCCAGAACGGCACACCCTCAGCAGAGACAAACATTTGGAAATCTGCACCTATGGAGATATGATTCAGGTGGTGGAGTGTCAGAACAGCTCCAGAGAGACACATCCTAGAACTTACCCTCAGTGTCAAGTGACAGTGCCAGGTTCATCTTTGCCTCTTTACTGGCTCTTTCCTGTGGGCCTCCTAGCTTATGGTTTCTTTGTCCTGCCTCTTCCTCCCTACGTGACAGGTCTGTCCGTGGGGGTTGCATGTGGCTTTATGCTGGGCTTGGTGCTGGTGTTCATGTTTGCCCCACAGCGCTCAGCCGCCAAAAGGAACTGGGTCTTACATAGCAAACTCAGTGCCGTGAACGACAACCCACTGGACGGAGAGCTCGCAAATCTACACAACCTACAGGTAATAAATGAGTTTTAAAAATTACTCTATACATGAGCACAGAAGAAGACTAATCTAAATGTTACCTCTAAATCCGTATGCAGTCAAGACGACAGATACCCAGGAGGACTGTTGTTTTCCCTCTAAATGAAATTGTGCAGGTCAAAGTTTGTATCGCCACAATGAATCTGTTTTAATACCTTTCCACCTGCTTTTACTCTGCTTTGTGTTCATTTGCAACCATTAATATGATAAAGATTATTACAGCATTTCCATCACAAACATGTTGCCGTTTAAGGAGCCATTGTAGTGATTACGCACACTCCGATCTGCCTCTGTATGCAAAATAACCTCTGCAGCCACTCCTTTTCTGTTTCCTCTTTTGCTAATTTGGCTACATGGAAATGCTCAAATGTTTGTTTTGCAGGATGAGAGATCAAAATATCAAAGATCAGCGGGCATTAGATAGCATCAAAGAAAGATAGTGCTTTGAATGGTGCTTAATGGAATCGTTTTTAGGTAATTGCTGTTTTAAAAGTAGCCACTGAGGACCGATTATTATCCATGAAAGAGAGGTGCAGTCTGATAATAGCTTTCTCAAAGTACTTCTGTGTCAGTCTGACTAGAACAGTGATACTTTAAAAAGATTTTAAAAAAGACAAATTGTATCAGGATAGAGGGCCTACTAACAGCACACAATAGTCTAGACTCATCTGCGGTGTTAAGTGAGAGTTGTATTGTGCCCTGGCTCATGTTTCCCCTCCCGCTGAGCTGTTTGTCACAGTTTGCACCACTTGCTGTGGATCTAATTTGCCACAGTACAATCTTTGCTTCCCTAGCCGTATTTAATGCTTAAATGTCAACTCTTGGTTAAATGCAGCCTCAATACAAATACAAATATTTGTATTTGTAGATGTACTTTAGTTTTACCAAGAAAACATAAAGTGGTTTGTGGCTGCAGAGGTTTCTGCTTGAATCCTGTCCTTTTGGATTAAATGTTCTTATTACTCACTTTCAGGGCTGGATGAATGAGACCCACAGCTATGACCCTGAGACTTTCCACCCCTCCATCACACACTCTGTCTATGTTACACTGGAAAGCAGCCGGCTGCAACTAGCATACCCACGTGCCAACATCGCCCGTTGGGCTTCTTTCGACGAGACACCCCACAAAGCCGTGTTTCTGCGTTCACGCACTTACCAGCTGGCTAACTGTAAGGTCAGTTCATTTGTGAGAAAGCAAGCCTGCCTTTCAGATGGACATTAGAACCACCTGAACCCCTTGCTCTTATTTCTCTGCGCCCACTGAAACAGTTATGACCAAAACGAATAAACCGGACCTCTCCGCTATCTCACCTGCCCACTGAGGCAAGCTAAAGTAGCTCTCCCTGTATGATAACAGAGTAAAGTTAATACACATTCACTGGCAGTGCTTTCAGAGCATGTTGTATAAATGCAGATGGAACAGAAATGAAATGAATAGTTTGTCCTTCTTCTTCAGGTGTCTCTGGTGCCTCCTGGTTTGGCTCGTAAGAGGGTGTGGAACAGGAAGTACCCAATCTGCATCACTCTGGCTGAGGGGGAGGTAGGGGAGGAAAGCGTGGTTGAAGGGCAGGAAACCGAAGAAGAAAGGGCAGAGAAAAACACAGATCCCCACCAGCAGTTTCCCATCACCCTCTACCTGTTTGGTCGCACTGGAAGAGAGAAGGAGGAGTGGTTCCAGCATTTTGTGTCAGCCTCTAGAGCCTTAGCCCGGACCAGTGTAAGAGATGAAGGAAACATAGGTAAGAAGACGACTTGGTTGAGTGATATGGAGAAATTCAGCTGGTTGCGATACCATATGTAGCCTGGAAAAGTCACCTCTTTCATTTAAAATACATGTACTACAAGTTACTCAATGCCAAATTTGCCTTATTCGATCCTTCTTTCAGCAGTATTTTTAGATTCACCAACTCTTTACTTTCAAATGTGTCACACAGAAACACTAAGCAGTGGAGAGACCATTAAAGAAAGCACAGAGGAGCTGCCTGATTTCCCAGGAGCAATGAAAGCAAGAACCCTATTGGACTACAGCTCCTACATGACTCAGCTAATGGGCTCAGAAAGTTGCAATCCCACCCCCAGCCCCTGCCACAGTGACAAGGGAAGCCCCACGACTTGCAAAAAGGTCAGTGAACAAGCTTTAGATTGACTATCAAGCATCTCTCGAAGTGATGTAAACTTTAAACTTCCCATCACTGTTTTTCATTTTCCATTTAAATTGTTTTTTTTCCATTGGGGGGAGATATAGCAGTGTGTCTTTGCCCTGTTTAACTCATGTCACAATAACCCCCACTGATCAGAGCTGCTTTATATCCGCTTTTCTTTTATAGTGTTCTCTGTGCTCACATGAGCCTTGTCCAGAATGCTGGCTCAGCTAAATACACCTGCTGACTGGACCAAATTTTTGTATTCAGCAATATCAGATATCATCTGGCTGGAAAACTATAAATAGTAACTCATTGTGACTGGAACATACTTGTCTGTGCTTCTAATGCTGGATAAGGTGGTTTGGGATTGGAACCCCCACAGAGGGACAGTCTGTTCAGATGTTTAGAGGAGGTGCCACAGAAAATGAGAGTGGTGTTTATTTTAGATGACAATGCAAATGTGTTTTTTGTTTCTCAGTCCTATTTGGCCATTTTACTCCTGAAAATGTTTGTGGAAATATATATGTCTAATTTTTAAAAAAATATTTCCTGCAGATTGACGCCAAAGAGCATGGTTCTGGAGGTCAGGGTGGAGCTGAGGCTGATGCAGGTACTGGGCCGGGGGAATGCTCTGCAGAGAGTGAGCCCACCTGGGTTAACTGTCTGGTGGGAAGAATCTTCTGGGACTTTCTCTGGGAGAAATACTGGGCCGATCAGGTGGCGCACAAAATCCAGAAGAAACTCAGCAAGATCAAGGTGATGGTATATGAGAATGTGTGTAGGTTAGGTGTGTTTTTATTTTTTGTTTGTTTTTTAGCAAACTAAAGGAAAGAGAAACATAAAAATCACATGTTTGGCCCCTGCATGCTACCAGAACTGCTGTGATGCATCACGCCTATTGTTTACTGCTCTATAAGGGGACAAGTGCATCCCAATCATACTAGCAAACAAAGCTGCCAGATACACTAACCATAGGTTGAGTGTTGCTCATTCTGTGCTGCCTTTCATGGATCACAAAAAGTTAGCAGTTGGCATAGGGGAGCTGAAAATGTTATTTATTTTTTGAGCTTAGTCAGATACCACAGCATCAGCAGTGTCACTGTGACTAATGATGTGGCTTCTTAAAGAGATGGAAACTAAATAAACTGTAGGACAGCCTGAACACCAGGTCAGAGGTCAAAATACATGACATTAAGTGCACAAACGCTGCATTTCTCCTTTTCTGTGTGTGTGTGTGTGTGTGTGTGTGTGTTCCTGTCTAGCTATCTTTGTGAGGACCAAAATCTGCATTCTACTATACTTGTGAGAACCAACAGTCACTTGTGAGGACACACTCACCGGTTCTCACAAGTTTGAAGGCCTTTTTGAGGCTCAAAATGTGGTTTTAGTGTCAGAGTTACAATTGGGTTATGGTTAGGTTTAGGGTAAGGGTTAGGCATTCATTTTTAATGGTTAGGGTTTGGGGAAGGGGCTAGGGAAACCTGTCAATGAAGGTCCTCACTAAGATAGCTGAATGGGGTTGTGTGTGTGTGTGTGTGTGTGTGTGTGTGTGTGTGTGTGTGTGTGTGTGTGTGTGTGTGTGTGTGTGTGTGTGTGAGAGGGAGCGAGAGAGAGAGAGAGAGAGAGAGTGAGTGAGTCTGCTGATAATGCACTCCCTCTGGCTCCCGGGGCAATGGGTGGGGAGTGCTTAGGGGAGCACTGATGCTCCTGCAGCATCCCATTGCTCATTGCATGCACTCCTCTGTGACACAGACCTTCTGTTTTTTTTTTTTTTCTCTTACACAGTCACACACATATTCACACAGTATAGTTTCCCCTGCTCATTTCTTGGAGGTAATTAGCCAGCCTTGTAATACTTCTGCTGTGCTTTTGCCTGACTATATTTTAAGAGGTTTCTGTTACTGACGTGAATGCACCAATCAGACTGATAAAAGACTCCCTTTGTCTCATTGTAGCTGCCATACTTCATGAATGAGCTGACTCTAGCTGATCTGGACATGGGCACCTGCCTACCTCACATCCTTAGCACATCTAAACCTACGCTGGACTCCAGAGGTACACCATGGTTGTGTTCATATGCTTCATTTGTCAAGTACTTTCTAATGCACGCATTTTAACTGCATGCGAGGAGTAGCCAGACTTTACTGGTTACTTAACAGCGTATACCCAGATCTCTTTCTCAGTCGCATTCCTGCTGTGAGTACAGGCCAAGATCTCAATTGTTTCATTACTGAGTTTGGTTTGTCATGGCCGTTCTAAAAGCTTTCCATTGTCTCCCGCTGAAGCGATTAGCAATCCTCTTAGCCTGAGCTATCGTCGACCAACAATAACTAGCCGAAGCTATCATCCGCCAGTCTAATGTCCCTTCTGCACAGCACTGTGCCAAAACGGATTAAGAAGAGAGACCAAACCAAACTCAGGGTTTTGAACTAATTAAGAATTCAGCTGCTGTAAGCTTTAAGCCCTTCCTTTTTTTCTCCACACCTTTATCCCCAAGGTCTGTGGCTACAGCTAGAGTTGGTGTACACCGGCTGCCTTCAGATGACCCTGGAGACCAAGATGAACCTGTGTAAGCTGGGTAAAGAGGGAGAGGATGAGGCTCACAGTGTACCAGAGACCCAGAAAGTGGGGTGAGACCCACTTTAACATTTCAGTGTTTGCGAAGAAATGTGTTTTTAACCTGAGCAGGTTGATATGATGACTAGAACTGTTATGTTTTTTTCAGTTCTAAGATGAAGCTGTGTATACTGGCTGATAGTGATGAAGAGTCATCCAGCGCGGGGTCATCTGATGAAGAGGAGGTCCCTCCATCTGAGCTACACGGATGCGTGGGAGACAAGAGTCCTGTAATGGCAGCCGACGGGTAACTTAAAAACTTATTTAGAATTTTTCCACCTAGAAATATGAAGGCATGGTGATGACATTTCATCACTATGAGTTAGTCCCTATTGACTGTTCTTGGTCTTTATCCTTTACAGGCACGCAGGTGGCAGGACAAGCAGGAAAATCTTGAGATTCGTGGACAAGATAGCAAAGTCCAAATACTTCCAGAAAGCCACAGAGAATGAGTACATAAGAAAGAAGATATCTGAGGTCTCCAACATGCCCCTGATGCTGAGCGTTGAGGTCCTGGAGCTTTCTGGGACACTGGCCATCAACATCCCTCCTCCTCCTACTGACAGGATATGGTGCTGATTCTCTTGGCTGTCACTTCACTGAATTTAATTAGTGAAATTCAAGAAATTCAATGCAAACTGCAGGTTTTGTTTCTTTACTCATTATACACCATGGTGATAGCCGCTCTCTTTCAGGTACAGTTTTTGGGTGCCTCCCAGGTTGGACCTTCACGTGCGTCCCATGCTGGGGGAGAGGGAGGTCACCTTCACTCATGTCACTGAGTGGATTGAGAAAAAACTGCAGTGTGAGTTCCAGGTCAGTCCATCAGTGTTTCCATTTGCCCACCGGGATGATTCCGATTAATAATTCATGCATTTATGTTCTGACAGATTGATATCAGCGTGAGCAGAAATTTCCTGCGTCTGTGACGATAACGTTTAATGATTGCATTAGTAATTAAATATGGTTGTGTTGTCCTTTGTCTCTGAACAGAAAGTGCTTGTCATGCCCAACATGGATGATCTTTATCTGCCCCTCATGACATCTGGACTGGACAACCCACCCGCATCCCACCATTCCTCAATCCATTCCTCATCCCAGCAATCGTCCATGGAGTCTCAGGAGTACCTGTCAGAGTAGGCGCGGCTGACGCCTCAGATGTTGAGGCAAAATTGCTGATGTTCAGCTATTATCCTGAATCTCTAATGGATTCAGAGGCTGCTGCAGCTGGGTCCCAGCTTGAGTGGGTTCTCTGTTACCAGTGCAGGACAAATGACTCCTGAAGCCTCGCTGAGCTCAGCAGTGACCTCCTGACTGTGAGAATGATGCTGCAGTGCCCCCTACTGTGAAGTTCATTACTGACAAGAGAAATGTTTTTTATAATGCTGACAACTGCTAACTGCACAGAATTAAAAGGTTATTGATGTATTTTTAAAAGGGAATGCTGTTTGAGCCAACTATCATCCATTCGTCCATCCTGGAGAGAATAAAATTTGATGAAAACTTTCCTCATGTGTTCCTTATTGATTAGAAACACAAATGCAGTTAAAACACAAAATTCAAGTATAACTTACACATTTTATTATTTTGTAGGGTTTATAATCCACACTTTCAGGCCTCCTCTGGCAGAGGACCTGGCATTGTTTTTTGAGTGTCTTTCTTCAGAGGCCCCTGCAGGTAAACAAGAGGTCGGGAGTTAAAATACAGCAGAATAATTACAGATTTTATTATGTCATCAGTGGATAGTTTGAACATTTGAATCGTATTGTGCAGTTATTTTGCCTCACTCGTTCAAAATCTTTGCTTCCTGGTATTCAGTTGGGGTTTTTTGGTTGTCGTTTTTTTCTTTTTGGTTGTTTTTTCACACTCACCATAAATGCTCTCTTCTCCTGGGCTGTCTGGAAGCGCCCATGGCCAAATTTGGAAGTGGTGTCAATGAACTTGAGCTCGATGCCTTCCTTGGACTTGCGCGATGTGTGCGTGAGTAAAGACTGTGAGGAGGAGCAGCCACAAACGTTAAACAGTACACTTACACGAATGATACCTGTAAGAGCTGAAGACTTTAAATTCCTCACCCTACCTTTCGAAGGGTGAGGACACGTTTTTTAGCCCCGATAACGCAGCCTTTCACCATGATAAAGTCATTATTCACTTCACCATAACGAGGAAAGCCTCCCTATGACATAAATGTAGTAATAAAGGTTAAAATATCTCACCTGATGCAAACTCTTCGTTTTACATTACTGTTGATACATTATAAATATCGACTTTGGATACAAGAAAACTTTCATGCACAATATGATACTGTAACACAAAGCTGGGAGTACTATGGGGGTAATGGTTTTCTGGCTGATGTCATAGTTAGTAGACGCATTGTTCCGGATCACTTTTCCATCCTGGATGTGAAGACCCCTACCAATACGGTAGATCTGAGAAAACAAAAGAGGACATCAAGATTTCAATTATGGAAAACCCCTCATACTAATAATAATAATTCATAATACTCCTTATTTAAAGAGATGTTTAGGCAACCAACAAACATTTTTAGAAATGTGACTAGGTGTGCACAAATAAGTTCTTAAAGCTATAAACCTTTTTGTTGATCTCAGTGCGGTGATGATAGCCTTTCTGACCAGCGCGAGCTTCAGTAAAGCCCACACGGGCAGGATGCCAGGCTCCAATACAAGCCACCTTCCTCAAACCCTTGTGAGTCTTCCGTGGGAGTTTCTTTGTGTGCCAGCGGCTTGTCACGCCTATCAGCCCAAAGACGTAAAAGTCATGGTTGGACCTTCCGGTTTATTACTGATTAAACTTTTCAACGCCTGGGGCTGCCACAGCACATTTCCTACCTTTGAAGCCGTGACCTTTCGTGACACCGATGACATCAATCATCTCATCCTGGTAGAAGACGGCAGATACGGGCACAGCCTGCTCCAGGTGCTCCTTCGCCCAGTCCACCTTGTCCGAGATGGTACCCCCATTTAGCTGCACCTCCACGACGTGAGCTTTTTTCTGCCTTAAGGGCAACAGTCGCATCTGGAGGCAGATGAAAACTAATTAGGGAAGCCTGCAAGCTGCAAACAGAAGCAGCTCCCAAGTCTAAAACAACTATGTTGTTAAGTGCAGAGCTTGAGAAGCATACTGAAAAGCATCTGGCTTTCAAGTTACTATAATTAGATTTATTATTCAGCATGTGGCCATGTTTGAACTCTCAGATGTAACACCAGTCACTCGGAACAACTCTGATATTTATATGTGCATGTTGATGTTTTTCTTCATGAGCTGAGGCTGATCTTAGCAGGATTTTAAGAACTGAAATCTTGGCTGATCTTTGGCTTCATGCTGCCAACATAAAGGCAAAGACTCTGTGAGTGGCCTTCATCCCCCGTGAAAATTATTTATAAACTGCTATTTGAAACTGCCCTCCAGTGCTCCCCACAGGGTAATCGTTGTAGTCAGAGCCATCCAGCTACCGACAGCCAAGAGTTTGGGGATTTGGAGGCTTTTGTCTCTGTTGCATGTGGGCAGTTGGATAACTCTGACACCTCTGCCCCCTCCAAGGGAGAGATTTAACAGAAGGAGATCAAGTAAATAAATATCAGTGATTATACTAGCCGATGAAATCAGATGGAAAACTAAAAACGGAGCTAATGTGATACAGGATGGTGATTTTAGAACCTACCTGTGAGTGAACAATAACCCTGATGACTGAACAGTACTTCTTCATGGCATTGAAGTCTTTGTCAAGCTGCTTCTTGCCTGTCTCGTCCTGCCACTTCTTAGCATACTTAGTGAAGGCCTTCTTCTTGCTCTTATACCTGAAACACAGAAAAGCTCAGCGCATAACAACAGTGTGACAAGAGCGTATGTGCGGGTCAATTACTTCTATGCACAGGAGAGCTTTAAATGATCACACGCGCATACCAGTTTTTATAAAATCTGCGCTTGCACTCGTCACTCAGGTGCTCAGCAAAGATGGTTTTCAGGGAGCGCAAACCACGGATCGTTTTGATGTATCCCACAACACCCACCACAATGACAGGCGGAGTCTCGATGATGGTCACCGCCTCAACTTCTTCTCGCTTTGATTGCTCTGTGGAAGACAGAAGGAGGCAGATCTTGCTAGGAAAACTGACAGATTCAAGTCAGTGAAGCATGCAGCAGGTAAACAGAGGGTGATAAAAAGGTAAAAAAAAAAAAAAAGCGAAACAAAAGAGACATGAAGGAATGCATTTTAAGTTTAGCCTCAGCACAAAATCAAAGCAGGCTTTCAGATTTTAACACTAACAGCTTGAATGCAGCCTGAGCAATGCTCAGTTTATTCTTTCTGTATCATTTGATTTTATTCAACTTTCAATTTCTATTTACATCTCTAAAATAATGCATGCTATATACTAAATAGATAACAGATTTTCTAAAGTCTGGCATCCATCAATGTTTACATACTGAGGGCAGTGCGGTGCACCTCTCTCAGCGTGTGGGTCATGCCCGCCTTATATCCCAGGAAGGCAGTGAGGTGGACGGGATGGCTGGGGTTATCTTTGGGCCATGAACGCACCCTCCCCCTGTGCTTCTTGCTTCGTTTGCAAGGCAGGAACCCCATGTGCCCGTGGCGAGGAGCATGGAATTTGCGATGAGACTGAAAAGCCACAATGGAGTTGGTGCACGCCCAAATTGATGACATTTAGATAACCCATGGGTGTTTAGTGTTACTTTCATTTTTACAGTTACCATCTCATTTTGATTATTTGTCAGGTCATAAACACACTGCCAGTGTACAACATAAGCTGATGTCCACACGTGTCCAGATATGTACATTTGAATGTACACATCAGTGGTGGGAGACACCCACATCACTTTATACTAAAGGTGTAGCACACATTTACGTAGCAAAACAAATTATTCATTTTAGTTACTGTATTATATGGTGACATCAGTCATGTTTTTGAGCAACTGTTTGTGATCATTTCCTCATTTTCTTTAACTTCCTCCAAGTCTTTAACAGTGTTAAGTTAGTGGAAAACAAAACGAGTCATCTTTCATGATCTTCCAATCTGTTGCCTTTGTATTCAGGCCATGTGCTTCTGCTTCGCTCTGTTTCTGTTTCATATCTCATGTAATTCAGAAATCCAAATAAAATAATTAAGAAAACTTGAAACGATGGTGTCTTGTTATAGAAAAAAAGGTCACCAGCGCAGTGTTCCACGTGCTCTCCTAAGCGTAGCCAGTACTAGATTTCAGTGTGCTTCATACACTCTTATAAATTCAAAAGGTCAAAGAAAGTGATAAATCATTACACACACAGGCAAAGACAGTCCAAAAAGTGCAGCTTTAACTATCCTTTAAAGAAGAAAACAACCAAAAACACAAGGAGCACTGACCATGTCTGCGGATTGTCCCAGCGACAGATAGAAAGAGACAGAACCCAGTGCAGATGCTAGAGTCATACATAAGATGATACACAGGGCTCTAATTTGGTGTTTGGCCCAGATGAGGGGACATATCCGCTTTCAAACAAGACAGTCTCTGCCAAGTCCTGACCAGATAGGAGGAGGGAAGATGGTAATGTCAGAGGTCTGAGGTGGTGGGGAGGCCTAGTGGACAGGAACCGTACAACCAAGAAAGGAGAGGAGGAGGAAGAAAGTCTTCGCTGTCATGTGATCATGTGACCAATGTTGACCTGATTTCGTTTTTTCAGCCCAGGACCACTCCACACCGATGGATTCAGAAACTCATGTCCTTAAGAAATAGAGGGGGCAAGGGGATCCAGTAAAGAGCTGACACATGACCTGAGAGATGAATCTGGCCCTTCAGCTGACCCATCTACTGTTTGCTGAAATGGTCTCAGTGGAAGGGGTGACTGTCAAGAGGCTATTTTTAGTGAAGGTAAAAAAGGTTGAGGTATGCTGAAATACACGAGAAGTGCACTAAAAATCTGTGGCAACAGGTCTGGAATAGCATAGAATCCAAATTTGAAATTCTTGTTCAAGTCAGGTTCAAATCTTGGTTCATCACAATAGACTGGATATAAAGCTTACCTCAGAAAGTTCAGACTATGTTAAAGAATTAAAGTTGTCATGCCAAGTACTGATGAGTACAAGTATTTTCAAGCACAATTTCCCATTTTCCTAGCAAAATATTGAGAAAAGAAGGGTGGTTCAAGACTTTTGCATCCCACCTTAAGTTATCATAGTCGGCTCTCTGCCGCCCCCTACTGTAGCTAACTAGTACAACAGTCCAACCTGCGACCTTTACCCTTCGACATTCATATTTTGAGAAAACTGAAGTGAGCTCGTTCCAACTTTTCATTTAAGTTGGTTTTATTTGTAAAAATTCTAATTCAATAATAAAGACTGGCATAAGGACGTTCGAACACTTTTATTTGCTGACCTCTAATTCGCCATTATGTTGCTTTTCCTGCGCATGCGCTCCGTCCAAAGGAGACCTGTCGAGGTCGAATTGTAGGGTTTTTCAGTTTTGCTCAAAACAGGGTACAAAAATGCCTGCAGACTACGATAAAGGGGCATACCCAGAGCCTCCTCGGCAGACTCCGGTTGTGGACAAACAAACAGCACTGCCAAACCCAGCTCTGATTTTGTCTAAGCTCTTCTATTATTCCGTGGACCTGCCTGTCACCACATTTAGAGGTAACTGGAAGCTAACTCGGCTAACAGGGTAGCTCAACAACATAGCATAGGAACTGAGGACGCTGTATACGCATGATGGTTTATTTAAAGTGGTGCTTTTTCTTCCACTGAATTATTTAAATCTAGATAAGTTACAAGCTTTGTTTTGTGCGAGTAGATGTCAGGTTTTGCGGTAGAAGTCCGCGGTTAGTGAGATGTTTATGCTAGCAATGGTACAACTTACTCAGCCTGGACTGAGTTTATATGAGCTTTGAACCCTTTCCTTCCTTCGCCCAGATGCTGTTGACAGTATTCGGGCTAAAAACAAGATCGTGTACTACCACCAGAAGTTCCGTCGTGTTCCTGACCTGACGGAGTGCAAAGAGGGAGATTATCCCTGCTACTACGAGGCAGAGATGCAGTGGAGGAGAGACTAGTAAGTAACATACGAGTGAGATTCAGAGGGATGAAAACTTTTCACATGAATGCATTTTTTGTCCACCAGTCTGCACTTTGTAATGTCAATGACAAAGGAAAACATAGTTTTAGAGTTGTTTTGTAAACTAATTAAATTTAAGCAACTGAAATGCGTTTTGCAAATATATACAGACATCATTTATTGTGCATTAAAAGCCCTAAGGATGTTTCAACTTGAGTGGAGGCACAAGTGTAACACACACACTGTTAATGAATCAAACACATATTGCATTATGCCTAGATAATCTCAACACATAAGTCGTAAAATCGTCTACAAAAACGCAAAATACTCACATCACAACCTCATCTTTTGGGCTTCATGTTTGTCGAAAGGTTTGTGGGCATTTTGAATAAATAACATGGTGCAGGTCAGGAAGTACAAGTTTTGTTAGCATGCCCCTCTGACATCAAAAAACTCTCATTCACTGTTTTTTTTTTGTTTTGTTTTGGGTTTTTTTTTTTTAATCAGTAGGGTGGAAAGTGATTGAGTAAATATTTACAAAGCTCAAAATCATTTTATAAAAAAAAATGTGTACTGCATTAAATAAATAAAAAATAAGGTTAGGCTTTGGTTCATATTATAGATGAATGAATATATAGTGAAATTGCATGCAATGTCCTCTCAATACAAAACTCTGGGGGACAAGAGGCTTACAATATGTCTATTTAAAAAAAAAAAAAACTGTATAAAGCCTATAATATATGTACAAGCCTGTGAAAGTAAACATAGAATTTCTAAAATTTCTAAGTAAAACGTGGATCATGCCAAAACAGGACATGTCATGTTCTACAGCCATTTATTGCATGATTTTTTTTTTCACTTTACAAAATAGCTTTTGGTTTTTTAAAAAATAAGTGTTTTTTGTTTTGTTTTTTTTCTCACTGTTTTTACTGTTCTGAAAAGTTAAAACAGTGTCTGGGGTGGGGTTGATCTTTCATGAGGCTTTGGGCTTTTTTCTTTATGTGGCAGGATACTGACAGACTTTTGAGTTTGTGTCGATGCTTCTAAATGACTCAGAGAGCATGAAGCAAAAGATGTAACTGGCCAGAAGTCCCAGCATTCTGGCAGAGCAATACCTACAGCTCATCACCTGGCCAACACACCTTCTGCAAAAAGCATGGTGGTGACAGAATCAAGCACACATCCCTAAACATGCTTTGGAGATGTGTTTTTAGGTTGTTGTTTTGTTTTGTTTTGTTTTGGGGGGGGGGGTGCAGGGATTGCATGAGTGTAGCCAAATATAGGAGAACATTAAAGAAACTGTGTTCACCAGAGTGCAGTAACATGAATAGGGGGCAGCAGTTCACCTTGTAGCACAATGACACAAAGCAAACTGCCAGTATGGTGCTTGCTGGCTTCAGAAACGGTCTCAGGCAGCATTAGAGCATTCCAGTCAGCAGACTGAAAGACGCATAACAATTTGGGAGAGATCAGAAGATGGCAAGTCTGTCTGACAGACTTTGACAGAAAATGAAAATCCCCTTGTGTTTCTGTCTTCTCCCTCAGCAAAGTGGATCAGGAGATCGTGAAGGTGATCCAGGAGCGTTTGAGGGCCTGCCAGCAGAGAGAAGGACACAGCTACCAGCAGAACTGTGCTAAGGAAATTCAGCAGTTCAATGAGGTGACAAAGAACTTCCAGTCACGCTGTAAGTACTGAGCTGTTCCAGAGCTTTGATGTGTGCAGTTTATAAGCAATAAGTGTTCAGTCATGGCACACAACATGTATCATTAAGTGTCATTGTTTCCAGCTTTTGAGTTTGAGTTTGCTTTTCTTTTCCTATGTAAAGGAGATTTGGGTTTTTGCATATTGTGATTTCCTGATTTTTGTAGAGCTTTTTCTGTTTTGCTGCACAGCCGCTTCATGTATTAAATTGTCATCTTTCCTCTTTGTAGATGGAGACCTGGGAGCTTATGCCAGTGCAAGGAAATGTCTAATGAAGCAAAAAGAGCGAATGATGGCAGCTCAGGCCCAGAATGCTTAAGAATCTCTCTCTCCTATGTAATAACTGTAAAATAAAGTTTATGTTAAATCACAACTTTCTACTTTGCTTTTTTTCACACAAATTAAAGTGAATGTCCTGCTGCAGGAAATTTAATTAATGTAACTAAAAGGGATGGAGTTTTAGTATTGATCTGCTTGGGTGGCATTAAACCATACTTTGCCTTTGAGATGTTCTCTTTAATGCAGGTTGAAAGGCAGAGAGCAAAAGTAAGTGAGAGATGTTAACCGAGCAACTATACTGTCAGTAAAGGTGCAAAAACTAGTCTGAAGCCAGAAATTTATACCATCAGCTAGTCAGACATTCCCATTTGACTATCAGAGCTGGCAAAAGTACAGACATTCTGTAGTTAAGTAAAAGTTCATAAACTACTGTTAAAAATACTCCACTAAAAGTTGAAGTACTGACTCAACTTCTTTACTCAAGTAAAAGTAAAAAAGTAGCTGAAGGATGTTTCTTGAGATTACTCTATTCCGTAACTTATCTGTTAATAAAATATAGCATGTTCTGAATGAGAGATTTGCAAAACAAATTAAAACGTACAGCTCTGCTATCAATTCCAACATAAATAAAGACAGAAAACAAAATAGTGATGTTTGTAGGGTTACTGAAATTGGGTTAGCTGGTATATAATGATGTGCTACTTGATCGCTAGCGACACAGCTATGTTAGCATAATATAAACAGTGAAGCTAGACGATGAACGCTAACTTTTTTCCACTCAAAGTAAACGTGAGTGTTCCCGAAGGTTCAGGACAAATGCAATCGCATGGCAGGATGCTGTAAACGGACCGAACTTCAGTCGGGAGAACAGCTGAGATAATCCATCCACAATACGAGATTAGTTATTAATATACTGCTGCATGGGCTGGACTGCAGTTACATCATAAGGTTTTGAAAACTGAGCTTTAAAATGATTAGTGGTAATAAAACCCGAGAGAAGCCGACAGTGATCACTGACTGTTTTTAGGGCTTGTTGAGATTAAATAGAACAAGATACAAAGCATTAAAACATGTAAAAAACACAAAAGTCTTATTAAACACAGAGTAGTTTGGGCCCGGAAGCAGGATTCATCATGTCATCACCCAAAGACCGGATTCCTTCCATTAGCAGTTAGTACGAGCCAAGCTAGCTTTTATCATATTGGACTAGAGCAGGGGTGGGGAACTCCAGCCTCAAGGCCCCGTCTCCTGCAGGTTTTAGATATCACCCTGGGTCAACACACCGGAATCAAATGATCAGTTCATTACCAGGCCTCTGGAGAACTTCAAGACATGTTGAGGATGCAATTTAGAGTCCCCCACCCCTGAGGGAAAGATAAATCTGTGGTTGTCCCGTGATTACACTGAATTTTCTTTTTTGTTTGATGACAAACTGCAAGTAGTTCCAGCAACCAACTAAACCAACTAAAGGCTCAGATGTTGATCATGTAACACCCTCAGCGTCTTTTGACTGCAGAGTAACTGCACAGATTGTCTGGTGGGAGGCAACCCGTCTCCAAACAGTTGCAGCCCAATTTGGACTGACTGCAGTCTCTCAGACAGATTGCTCTGTTATGGTCTCAGCTGTAGGTCAGTCTGTGATGTTGGAGATCTTTGATAAACAGATGAATTATGAAGGAAGAAAAATACAATCAGTTTGATCCACCATCTGGAACGCATCTGCTAATAATTAAATCATACCTGGATAGAAGAACATATAGGGGAACACTATCAGTCATGGATGGGCCTCCCCAGAGCCAGATCTCTGTGAGATCATCCTGACAGAGAACAGAACAAAAGGCAGAAACTTCCAAAGAAGAGCTTTGAACATCCTTCATGAACCCTGGAGAACTGATCCTGAAGATCCTCACAGAGTTGACATAGAGCTGAAGAATAAAGGCACTCATACTTAATATTCACTCTGAAGCTCGTTAGAATAGTACAAGCTCTGTTTTTACTGTATATCCTGTATATGTATATCCATGTATGTTTCAATAAATCATCCACCTGCCAAGACAAAGAATAATGGGTGGCTCAAGACTTTTACACAGTACTGTATGTGATGACTAGTTTTTTGGGGATCCAATCATAAAGTTGCACATTCTTACTAATCAATCGATCATCACTGCAACAAAAAAGAGACACCAGCAGTCATCAGATTAAATGTGAGGAAGAAGAAGTGGGATCTTCAGATTGTGTAATAGATGACAGCAGGTCATGTGAACTTTATTAACATAAATACTGTGAAACAGTGGTTACGCCGAGCAAGCATGTCATGATTTACACCTCTTTGGAGTATAACTCATTTACATTACACATTGTTTTTACCTTACAGAATGTTTCATTTTTTTAAATTTTTTTTAAAAAGTGTGTTTGTTTAATTTTCAAGTAATGCAAATTCCTGTTATCTTACTGTACATGTTCGCATTTTAATATTCGAAAACGTTTTTGCCCGAAACATATGTGCACTACACGTCAGTAAAAATACTATGCAAATATTGATGTCCTTGACTGCTGAATAAACACTGACTGATTGTATATCTTGTACTTTATCAACACAGTATCTAACAACTTTGCACCGTAGTGGTTAAAATCTCATTCTAATAAGAGTTAAAAGCGCATTTGGTTATTAGGTTTATAGGGTTATTGAACTATGGTTAACGGTTGGTAGAATTGTTTTTAACATTATCTGCCAATTACATCTGCCACCCTTCTCCAAATCTATGCCCCTACCTGGCCCCCCCCAACAAAATCTTTCTAGACACGCCACTGGATGGGTTCAACATTTCTTTTGAGTTCCATGTAACAATCCCTAACTCTGTAATTAAAGAATTCGCCATTTAATCTTGGCTGGCTAAAATGGGGTGGCTGCCGTTCAGGATTTAGTACAAGTCAGCTTTTGATCAGAAAGTTTTCTGGTTTGATCCCTGGCTGCTCCAATCTGCAGGCGAATTATCCTTGGACAAGACTGTAATCCCAAGTTGCTTTCTGATGCATCCGTTGGAGTGTGAATGCTTTATAGAGTTTGTGAAACAGTTGTACGTGTGGTCAGATCGTTTTGTATTTGTGTGTGGATTGAAGCATGTGCCTGAAAGCACATCAATCACTGCACATATTTTTAAAATCTTAGTTTAAATAAAGTTTTTGATTATTTATAATAAAAAAGAGATTATATATATATATATATATATATATATATATATATATATATATATATATATATATATATCCACCAGCTAACATGTCAGTTAATTTGACACATAGCACCAGTTAGTTCTTCCTTTTGGCTCTTCAGTTCAGCATGGTACAGCTCCAAAGATTCTGCAACATCAAACCGTCTGTCTGCTAATGTTACATCACCTGGGCTGAGGCAGTCCAGGTAATTTCAACAGTTTTTTGTTTTTAAAGTTTAGATATAAAGAAAAAAAGAAAATTAACATTTGTCACTCTCTATCTTCATGATGGAAGATTCATTTTCATCTCATAAGTGTTAGCAACAGTTCTAGCAAAGGAGACAGGTTTGTTCCAGTGTGCAGAAATGTTATTATAAATGTTCAAACTACTGCACTGTAAAATCTAATTAGTTCCCAGAATTCAAAAAACTATGCAAACTCCTTACCTCCAAAAAATTGAGTAAGGTTTATTTAAGATGACTGTTAGGACAACTTATTCATTGCAAGTATGCAGTACTAAGAATAACTTGATGTTCCTGAAGGTGCATTATGAATTGTTTACCCACTGACAAACATTTTGAGTTCTACTAAATTAAAAAAACAATTGGTGGTAACCTGATTATGATTTAAAAAGAATGATTAACAACACTTCTTGTAATGGTGTTAAAATCAGCCCAATGTTTATTTTCAAATGCAAAAAGGAAACTAAACTGCCGCCATGGCAACTATGACACGTTTAGAATCTTATGACCACTTTGTCCTTTGATCCTAAAAAATCCTTAAACAGGGGTGAGACACAACCACTTTTAGTCCGTTATTCGCAGCATTTATGTTCGTAGCGTTCAAACATTCGCCAGAGAAATCTTTTAAAACATTTGGATCCTTTTGAGAGTGACAGTTTACAGATTCAAACATGTCTCAGAGAAAAAAAAATAAAGAAATCCTTGAAGAGAACGAACACCTGAAAATAAACCAGAGAGACTTGCAGTGCCAACTCCAAGAAATGGAGGAGAAAAACAGAGCGCTGCAGGTAAAGCTTGATGAAAGACCGCACACAAAGGAAGACTTTCTTCAAGAAAAAAGGCTACAGGAGATAAAACAGAAGGAAATGGATTTCAAGCTTCAGGACATTGAGAAACACAACAAAGGCTTGCAAATCAAGCTTAATGAAGCTCTCCAAAAAAATAAAGAGCTCCTCCATGAAAAAGATCAACAGGACATGAAGCAGAACAAACTCCAAGGCATGGAGGAAAAATACAAAGCGCTTCAGGTAAAGCTTGATAAAACACTGAACAAAAATAAGGAGTTGCTTCAAGAACAAAAACAACAAGAAATTAAACAGAAACAAACGGACTGCAAGCTTGAAGACGTGCAGGAAAAATACACAGCGCAGAAAATAAAGCTTGATAAAGCACTGCAGAGAAATAAAGATTTCCTTCAAGAGAAAGAACAGCAAGACATGAAACAGAAACATCTGGATTGCAAGCTTCAGAACATCGAGAAACACAACGAAGGCTTGCAAGTAATGCTTGATGAAGCTCTGCAAAAGAATAAAGAAATTCTTGAAGAGAAGGAAAATCTGGACATTAACCAGAGAGACATGCAGTGCCAACTCCAAGAAATGGAGGAGAAAAACAGAGCGCTGCAGATAAAGCTTGATGAAAGACCGCACACAAAGGAAGACTTTCTTCAAGAAAAAAGGCTACAGGAGATAAAACAGAAGGAAATGGATTCCAAGCTTCAGGACATGGAGAAACACAACAAAGGCTTGCAAATCAAGCTTAATGAAGCTCTGCAAAAAATTAAAGAGCTCCTCCATGAAAAAGATCAACAGGACATGAAGCAGAACAAACTCCAAGGCATGGAGGAAAAATACAAAGTGCTTCAGGTAAAGCTTGATAAAACACTGAACAAAAATAAGGAGTTGCTTCAAGAACAAAAGCAACAAGAAATTAAACAAAAACAGATGGACTGCAAGCTTGAAGACGTGCAGGAAAAATACACAGCGCAGAAAATAAAGCTTGATAAAGCTCTGCAGAGAAATAAAGATTTCCTTCAAGAGAAAGAACAGCAAGACATGAAACAGAAACATCTGGATTGCAAGCTTCAGAACATCGAGAAACACAACAAAGGCTTGCAAGTAATGCTTGATGAAGCTCTGCAAAACAATAAAGAAATCCTTGAAGAGAAGGAAATTCTGGACATGAAAGAAAGGCTTGAAGACAAACAAGCCAAATTAGAAGAAGTGGAGAAAACATGCAAGAAACTTGAGCAGGAGAATGCAGAGACAATCGATCAGCTGAGAACCCTCATCCTAGAGAAAAAAGTGCTCGTGGAAAAGCTTGTGGAAAAGAAGAAAAAACGCTTCCGCTTCTTCTGGAGGAGGAACACTCCTGCTTTTTCTTCTTTTTCTACTTTTTCTACTGCTGATGTCACCTCGTCTTCCTCCACCTCTGTTCCATCTTAATTTTCACCTCTCCTCTCCCTTTCTCTCCCTTTCTCTCCTGACACCTCTCCCTCACCAATCTCCCTTTAACTCCTAACACCTGTCCCATCTGCCCCCCCCCCCCCCTCTCTCTTTTCACCCTCACCCCCCAACCAGTCCCGACAGTTGACTGCCCCCTCTAGAGCCTGGTTCTGTCATAGGTTTCTTCCTTTATAGGGAGTTTTTCCTATCCACTGTCGCACCTAGTGCTTGCTCAGAGGGGATTGTTGGGGTTTTCTCTCCTCTATCTCTTTCCTTCTTTCTATCCCTTTCCTTTCCCTTCTTCTTTACAACCTCCCCCCCCCCCCCACACACACACACACACACACTCACACACTTTCTATTTCCCAAATTAATAATAAACACACTTGGCAAAATTTTAAAAAGTCAGATCAATGTCTTCATTCAAGAATGAATTGTCTTTGTCACGGGGTCATGTGTATTTTGTGTTTTCCTCAGGCTGGTGATCCTTCCAGTCATGAGCCCAGGAGTCCAGATTTTTAGTGTTTTAATCACATTTAGTGTTACACTTTAGATCACAACAATAGGATATCCACAATTTAGGATTCAGGCATTTGTTCTTTTCAATATTGTAATATCGAAAACCTATGATTGCAGGTGTTTAGAGTTAATTCGTTGATTCAGATGATTAGGTTAATAGCTCGTTTAGAGAACCTTTTCATGATATGCTAAATTTTTGAGATAGGAATTTTGGGTTTTCATGAGCTGTATGCCAAAATCATCAATATTAAAACAATAAAAGGCTTGAACTACTTCAGTTGTGTGTAATGAATCTAAAATATATGAAAGTCTAATGTTTATCAGTACATTACAGAAAATAATGAACTTTATCACAATATGCAAATTTTTTGAGAAGGACCTGTACACTTTGACACACATTGGAACTGTTAGCAAAAGGAAGAGTTACTGAATTTTACAGGAAAAAATATCATTAATATGTCCCAACTTCATGGAACAAAGATATAAGAAAGTGAGGACAGGGCAGAGGTATTTGCATGATCAGCAAGAGCCATTTCATAAACTGGAATTCAAGGCTCACGTGTAAATTATATCGTAAACCAGAAGCACTCCACCACAGTAGTTCACTCTCTGGGCAGTATTTACTTTTAAGTGAAAAGCATTATATTCTGTTTATATTCATTGTGCTTTCTTTGTTCTTTTTAATCATACTAGAAGTTTGTAGTGCAGTAAAAATCTGATCAAGGTAGCCGGACAGGTTTTCACTTACACAAGCATTACACAGTATTCATTTGTAAATAACCAGACACGAAAAACTAGAGATAAAAAATGTGATATAATATTATACTGCGGAGTATTTCGAACAAACTAGGCAGCTTATTGTCTTTCTCTTGATGATACTTTCTTTTTTTCTTTTTTTCTTTTTTTTATGGCTCAAACTATTTGTTATGAAAGCAAAACAAACAAACTGATGTTGTATAAATTGATTCAGGATTATTTACTTCGAGTCCAGAAATCATAGCTGTCTCATCAGATCCAGTTGTGACATTAGCTATAGTTTCCGCAGAGGGTACTTGGTTCTGTATGACAGCACAGCTTTTAGGTTGAATTCAAGTGCTTGAGTACAGCCTGATAATTAGAGGCCTGCAAACTGTTTGCTGATGAACTTTTGTCATGAATGAGTTGAAGGGAAGTTATGAACTGTTTCTGAGAGACAAATAACACCAGGATCCTTTTCTAAGTAGCTGACAGCTGGTAACTGTGCAGGGGCGGGTCTAGCAAAGTGTTGCCAGGGGGCCAGGTAGGGCATCAACAGGGAGAGGGGGGCACAAAGAAATACTTTTCTTTCTTATTCTCATTTAAAATATCTAGCTTTTATTAAATAATTATCTGAAGGTTTTATCTGACGTAAAATGTATAGAAATCATATACCAACAAGACAGTGTACATCACTGTCACAACAGCATTTGTTTTCAATCAAAGGCTTTATGGCTTTAATACCTGGTGGGCCGGTCTGTAGTGAAAATGCCCAATTTTTTTGTCCCAGTCCAGCCCTACAGGTTAATACTGGCAGTGTCACCATGCCAGCTGACTGTATTTCATCATCAGCCAGTGTTGTTCTTCATACATCAATATTACCAAAGTTTACCATAAGGCAGCATATAAAGTATTTACTTGCTTTCAGGTTTCATTCAAATGTTAGTCTTTTCATTTGTTTCCCCCCTTTTTTCTGGAAAAGTCCAGGTACTTCATTTGGAGATTTTTTACATTGTATCATGTAGCTATTAATCAATTCACCTTGCTATTGTAAAAAAAACTTCAATTCTACTGACTCACCATCATATTAACTTTTCAATTGTCCCAGCCAATAGGAAAAACAAAGGATCCAGCGCCCTTCAATCTGCCCATACTATCAGGAAATGCCTATATTGTGGTCAACCGAGGTTACGTTCGCAGTGTGTTCGAAGACAAGCGAATACAGGCCCTCATTGAGTGGGCCAAAGACACCTACAGTCCTGATGAGTTTCTGTGGGCAACAATACAACGAATACCTGGTGTTCCTGGCTCAACATGGCCCAACCGTAAATTCGACATGACGGACATGAATGCAATTGCCCGGATGGTCAAGTGGCAGTGGCACGAGGGGTCGGACGGTTCCCTGCAAGCAGTATACCCAGAATGTAAAGGCCACCATGTCAAATCAGTATGTGTGTATGGTGCTGGAGACCTGCAGTGGTTGATTGAACAGCATCACCTTTTTGCGAATAAGTTTGATGCAGACAGAGATCCCATTGCTATCTACTGCTTGGAGAAATATCTGAGACACAAGGCACTGACTGAGTTAGTTTAGGTGGAGCCATCTATTACTAAAGATAATTCCAATAGACACTTAAGTATAAACACATTCTTTCAATGTTTATTTTAAATTAAATTGCTAATATCAATATTATTTATATTATTAATATTAAAATGATTTCGGTTTAGGCTGTAATTATGTAGAGGACAAAATACACAGAACTGGCAGGGAAGTTGATTGCAGTCTATGTAGAAAGAAAAATCTAGGTAAATGATCTAATTTCCAGAAGAACTTCAACTCTAAACCTTCAGCCAAACCTACGTCAGTATATCAATATGACCAAAAATACTCTGAACTATGTGCCTGTGTAGCTTGCATAGATATAATCATAAAATATATATGGAGTTTTGAGACGTTCTCTTCAATTTAATTAAATTTTTGCCCTTAAACAACTGTAACATTATCATGGCTTCAAGCTCACACTGAGGCCTGTGGGGCACTATCAGCCACTGAGACAGACAAATTTCAGTGTTTTAACATATGAATATTAAATACTTAAGGGCTACTTGTTTAAATAATGGAGGGATCTGCTGCTCCAAATAATCATTTTAAAGGTTTCAGTATCTTTAAAGTATATTGATTGACTAGATAAAGTTAATTTTACTCTGTATTACTGTAGAGGTGACTGCATTAATTGATGCAGTTTCTCCTATTGTCCAACATATCACTTGTGTCTTGTTCAGTTACCGAAGTCTGCACATTTTTGCAGCATACATAGTTTTGTGAGTTAAGCACACGAGACACAGAAGTGGTGTTCCAGAATGTTTATTCAACGATTCCCTATACAAAAAGTTTAGGAGGCAGCGGCCTGCACAGCCTGGCCCCTCTGCACAGACACCCTGGTGTGAGTCTTGGCCAGATGGTCAGTGAACTCCTGGAACAAAAAGCAGAAAGCCTGGTTACACAAAATCCTGACATAACCAT
The DNA here is from genome assembly GCF_963576455.1 of Neolamprologus multifasciatus. Taxonomy (NCBI): domain Eukaryota; kingdom Metazoa; phylum Chordata; class Actinopteri; order Cichliformes; family Cichlidae; genus Neolamprologus; species Neolamprologus multifasciatus. The sequence continues at coordinate 16,356,918 of NC_140442.1, forward strand.
AACAGCTCATGTTGGCTCTGTACGGACCTGGTAGGGAGACTTTGTGAAGACTGTCTCCTTCCACAGATCAGGGGTCAGATAGCTGTAAGTCTTGGAGATGGCATCAAAGGTGGCCTTGGCTGAGGAAGGAATTAAAAAGCATGAGTGTGTGTAACGTGGAGCTCCAGTAACAAAGTACAACAGTCTTGTTGGGGGTAAAAAAATGTCGAGCATTGTAAAAGGGTAACAGGGAAGACCACTAAAACGTCTCCCTGCCGTGCAATACTCAATTCTTTCTCTCCTTTTAACGACAACTACACCACTGCCGAGGTGAAGCTGGGCAGAGCGAGGAGAAACAACCCCCCCAATACAGTATGCAGATCATGACCCTGGGAGAAGCTTACCAAAGTTGCCGAGGGTGGCGGTGCAGCCTCTGGCAGAGGTGTAGCAATCATCGATTCCAGCCATCATGAGCAGCTTCTTGGGCACAGGGGCAGACACGATGCCGGTACCACGGGGGGCTGGAATGAGACGCACCAGGACAGAGCCGCAGCGGCCAGTCACCTTGCAGGGCACAGTGTGGGGTTTGCCGATTTTGTTACCCCAGTAACCCCTTCTGACAGGGACGATAGACAGCTTGGCCAGGATGATGGCCCCACGGATGGCTGTGGCCACCTCCTTGGAGCACTTCACCCCCAGGCCCACGTGGCCGTTGTAGTCACCAATGGCAACAAAGGCCTGTAGACAAAAAGCAAAAGGAACTTAGTGTTAAGTTTAGACACAATGCTGATTAACAAGGGAAAAAACAAAAAAAAACAAGGAGAAAAAAAAAAAAAAAAAAAAACCAAAAACACCCTTCTCCTTTGCAAAGGAATCCACACTCACCTTGAACCTGGTGCGCTGACCAGCCCTGGTCTGCTTCTGGACGGGCATGATCTTCAGCACCTCGTCTTTAAGACCAGAACCCAAGAAGAAGTCGATGATCTCAGACTCCTACAGGAAAACGAGTAAGCACTGAGGGGTTTACATCACAACAGAAACTGCAGTTCATTCAGACATTTCCACAAGACAAGTACACATGTCAGACTCTTCTAAAATGACAAACTCCAACCACAACCCAACATTAACAAATCTTTCATACAAATCTAGCTGCACTGCTTAAAAATGAGCCACAAACTGGTGGCTTTAACCATTTAAGAGAAAGAGCAACAATACACTTCTTTTAAAATAACAGACCACTAGTGATCATTAATAAAATATGATGGTTTATGTATGCTAACTGTAGTTACCTTGATGGGCAGAGAGTACAGATAGATCTCCTCCAGGGACTTGATCTTCATGTCCTTAACCAGGCGGCCCAGCTTGGTGACTGGCACCCACTATCACAGGAAAGAAACTCAAGTAAACTACAAAAAGCCAAAACACTAAATGATTATGTTCAAAATACTTATTAATCCAAAAACCTACCTCCTTGTCCTCGGACTTGCCGCCCCGGGCACCGCGGCCCCTGCCACGGCCTCTGCCGCGTCCACGGCCCCGACCGCGGCCACCGGCGCCAAAACCTCCGCGAAAACCTCCTCTACCACCGGCGTCGTCCGCCATTTGCTACACGACAAGAAAACAACAAAGACGTTTAGTTATTTATCCCCCAAAATACGGACATGCTTACCGAAATTCAGTCTTACGAGACACGAGTATCGCCGCCATATTCATAAAAGCAAACTACAAATATTTCCATCTGTATTCAAATTCGCTGTTAAATAGGTCCGGGATTTTAATTTAATATGTTCATATATGATCTTATAATCGGCTCTGAAGTGTCTGACTGAACGATGCGTAAGATTTTTAAGGATATAAACTAGGAAGAGAAACTCAACAGCACACTTACGTGATCGATAAAACAGGAAGAAGGCCTGTGAGAGGTTCCGCCGGCTTATATGTGAAAGTGTTATCGCGAGATTTCCTCCACGAGAAAACCTACCCTCTACCGCCTCTACCGAATAACTGAGACAGATTTTATATTTGCTTACTAAAAACACAGTTCCTAAAAAAATCAATTATAATAAAATCAAAACGCACTCTTTTAAAATACATTTTAAGTGTTCATTTAATTAATCTGTTTATTCTGTAAACATACTTTAATTGGTTTTTAATTATCTAGTGAAATGTAATAATGACACATTAGAATAGAATAGAATAGAATAGAATAGAATAGAATAATCCTTTAATTGTCCCACAAGGGGAAATTTGGTTGTATTAGCAGCAAAAAACACACATATACAAAAAAGAACAGGACACAGAACAGAAACAATTTTTACATATTATCCTCATAGACAAAAGTTACCAGAGCAGAGTTCAGTACAGTTGTTAAAATTAGAGTACAGATAGTGTGCAAACAGAGCAGGATACTGAAAGATGTTTAAATAGTTAAGAATATTTAGAATAATTAGAAAAGTTTTTAAAAAAAATGCAGATTGTGTATTGTACCTGTGCATTAAAAAGTAGACATGTAACTTCCAATAAGTTAGTGTATATATGACCTCAGCTGCCTCAGCAGGTAGAGGCTGGTCTGACCCTTTCTGTACAGAGCATCAGTGTTGTGGCTCCAGTCCAGTTTATTATTCAGGTGAACAATCAGGTACCTACACAAGCCCACTATCTCAATGTCCACTCCCTGGATGTTCACCGGTGTCAGTGTGGTGGGTCTGCGTCTCTGGAAGTCCACCACCAACTCCTTGGTTTTCCCGGCGTTGATCAGCAGGTGTTTCTGCTGGCACCAGTCCACAAAGTCCAGAGTCGACTGTCTGTACTCTGAGTCATCCTCACCTGTGATGAGGCCGACTATGGCAGAGTCGTCAGAGAACGTCTGTAGGTGGCAGGGTGGGGAGTTGATGGAGAAGTCTGCAGTGTAGAAGGTGAAGAGGAACGGTGCCAGCACAGTTCCCTGTGGGGCCCCCGTACTGCAGACCAGCGTATCAGAGACACAGCCCTGTGTCCTCACATACTGTGGGCGTTCTGTGAGGTAGTCCAGTATCCACTGGGACATGTGTTGGTCCACTCCCGATAGCTCCAGCTTGTTCCTCAGAAGTCATGGCTGGATGGTGTTGAAAGCACTGGAGAAATCAAAGAACATGTTCCTCACAGTGCTTCCAGGCTTCTCCAGGTGAGCCAGAGCTCGGTGCAGGAGGTGGACCTGAACCGAGACTTATGTAGTCAAATTTAGAAAAACAAGCCTGGCCTTAGTTCATCTGTGAGATTTCAATGAAATACCTTTATCAATTGATCTATTTAAATAAAACCAGCACAGGTAATAATAACAATGTAAAAACTTTATTTACAAAATAGGTTAAATAGGTTACATTGCAACCTGGCAAAAAACAAAACAAAAACACTAATCAGATGCCTACAGTACCATGAAAAGTATTTTCCCTCATTCCTATATTTCTCACTCTTTTTTTTCTTTTTTGATATTTGTCACGCTTACATGTTCCGGCTCATCAAACAAATTTTAACATTAATTTCTATATAAACAATAACCTGACCCAGGTTATCGTTTATATAACAATAGGTTATATAAATGATATAAAAATAACCATAACCCAAGTACGCTTAGGCTTCATTTCATGAAATAATGGCAAGACATTCAGGATTTTCCGGCAGAGAGCAGACTTCTTGGTTACATCAATTATTGCAAGTTGTCCAGGTCCTGAAGCAGCAAAAGGGTCACAGACCATCATACTAACACCACCGTATTTGACTGTCAGTATGATCTTTTTATGAAATGCTGTGGTAGGCTCTTGCCAGATGTATCAGGACACAAACCTTCCAAAGAGTTCAACTTTTTTCATTGACCTTAGCTGAAGCAAGTGGGGCCTGCAGTTCTTTAGATGTTGTTCTCGGTCCTTTTATAACCTCTTGAATGAGTCGTCAATCATCTCTTGGAATTCACCACTGTTTTGAGTTTTCTCTGTTTGTCTAAAATGCTTCTCACCGTGGTTCACTGGTGTCCCAAAGCCTCAGAAATGGCTTTGTAACCCTTTCCAGACTGATGCATGTTAGTGACTTTGTTTCTGTTCTTGCAGTTTTTTGTTTGTTTTTTTTTTTTAGATTGGAGCCTTTATTTGTGTGAATGCTGAAATTGACCTCAGCTTCACAAAAATGTGGTTAATCACAGTGAATTCATAAATTAACACCAGAAGAATGACTTTTTCATACAGGTCAGGTAGGTTTGGCTTTTTTTTTTTTTTTTTTAAACTCAGAAAATGAGATCATCATTTAAAAACTGCATTTTGTATTCACTCAGGTTATCTTTTTCTAATATTAAAAACGTATTTGTTTATTGGAAACAAAATATGCAAAAACTATTAAAATCAGGAAGAGGGCAAATACTTTTTCACAGTACTGCATATACTCAAAAACACACACCTTCAAAGAATTAAACACATACTGAATTTATACACAGCAGTAGCTCAACCAGCACCACCAACTAACTCCCTTCCTCAGCAGCTGCTGCTGCTACTTGGAGTCCCACTGGAGCTGCCACTACTCTCCCCAAGGTCCTCCTCTTCCACCTCATGCAGATCGTCCATCACCTCCAGACTCTCACAGATAAGCCCTATCTGCCTTTTCATGTGGGCCATGGTGCTCTGCATCCTCCTCATCTTCCGCTGTAGGGCGGTGGCAATGGCCCTGTGATTCCTCTGCCTAGCTTCGTACTCCTGCCTCAGCTGCTTGTAGCAGTTGTGTTGAGCCTGTGTTCGGTGGGAGAGTATCGTCCCACAACCCATGTGGCAAGGCTGGCGCCAGTGCTCACAGTGGTGCGCATGGGTCTCGAGGTCCCTGCGGAGGAGCTGTACCCTGCAGCCCTGGTAGGGGCAGGGGATTAGCTCATACAAGCAGCTCATGCTGTGGCAGTACTGCTCTGAGAGGGGAAAGGTCTCTGCACAGCCGCGGATCTCATTCTTGCACTGTGAGACACACAGAAGAAATCATATAGTTAATAAAATGACTTGTGTTATAAATGTGCTATAAATCGGTCTGCAGGAATTGAGATAGAAGCTAATCCAAGACGAAAACAACTGAAAACAAAACAATTCTGATGCACAACCTAATCATTTCAGTCATTTATCAAGCAAAAATGTCAAAGATCCAGTGGCTTTAGCTTGGATTTATATTTTTTGCTTTCCTCCATCTCAAATAAGTCATCTTGGGCTCAGAGAATTTGTCTTGATGGTGTCCTTATTATTAATAACTTAATAAAAACAGTCACAAATAAATGTGTTATTAATTTTAAAAAGTATTTATTAGGTGCTGCCAAACCTTAAAGAGATCAAAGTGACATTATAGAATATGTCCCATGAAGTGGTTCACACATGAAAATGCCAGGCAGCATCAGGCAAATACAAATGTATCCACTCTGTTAGGGCTCATAAAAAATCATGTAAAAATGTGTTCAAATTCCCTTTCCTACCTTGATCTTCAGGCGTCCAATAGATTTGCTCAGCTTGAACATGACAAAGATCAAGCTTGGATTCACCGGCTTCCTGCAGCAGGGGCAGGTCTCCTGTCTGCAGAGGACAACTAGGAATGAGTCTCTGACCAAATAAAAAAGCCAGGTAAAACTTTTGTCCAAGGATACTGATAAGATACATTCAATACCTTTTTAGCCACTGCAAGATGCATTTCTTGCAGAAAATGTGGTGGCACGCAGCTCTTACTGGACATCTGAGGACCCCTTGGCATATGGTGCAGATCAGATCATAGTCTGGAGTGTCCACAAACAGCTCCACATCATAACCCCCGCTCTGTGTTGACACCTCTGGGTCTGCCTAGATGTGGCCACAGTGTGTAGAAAAAACAGTATCTTATATTTCAGATATAGCTGAGACTGAAAATCATGGATCTGTGACTGTCTATAACCTCTCCACAGTATTCTCAAAATAAAAAAAGAGAGACAACAAAACAGAGCTGTTCTGGAAAGCCATATGACTGATCACATGATTACAACAAGTAAGTCTGCTCCCTTTCCAAAAATCTTTTTTTCTAACACACAAAACATTAAACAATCACAAAAAAAGATCTGAAATTATCCTCAATGGTATTTTTACTTTGTTAAAGTACAACATATAATAAAAATGCCACAATACTCATGTATTAGTATACAATTCAAATACCAAGCAAATAATAGAGTTGATTCAAGCTATATACACAATCTGTTTTTGACCTACTGAGCATCAGTCCATAAATCTGAGATGCTAAATCTAGATTAAAATACAAACAATTAAACAAATAAATAAATATAAAACACACGCCAAAACAAAAAGCTGCCCTCTACTCACCATGGCAATCTCCTGTTTTATTTTTCTCAGCGTGTTTCCATAACCCGGGGGGCTGGTTTTACTGCATATCGATCCTCTCATATGTCACACAAGTAACACACACCCGCGTTATCAATACAACACACGTGAACATTCCTGACTAAACAACGAAGGAGGGACCGCGTGTGTGCGCGCGAGCACGACAGATGAAAACAGTGGGCTAAACTGTAGAATCGGAGCCATAATGGGAGAGCGTCGTTTCCCTGCTGTTCTAGCACCAAACTCATGGTTCACACGGCTGCTATTGTTGTGATACTCAGGAACTACATAATAAATAAATAAATAAATAAATAAATAAATAAATAAACTATAAGCATATAGATCTGATTATTTTCCCTTGCTTTATATAAAGTTTACTGTCAAAATTAAAAGTTTAAAAACCACCAGTTTGGTGTTTGTGTGTTCATTTGTTGACAACAGAAGTCTGACCAATCACCGCGCCGTGCGCTCAGATGACGTGCAACGTGTGCGACCCTGCCGTCAACATGCGGGATGGATGGCGGTGTTGACTGTAGCCAACGTGTGACATGAGAAATAAGTAGTATACGCCGTCTGTACTCTCTACATCACTTCTTTTTGGGGCATTTCTCACGGGCAAGATGGCAAATACCAACCTTCAGTTCAAAACCAAGTGAGTTTTACTTGCTGCACGTGTGAGCTGGAGATCATGTAGCAAGCTAACACGAGCTAGGCTAAGTTGTTATATGAAGTTGTTGAATTCACTGTTGCCGTTTTCTTGTTCCTTTACAGTTATGCTGTTTCCAGCAAGATCGAGCCATTTTACAAAGGGGGAAAAGTGCAGGTGGGTGCTCGGCTTTGATGTGTGTGTGTCTCTGTGTGTGAAGCTTCTATTAATGTCTTTTGTGACACTTTAGACACTTTTGTAACAATGCGCTGGTATAAAGTTGAGCGAATTGCACAAGGTATACAGGAAGTTCAGCAAAATCAAGAAAGTCCTGGCTTTGTTTTTTGATAATCATGACAAACAGATGTTTTCAGAGTCTCACACATCTGTTTTAAGTCTGTATGACAATAACCAAGATTACCTTAAATCTGACCTCTCCCCGTTTTTTTCAGATCAGCAAAGATGAGAAATACATCTTTTGCACCTGTGGCTCTCGAGTCAATGTTTTGGAGATCAGCACCGGGAAGATCATTCACTGTGTTGAGCATGTGAGTTCAGCATCTAACATCAGGGGTGGGCAGTTCATTTTTACCAGAGGGCCACATGAGAACCTGTGTCTGTTGTGGAGGGTTGCGCCAAAAAAGTTGAACTGACTTTAGCTTGGCATTTCTTTCATTTTGTATAAACTGCTCCCAGTAAAAGTAGATGTTACAATGAGGCAATAATGATGGGAATTAGGTTAACTAAAAGCACAGACATTTTGTCACTGTTTATTCAACATCGTAAGAGATGGCTGTGAACAAAATGTGCATGTTTTTTCAACATTTGAAAGACTTTAAACTTGCAGCTGTAGTTTAATAACTTCATCTGCATTTGTTGATTTCTTGTTGAGTGATGGAAATCTAGTTTTGTTTTGGACTTGAACAAGTGCATTACAGTCAAGCTCTGTGTCCAAGGTTGAAATGTGAAGGGCAGCAGACATGTGATCTCAGCAGACAGAGCATCATCTGGATTTGTTAAACTTCCATCATTCAGAATTTTTGTTCACAGTATGATTCAGCTCTTTTGCTTTGGGGAAGTTAACTATTTTAGTTATATCTACAACATGGTTAATTTGTAGCTGTGACTTATACAACACCTCCTGGTGTCTAATTCAGTGCGAAAATACCAATTTCAGTCACTCTTTTCCTTCCCCTGTCATTGTTCCTGTCACATTTAGATAGCCATCGGTTGTAATACCTGCCAGTTTGTCCCATGGCAGATCCACCCTATGCGTGCAGTTACCTCCATGAAGAAATCACTCCCTGTCTTAGTGCCTTTCAGTGAGCACTTTGCTGGCAAGCTGCTCTGTAATATACAAAGAAGACTATCCAGGTTGTGTCGCAGACATCCCAGCTCTCCACCAGAGCCAAAGAGATAAAGTCCAAATTGTCCGCTTACATTTTTAACTGAAAAATTAAGATTTTCCTCAGTGTCCTCAATCCCTCTTGTTACAGTTTACCTGGAGAGGTAAACTGTAACAAGAGGGATCTCAAATGCTTCTTTTTATCTCAGCGCATATTAGCACAGCAGTGCACCAAGCACTCTTTCATAAACTCCCAGTCAGAGAATGAAATACTGTGTTTTGGGGTGGTTTTTTTTTTTGTTGTTGTTGTTTTTGCGATTTTGTGAGAAACCACAAAGCATCTTTACTGTCTTTATATCAACAACCTCATTCTAACTATTGCCATTGGTGAGTTATCAGTCTTCTTTCTTTTTGTGAATAAAATGTACTTCCATGTTTCCTGTCTGAATATTTTGTTGTTGTTGTTTTTTCTCCTGTAGGATGATCAAGAGGACATCACGGCATTTGCTCTCAGCTGTGATGATGAGGTACAGAAATGCCTGAGTCACTTCTCATTAGATCAGTCACATTTGTGTTTTCAGTATTTTCAGCTGTCACCCTGTACAACAGGACTCAGTTAGTCTTTGCTTCGTGTCTCTCCACAGATGCTGGTAACAGCCAGCCGGGCGCTGCTGCTTAAGCAGTGGGATTGGAGGCAGGCTAACTGCACTCGGTCCTGGAGGGCTATTCACACTGTTCCCGTAGCTAGTATGACCTTTGACTCCACCTCTACTCTGCTAGCCACAGGTCAGCTACCACATGATTTATTAAAAAGAAAAGCTTCTTCCTGGTATCTGCTACATGTGTGTGTGTGTGTGTGTATATATATATATATATATATATATATATATATATATATATATATATATATATATATATATATATATATATATATATATATATTGTTTCTATTTATTTACCTGCAGGTGGCTGTGATGGCACAATAAAACTTTGGGATGTGGTGAAGCAGTATTGCACTCATAACCTGAAAGGGTCATCTGGTGTTGTACAGTAAGTACACAATTATTTTAATGTGATAACTTAAAAGAGGCAATTTGGAAGTTTCAAATTGATACCAATGGGTTTATGTACCAGGAGGTTGAGAGGTAGCACTGGTGGCTGTTGGCATTTTTACAAATGCTCATATGTAGCAGGATTTAACAATAATATGAAGAAACTAGAAACAAAGGAAATATTTTGTATCTTTGTGCAGTTTGGTCCAGTTCCACCCAAATACCGACCTGCTGCAGCTTTTCTCTTCCTCTTTGGACTGTGGCATCCGGATATGGGACCTGCGCTCCAGCCAGTGTGTGTGTGTCCTGCAGAGCCACTACAGTGCTGTGACATCTCTTAGCTTCAGTCCCGATGGTAACGCCATGGTCAGGTACTGTGATATTTTAAATCAACCTCAGACTCCTTTTTGTTTGTGTAACGCTGTGTGTTAAAGTCCTGTGCTCTTTCAGTTCTGGCAGAGACAAGATCTGCACAGTTTGGGACCTGAAAACTCGCAAAGCCAAGAGAACTGTTCCAGTCTATGAGGTAAGCTCATCAATTTAGATTCATTTTAACTGAAATGCATTTTGTGCTCTTCATTTGGGGAGAAAAACTGGAGCCTTATTTGTGTGTATGTGATCTTACAGGCTGTGGAGGGTGTTGTAATTCTTCCTGGAAGTACAGACTTGGCTGAGATCGGAGTAAAGAGCAAGGACTTGCATTTCATCACAGCTGGAAGCAAAGGTCTGGCTGCTAAATCACCTCAAATATTTATATAAATGTCCATTATCTCCTCTGTGTCACTCATCTTCTCTCCTTTCTTTCTCCTAGGTGTATTAAGGGTGTGGGAGGCCAGCACGGCACATTGTGTCTACACGCAGACCCTTCCCTCCACCCTCCCTTCTGCCTCTGAGGAGGATGAGAACGACAACCCCCGCAGTCTGACATACTTGTTTCACCTGCCCGCCTCAGCTAGACTGGCCACAGTCACTGCAGAGCACAACATACTGCTGTATCAGCTGCCTGCTCTCACCACACAGCAGCAAGTGGGTACTGGGGTCACGTCTTAGTGGACTGCTTAGGTCCAATACTTACATGACATCACACTACAGCTTCAAACATCTGTTAGTTATGTCTTTTTCTTACTTTTACATACACATTAAAAATAAATCCAATTTTATGGAATTGTTTGTTTCCCTGGTACACAGAAAGAGAGAAGTAAAAAAAAATCTTAAAAAAATAATAAAATATATCATCACCAGCTATGTAATTTTTATTTTAAGCATTGGTATCATCGCAGAAGGTTCACTATGTTTCTATTTTTTGCTGTTCTGTGTATCTGCGTTTTAGAATTAACCGTCACTCTCTCCTCTGTTGCTCTATTCACCCTCCCGCTTCAGTTTGTGGGCTACAGTGACGAGGTGCTGGACGTGAAGTTCCTGGGAAAAGGTGACAGTCACATCGTGGTGGCCACCAACAGCTGCCAGCTGAAGGTTTTTGAGCTGCTCACCAACAGCTGCCAGATCCTCTACGGACACACAGGTGAGTCGCCAGCAGAGGGCAGTGTGTGTATGCTTACATGTGGAAACATCTACAGTATGTGTGTTCATGTACAGCAAACTACGGTCCAGAGACATGCATGTCAGTTTAAATGGGGTTTCTGAATTGGCTGTAGGTTTGATTGTGAGTGTGGAGCTGTCGGTCTCTGTGTTGAGCCTTTGATTGGCTGATGACCTGCTTAAGATGCAGCCTGTGATAGGCTCCAGTGACCACCTCACATGGAATAAGAGAAGCACTAAAGCAGGGATGTCAAACTCATTTTACATGATGGGCCACATATAGCTCACTATGAGTGGGCCTGAGTAGTGAAACGGCTCTTTCTCTCAATGTAAATTAAGTTTAACTAAACATTTAATTCCTGAGATATCTTGTTATAGGATCAATAATTGCAATTTCAACTGTAGGACTCAGTTTTTCTGCATGATAAAGAGATGCTGATGTAGTAATTCTGGTATAATACAGATGGCAGTGATGAGGTCTTTATCAGCAGGACAAGCTGTAACATGTATCAAAATACAGTTTAAAGACCAAGATTTCACATTTTCCAAAAATGTCCAGTGGGCCGGATTGGAGTCTTTCTCTGGCTGATTCTGGCCCCCAAGCCTTATGTTTAACATCTCTGCCATATGCCAACAAGTCATCATAGTTATTTGTAGGGGATGTAACTGCAACAGACTTACAATGTACGTAATGTAGTATAGCACAAAATCTAATAATAAAAAGAAAGTAAAAGTCTAGGGACAGCTGTTTTTAAACTAAGGTTGGAAGAACAGAAATGAAGTTCTGTCAAGTTTTTGCGCAAGAATTCAGAGGTGACACAATGTGGTTGTCTCAGCTTTGGGACTTGCTGAGCAGGTTGGTAGATTTTTATCTCTGCTTATTTTTTTATCTGCTTATCTTTTTCAGATACGGTCCTTACACTGGATGTGTTCAAAAAAGGATCTCTTTTTGCAAGTTGTGCAAAGGTACGGTTAAAAGAAAGAACGAAGAATTATTTGCCATTTTGTACATATAAGTGTTGACAAGTATATATGACCAAAAGCTGCTATCCCCCCTTTATTAGGTCAGCAGTAACATTTGTATATTGCATCTGTAGGACAGGTCAGTGTGTGTGTGGCATATGGACAGTGACAGTGGTCAGGTGCGATGTGTGGCCCAGGGCTCCGGCCACACCAACGCTGTGGGCTCCATCGCCTGCTCCAGGTAACACTCCGCCTGCAAGCCTTCTAATAAGCTGGTTTTCTTTACACACGTGACAACACAGATACAAAATGAAGGGGGAAATGACTGTATGTGCATCTGCCCTTGTCTTTGTGCTTGTGCCTAGGATGAAGGCATCATTCGTTGCGACTGGTAGTCAGGACTGTACCGTGAAGGTGTGGGATCTACCTGCAGACTGCTCTGCAGAAGGAGGCATCCATCAGCTAACTGCCCGTGCCACAGAGAAAGCACATGATAAGGTACAAGGCAGAACGTTCTGGTCACAGCCCAAGAACATCTTGTCCATTTTGTCCAGCACATTAAAGTTGCAGGACAGGTTCACGGTCACCGTGTAGCTGCCATCTTGGGAACTGGGATGCTATTTTAAAGCTTAGGTCTAAATAAATTAAGGAGAGAGTCATAATCAGTGGTCTCTAGGATATAAAAACCACATGTAAGGAATCACCAGTCAAATCTGATTTATAAAAAAATGCTTGAAGGGTTTGCTGACTGCCCAAAATAAAATTTTATTTATCTGGTTCCCTGAGAAGTACAATTTAACTTTAGTCACTCAACATTTTGACTTGGTCAATTACTGTGACTTATAATAAGCATTCATATTATAGTTGCAGTAAGCCACGAAAACACGAGTAAAGACTGGCCATCTCTCTGTATTAGACTAATGGGTAAATATATCTTATTTACCCACTTACCCACTCATCCCTTGAATTCTTTTTGTTTAAAGGCTTCAATGTGGCATCTTCATATTCTGCAAAACACCTGACTCAGGAAGGTTAGAGGAGCCATATGACTGCGAGTCAGTAACCGTTATTTAAATATAATTTAAAACAAAAAGAATTTAGATTATGATGCTTCTTTTTTAAAGAACTCCACAGATGTTGTGTATAATAAGACACACAGACTGGTGAGTCAGCCACCAGTTATGTAAACAGCTTTAAACAAGTTGGCCTCTTCTGATAAGGAAATGCAGAAAAATTCGGGCGTGGATCTGATTTCCAGTACGATGCTGGAAAGTAATCTTTCCTGCTACACCTGCCCTCATCTTACTTGGCAGCATAATAGAACAAGCTAGTTAATAGTGTGCTATTATTTCTTCATACCAGGTTAAACCAAAATAGGATATTGGTTACTCAAGAGTAAGGTGGAACTGCAGGTGTGGCAACAGGAGTGAAGATCATGAATTTCTTTGGAAACTTTATCACATTAGTTGATCCCAATTCAGTTATTACTTCAGTCTTTTTTAAAAAAAAAATAAATAAAATGTACTCATTCAAACCTTCATTTATAGGAAGCTCATCAGTTTTGTTAAAACGTCTGGTCCTTTTCTCCTCTGCCTTCCACGTCATGTCTCCAGGATGTAAACAGTGTTGCCGTATCACCCAATGACAAGCTGCTGGCTTCAGGTTCCCAGGATCGCACAGCCAAGCTGTGGTCCTTGACGGGGGAGGGAACGGTGAGCCTGCTGGGGGTGTTTCGGGGCCACCGTCGTGGCGTCTGGGCCGTTTGCTTCTCTCCTGTGGACCAAGTGCTGGCCACCACCTCTGCAGACGGCACAGCCAAGCTGTGGAGCCTGCAAGACTTCAGCTGCCTCAAGGTGGGACATTTACTGTGCACGTGTCAGAATCACAGCAGTCTCGTGGTGTTGCATAGAAGTAATCATGTTCAGACATTAGTGAGGTCTAATTTGTAGCTATATTGCTTCATTGTTTCTCCCCTTGTTCTTACTACTTTTTAAAAGACATTTGAGGGCCACGATGCATCGGTTCTTAAGGTCATCTTTGTGAGCCGAGGCACTCAGCTGCTCACCAGGTAAACGCACCAAACTCGAAACCAAATACACACCCACGCTGCGGATGAATGTGAATGCCCAATCCAGACTTTCTCATCTTATTTCAGATATGAATCTGTCGTAGTTTGCAAAGCTTCCTCATATATAGTAAGACAATGAATTTGTAAAGTCACTTGACACTGACCTAATGAATAATTCAAGCACAAAACGACACCTAACTCATATTTATATCTAATAGATAATAGAGAACCAATATAATACCACGTGTTTAAAAAAAAGAAAAAGTGCTTTTGCACCAACAAGTTTATTTCCAAAGTGCTATGAGCTAAAAACTTGCTGTGATTTGCAGTGAGTCATTAAAAAAGTGAGGAAACAAGTGGGGGACAGAAGAATCTATCTACAGCAGGTTTGCAGTATCTGAAAGTCAGGTCGATGAGGGAAGGGAAAAATTTAGCAAATATGGGACGCAGGATCTGTGAGATGCACTGGCCTTTCAGTTGATCCAACTACTGTTCACTGAAGTCTCATCAGAAATGGTCAGTGGAAGGGTAGAGTGTCAAGAAGCTGTTTTTAAGGAAGGGAGACGGGGAGAAAATGACAACGTATGCCAAATTACACGAGAACTGGACTGAATCAGTAACATCAGGTCTGGTGGGTTCACTCACATGTTTTGGGTCATATTGATTATTTTTACAAAAATCTAGCTTGTCTCTTAAATCTTGGTCATGCTATGTTTCATAAAGGAGGATCACATATTATAAATACATTGGTGAATGACTTGTAATCAACAAATCATTAGACAGTGGTCTCACAGTCAGACGTATCCTGATCCGTGGTCTGACTGTGGCAACAGCGGATATGCTCATTTCAAGGCTTCAAAGCATGACTGTGGAAACCCAACAAATGACATAATGGTAGCTATGTCAGTTTTTCATGCTGTGTCTGATTTCCACACACTAATTAATAATTGTTTTCCATAGTGGCTCCGATGGTTTAGTGAAGCTGTGGACCATCAAGACCAATGAGTGTGTGAAGACACTGGATGCCCACCAGGACAAAGTGTGGGGTCTCCACGCCAGTCGCAAGGATGACAAGATGGTTACTGGCTCAGCAGACTCTAACATCACAGTGTGGTCGGTAAGTAGCATTCGGCTGCTAGCCTCCAGTTGGATAGGGAATAAGAAGGGAAGGTAACGGAATAACTTTGGCCTTAAACACTTAGCAGTCAGTCTTCTAAACAAATACTGACCTCCAAAATGAAGAGTTTCACTTGTTTTGCCATTAGTGTTGCTATTTTCTCTATGACTTAACCTAAAAACTGCGTCACAATTATACAATGGATTTCATGGTGTAATCCACAAAGTTAAATAAAGATTGAAATGGACAATGAGAGGAAGTTTTAACTTGAAGAATTGTTTTGGGTTTTTTTAACAGTTAATAAATACTTTACATGTTCAGCAGGCACTTAACTTCACTCTTTGGTTGTTTTTTTAATCACCATTTGCACCAAGTGATCAGTCAGGTAGCTGTGTTGTTGCGGCAGTAGGGAGTTTACCTTCTGAAGTATCCCTTAAGAGGGATTCAGTGCACATCTTATCTAGGTGGTAATGTTTGCTTTTTTTTTCTTCTTTTTTTTCCCTTTCTGTGTTTTAAAAAAAATATGTGTTCAGTAGATCTACAGTTTTCTCTGTTGTGCACATCTAGGATGTGACTGAAATAGAGCTGGCAGAGGAGCAGGCGAAACAGGAAGATCAGATACTAAAGTAAGTTGCACACGACATCTCTGACAGCAAAAAGAGGGATTTACTATTGTAGAACAGGCACACCTGCACCATCCATCCTCCTCTCCACTCCGTCTGCAGGGGTGGACACACTCTTTGTTTTGCTTTTAGGCGTGTGGAAAGGATCACTCAACATCGCTTAGACATGATCTGCTTCTGTTTTTCCATCTGTTTTGACATCCTGCCTGTCAGCAAGTCCCTCAGATGGTTTTTGTGATATGCTTGGCTGTGGAGGTTCGCAGGTCAAAGCTGTCAGTAAAGTATGAGTGTGGGAGTGCGTGCTTTGCTATTCAGATAAGCACAAAAAAACATTAGGGTTTTGGGTTTGCAGTATGTGAAACAATAAAGAATTTATTTCTGTATTAAATGTTAATTTGCACTTTTAAAGAGTACATTAAAGAGTACATTTCAGCTCCATGTTTTTATTCTTGCTAAAGTAGCTTTGCATGATTCCCACAAATTCCGGCCCACAGTTCATCAACTATCTGAAACAATCATTTTTAACTATATTTTCTTTCTTTATTAAGTTTTACAGCGTCCCCTATTGATACAGACTGCCCACCCTCATGTCCATTCATATTACTCCAAAGTAATTAACAGAAAAACAAACAAAGTTCCTATGTTTCCACCATTAGTGAGTCCACAGTAAATGGACAGTCTGTGCAATGAGCTATAATAACGTTTTCTGTTATGATGGGGAAAAGAGGCCTACAGGCTGGTCAGGGGGTCACTGACAATGCATTTCTCTTTTTTTCTACAATCATTAACAAAAAGAATTGAAGTTGAATTTTACTGGAATAAATATCAGCACATTTATTGAATTAAGAGGAAATAAACACAAGTAATCATGATACAAATTCCCTGCAGTATGTACAGGTGTGTGCGCGTGTGTTTGTGTCTCTGCCTATGAACCCACACCTGTATGTTTGTTGTGTCTGAAGGCAGCAAGAGTTGTCCAATCTGCTCCACGGGAAGAAATATCTGAAGGCCTTGGGTCTCGCCATCTCACTGGACCAGCCTCACACCGTGCTCACTGTTATCAAAGGTACCGACTCTGTCACACAGAGCTATCACACTTTGGTCTTTAGTGTCTAACTTTGATTAGCTGTGTGCATGTAAAGTCCAAATCAGATGCTCATCTACGCCTGTCCTTTAGCTTTTCACCTGTGGTTACCTGGAATGTTGTTATTTTTCTTCTGTATGGCTGCTTTGTTTTAAACGTTGAGTCACTCGAGCACTGACGCATGCAGCTCTTGCAAACAGTGGGTCTGTGAACATATAATAACACACGCCTTGTTTCTGCGCTCATTCTCTTTTGTTTAGTGACATGTAGTTAAAACTGCAGTGACATATTGTTAATCTGAAGCTTTAACGTCTCAGTATTTTGGACTTGCTGCACTACTTATTTGTGTTAGTACAAAGCAATTTCATCGAAATGGAAGAAAATGTCTTGTTTTTGTAACAGCAATGCTCATGTTTCACACCATGTTTGATTGGCTTCCACAGAGGGAGTTTTTTAGTTTGTTTGGTAGTTTTTTAGTTTGTTTGGTAGTTTAATCCTTCCACTGTTTATAGTATAATTTGAACGCACCAGGATAGTTGGACAAAAATAAAATGGTTCATAGTTGGTGTTTCACAGTTTGCTTTGGAGGTGTCTTCATGTCACTGGCTGCAAGTTTGTTTTTTTTGAGAAATCGTGACATTCAGATGGCACCAGACAAAACTGTGCCATTGCCAAGAACAGCCGTAAGTGAGACAAATATTGAGCTATCCACACAGCTGAATGGATGGACTCTGGGGAGAGTTTGCTGAGTCCATGTGTCAGACCCTATATGAACAGACTGTCTGCTGACTCTGACTAGTTGTTCCATGTTGCTTCCAGCGATCCGTGAAGGAGAAAATAGCTCTGAGCTGTTGGAAAAGACGCTGCTGAAGCTTCGACAGGATCAAAAAGGTAGCCTGTTAAAAAGAGAATGACTGCGTTTTTACACAATACCAATACCTGTCATTTCAGACAGTAATACAGAAGTTTCCTTCTTTCTTTCTTCTGTTTTCTTTGATCCACTCAGAGTCACTTCTGCGCTATTGTGTGGTGTGGAACACCAACGCCAGGAACTGCCTGAATGCCCAGGCTGTCCTACAGGTGCTCCTTACACACCTGCCCCCCGAAGAGCTGCTGCAGTACCAGGGAGCCCGATCACACCTTGAGGGCCTCATTCCATACACAGGTTAGCAGGGGGGACGAGTGCTTTGACGAACAGAGACCAAAACGGCATCAGACAAAAAAGAAGAAAAAGCTTTTACTCTGATTATTTACTCAAAGTGGCCACAAATTGGTCTAAACTTTAGAAACACTCAGAAACATACAAATAAGTGTCTCATATACGGAATACAACACTAGAGTTAAAGGAATGAAAACTGGTATAGCTTGCTAAATTAAAGATAAATTCCATTCTGTGGGTAGATAGATAGATATATTTTGTTACATTTCCCACTGCAACAAAAAACAATGACAAGAATCTGCAAGTGTGACACTTTCCTTGTAGCGTTGTGTAAAAATTAGGTGTGTGCAATGTTATGTAAAGATTCAGACTGCAGGGGTTTGATTGTAGTATGTGGTTAACTAGAGAAACTGGATAGACAATAGAAAAAAGGATGTTTTGGTCTTTATGCCATGTTTATTAAACATGATATACATGAGTACAATCAATTTTCCTACATGGAAAAAATAACTGTTGTAAATTAACAGACTTTTTACTTTCTTTTTATTTATTTATGGTCATTTTCCCCACAGAGAGACACATGCAGAGGATTGGGCGTCTGCTGCAGGCCTCCATGTTCTTGAACTACATGTGGCAGAAAATGAGAGTGGCCGGAGCGCCGTCCAGGTGAGACTCCGCTCTGAACGCTTTGACAAATCACCGCGCTGAATGTTGACTGAATCCCGGTGTTTACGAAACAACACTGGCACCTTTCTAATATCGACTCTCGTGCTGCTTGTTTGTGGTTTCAAAGCAAATTGTTATATTAAAGGAAAATTTCACCACAAAATCAGATTTAGGTTTGTGTTTATTTTGTTTTGTTTTCCAATCTAATTAGAATGAAGAACCGCTGACACGAACAGTTGTCTAAATGAGGTGTCAACTTTTAACGGCATATTTGACCGTTTGGCTCTCCAGATGTAGTGCAGGAGCAGCCTTAAACCATAGCTGGAAACATGCTCTGTGTAATTAGCTATGTGAGGTTATTAAATGAAAATATTTTTAGTTTGTCAGCCTAATTTATGCTATTATATCTTCTCCAGTATGGGCCAAGATGAAGATATGGATACGACACCTCTGGCACAGGCTCAGCCTTTCTTTGTGATCGACAAGGAGAAAAAGAGCGGCAGCGATGAGAGACTTGACGAAGGCAACGATAGCGACAGTGAACAAGACGAAGATCCAGATTCCTGTGTTGAAGATGAAGAGGAGCTCGAGGATGTCAGTGCCACCAACAAAGCCTCCACCGACAACGGGCGAGTAGAAAACGGAGCAAGCCACAAAACTAACAGCAAGCACCACTCTGAGAGCGAGGAGAGCTCTGAAGAGGAAGACCAGGAGGAAACGACAGTTAAAAAGACAAAAGGTCTCCCAGTTTCTTCGGCTCAACAGTGCCAGACTTTTGCCAGCTGACAGGAATCAGTTTGGAAACAATAGGTTTTCTTATCTCAGATTATTGGCAGCTGGAGACAGTTCTGATGTGAAATGATAACATTTGTTAGGACGGCTTCTCTACAGACTTTGAGTCATGTGCCAAAGCATCAGCTCCTCCATGCAGATTTTAATGACCCTGACTTCTTCAGACAAAAAAGAGGAAAAGGGGACGTGCAGGAGGAGGAAACCTGGACCATCTTCACACTCACCACATGCCATTGTGTTTCTCTGCAGTAGTGCAATGTCCTGATCTACCAGCTCAACTAAATGAACACACTTTTATGTAACCCAGACAGCAGTTTCCTCATATAACCATGGAGTATTTTGTTTTGTTTTTAAAGAGGTTGTGACTGCAAATGTTAATAAAATCAACAATGTTTGATTTAAAAGGAGTCACATTTTTATTAAAATAAAATAGCTACAAAGGGAGTAAATTAAATTTGAACCCATGGCATTCACTTGATGCACAGGCGTAGAAAAAAGTGTGTCAATTCACCTATTGACACACATTCATACTAATCTGTGTCAATAGGTGAATGAGGCATGTTTTATAAAGTGCCTAAAATGCACAAGAACCAGTCCATCTGCTATGTGAGTGAGCGCCAGCACGAGTTGTGGTTTCCTGGCAGGCTTTAGATAAGGACTGCAGTTCTTGAGGATTTATGCTCGGCATGGAAAACGGCTGAAAAATGTCCTTTAGTTTAGATAGAGTTTCATCTTCCTGGTTCATCCAGGTTTTTGCAGCACGGGCCCCTGAAAGTGTAAAACCAGCTGAAGGTATGAAATCAAAAGCAGGATGTCTAAAGGTGTATTATTAGTTCCCTTATGGGAAATGTCAGTCTTGAATAAACCAGCTCAACTAGCTGTCAGCTACTCAGTAACACGAGTGCACCCAGATCAGATAATGAAGTGTGTGTTCTGTGTTGACTATCCACACATGCAGGCGGCGGGATAGGCTGCGAAGGTTTTTCAACAGGAATTTAAACAACTTCCACACACTGGTATGCAGACAAACATTTACTTTTCCTGCAGTCAAAATGAGCAGATGAGCCATCGTTTGTGGAATCTACACAGACTATATGCATATAAGGCACAACAAAAGGCTTCCAGTATGGAAAATAAAACAAGGCATGTTAAATGATCGATTGGTCAAAGTGGTGATGATACAGGAGCTATCACATATTCATCTAATCATCTAAAACAAAAGAACAGTTGTTCTGTACTTTTATAACTCCAACAGTAACAAAAATAAAGCTTTATTTTTCAAACAGGAACTTTATCGGCTGATGATCTCAGCTTGTGTGGGTGACAGAGCACCTTTTGCTGCATTCTTGCGGGTGACAGAAGTACACCGGGAGAGGATCTCCTGGGCGCCCGGTCTGGGTGGCACCTTTGGTTTTTTGGGTGATTTGTAGAGCATGGGATCAGAGACACTCGAGATCAGCCTCCCCCCTGAGCCGCTCGTTGGGCTGAGGGTGTTGCTCGTCCCCGGTGGAGGCGTGCGGCTGAGACGCAGCCATTCATCATTGGCAGTGGGGCTCAGGTTCAGGGCCGAGTTAAAGCTGGAGTCGTCACTGAAGCTGAAGTCGGTGCTGTCGCTCATAAAGCTATCCTCACTATCCTCTGTCTGACTCCTGGAGAGGACGCGTTGTTCGTCCTCTCCATCCATCTTCACGGTGATTATGGGCGGAGGAGGGTGAGAGGGAGAGGTGGGTGAAGTTGAGATATCTGTAGCAGCACTGGTACTGTTTGCAGCAGGCTGTGCATGAGGCTGTTCAGACAAAACCTCAAGAGACACAGACCTCTGCCTACTCTCCGGCAGGATCAGGAGAGGTGACGAAGACCTTATGGGGGGATGTTGCAGCAGGCTTCCTTGGGAGAGGCTCAGTTGGGAATGCTGTTCCAGATTCGAGGATGGAACGAGAAGGGAAGTGTGGCGGCGCTGATCCAGGTGATGAGAAGCGTTATGAATATGAGGGTAGCGGTGGGGCTGCAGTATCATAGTGGGAATGTAACCCATTTTTCCACTGGATCTGTTAGATGACAAGAATGAAGAAATCAAAGTAATTTAAAATTGGAAATCATGCATAGTTCTTTTATTTCCACATACATGGCTACATAACATAAGTGTCAGGCCTTTTGTACTACTTTAAGCCATGACAACCGATGTTATGAAAGAAATCCAGTAAAAGCAGGCTGTGCAATGGTACAAAATTCTGCTTTTTATTCTTTTTTAAATTAGGAAGAGATTTAAATTTCTTTTTCAAAGGAAAACATAATCAGTCATTAACTGTCTGGGCTTAAAATAGATTATTCATCTCATTTGAGTTGCCTCTGCTGATTGGTTGACAGGGCAGTGACACTCACTGAGCCTGTCTTTTCTTTTGTCAGCTGTTCATCGTTGCGTACTAATGTTCATGCGACCCAACCTGTGTTTCTGGCTTTTTGGCAGTCACAGAGAAAGATCTGGGTGGCTGCAACTCTCATGGCTTGCAAGAATCTGTAACAAAATACAGAATACCTGACGAGCCACCAGCCATTTTCAGACTTCTGCAGGACTTCCACCACAGCACCTATGGTTACGGTCACCTCGTCAGTTTTGGTGGCCTTGTAGCTCTTGACTGCAGTGTAGAGTGCTCCTGGAGAGAGAATGAAGGAGTAGACATAATGCTTTGCAATATGAATGATATTCACTGAATAAGGAAATACATAATGAGAGTGCAATGTCGTGAGAAAGGGTACAAGAAAAACTGTAACTATGTGTACCTTTTTCAGGAATCTCCTCATGATCTTCATTATCATCATTTGTCCTCTCCAGATAGGGTGCAGGAAACCAGGCCATCTGCCTGTCTTCAGTCTCCACCAGCCACCATCCTGAATCACCAGAAACATGCATTTTACTGCTCACATTGAGTTATCCGTGTTAACTGAAAGCTGTCGGCTCACCTCCTTTGTCTTTGATGACCACATCGAGTTTGTCACCCATGGCCACTTTCAAAGGTTTGTTCTTGAAGTCTTTGGTCTCATATGGGGCGACACACGTGTATGCTTCTGTGATAAACGGCTGGGTCACTTCACCGGCGTTTGCGTGAAGTCCTTCGCTTCTGAGTTCATCCTCCGGGGGCATGATGATGATGCTGAGGAGGAAGAGCAACACAGACACGCACAATGTCAGAGTCATGCATTCATCTTGCATTATACATATTTATTTATGTACTCGTGCACTCAGAAGATTGAACCTGCAGATACAAGATTTTGCAAATGTTACAGTCCCTAAATTCGATCTGTGTGGGTAACTTGAACTAAAAGCTATTATAAAACATTTATTGTGTAACAAATGTTTAGCCGTACCCGTTTTTGGCAAAGTCCGGCTGCAGGTCCTGCTCTTTAGGGTTCAAGAACTGGATGAGCTCTGCAGACTGAGACACTCGCTGGTCACAGGACAGGACTGCATTGCAATATTTCTGCAAATATTTCAGGCGCACCAGTGACTTGGTTGGGGCTTTCCCTCGACTTTTTTGCTTCGCCCCCCCCTCTGAAATCCCAGAGAACGATTTTAGTTACAATCCCATCGGTGTGTAAGTGAACCATGCGATTCTTGTAAAGCAGCAAGTGTGGTCTACATGACCCGAACATACCTCGAAATCTGGGGACAATTCTGTCAGATTTTCTCAGCTTGTTTGCCGGTGGGAATGCTTTCTTCAGTTGTTTCTGTGAGAAATAATTTGAGTAACAAAACAAACAAAAACAAAAGTTACCTGGATATGTGCAACTTGGAAAAAACAAAAGAAAGAAGGTGTTTTATACTCACGTGCATTTTCATGAATTCTCGAAAACGTCTGTAAATCACAACACTGCTCTCGTCGGACCAAAGCACAGAAGTCTTGTAAAACTGGAAAAGAAAAGGCAGCTTTTCTCAGGAGAGGCACGCATTTTATTTAATAAAAATACCCACACATAAAACCAGGAAAGTGAAAAATCCTTTGCTGCTTACTTTGGTCTTTTCCTTCTGCAGTACTCCAACTAGATGGATGCTTATGGGATACTGCTTAGCCTCCATAATAACAGCACAGATGGGTGCTTGGGAGCTGCAGTGAAACTAGCTCAGCCTTTTCCAGGTATGTGACTGAAGCAGTGAGGCTCTGCAGGTGAATTTATGCTTCCTCCTCCGGAGCAGGTGTGGCTCTGGTTTACGTAGGCAACAAGAGGGGGAAATCTGCAGTTGTGTACATGCTGGAAATTCTTGCAAATTAGCTTTGGTGCATATCACACAAAATATATTTTCACAAAAAGTTTAATTTATATTGATATTTATATAAAACTGTAGTTTTTGGTTTTTTTAGTGTTCATTTTTGAAAAGAACAGAATTTACTTCTGATTTTCTCTCTTTCTATATAATTTCTAATATAGAGCACCACTTCTTTTAAATCCATACAGTTTTGACTGATATATAAATATGGATTTATTATGCACGCCTATGAAAGTTTTTTTTTGCGTGAGTAATTATTGGATTTCCTGCTGTTGGTCTAAAACCAGACAAACCATAAAGTATTGCTGCAGACAACTAATAACTAATTTCTTAAGAAAGAAACCACCATTGTGTCCTGTGTACTGTTTGTTTGTATATTTGTCTTTTTGGCTGCTGTTACAACCAAATTTCCCCTTGTGGGACAATTAAAGGATTATTCTATTCTATTCTATTCTATTCTATTGTTAAAGCCAGATGAGGAAGTTAGTGTTGGAAAAAATTCCTCTGTGGGCTGTAAATATTTCTTCCTGTCTTCTGAGGAATTTTGATCTGTAGCACGTAGGCCAACGTGGTGACAATTTTTGTTTTCTTTCTAGACTTTTATGTTCTTTGATTGCCATCAGCAGCCTGCGGATAACCCCCAAAGCAAAAATATTCATTTAGTCTCTGCCCATTTCATTCGGTTAAATGTTGTTTAAAAAAAAATAAAAGCTGAAGCAGCTCAACATAGATATATTTTATTTTCTCTTAGCATTTAACGCTAAAGGAAGATCAAACCAGTGAAATGTTTAACAATGCAAAACTCTTTTATTTAAGCAAGTCTTGATAAATAGCTTTCTCATGGTCACTGTGATACAGAGTTAGCATTAGTGACTACTTCCTCATTCAGTGCAGGCTGAAACAGAGGTGAGACTCAAACAATGGCTAACTTTGACTTTTCAGCACTTCCAGCATGTTAGAGGGACTACAAAGCGGGACTATTGCCCAAACAGCTAAACAACAGTATTGATATCAGCTGAGATAGTCACAAGAGAAAAGCAGTTTGGTTTGTGTGGTCAGCTACTGCTAGCTGCTGTGACATGTGATCCAGACTGTACCAAGTAATCGCTTTGTTATTATAAAACACTCTTTAAAGAGCAGCCAACCATACAAACATGTATCAAAGTTATTTATTTCTCCTCACAGCAGAGTTAGAATACACCATCTTTCATAAAGCAGGACTTCTCTGTCATGACTTAATTACAGACTCCAAAATAAACATTTCTTCTACATTGCACATTTTACAGTTTTTTGTTAATCTGCGATCTCCTCGCTTGAGTTAAGACTGTAGTGTGAATAGCATTCGCACATCATA
Organism: Neolamprologus multifasciatus; assembly: GCF_963576455.1. NCBI lineage: Eukaryota > Metazoa > Chordata > Actinopteri > Cichliformes > Cichlidae > Neolamprologus > Neolamprologus multifasciatus. Next base: position 16,381,925 of record NC_140442.1, read on the forward strand.
TCAACTTATACCCGAGATCTGAGCTTTAGCTTAGCCAGATAACACAGTTTCTCTCATATTATTAAATGTTCATGATTTCAAATAAAGCAACATTAAACTATCACCCATCTTAAAAACAACAGAAGGAGCTTTACAGTTAAAATTGTAAGGCAGCAGGTTTTTCCTAAAGCATCAAAGGTGGTTTTATTCTTTTTCCATCAAGCTTTCACAACCACACACAGGTGCTTTTAAACATTACAGCAACACATTATTTGATTCTCCAATTTGTGACACTGCAGTCAGAGCTCTGCGTTCATTTTCTTGTGTTAAATCTGACGTTTTCTAAACTCTTCCCAGAAATATTTTACTCGGCACAAACCCCCCCCAAAAAAACCTTCAATCTCAACTAGATTATGGGTCACTGATTACGGTTGCTGTGCTTCGGGTTGATGGTTAGTATAATTAAACCCCCCCCCCCCCCCCCTTTACATTTTACTCCTGATTTAAAATAAATAAATCACCCTTAAACAGATATGATCTGAAAATTAAAATAAAAACAAAAATTAAGTGGTGTAAGAAATTCGACCCATTATTAATCTTTGGCTTGCATAGATAAACACTTTACAAAGTTGAGATGATTTTTCAAAAAGCTGCAGCTTTTTGCAAACAAGGTTTTCACTCGTTTCCAGCTCATCCATATCAGGATTACTAAAATACATATTGCCTGAACATTACAGCAGCATACCATCCCTGATCATATAGAACCTGCATAAAAGCTCTCATGCATCTCTGCTTGTGGCGCGTCTAACTCGTTAATCATCACAGGTCCTCAAAGACTTTGTATCTTTCAAATAAGATAAATATATTAAGCTTTACTCTCTCTCTCTCTCCCCCCCCCAACTCTTAAAAGCAACACTTTGTCTTAACAGAAACAAATGGAGGAAATCTGTTTTGAACTACTGAGGAATTTTTTTTTACAAGTGCAGGAAAAACAAACAAACAAACAAACAAAACCAAAAAAAAACAAATTTCAATCTGCCGCAGCAACTGTGAGAAAATTCCACGTCTCACAGATCTTCCTTATGGTTCTTCATCTGTGCCTTCTTTCCATCAGTCCAGCAGAAGAGTGTCTGACCAGCTGTGTTTTTCCTTGCCAGTGAGGAAAATTGGTCACCTCCATTCTTGGCATTAAAGGATTCTCCATCCCGTTTAAGCACAGGGCAGCATGAACCTTCTTTTATGTCACTCCGCATCCCTGCGCAGCCATGTCACCGAAATTCATAAATAGGCATACTGTGCTCTCGAATATGGTTCAGGCTTAAAGACTGGTACCTGCAGAAAATAAGTTGGAAAAACAAACCCAATCATCAGACATGTGTTAATGTGAAAAACTGCAAACTTGAGCTGTTTTCACTCCAGATAAAGTTGGAAGAATCTCATCCAGGCATCGTCTGAGTAGCCCTTCCTGACATTAGACAAGGTCTCACCAACATGCTTCCTTTATACTCTCAGGATCCAGCTAAAGTAACTGGCATTGTAAAGTAACCGGCACTACTTGGGTACTTTAAGACTCAGAAAACAAAGTTTTTGCAAATGGTGCAGATTCAGTTTTACTTTGAAAAAGTAAACAACTGGCAAAGAGAGAGACACTTCTGGAAACACATTCCTGATCTCATCTGCTGCAATAATTAAGCCAAACATTGTGCACATTATACCACAATGTATCAGTGTTTAAGAATTTTGCCTGTAAAAAGGCAGCTATGCCCTAAACATCAAGCATGGTTTGGGTAAAGAATCATACAGTGATCATTGTCTGCACGTTTGACTAAATTCTTTCTAAAACTGTAGGAGGAGGAGTCATTTTTGTCAATTGCGGGTGACTGATGCCTTGGGATGGAATAAGCCCATCAGTCCTTCGGCTGACTGAGTTAATAGTACAAATGGCAATTTTATTTATATAGCACATTTAATTCTAAGTACAGTAAATGTGCTTCACACAGAGAGAGATTAGAAACATTACAACTTGTGTAGGTTTTACAATGCTTTCAGGCAGTAACATGAGTGAAATGACAGCAATATGAGGCCATAACAAGTGATAGAAAAGAATACAAAGGACTGTTGAAAGCAATTTAAAACTTAAGTAAACATGAGGAAATATTATTACCTTCAGGAATTATATCAATGTTGTGTGAGTCCACCTATTCAAATTGGGATGACTCCCTCTAGTGATAGATAATAACCCTGACACTGTTCCAATTTATTCCCACTTTGCACCACCTCCCAATTTATATTTTTCTGCTATTATAGCCACCATATAGTCCTGGCTTACTTTCAGTAGCAGAGCATTTATTACCACTGCTACTCTTCTCCTTTACAATCCCAATACCAAAAAACTTGTACAAATGAATAAAAACAAACAAAACTAACAGTGATTTGTAAATTTCATAACAGTGTTCTGAAACAGTGTGTTTGAACGGCACAAGTGTAACACTTAAATACATTAACTCATTTTGAAGTTGATGTAACAACATGTCTGAAAAGTGCATCTAAGTGGCAAAGTTTCCCAGAAGCAAGGATGGTTGGAGCTTAGCAATCGACAGGAAACCGCATCTAGAAACTATTGAACAAATTCAGAAAAACGTTTCATAACACAGAATTGTGACGACTGAATATCTGATTTACAGTATCATATCAAAGACTGAGAATCTGAAGAAATCAGCACACAAGACTACAAATCATCAATCCATTTGTTTCTGCTTCTCTAATTCAGATTGTGTTGAAGGTCAAGGAAACTGAAATACCTTTTGGAAAATAAGAAAGCTGGTCCTTCTGACAAAAAAGGAGATTGACCACCTGGCTTGTTGGCAATACTCTAACAAGCCAGCATCTCTCTGGTATATGAGTGTATTAGTGCCTATAATTGGCAGCTTGTACATCTGGAACAAGCACGATCAGTGCTAAAAGGTATATGCGGGTTTTAGAACATATCCTCTCATCCATAAGTCTTTTCTCCCCACAGGAGGCCTTCAATATTTTGGCCAGACAATGCTAAACCATATACTGCATCAATTACAGCAGCATGGCTTCATAGTTGAAGAGTCCAGGTGCTGAACTGCCTGCCTGCAGTCCAGACCTTTCACCAACTAAAAACATTTGGCACATAGTGAAACAAAATGTACAACAAAGCCAACTCTGGACTGTTGGGCAGCTAAATTCTATGAAGACGAAAGTCCAGCAGCTGAACTTGTCTGTTCCGGGTAGTTTACAGAAGATTAAGAAAACAGGAGGCTACACATTGGTAAACACAGCCCTTTCACAACTTTTGAGATGCGTTTCTGGCGTCAAATTACAAATGAGTTAATGTTTTTCTTAAAATGGTACATTTGATCTGTTTTATTTGTACTACTGTGAATAAAAGTTTACGATTTGCAAAATTTTACACAACATTCCAACATACACATGGATGCAAAGTCACGCGGCTGAGGGTGCATGTGTGAAAACTGTTTTAATGATTAGTAATTACCACTCTGAGCTCCGATGATAATAGTAACCCTCAATAGTGGCTGTGGACTTCTGGAAGCAGATGTAGTAGAAACCCGCAAAGGAGGCACCACTGATATCTTTGATCGTGTGGTCTGGAACTAGAAACTGCTCCTGAGTGCACAACAAGAGCGGAGGTTAAAGTCTGACTCCAAGCTGAGAACACGCACAAATTAATTTCACAGCTAAAATGAATGACAGAGTGCCAACCTTCCACCTCATGAAGATATAGTCACTGTTTTCCAGTGCATCATAGTCAAAGTCATCAGAGTTGAAGTTCCTGGCATATTTGCAAAAAGCCTTAAACTTGCTCTGATGACAAAACAGAAGAGCAGGAAATAAATACCAACATCTGCAACAGATCTTCTGACAGTAACCATTTGGCTGTAAAAGAGTTGGTAAACAGGTGTCAGCAATCACATTAATTAAGGCACTGCATCATTAGTAACACCTGTGCTACTCATACTCCTTAATATCAGGTCAAAAAAACCAAAACTGTTGTGAAATAGGCTTTGTTTGATTCCCCTACTTTATCTTCTACATGGCAGAAGATAAAGTAGGGGATAAAGTAGTATAGGTGTTATTTAACACTTATTGTTAGCTGAAAAATTAGGAATGGCGAAGCAATGACCTCCCCACACAACATTAGGAAAGGCTTTCCTGAAAGACATGAGGACACAAACTGCCCTCAAACTAAGATAAGAGATAAGATAAAACTTTATTAATCCCTCGGGTGGGTTCCTCTGGGAAATTCGGTTAGATAAGGAGCTGCACGCGCTGTGGCGACTTTAACTGTGCCCTTTCGAGAAAAAGCTGTGTCATGGTATCCAGTTTTCCAAGCTAGAGAAAACTGACACATGTCCAAAAACTTAAAAATCAATGATGAAGAAAACTAAGCACTTTTTTTGTTCTCATGCACTTTATTGATCAACTACTACTTCTTTGATCATTGCAAAATTATTAACAGCACTTCCTGCATCAGTTAAAGTAAATTAAAAATCAGCAGGACTTACCCAGTGTTTTTTATCCACATCCTCATCCGCATCCCACTTTCTAGTTAAAAATGGCCTTTTCCGGCTGATCATTTCTCCAGCGAAGAACGTTGTTAGAGTCGGATACTCCTGCCAGACACAGAATGAATCAGGAGGGAAAGATAAAACGACACTGTTCGCAACGTGATTTGGTACTCATTTTAAAACTGCATTTATCCTGCACTGTGCAAATAGCTTATTCAAATGTCCAGATTTCCTGTGATTTACATGTTGATAGGCAGGGCTTAAGCTTCAGGATCAGCAGAATGGATGTAGTGTATTATTCCTTTTCATCTGGCTGCTTTCACAATTTCTTAAAATATGGTACTGTATAACATAAAAATAATAAAGCGGCAATAAGCGGAATGCTCCCTTGCTTTAATTTTCTCATGGATACCAGGTGAGCTTTAATACAACTCCTTCACTCACAACCTGACTTCTCATCTTTCACTCGCTCTGCCAAAGCTGAACTTTAACCCAAGATCCCCCTGACCTTTTTGCTTCCATATGTTACATAATGTAATGGGTATACAGCTGACACTTGAGCTTAAGCATGTGTGGTTAGCCCTAAAGGCCTCACATCTAGCCAAATCTACTTTGCTTAAGTTGAATGAATGGGATTGTTCTCGGGAAAGTTAAAAAAAAGTTGGCTGATGCAACCAGTTAAACTTGGCTCTTCTTTTACTCATAAGTTGATTGATTACATTTTTTAAGATTTTTTGCTTTTGAAGTGGAAACGTTGTGAACCACTGGTCTAATGTACTCTGTCACATTGCAGCCTGCTTAAAGCGAGCGGAAACCAGTCAGTGGATCGACTTCAAAAGAATAAAGGTAAGTCTTACTACTCATGATGTAGCTTGGAGACTTACCTCAGTCAGGCCATTGATTTTCAGGTAGCCACACAAATACGAGTCCTCTACAGTCACATGCTGAGAAAGACACATTTTATTGATGGTTCCACATGACAAGCACAAAATCCTTCATGGTAACAAGAAAACTGTAAGTTGGTGGGAAAGCTCACCGAGATGGGAAATATTATATTAGCTGTGTCAACACCAGCTGCTATATTAATACTGCAATTTAGGTAGCTTTGAGGGGGGGTTAAACGCCAACTTGTCTGTGAAACATCGGTTTTTAAAGCCAAGTTGTCTCAAATTCAAACTCCAAAAGAAGACATAAGGTCATCTAAGCTAGCTCAAAATTTGCTCAACATGTACGAAAAGCAACAAAACACAAAAAACGAGCTAATGCAGCTAACATCTGGAAAGATAGCAAGTTAGCAACTATGGATGCACAGAGTCTACTCATATGCAGACTTTGTATATAACTATACAGGACCACAAAATTACCTGCAAGACCACCTCAACGTCGTACGAGTTGCCTTTACTCTTCTGGTATCCACGAAACTGTGCGCCGCTGTACAGAAGCGAGGTGGCCACCCCCGGCTGGTGGGTGTTGATCGGGGCAGGGGGGACGAGACAGGCCGAGGATGGGCAGGCCGATCGGGTGGTGCCGCGGTACTCTGCTCGGACGGGCATGACGAGCGATAAGGTGCCACCGTCAGCAACCGTCATGAGCTTTGTCACCGGGAACACCGCAGTTGCAGAGAGAAAAAGTGGGTGCTGACACAGGAGGGCCTGTCAGCTACGTAAATTCTCAGAGCTCCAAAACTTCGCTCAAATGAAAACCTAGTCCGAGAACTCGCTTCTGCCAAACGCCTCTTCCCTGAATTTGATTGGCTGGGAACTGGCGCGCGGCTGCTTCAGCTGGATTCTTATTGGAAAAGGCGCCGAAAGTCATTCTGGGTATTGTATTCAAATCTCACGCAGTTCAAGATTTTTTTCTTTTAACAGTAGCTTTATTTATACACTTTAACACAGACAGCGACCAACTCACGTTTACATTATTTAGTATATTTAAAAAAATATGGGTCTGAAGTGCTGAAATCACACATAGAATCATACAATATTTTAGAAAGTGTTGAGATCAATTAAGGTTAATTCACAGCAGTTCAATAACATAATTGGGTAAACAAAAGAGGAGAATGGTCAACGGCTCACCAATCTGGAAACCCCCAGTGTATTAGTGATGGGTCGTTCGCGAACGAAATGGCTCTTAGAGCCGGCTCTTTGAAGTGAACGACGCGAGCCGAGGTTTTTTTTTTTTTCTTTCTCTCACCCTCTCTCTCGCCCTTTTTTCCGCTAAACTCCGCATGCGCGGCCTGTACTTTGCGCTGGGCAGAGGGGGGAGGGGCGTTAATTACACTCGCAGCAGCACAGGAACAGAGCCAGAGAGAAAGAGAGCGAGGGACAACAAAGTCACATTAGAAAGGGATAGTAATCATCCACTATTTTCAGTTGCAGATGATGAAGGATTCAGAAATCATGCAGGCCCATATGACAGAGAATGTGCATCTTCTTTTTGTTTTCATATTTTAATTTATATTTAATTGTGTTGTGGTTTGCAGTGTTTTGTGTTGTTTCACGTTAAATTTGGTTAAAAGGTAAAAGCTGAAAATTCAAATAGTTAAAAGTTTAAAATGTAAATAGTTGTTCTTTGTATTATATGATTTATTTATTACATTTTATGTGGAGTGAATAAATAAAGTATATTTATGGTGGCCCTTAGAGACAAAGCACGTACAAACTCCAAAAAACGTAAAAACTCCAAAACGCGTAAAAACTCAGACGCACTTACAAACCCAGAAGCATGCACAAACTCCAAAACACGTAAAAACTCAGAAGCACGTACAAACTCCAAAACACGTAAAAACTAAGAAGCACGTACAAACTCCAAAACACGTAAAAACTCAGAATCACGTACAAACTCCAAAACACGTAAAAACTCAGAAGCACGTACAAACTCCAAAACACGTAAAAACTAAGAAGCACGTACAAACTCCAAAACACGTAAAAACTCAGAAGCACGTACAAACTCCAAAACACGTAAAAACTCAGAAGCACGTACAAACTCCAAAACACGTAAAAACTAAGAAGCACGTACAAACTCCAAAACACGTAAAAACTCAGAATCACGTACAAAAAAGACAACAGAAGTACTCCAGGATGCTAGGGTGCAGTGTTGAGCTTTTGTTACCTAGTGGCTACACAAGCCAGCAAGTATCAACAACCGGATTTGGTGTGTGGTAGTAACAGGTAAATGAATTTTTTTTTTTTTTAATTATTTGAATAAATATGAGTGCTTGTCTATAAATGCACAAACAATACGCACATGCTTTCAATTGTGTAATTTAAGTGATCTGGGTAGCTCTGTTTTGGAAGTTCAGTTAACGCTAGAAATGTGTTTTGGAGTTTGTACGTGCTTTTTGGAGTTTGTATATGCTTTAGAGTTTGTACGTGCTTTGTCTCTAGGGGCCATATATAAACATATATAAATAAAACCACTTTTTTTTACATTAGTAATTCCTTTTCTGCATAATTTTATATTATTGTTAATGATTAAATAATTAAAGCAACAAAACAACCTGAAGATCCGGTTCGGAGCTGAAAGAGCCGGCTCTTTTTAGTGAGCCGAGCCGAAAGAGCCGGATCTCTAAAAAGAGCCGGAAATCCCATCACTACAGTGTATACAAATTGTGTAGCAATTTCAGTTCCATAACATGCAATTGTAAAGACTAAATATCTCTTCATCCACGGCACATAAAATCATCAATAGATTCAGAGAAAATCTCTGCCTAAGAGACAAGGCTCAAAATCACTGCATTACACACAGGTGCTATTCCAGTGCATGGACTCAGGAACGCTTCCAAAAAAACATAATTCGCTGTGCCGTCCACAAATACAGGTTAAACATCCATGATGGAAAAAAGAAGACACGTTATTCACATACACCACCATCTTTTCTAGACTAATGCTTATACCATTATAATGCTTATACCAATATATTAGTTTATTCATGCCAACAGTCAAACATGGTGGTGGTAGTGTGGATGGTCTGGGGCAGCTTGTGGCCATGATGTCTTCATCAGTACATTTGGTTCTATGTAAAAAATGTCCACTTGGGTGTTTCCTAAGTCAGGAATATCAGTGGATGATGTAGGGTGGTGGGAAGAAATGGGGCAGGGGTAGGGGTGGGGGTCAGGGGGATGAAAGCAAGAGATGTTTGCAAACAGTCTCTGACAAAAAATAACATCAACAAACAAACATGTGAATACATTACTGCATTGCACACTGACCAAAATTTTCCACGTGTGGGACTAATAAAGGTTTATCTTATCTTACATTTTTCCTCTTCCAATGCTTTCCAGGCTTCCAGTAATTTGATCTCTATATTTTCACCATTCTTTGTATTTTGCATTGCATTTTTTTTCTCCTCCTTAAGTGCTTTTTGAGCTTCTAACAATGCCTTCTTTACATTTTCAGTCTCATTTCTTGCCTCCTGTTTACCCCCTTTTCTTCCTCAAGCGTTTTCTGGACATTCAATAACTCCTTCTTTAGCTGTTCAGCTTCCTTCTTTGCATTCTCTAGTTCATTTGTTGCCTCCTGCATTTTACTTTTCTCCTCTTCAAGCGCTTTAAGGACTTCCTGTAATTCTTTCTTGGCATTTTCCGCTTCCCGTTTTGTGTTTTGAAGTGTTACACTTTTGTCCTCTTCAAATGCTTTCTGCACTTCCAACAGTTGTTTTGTATTTTTGCTTGCTGCTTTCTCCTTTTCTTCCCCTTCTGTGCTTTCTTGACATTCAGCACTTCCCGCTTTGCACTTATAACTTTCTTCTCTTTATTTTCTATTCAATTTCTTTGACCTACGACCTCCACTTTTCACTTCTTCAAGGGCTTTTGGATTTTAAGATTCCTTGTTTACACTCCACCGTTTTGCTTATCTTTCCTTGGTCGTTTTGGCCTTTTCACCAATAAATGAATCTTTTACAGAGAAATTCAGGGCAACTGATGTTGTCTTCATCTGAATTCATTTGTAGTGAACTGCAGTTTTCTTTGTTGTGAGCAGAGGTGGTTGTATAGGTGCCTTTCCTTCCCCCAAAGGGGATTTGTGTCTCTGCCTGGAACTGAACCAGCAACCTTTCATTTGCAGAACGAGTGTGCAAGTACATCACAGAGCCACTGTGATAAATACACACACACAAAACAGAGAAATCAGAAAGGGGTTAAATACTTTTTCACAGCACAGTAGCTCATGCCCCGAGTATAGGTTCTTGCTCTGTATCTTTTTTTCTCTTTTATTGGTAGTGTTTGAACCCTCATTTGTGAATACAACTGTATTCACTGACAGTGGTTTTTTTTTTTTTGTAATTGAAGTCTTTATTTGTTTTTAACATTTAACCACATGAAAACATAAACAAAACAACAAACAAAACAACAACAGAAAAGAAAAAAGAAAAGACAGCTTCCAATCCCATGGTTAATTCACCTTTGCATTTTGGTTCTATTTTCAATACTTACTATCGGTACACCCGCAAAAAAAGGACCATAAAATCTTAAGTTATTCCATTACTGAGTGCCTAAACAAACATACAACGCAGCAAGCATAAAATTTAACTAAAGATAACTTCCCTGACCAAATAAATTCCAACCATCTCAGCCAAAAACACGTCCCCATGATTTGTCAAAACCCTCCCTATCATCATTAATCCTAGCCAAGAATTTTTCATACGACACCATTTTCAGCATATTTTCCTTCCACCTATTATATTCTGGAGGAGATGGTTCCTTCCATACACTGAGAATAACTCGAGCCGCTGCAATCACCCCCACCTTTATAACCACAAAGTCATACTTTGAAACCCCAGGTAACACCGACTGATCCCCTAATAAGCACAGTCTTGGTGACAAGGGTATTATCAAACCAATCCACCTTCCTATTTTGTCCAATACTTTTTGCCAAAAGGGATAAACTTTCCCACATTCCCAAATAGCATGCATAAATGTCCCTGGATCTAAACTACATTTCCAGCATATATTACTGGGACTGATTCCCATTCTGTAAAGTTTGGATGGAGTAAAGTACCATCTGTGTATTAATTTATACTGAGTAAATTTACCCCTGGCCTCTCTTATATATTTATCAGAGAATGACAAAATTCTACACCATTCTTCTTTAGAAATTGCGCAACTCAAATCTCTCTGCCATATAATCCTCAAGTTTTCACATATCTCTTTTTTTGGATTGTTAAACAGTTTGTAGAAAACAGCTGCTCTATGTGCTGTATTGGACAATTCTAAAAACTCCACCACCATATTTGAGCTTTGAGTAAATTTTCCTTTGGTAATACAATCCCTTATTTGTAAATATTTCCAAAAATTATTTTCTCTTATCAAACCATATTTTTGGGTTATTTCAGCAAATGACATAAACACTCCCCCTGAGTAAAGATCACTTATCCTGTGTATGCCTTTGACAAGCCATTCCTTCCAGAACACTGTTTTTCGCCCAATCTGTACAGCGGTGTTGTTCCATAGCGAGGTATAAGGTTGTCTTAAATGAGATGCTCCACACACCTTGTGCACCTCTACCCAGACAGCTTTAGAATACCCGAGCACTGGGTTATTATGAAAGTCTTGTCCATTAATTGCCGAGCCCTGTGAGAGAACATCCAAGGGTGTAACAGGGCTCACTAGTTCCTGTTCGATCTTCCTCCAGCTCAGCTCAGAGTCCAAACCTGTCCAGTGCTTGGCCAGTCTTGACATTTCAAAAGCTAAATTATACAACTTCACATTTGGGAGGGCCATTCCCCCAATGTCTTTAGAGGCCCACATTTTCTTTATATTCACTCTTGGCTTCTTGTTATTCCACAAAAAATCTTTAATTAACTTTTCAAATTGACTAAATATGTGTAAAGGAATTCTTACAGGTAACATCATGGAAACATAATTGAACTGTGGGGCCACCATCATTTTAATCACATTAATTTTACCCCATAGTGTAAGATTCAATTTACCCCATTTCTCCAGATTTGTTTTTATCTTTAGGAGGAGAGGTTCCATATTTGAAAGCATAATATCCTCCAGTTTGGGTGTTAATAATATTCCTAAATACTTCATACCTGAAGGTAAATACTTAAAATTGAATGGAGTAATGCATCTAGAATGACATGATGCTGATAGTGGCATGCCTTCCGATTTGCACCAGTTTATCTTATAACCTGACAACCTTGAAAATGACTCAACACATGTGAGTAGTGCTGGTAGAGACTGTATGGGATCCGTTAATACTGCTAAGATGTCGTCAGCATATAGAAATAACTTGTGCTCGATACCCCCTGCATGAACACCTTTGACATCCCTGTTAGCTCGAATAGCCAAGGCCAGTGGTTCCAGAAATATTGTGAAAAGCAGCGGGGACAAAGAACACCCCTGCCGGGTCCCGCGAGTGAGATGGAAAAACTCTGACACCAATCCATTTGTCAAAACTGCTGCCCTTGGGCTTGCATATACAGTTTTGACCCAATTACAAAATCCAGGCCCAAACCCAAACCTTGCAAGGGTTGTCATAAGGAAGCCCTATTCTACCCGATCAAAAGCCTTCTCAGCATCCAGCGAGAAGGCCGCAACCGGAGCTAGACTAGATTTGCTTTTGTGCATGAGATGAAGAAGTCTTCTAATGTTATCACCGGAGGACCTATTCTTAATAAAACCAACCTGATCACCATTGATGATATCTGGTAATATTTGATCCAGGCGGAAGGCCAAAACCTTCGTCAAAATTTTGCAGTCAACGCCTAAAAGGCTTACTGGTCGGTAATTTGATGGGTCCGATAGATCCCTATCCTTTTTAGGAATGAGGGAGATTAGTGCCTCACTAAATGTACTCGGTAAGGAACCTATTTCTAGTGCCTCAAGGTAAACTTTATGCAAGACTGGAGCTAAAATATCAATATATTTCTTATAATACTCAATCGGGAAGCCATCCAAGCCTGGCGATTTTCCATTTTTCATTGATGAGATCGCTGCCCTGACCTCTTCTTCAGTTATAGGTTCATCCAATCTTGTTTTCTGTTCCTCAGAAAGAGTAGGTAATTGTAGACCTGAAAAAAAAGTCTTCACCTCCCCCTCATTAATTGCACCGGCAGAGGTATACAAATCTTGATAAAATGATTTGAAAATTGAATTTATTTCTTTTGATGAGGTTACCACTTGGCTGTCTTTCTTAATCATAGATATATTATTTAAATTATCCTGCTGCTTCAGTTGCCTTGCCAATAGTCTACCACTCTTTTCGCCACCTTCATAAAATTTGGTTTTAAGCCTAAATAAGGCATATTCTGCCTTTTTGTTATAAATGTTATTCAGCTGGTATTTTAATTTACATATAGTCTGGTATTTATAATTGGAGTATTGTCTTGCTAAATCCTTCTCCAATTCTCGTATTTCTTTATCTAAGGTTTTTTCCCGTTCTAGATCACTTTTCTTAACTTTTGTTGCATATGCAATTATCTTTCCTCTTATATATGCTTTAGATGCTTCCCAAACTGTGGCTACTTTATCTGTGGAACCCATATTGATTTCGAAGAAAATTTTAAGATCCTTTGTTAACTCCTCACTAAAACTTTTGTTCTGCAACAACATCGTGTTAAGCCTCCAGCGACCCCTCTTTGTTCTATCTGTGTTTAAATCAATTTGCAACTCTACCGTGGCATGATCACTAATGGCAATGGCACCAATCTCACAGTCGACAACTGAATCGACCAAAGACTTTGATATTAAGGCGAAATCTATCCTTGAATACGTTTTATGACAATTGGAGTAAAATGTATATTCCCTTGAACTAGGATTAACTAACCTCCAAATGTCTACTAGGCAAAGATCCTGTGTCAGTAAATGAACAGCCTCTCTGTCCCTGGGTGCAGACCTACCCCTGGGTTTGCTCTTATCAATTATCCCATCCATCACCTGGTTGAAATCTCCAGCCAATATTACCTGCCCCTCATGATCCCCTATTATCTTGTTAATTCTGTGAAAAAAATCTGGCTCTTCTTTATTAGGTGCATAAATATTACACAAAACTGTTCGAACCCCATTAATTAAGGCTTCCAAGCATATAATGCGCCCTTCTTTATCATTATATTTTTTCAGCAACACGAAGCTTGCTGACAGTGGTTTTTGAAGTGTTCTTGAGGCCGCCAAGTGGTTTCCACTATATCAACTCCTCCACCTGCTCCCTCAAATTATCCACATATCTGTGGATGTCTGAGATGTTCATGCGGTTCCGCTTCAGTTCCTCATCTCGTATCTGTAAAAAGCAACAAAGCCATCAAACAAAGAAATAGTCTTTGATCAAAGAAATATTAAAATAGAGTGCAAAAGTCTTGAGTCACCCTCTCATTTCTTTATATTTTGCTAAGAAAATGGGAAATGCATGCAGTGATTTATTGAAATGCGTAAAAAACAATTGGAAAACAAAGCAGAGCCTGAAAATCAGTATTTATTATGTCCACCTTTATTCTTCAACACAGTTTGAACCCTCTTAGTCGTAGTTTTCAGGAATAGTTGAAGGACATTCAAATCTCTTCTTTGGATTCTGTTCTCTCAAGAAACACTATTGGAAATCCTACAGAACTACTGCTCAAGATATCTTAAAAAATACAAAAAGATTTGGATACTTGGAAGCAACATATAAAGAAATGACGGTAAGTACAAGATTTATATGTCGACTTTACATTAGACTGTTTGTTTAATGTAATTTTAGTTCTCTACCCCCTTAATGTGGGCCTCCTTCCAGGCACTGATGCCTGTAGTCAGCTGAGTCTCTCGGTCATTGATCTTCAGGAGGTGGTTATTGTGGGCTGTGGCCAGTGCATCTATCACTGCATCTCTGTCTTCAAACAGCTAAAATATAAAACATAGGAGTGACAGAATGAGGCCAGTGATACTGTTAGCACACCATGTTTTAAGCTCACCTGAAGAAATATATTATACTTGATCTGGAATTGAAAAAAATATAATGCAGTTTTTGTATTTTCTTTGATTCTTTTTCTTTTTTCCACTCTTTGAAAACTACACGCAATGATCTGCACCCTCTATTCATGCACAGTTATCTGTTAGATTAACAAAGACCAGAACAGAGACAGAAACTTGCAGGGGGGTTTTTTCAGCCACATATTTGTAACCATATATTTTGTAATACCAGTTTGGCTTATAAAGGACGACACTGACCATTATAACATCATCTGGCAAGTCCTCCTTCCGGGCGTCTCTGGCCACTGTCTGCAAGATTTTAGCAGCAACTATTTGCATCTTCTGATAATAGTCATCTTCAAGATCTCGACAGTGGGAGAACGTATTGTTTTGTTAAAGAAATCACTCACACAGGAAAACATCTGTTTGATTAAACCCCATTAAACCCACATTTGTGCTACGACACTCTGGTGAGTTAATGAACCACTTTCTTCTGCTTATCCAGTTGAGACACCAGTGAGTCGGAGTGCTCATGACTATATAATTACTAGCATACAGTAATGAGTGTTTTTAGAATGTTTTTGAGGCAATTCTGTTATTTTCTTGTTAAAAAAAAAAGGATATATCCCCTGTGCGATTTCACTGAAGTGTTTAACCATGTCTGAGATTCTGCTCTCAAAAGTTTTGATCTTCTCCTAAAATGACCAAGAAGCATCACTTTGATTAAATGTGAAACACAGACATACAGTCTCATGACATATCAAGTATTTTAACATAATTTATAAAATAAGAAATTTCATGAGATTTCATTGAGATATTTTACAAATTATACAAGTGTACAAACTCTAGCATACGCTAACCTCCATCTCGCTGACCAGCTGAAACTCCAGTGTCATGAGGTTTTTACAGAGCCGGTTAATTTCATCATTGCAGTGGTCAATCTTGACTTTGCGTACCTCTGGGTCTGATAACTGCTGCAACTCTTCTGTCCGCTTTAAAGGAGAAAACACAAGATATCATCTCATGCCGAGTCATTGCATTCGTGTAAATCACTGTGCACATGGAAAAGGCGATTGCTCCCTGCTTGCCTCTTTGTGTTCATGATTAAACTTTGCTAACATCTGCGATGCCTTCTCCTGGCAGTCTGTCACAGCCTTTTCTTGGCAACTGAAGAAAGACTTCACCTCTGTCTCCCTTCGTTTGTGCTCAGCCAAGCCCCTTTCAAATAACTGTGTACACAGCTCCCCCATTTGGTGCTCAAATGTAAGTGCAAGGTCAAGGAACCAAAAGGAATGATTGGTTTAGCTTGTACTATGACAATAATAACAATGCACGCATGCAGGAAACCAGGATGATAAAAGATATCTTTGAATCAGAGAATCCACTCCTGGTGCACAGTGCAGTGTTTGTGCTTTTGGATCATCTTTAAACATGGTCCTAAACAGAGAAGAGCCATTAAGGAACTCCACAAAGGCATCCTGCACAAAAAACAACAAAAAAGAAAACATAAGTGTCAGACTGTATGTATACAAATCAACAGATGACTCACAAAAAAAAGATAGTACTCGGTGTAATTTTAGCTCAGTTTCGTGTCTTTGTCGAGCCTCATCAGCCTGGTGTAGCCCCAGCTCTTCAAGTCTCATTTTCTCAAGGACATAGTGATATTTGATAGTTGCTTCCTTTCTCTGTACATACACAGAAATAAAATTTTGTTACTCTGCATCAACCAGCAATTCATAAATGCACATGAGGATGACTTTCAAACAAGCTTGGGTACAGTCAGCTTTACTGTTACATCTGTCTCCCTCTCATTCACACACATACTCTGTTTTGCTTCTGCTGACCTTCCTTCTTCTCTCTAGAGCACACCTCCATTTCTCTAGACTCTCTTCCACCTGCTCGCTACTCTCACTACAGATCACATTTTCATCTGCAAACATCGTAGTCAACCTGTCCATCACCACTGCAAACAAAAAGGGGCTCAGGAGTAATCCCATCCCCATCTTGAACTAATTTGTCACTCCTTCTGCACACCTCACCACTGTCTCACTGTCCTCATACATGTCCTAGGCTTGGGTATACTCATACTCTGTAAATATGTATGTAAATGCTACTTTAAAGGTAAGCGTAGAACAAAAATGTAGATTGGGTTTGCACTTACTGTCTTCTGGTCAAGTATTCTGGAGTCTAGGAACATCAACTTTGGAAAGTAGGCAGCGATGAAAAATCTGTAATCACCCTCGTTTAGGAAAGGATTTCCAAACAGGTTGAACGCTGCCAGGTTCTTGAACTTCCTGAGGTAGAGCACCTTTGAAATGCATTAGGTTAATTAAACATTATCACATGAATGTTTCCCCATACTTGCATTGCAAATGCAGAAAAGTTTCTTACATTATCCAACTGTCCAATTAGGTTGTTTGAAATGAAGAAATGAGTTAGGTTCTCAAGTGTGTTCATATTTTCAATGACAGAGATTTTGTTGTTGGATAGATTCAGCACTTCAAGCTTTTGCACACACTCCAGACCCTCTATTTTCTCAATCTTGTTGAATGACAGATCTGAGGGACACATTCGAAATGACTCTAATCATTACCAGTAGATTCTGAGCTGATATAAGATGGCAGTGCCTACACATCATTTGGTCAACAAGAACAAACTTTGTATCTTACTAAGCCACGTCAGATTAATCAGATGGTCCAGTCCCTGGATCTTCTCTATAGCATTGTTATTTAACTCAAGTTTGGACAAAGATGAGAAGTCCCATAAGTGATCAATCCTCAGGATGTCTGAAAATGTATAAAAAAGCATCCTCTCACTCAAACAAAATCAGCATGCTAAACATTGCTACATTCCTCATCACCTTCATGATTTTCCCTTACTTTTGTACTCCAGTCTTAATTTCTGGACTTCATTAAATTGGATTTGGCTCGCATCTGGAAAACGCAAGATGTGATCTGGTTTAAACTGTTCCTGCACAGCATGCTGCAGGATCTCTTTGTCCATCGACGTGGGCTCAGAGATAATATATTCCGAGCTCATGCTGCTGTTTTGTGACCCGGAGACAGACTTGGCATCACTTTACACTCTGATAATAAAAAGAAAGAAAAGAAAAATATGTCATTAAAAACAAACAAAACTTAAGAAACCAGGAAGGGGGTAAATGCTTTTCCATATCATTGTATGCACATTTGAGGGTATTGCTGTGAATATACTGCCAAAAACCGTCATTGGCTCTCTAAGATATAAATAAATGAATTTAGCCAAACCTAACTACTGCTGTTTTTGTCCCCGTAAAACGCTTAAAAATACAGAAAACCAGCTGGTGTTATCGATAAATTCAGTATGCCGCTACTCACCCCTTTTGTTTACGCTCAGTTACATAGCAACAGATTCACTTTAAGCTGCATTCAAGTACTTGATCCCGTTGAAAAAGGCATCAACCTGAGACAAGACTCTGTAAGAGTTTTGCTTTAACCATAAATTCTGTCTTTTAAGTCTGAGGTTATCTTGTAATGTGCATGTATGTCTTATATTCATAAAAGCACCACAAGTTGAAATTGTGTTTAGTTGGGATCACACATTTTGTGAATTTTTTGGGGGGTAGGTGGCTTTTTCAAGATATGATCTATTTATAGTCAACAACAATGAACGTTCATTTTTTATATTTCAAGGATTTAATCCTTGTCTGCATTGTTTTTTATTAGCTGTTTAGAGTTATTATTCCCCTCTGTAATAAATAAAATGCATGCACGTAGGAAAGGTTTGTTGAACATAGCTTCAGTTACTAACTGTGACTGACATCGATTGTAGCCACACGTGTCCAAAAACCTCTGTACGTGTCGAACTTTTTGAACCAATAGAATTCCTTGGTAGGCGGGACTTGATAGTACTGCCTCTGGGCTGAAGCCTGTCATTCCCGGGCGGATCGTTTGTTGTCAAGATGGAGTTCTTACTTGGAAATCCGTACAGTACTCCCGTGGGCCAGTGTATAGGTACGTTAGACCTGAAATTATTTTTTAAAGGCTTGCTGCTTCCTTCCCCCAACGTACTTTGAATGTGGGCCATCATATATTGTTTACTACTGGGCTCAAAGGTGGAAATAGCGAGCTAACGGGTGTCATCGTAGCAAACGTCATCTGCCTGGAATGGGCTCTCAGCTAATGTTAGCCAGCTAACCCATAACTTAGTCCGGTGTAATCACAAGAAATGCATTAAGTTGAATAGCCATGCATATGTGTAGACACTGATTGCAGCTTAAGAAGATCAAATCAGGTTAACTGAAATTGACGCTATTGTATTGACGTGACTTAAAGTGTCTTCAAGAGAGACCCAGATAACTTCCATATTTCCTTAGTTTCTGAACAATAGTTGACCAAACTGTGCGGTCAGCCTGGAGGTTTTTTCCCTCCAGTCTCGATACGGTGTGGTGCTTTTTCTCCCCAGGGAGGACATATACGTGAGCTGCAGCATCCCTTTGGTGTAGTTGCATCAATATTTGCATTTTCCTTTTTGTTTTTCAAAGCAAGCTGAGATTCATAATAGTTGGTACCAAGGCCTGACCATGCCTTTATAACTGACGATGAACCGGCTACTGATAACAGCTGTTTTATGAAGTATAAAGATAAGAATTTATGTTTACTTGAAGAATGTGAAAGTAGGATTGTACTGTAGGTGCCGTAGGTACATTGAACTTTACTTTTTTTCGCCGTTTTTGTGAAAAAGAGTTAATGCTTTGGCAAACTACTCCTGCAAAACAGATGTGTGCCAGACTTTTAATTTCTCCCACTGTTTGTTTGTGCTTGCCTTTGACCAAGTGCAACAGCTGCTGGTTTTTTTGGTTAAGTGTCAGAATTACTCAGTTTTTACTTTCTGCAGAGCCATATAGTGCTTTAATCAAGCTCTCGACTGGGCAGAACCAGATGCATTTTTGTTTTTGCATGCAGCATGTCTTGGACCCCCATCCCCCCTTCCATCACAGAATTGGCCTTGTCTCCTGCCAGATCTCTCTGGTTGAGCTGCTGCACTGTTTGGGGCTTGACACCCAGCTGTCATTTGCAGCGGTAGTGATCTGTACACCTCAGTGGAGGGGCAAAGTATCATCTTACCAGACACAAAGGGAATGTGAGAGTTCAAGCCTGACAGTGGAGATGTGTGGTAAATCTAATTGCTGTAAGAGCCCGATGCATTACCACAATTTGTGTCCATATTTAATAAAGACAACCAACCTTTGGCAGCTGTTACTATGACCGTGGCACATGTATGAGAGGAAATGAATTGGATAATATCAAGACAAACGCATGGGACAAATAGAATATATGTGAGAGTGGAGACAACGAAAGGCAGGAATTAAAGAAGTGTCTTAAAAGTTCACATTGTAGCCAGAGAAGGACTTTGTGGCTTTGTTGCCAAGTGCATGGCACAGCTTGCCTCTGTTAAAGCCATGTGATTGACTGGTTTCACTTGTGTGGTGTCAGTTCTCAGGGCCGGGGTGGGGGCTTTGACACAACACCGTGAATTAATGCACTTAGCAGGCATTTAACTCCATTAGTAGGCTCATGTTCAGTGTCCTTACAGTGTGTGTCACACAAATAGATCGGAGTTTTAGGGGGGCATCCCTTCCTTCTATCCTCTGCTGCCTGTGCTTTGCCCTGCCACAACATGACAATCCACTTGAGAAGATTACATGGGTTATCCCAGAAGAAGTAGCTGGTTAAATCTTTCAAACTCATGCTTTGGATGCTGTAGACTCAGAAAGTGGACTCAGAGGTGTTTTTAAGTGTTGTTCATGTTTGAATTCACTGCATGCCTTTTTATTTTTGTAGATAAGTGGGTTTGTTGAAGCTGCCCAGCCTGTGAAAAGTTGATTTCAGAGGGGAGTTAAAGCATGAATAATTCATGATTTTGAGGCATGTCCAGTGGTTGCATGGCCCTGTGAGACCCCTGGCTCTGGCATAACATCCTGCTAAGGGCCTCTGAGCTTCCCGCAGAGGAACATCTCCTGTCTACACTCAGGACTCATCTAATGACGATCTATGCAGTCAGCACCTGTATCATATTTTGCTTCAGTAGGAAATCTTTTTTCTTTTTAAAAAATTTTGCTCTAAGTCTCTGTGTTTCTATAAAACGGCAGCTTCCACAGACATGATGGATGGATTTGGAGGGCCGCTGAAGAAGAAGGAGATGGAGCGGGAAACAGTGATGAATGCAGAGCCAGTTCATCTTTGTCAGCTTTCACAGTCTGGCTTCCTTATTTCCTCCTTGTAGCCAAAATGCTATTAAATGAAAGGGTGGAGTGTGAAGGCGAGAGCCGGTCATTGGAACTTCTGTTTTTCTGCATGTTGTAATAGTTAAAACTGAGTACACAGCTGGATCACTCACTGTCAGCCAGTGTGGCTTTCCCTCTGAGATCTCGGCTTTCCACTTCCCAACTGACTTCTTGGCTCTTTTCAGTTAATTTACTGGAGTTGGAGGCTTTGGAGGAGCATGTTTTTGGCAAAATTTATTGCATGTTTGGGTTTACCGTGACAGCTGGAAACTGCAGCGTTGTGAAAATGAAATAGAATGGTAGTCTCGTGATTACGGATCCAAGACTTCATCCAAACCTCTTCTTACAAAGATTACTCTTATGTTTGGCTATATTTATGGCGCTTTCTTGCACAGAGTGCTCACGTCTCAAAAAGAGAACTTAATAGCCTTTTCATCTGTATTTATAATTGCAAAAACAAACAGTTAAAAGTAGTACTGAGTTAAATCTGGTCACATTTTCCATTGGTCTATTTATTATTTCAGTAATCTATATTTCTACTGATATGAGCCATGAGCTCTGGGTAGTGAATGAAAGAATGAGATTGCAGTCTTGAGGTGACTGTAGTAATGATTTAGCATAGGGCTGTTTGATATAACGATATATATCGGATGACGATATAAAAACGTCTATCGTTTCATTTTACACTATTGTTTGTTTCGTGGTGTCGCAAAATAAACTGTTTACGGCAATATTTTTTCATCGTTTTGATGGTCACTGTAGTGGCTATATTAATTTCTTAAAGTTCTCTATGTCTCTTATATTGAATATAACCACACTACAGACGGACAAGCGCCTGTTTTTATGCGTTATGGTTAGCAACAACGACGGTAACACCATCGCGTGTCCGCTTGTTTATGTTCCACATAAACCTTTCACAATAAAGCTCAAGATCCTGTTGAGACTTTTCAAAATAAACCGAATCACGTGAAAGAGCAGATTATTTACGGATGAGAAGTAAAAAAGAGCCGCCAGGTGCTAAAAAAAATAGACCTTAGACTCAAACGTTAGAACAGGCTTTTCCCCGCAGCACGCTGTGTAATAAATACTCACAAAGAAAACGGCGGGTGTTACAAGTTATGTCTAAAAATGTATCGTTTCATGCATCGGTTAAAACACTGGACTCCAGCTACATGACGCGCAGCTGGAAACACTTCACGCAAGTTGAGCTGCCTGAGATTCACAGAATTTACAGAAAATGTTACATTTTTGTGATTTATATCGTTATCAGGACGATAGAATTCTTATATCGGGATATGAGATTTTGGTCATATCGCACAGCCCTAATTTAGCACTACATGAATGAAATTGAATTGAATGCATACAAGCGAGGTGGCTGGGGTTAGGTTAAGCAGCATGGTCATTCGGGAGGGGCTCAGGATATGGCCTACTTCCCCTCATTGCAAGAAACCAGTTGAGGTGCTTTGGCAATCTGACTAGGATGCCTTGTGGAGGGTGAGGTCTTTCAAGCATGGGAGGAGGCTCCAATGCAGAACCAGGACATGTTGGAGATTATATCTCTCAGCTGGCTTGGAAACCCTCAGACGAACTGGAGGAGGTTTCCCTGGGGGAGGAATGTCTAGACTGCTGCCTTGTGACAGATCCAGATAAGCAATCGAAGATTGATGGATGGACAAGTCTGCGACCACATGCTGGCTTATTTACACAAGTGTGTTTGTGATGTTATGTAAATGAGGGGTTGCTTTAATCAGTGTGCTTTAGCTTGAGAACAACCTAGCTTGGCTAAAATGCAGCACCATGGTAACACATGAGACAGCTGGCATTGTGCAAATGCTTTTTCTATCAAAAGTAACATTTTGTTCGGTGCAAGCCCCAGCGCTGGTTAATGTCCACAACTTATTATTCTGCAATAGTCACATTTTGTGTCGTTGCACAACTGAGTCTGAACTTATTGTATATACTGATGTGTCTCTTGTTATAAGTGGTAACTGATTTTAACTGACATCCTAACAATCATAATTTGTGTCACTCAAACCTTGCCTTTTGCATAGACCGTACACTGCAGTTAGCTTATTAGCATAACAGTTGAACTCTTTGTGTTTTCCTCCAGAGAGGGCAACAGATGGAGGCCTACAGAATGAGGACTGGACCCTCAACATGGAGATCTGCGATATCATAAATGAAACCGATGAAGGGTAAGCTCTGTCATTATTATTATTAGGTTATAATTTGCTTTATCAAGTGGGATTAGCAAGAGTATTTAACCCAAAATGACTCAAGTTCCTGCTGTGGTTTGTAATGAAACATTCATTGTTTTATCACACAGTGGCTAACTGAGAGGCTCGAGCAAATAATACACTGCCCACTGTTCTTTGCTGACAGACACTCTACTACACATGGCCTTTTGTTTCTTTAGGTATGACTGACCAACTGTCTTATTGTCTGAATAAATGAATGAATGAATGGATTCTCATGTCAGCCTCCCACACTGAAAAATACCCAGCCTGCACTTGGTGAACAAGTCTCCCAAATTATATAGATTTGCAGCCATAAAACCAAACAATTGCCATTTATTTTATTGAGCTTATACAAATCTGAGTTTATTATTACTAACATGGAAAACTTTATCTGGGCATGGAGAAATTCAGTTAGAGCAGGGGTCGGCAACCTGCGGCTCTTTAGTCCTTATACTGCGGGTCCGCGTGGTTTTGGAAAATAAATTAGAAATATTTAGCTGAAGTGTATTTTATTTGTGTCTAGTTATTTTTTAACTTGTAGTTCTAAATTGGAAGATTATTGTGATATTGAAATATAAAATAAAATAATTTTATTATTTTTCATCGCTCAAAATAAGCGTCACACTCGCGGAAGCCGGTATACCCGCCGAAACAGCGTGCATTTATCGAGACTTTCAACTCCAGGTAGGCCAATTATTGATCTTCGGATCCACATTATGTCGGCAGCTGTTCTCCACTGTGAACTATGTTAAAAACAAACACCGCTCACGCTTCACAGATGGCAGCTTACAGTCCTGCGTAAAGATGAAAGTGACTTCGTACAGCCCCGATTTGCAGACGCTGTGCGCAGAGGTTCAGGAGCAGAAGTCTCATTGTAAACATATCACGGCAGACCCGACGATGTTTCCATGAACACGCTTTTCAGCATCTCTTTATTGACCACTTTTCACACATGGTAGCTGTACATACAGCCGGCTGTAGCTTTTCAGCTCACAGCCCGACAACACAACAGCAGAGAGAGCACATACTTTAAGGCAGCCAGGTGTGATTGCGGGTGCCGCTCAGGTGCGTCCGACTCCCATGCAGCGGCTTCTGCAGACCACGCCCCGCCACACACATTAACCAGGTAAAATACATATTTAGGCAGAATTTTGCAAATATCTATTTTTCATTTTTTATCAGCATAGTGCTTTTGTTCCAATTACTTTTTAAAAGTCAGGTCAACGCTCCAAAAGCCCAAAGGCGATATAAAGGTGGCGGCTCACAACAGTTTTTGTTGCTACATGGATCATTTTAGTTCAGCTGGGTTTTTTTTAAAATTTATATTTCTTTAAGAGTTCAAAATGTGTTAATTACATAAATAAAATGTAATTTTCTCTGTAGCACTTCATGGATTTCATAAGCAACACACCTTAGTTGTTCTGTGGATTCTTTTAAAAAGCAGTTAAAAACTTTGCTGTTCAAACAAGCCTTTTGTTGATCCACGTATTTTATATTCTTTACATTCTTTACATTTGATCTTTTACATTGTGTATAATGTCTATTGATTGTATTGTTTATTTTAATATTTGTGTACAGCGCTTTGTGACTGCCTGTCTGTGAAAAGCACTTAATAAATAAACTTTACTTACTTACTTTAGTTGTTCACACAAAGCATAAAGGTAAAAAAACAATATATACAGTGTTATCTTCATTTTAGATGTCAAAAAGTATTTGTGGCTCCCAGTGTTTTCTTTTGCATGGAAACCGCGTCCAAGTGGCTCTTTGGGTGTTAAAGGTTGCTGACCCCTGAGTTAGACTTTTGGCCACAAATAAGTAAATCTGAATGACTGTTTTAATCAGAATGCACTAATAATATTGTTATTAATTGGGTTCTACTTTGCATAATATAGTGATTATAACTGCTATGCAGAAAAGCCCATAATATCAGAATTAATTACCACAAAACACTGGCTTGTAGTTAATGTACAAGGTGTGATCAGAAAGTTCCAGTATTCCTCAAAAAAGCTGAAACCATACTTACTAACCGCATTTATATTTTTTTTACAAGCTTCCCCTCATGGTTGTCTCTCATTCAGCTAAAGAGAACCCATTTTCCTATTCAAGAAGTGGTTTGTTATAATTTGAGGTTTACTGCTTCTGCTTTACACTTTTATGTGCTGTGTTCATAAAGGAACACATGGTTAACTCGGTAGCGTACAATTGTCGGGTAGTATTTAAATGAAGTTCAAATGGTACTAAGGAAGGCACTAAGAAAATATATCCCCCACACCATTACACACATTACGGTTGATACAAGGGAGGATGGATCCACTCTTTCATGTTGTTTATGCCAAATTCTGACCCTACCATCTGAATGTCATAGCAGAAATTGAGGCTCATCAGACCAGGCGGTGTTATTTCCAGTCCTTTGTTGTCCCAATTTTGCTGAGCCCGTGTAAATTGTAGCCTCAATTTCCCGTTCTTAGCCAACAGGAGTGGCACCTGGTGTACTCTTCTGCTGCAGAAGCTGATCTGCTTTGAGGTTCGACACGTGTGTTCAGAAATGCTGTTTACGTACCTTAGTTGAAACGAGGCATTTTCACCCAGAAGACTGAAACTGACTGGATATTTTCTCTGTATTCACTAAAGATGGCTATGTGGGAAAATCGCAGTAGTAATACTCAGATCAGTCTGTCTGTCACCAACAACATTGCCACGTTCAGTGTCACGTAAATCACCTTTCTTCCCCATTTAGTGGTTAAAAAAAATAATTCAGGGAGGGCATAAAAAATGGTGATGACAGTACTTTTATGAAACAGTTGAAAAAAACATTTTGAAGGGTTTATTGGCCTAATATAAATAGAAAACCTTTTTTGTACTTTTTTTTTTTAACAGAACAGTTTGATCACATGTCTTACCTCAGGAAAAAGTCTTAACCTGTTACAGACATTGATGCATGATAATCAGACACTTCCATTTTCTGTTAAATAGCAAAATGTATTTTTTGTGGAAGAATATGTACTCATTTTTTGCTTCCCCTTCTACTTTATTTTTTACATTCTTCATGCCTACACACACTCATTGTCTTGACATGCGACACAGGCGCTCTCTGGGTCACACTTGCAAAACAGAAGGCATGAGAGAGAGGGAGTTCAGCTTCACACAACTTATTGTCTTCAAGATGTTCAGCTAGATAGATCGAGTCTCCTTAATTCCAGAGTTTGAAATGCAGCACAAACATTTGTGCGACGTTTTAACACATGCTAATGTGTGCATTTAATTATGAAAGTTTCACAGCAGATGGTAAGGACTAAATCAAGATATAGCGAAAATACATGTACAGGAAACAACAGGGAACTGTGGAGAGAATCAGAAATGCTGGGTAGATTATATTCAGTAAACTCAGTCATGTGCAGAGGGCTGTCTGGGACCATATATATATAAGGCAATATGCTTCCCTCCATTTCTCTCTGTTTCAGCTCCTTGACTCTGTAAATGTACTGTAGCTCAGTAGGTAGTCCATAAAAGCGTACCGTCTCATCTGCAATGAAGATGGACAACGTTAGGCCGACAGCCAATCTGAACTCTTCATGCATGGGCAGCTTTTGATCTTGCTGTGGGACAGACTTACAGTATAGTCACACAGAGAGAAAAGAGTGAGACAGATGGTGTGACAGTACTTCTCTGTTTTAGTCAAATAGATATGCTGACGGACTTGAATCGCATCTGTTATTGTGGCACACAGGAGAGTTTATTCCATCAAAGTCGGTGACGTTACGCTCACTATAAGCAGAGGGTACTGTGTGCAGCTGTAACTTTCTGCTGTTCCTGTCTAGGCCAAAAGATGCCATGCGGGCACTGAAGAAGAGACTGAGCGGCAACAAGAACTACAGAGAAGTTATGCTCGCACTAACCGTAAGTTCATACTTCTTCTTGGAACTATATTGCAAAACTAGGAATAAAGTCACTGAATATATGAGCAAGGCACTGGTAGACAAAAATGACTCACTGGGCCATGCCCATGGTGTTGATGCTTTTCAGTGTGTAGGTTTTTAATGTCACATTAAAGGGAAAACACTACTGATCTTGTGCTCCTGGTCATTTTATTCTGCTGCGTCTCCTCTGCCTTCCGCTGCATGGCCTGTGTTTTTCTGCCTCTTCTTTCCATTTGTTTACAGTGGCCATGCCCTTTGAGCTGTCTTTATGTCCTCCCACATCTTTGATAGCTCTGCTAGTTGGAAGGCCCTGTGTAGAGCAAAATACTGACTAAGTCTGCCTTTTCTCTGCTGCTCCCCCCCCCACACACAAACTTTTTTGTTTAATCCTTTCTCTTCCTGTAGGTATTGGAGACATGTGTGAAGAACTGTGGTCACAGGTTTCATGTCCAGGTGGCCAACAGAGATTTTATTGATGGTGTTTTGGTAAAGATCATCTCCCCCAAAGCCAACCCCCCAACGATCGTACAAGACAAAGTGCTGTCTCTTATACAGGTATTGGAGAGCTCTCTGTATTTGCTGTTTTTAATAATAAAATTCTTTTGCAACATATTTTCTTTTTCTTTTCTTTTTTTGCTTTTACCAACACACTCCATTGCAGAATTTTAATTCAGGTGGGAACAACATGCGCCACTTCACATGTGTTGCACAACAGCTTCAGCCTTTTGTGATTTTATCTGGTTACCTGAGGTCACCTCAGCCAACAGATGGTGTTCTCCATTTCTCTTTTTGCGCTCCCTTAAATATTAATAGGAACGTTTTGAAGGAGATCCTGTGGATAGCCTTCTTGTAGAGATATTTGGCTAATTAAAAAAAAAAGAAATTCCCTAAGGATTGGAGCAAAATAATGTCCGTACTAGTAATGTTACGTGCTTTCATTCAGTTGTTGTTGTTTTTTTAAAAATTTTAGTTAGTTTTATTAATACCAAGAATTGAGAGCATACTAAATAATTTGTCTGTGTTTTGACAGGCCTGGGCAGATGCCTTCAGGAGTAGTCCTGATCTAACTGGGGTGGTGCATATTTATGAGGAACTGAAAAGGAAAGGTGTTGAGTTCCCAATGGCAGACCTGGATGCACTGTCTCCAATTCACACACCACAGAGGGTAGGGAAGAAATACACAAATACATTCATTCACTTTTTTGGGTACACTTTTTTTTAGTGCTGGGTTGTACCAATGTTTGCCTTCAGAGCTGCTTTAATTCTTCATAGCATAAATTCAACGAGGTGCTGGAAACGTTCCTCAGACATTTTTGTTCATGTGGACATCATAGCATCACACAGTTGCTGCAAATTTCTCAGCTGCACATCCACGATGGGAATCTTCTGTTTCACGTTGTTTATCCCAAATGCTGACCCTACCATCTGAATGTTCCAACAGAAACTGAGAAGGGGCAACATTTTTCCAATCTTATGTTGTCTAATTTTGGTGAGCCCATTCAAACTGTAGCATCACTGCTCTTCTGTTATTGTAGACCATCAATTTCATGTTCAAATGTACTCTGTGTTCAGAGATGCTTATGGTTATCTGAGTTAGTGTTGCCTTCCTGTCAGATCAAAGCAGTGTGGTCCTTGTCCTCTGACCTCTAACATCTGCGAGGCGTCTATTTTTATCCAGAGAACTGACACTTGCTGGATTTTTTCTCTTTCAGACCATTCTCTGTAAATGCCGGACTTAGTAGATGAGCTGTTTTTGAAATACTCAGACCATCTTGTCTGATACCAACAACAAGTGTCAAATTCAAGGTCAATTAAATCACTTTTCTTCCCCATTTTGTTGCTCGGTTTGAACTTTAGCAGGTCGACCATCCCTTCTTGGATTTAATGTCTGAGTTGAGTTCCTGCCACTGACCTATCTGTTATTTGTGTTAATAAGCCATTGAACAGGTCCACCTAATAAACTGGCCTAGAGTTTTGCTTTTTGGGGTTTTTGTTTTATTTATTTATGTATTTATTTTTATCATAGGGCACACCAGAGGTAGATCCAGCCATGGTCAAGTACCTTGCCCCAACCTCACCTGATCCCACCACTCCTAAACCTGCCTCACCCGTTCCCCCTGCCACACAGGCCCCTGAAATTCCCAACCCCATCACAGCAACTCCTGAACAGGTGAGGGACACCAACCTTTGTTCAGCTAAATTAATTCACACAGCATTTTTTTAAATAATTTTTGAATAAAAAAAGCTTTATTCAGTATTTAGTGAGTTTAAAACTTAAGCACAATTTCAACTTACACTGCTGTGCCGCTGATACCAAATTAGTCCAAATGTTTTTCATTGACCTTTGATCTTGTGTGCTTTCAGATTGCCCGGCTGCGTAGTGAGCTGGACGTAGTGCGAGGAAACGTCAAAGTCATGTCGGAGATGCTAACTGAGATGGTCCCAGGTCAGGAAGAGGCTTCTGACCTAGAACTACTTCAGGTTAGATTAATACACAATGAATGTCATTATAATGCATTCAGTAGTTGCCTGTGTTGTGTACAACTTCATTGTAGTTAAAAAGAACAAAAATCCAAACAAAATAAAACCCAACTTGGCATAAATTTAATTCAATTCTTTATGCATATCAGAAGACATTTGCCATTCTGAAGCACAAGTCTTTAAAGATCACAGATTTTTCTGTCACATACTTTCTTATCAGAAGATTTATTATAGGCTCCTGTGAATTATTTTCTTTATATACACCCCCATGCATGATGTGCATTCAGAAAGCCAAATTCTTTCCAACACGGCTTTTAACTGTCAAGTGTTGTAATTTTGTGCAGCCACCAGGGGGTGTTATGGGTTAAGTTTTCATGCTAACCTGCCAAGGGCCATTTTTCTGTGGTAAAATTCCTTAAACTGGCAATTAAGCAGGTCAAATCGCAACATTTTCTCATGCAAGCTCATGCAGATTTTAATCTTTGAAGGCCAGAAACCCCTCAGCTATTTGTATCGTCTCCAAGTATCTGGCCCCGGGCTAAAGAGCCTGTGCCAGTGTAATTGTTATGTAGTACCTGACTCACTTTGCTATTTATTTCAGGTAATGTAGAAAAAACTGTAACAGGATTTAGTTTAGCAAATATTTTTGACTTGCTTAAAACTAAAAGCCTTTTGTATTATATTTATAGAAAGCTCTCCACCCATTTGTGAGTCATAAATAAGCAGCATAACAGTTTATGTATTGGCAAATGGAGTGGTTTATAGAGGATTTTTTGAGTCATCAGTAGACAGACAAACACACGCTTGACTGTCTGAGTATGTGTCAGCTTGTCAGTTTCTCTGCAGATCACTTTTTCTCAAATTGATTTATAACTTAATGTATTGATCAATCTGTTCATGTGACACTCTGTCAAGGAGCTGAACAGAACATGCCGAGCTATGCAGCAGAGAGTGGTCGAGCTGATTTCGCGCGTCTCTAATGAGGAAGTAACAGAGGAGCTCCTACACGCAAATGATGACCTCAACAACATTTTCCTCCGATACGAGAGGTGAATTCAATCAAACTGTATTCGTGTCACAAAAAGAAATACTTGTTTGTGTATTTTGGTTACTACCCCGATCACTAGTGCTTGCTAGTTTTTGCTTTTCTGGTTTGGCAAGATCTCGAGCACAATTTTAAAGATGAATCTCTAGATATCATTAGACGTAAGCTTATCAGGTTTTCTTAAAAAAGAAAAACCTGCATGACTAGGGATGGGTACCGGTATCCGGTGCCATGATGGCACCGGTTCTGACATAAACGGTAGTAACCAGACCGAAAAGCAGCGCACATTTCGGTGCTTTATTTCGGTGCTTTTTTTCCTGAGCTGTGGTACACTTCTTCCTTACATTTGTATTGGCGGTTGGCAAACAACTGAAAGGTGCATTACCGCCACCAACTGGTATGGAATGATACGCTTTAGATTCTAGCCAATCATTTTAAGTTTCCGAGGATAGTAGGCGGGTCCAGGTACGTACGTTCTTTTAGAGCAGAGCTACAGATTAAAAATGTCCAAGGCGAAGCGGTCAAAAGTCTGGCTGTACTTCACAGCAAAATATGCAAACTCAGCAGCCTGCAACAAGTGCTTTAAGCTGATACTGTGATACTGTCAAAGGAGGTAACACCTCAAATCTGATGAAACACCTGGCGCCGCATAGCGTTCTTTTTAAAGCCGAGAAATGCGCCGTATTTGATAGCTTGCTGCGAGACCTCACACCGTGCACATCTACTGCTTGTGGGTTGCCTGTTATCGGACCCGGAATTAGCAACATCCCCCAAAAACCCGAAGAGGAGAGTCCTGGCCCCTAGCCCTGCCAGTGTAGCAGAAATGATGACGGATGATGATGGCAGCAGCAGCCGTTCTTCTCTGTGTGAGTAGCTTAATGTTGTTTGTGTGTAATTTACCTTGAGTAAGCTAACCACGTTATTATATTAATGCATGTAAGATGAACAGCAAACACCATCATAGCTACATGCGGCTGCCTTCTTGTTTGATGGCAGATACTCCCTTCACCCTGGCCAAAAAGGCTTAAATGACCAAAGAAAAAGTGTAAAACAGCTAAACATGAGAGGTTTTTGGACAAAGTTTGTGTTTTTTTCCATTGTTTAAGCACTGCTTCCAGCCAAGAATGATGCCATATATGCCCCATAGCTGCAGAAAAGGCTAGCATTGTTATCTTTTTACAAAAAAACAACTGAACATGAGAGGTTTTTGGACCAATTTTGTGTTTTCCATTCTTTAAGCACCGGTTTGAGCACCGTTTAAGCACCGGCACCGTTTCAAAAGTACCGGTTTGGCACCGGTATTGGATAAAACCTAAACGATACCCATCCCTATGCATGACACAGATCGCGATATAACAGGTTAAACGGACTTACTGTAGTTCATAAGGTTACATAAGTGGGTCATATCAGTTAAGATAACTGAATCACTATGAATCGAGATTTGCGATTGTCCAAATATTGCACAGTAAAGCACTGTGCATTGTTTATGTGCTCCTTGGGCTCTAAATGCTAAAACTTTTCTTTCATCGTGTTTGTGTTAAAAGAGCGTTTAAGCTCAGAGAGCATGTGGCAAAGTGTTAATTGTTTTGTTTTTGTTTTTTTTCATGTTGCTCACAGGTATGAGAGGTACAGGTCAGGTAGAGCTGCACAGAACAATGGGGTGAGTACCATCAACAAAGACTAGAAACAAAGAACAGAGGCCTAATGGCTGAAATTGCATGTTTTCTTTTTGCACGTATCATTATTATATTTTTTTTCACATTTCACTACATATACCTTTGCTTAACATTATGGATGCTGTGAGAGATGATTCAAACATTATCTGAACTAATAATCCCCCTCAACTGTTTACCATGGCAGCATTCATTTGTAATGCAAGTGGAATGCCTTTTAGTGCTTTGTAAAAAAAGTGCACATTTGCCAGTTTGAGACATTTGCCAATGGACTGGGCCATCTCTCACTACATCCCACATAGCTGTTTGTGTTTGCAGCTTGTTGATCTTTCTGTGTGCTCTGTCTGTTTGTGTTGTGGCTAGCTGATGGAGGCAAGTATAACACCACGACCACATTCAGTCCAAGCCAGTGTGCTGGGATGAACTGAGTGATGACTGTCAAAACGTCTGTTATATGAATCTCGTGTTTAGAGCCTTGTGACGTGTTCTACTGTTTGAAACTAGATGTTTTATTCCCTTCCCTCCACCTTTCATGGTGTTCCTTCTCACACATCTGTAATCTCTTGCAGCTGTTTATTCAGCTCCATTATTGCTCCTTTGCATAGCTGCCAATCCATGACTGCTGGTTTAGAGTGTTGTCTGAAATTGTGTAGCATTTCTGTAGCTAGAAGCATTTCTTCTGATTTTAAAAAAAGGGGAAAAAACAATAATTTAATCTTTTACTTGGTGTCACAAATGCTGCATAGTTGCATTGTTTTATATTTGTAGTTAACGAGTATATTTCACTTGCTCTCCTCTTTTCAGATGTTAACTGAAGCTACAGAGGACAACCTGATAGACCTGGGCCCAGGATCCCCAGCTGTGGTAACACCCAGGATCACATCCAGCCCTCCACCTAGCTCCACTGTTGGAGCCATGGCTTCTCCTGCCCGCAACCCCACTGCAGCATCCTTATCCAGTGCTCTAGCTGGACTTGGTAAGGATAAAACATAATGAAATCTATTTTTTAGGATAATAAAAGGTGCACAAGAAGCACCTTTATATTGTTGTAAAATTTAAATTTTCCTATTAATCCATTCGAGATCCATACAGACAAAGTAAAAGCATGTCTTCCTGTCCTCCCGAATCCCTGCAGACCTTTGCTGGTTCTTACATGACAAAAGTTAAATTTGTAGCTAATTGTTTTTAACTAATTGCAGTAAAATTCACTGAAGTGTTGTGGTTCAACCTTAGAGGGATTACCTCTTATATTTTGTGCAGTAATATATGGTAATTACACATTGCCAAACTGGAGTGTTGTAAGTCTGGTCTATAATTAGGACATCTTAAACTTTGCTGCATTAATTTTAAATTCATTTCTCTGTGCCACTTCTTTCATCCTCTTTCATTTTACTTTAATCCTTGCTCTTCTCCATGTTCTGCTGTCTCCTGCCACCCTCTTGATCCAGATGTAGGCTCAGAAAGCACGAGCGGCACCCCGTCGTCTCAATCGGCCCAAAACCCTGACGACTTTGACATGTTCGCACAGACCAGGGGGAGCTCTCTGGCTGAACAGCGCAAAAAGTAGGTCTACATTTAATTTAGCTCCCTTAATGTAATTGATTTTGATAAATAGCTATTTGTAATGTGCTCACTACATTTCTGAAATGCTTGATATACGGTTATATTTCCTGGAGTGCCTTTTGAATTCCTATGGGGACAGGTTGGATGTTAATCTGGTATTTTCTCCCTAGTTTATTGTGTTACTCAGTGTGAATAAATAAGTATTTTTGCCCATTTTTTTCCACTACCTGAATGTTACTGTTTTTTTGCTCATGCAAGTTGTGAACGAAGGGGTCCACTGTGGTGTGTTTTGGCTCAAGGGTCTATGCCATGAATCAACAAAATCCCTAGTTTGGACAGAATTGAAGACTTTTGTTGCACTTTATTCTTCTCTTTCTTAAGAAGAAATGTCTTGCTTGTCTTCTCTTTGGACAGAGATAAAAAAAGCTGTCAGACATCATCTTTGCTCCTAATTTTTTTTATATACAGCTTAATTCTTCTTAATCTGTTTCTGGTTTTGTACACAGTGTAAAATATGAAGACCCTCAGGCTCTGGGTGGCCTGGCCTCTGCTTTGGGTGTTAGACAACAGAATACAGGAGGGGTGAGTACAAATAAGCATGGCTGACGAGCTTTTTTAGCTCTCTGCATGTGATGGCTTGTAACACTGAATACTTTACAGTGACATTTGTCCTGATGCAGTGCTTCTTGAACTTTGAGCAAACAGAGGCTTGAGGTTTTCTCATTTTTGAATACTTCAAATATAGTGCTGTTGTCTATAGTGTCTATGCCAGTCATAAGCATATAAATGAGTTTTATATACAGAAGATGGGAGCAAAGTCTAACTGTGAGTTTTTATACTGTATCTTAACCACTGGTACTTTTTAGCCATTAGTGTCAGCACTTCTCCCAGTTATTAAAAAAACATGCATTTAGGTTCTCGTTCTTCAAAGCAGATGTCTTTCTTCTTCCTTTAATCTGCGCATCTCTAAAGTCAGTGCTCACAGAAACTCTAAATCACTGACTAGCTTCAAGATTTTTAGTCGTTCTCTCTGAGCACACATTGCAGTATATTTGCTTGGCTATCTCTAGGTACACATACATAAAAAGGTGGCACCATTCTTTAGTTGCTTTAGGTGATTTATTCCTTGTTTAGAACGTATACTTCACTGAGTTTTAAATCTCTTCTTTTTTCCTTCTTTATTTTCCTCATTTTCATCTTTATGCAGTGATCCTTTGCCATTTTCTTATGTTGGCCTCATTTATTCCCTCCTCTCTCAGTCGTCTTTTGCACATTTGACTTCTTCTCTGTCTCTCTCTCTGCACTTTGTGCTATGCTGTGGTGGTGGGGCCTTTCTTCTTTTGTGTAAGGTGTTATTCTGTTGTTGATTCAGCTGAGGGTTAAAGGGGATGATAACCCAGCAGATCAGGAGCTGCCCATAGACAGCTGGCTTATTACCCAAGGAATGGTGAGGACTCTATCCACAGTGTGTCCTCCTACCCCTCCCTCATGTCCACCTCATGTCAGCCTCCTCCAGCATTGTCCATCATCCTCATGAGCTGCGCTTCATTTTCAGCCTCATCTAACCTTTTTCCCAAATCCTCCCAACAGTCCTACTTCCAAGTGGCTTTTCCTTCTAAGAACATCCATGTCCATGCCTAGTTTAGATATTGTACTGTAGTCTTGGGCAATGTGTCATTACAGATATTTAAACTAGGGCTTATTTTGGAATCTGCTTCTTCTGAGTTACACTTACAGTCATGATAAAAAGAAAACACACCCTCTTTCAGCTGGAAGTTTTTACATAACAGGCCATAAAAAACAACTAGCAAGTCTTAAAATGAGGTAAATACAGCCTCAAGTACAAAACATGGCATATTACACTGTGTCACTTTCCAGGAAATTCACCTCTTGGTCAGACTGTGCAATGCTCAGGAAAATTGCAAAAAACCCACGAGCTACAGGCCTCAGTTAGCATGTTAAATCCATTAGAAAAAGACTGAACAAGTGTGGCTTATAGTAGAAAGTGTCTTCTTTCTAAAAAGAACATGCAGCAGCGTGTTTGTAAAACTTCATTTGAATAAACCACAAGACTTCTGCAACAATGTCCTTTGGACTGATGACACCAAGGTGGAGATATTTGGCTATAATTCAAAGTGCCAAACAGCATATCAACGAAAACGCCTCAGATAAAGTGTCAAGCACAGTGGTGGAGTGGTGAGGATTTGGGCTTGTTTTACAGCCACAGGATATAAACACCTTGCAGTCACTTTTCTAGAGTCAAATATGAGGAAAACAACTAAAAGCTTGGCCCAAATTGGGTCATGCAACTGCACAATGATCCTAAACACAGCAGCAGATCTACAACAAAATGACTGAAAAAGAATGGCGTGGGCATCCAAGTTTGTGAATTCGGTAACTCAAGAACAAGGTGACGTAGGATTTTCAAACTGATTTTCAGCGACTTTGACCGCAAAGTCAGAGTAAGCTTTCTGAATACAATAACTTGAGAACAAGGCAATGTAGGATTTTGAAATTGATAGCATCTCCACCAGGAGGCTGAGGGAGGAGTAGCACTGGCGGTTGTTAAATTTAAATTTAAATCAAATTTAATCACTTTAGAACATGTTAATAATCAGATGATTTTTTTGTTTGTTTTTTATTACTTTCTTTTTACCCTGACTGTAGCTCCCAAATTGGTTGGCATATTAATACAGAATTTTTTTATCCATACTGCCCACCTCTATTGTACTCTGTTGACCCAAGACTATACTCATTACTAGTGCTCACATTAACCCCTCCATGGATGTTAAAATGAGGCTGATGGGTCGCTAGGAACTTTGACCAAGCTCCATCGTCATTTAACAGTCACTCACTAAAAAAGCGGAGGAGTAGAGATGCTCCTGCTACACAGCAAAATCCAATCAGTGAGTCCAAGTACTCATGAAATATCAGCCAAGCATAAGAGAATTATTAAAAGTGATTGTGGTTTGCTGTGTAGTGGTGAGTATTTTGTCAGTTGTCCTCTAATGGTCTCTGGATCTTAGATATTATACAGTTCACTATAACCTCACATTCTAACACATAAACCAACTAACAGATGAAGCA
The DNA here is from genome assembly GCF_963576455.1 of Neolamprologus multifasciatus. Classification (NCBI taxonomy): domain Eukaryota; kingdom Metazoa; phylum Chordata; class Actinopteri; order Cichliformes; family Cichlidae; genus Neolamprologus; species Neolamprologus multifasciatus. Next base: position 16,418,611 of record NC_140442.1, read on the forward strand.
GTAGATGTAGAATAAGATGATATGTTGATTTTATAAACGTTCAGCACAATGTTATACACTTTGAAGTTATATCAGTGTTATTGTTGTGAGTCATAATGAGGACAGACTTCTTTTTGTGCTCTTTTTCTATTTTTTCCTCCCCTTGTTCACGCAGCTGCATGCAGTTTTTTCACTGCCACTCTGCCTTGGCCAATCTTTTGATATGCATAACCTGTGATCTCACAAGGAAACCCCACCAGTGTTTTTCTAGTGTCTGTAAAGGCCTTAGGAAATGGGTTTTGTTCTCTCTAGTTAACTTTGAAACTGGGCGATGGTCTTTAACTTTGTCAAAATAGGTGAAATTAATGTTGGAGACTTTAATTTTTAAAGGGTTCAAGTAACTTTTAAAAAATTTACCAGTTACTCCTCAGAGGAGGTTTCTTGAGTCACGGTTAAAGTTCACTTTCGCCTCCTCCTGTAATACCTCAAACTCCTTAATCGCTCTGATTATTTGGTGCTCACACAACCTTGAACACAAATGGACACCATCCAGTCTGACATGGCTTCCATCACCAGTGTCACTACATGCCATGCAGCGATGCTCATGTTCTGTGCGCCCTGTGTTTTTGAGTGTGTGTGTGTGGGTGGGTGTGCAGGGTTGCCGTGCCTCTCGACAGTCCCTGTGCTTTCAGCCTTTCCCAACCAATCAATCTCTTAATCACGTTCAAGCGATTTGCTAATTAACTAATGATGCGGAATAATTAGCACGGCTGTGTGTGACATTAGTCGGCAGCTGTTAAGCCATGTCAGCAATACAGAGTTAATGAGAACAATACACAGGCCGGGAAGTCCTCTTCTTATACAGAGGAGTGCTCGGCAGCAGGTCGTTGCACATGATAAAACAATAATGGCACAGAATCAAGAGAGGTTGAATGTGTCTTTCAAGCATTTTTTTTATTATTATTATTGTTTTTCTTTTTATCTTTTCTCCTGAGCCTCTGGTGATTCTTGTTTTTGTGTGTGTGCGTGTGTTACGTTGTTTTTGTTGTCGTGTGGCTTTGTTGCTACCCCTCGTTGTTGTCCATGGCTTTGCTCCATAGATCCCAGTATCGCAGTCCTCTGTCATGGATGACATAGAGGAGTGGCTCTGTACTGACGTGGTGAGATTTTAATTTTTCTTTTTTTTTTTAACCTTGATTAACATTTTTGTTTTTCTACCCTCTCTTTCTCCCTCTTTTCCACCCTTAAAGCACTTTTCATCCAACCATTTCTTATAACTGCATACATGTGACCTTGGTTTTCTTTTTACTTAAAATCTTTACCTTAGTCATTCATCTTAATCATTTCCAGCAATCACTTACATAACTGTTTGCCATGAGGTGAGACATATGTGGAAACAGTGCTAATGATAATTAACCTAAAGCAGCTGCAATGGTCTTCTTTAACTTGTGCATGTGGTGGTTGTGGTGGGGCTCTAGAAGGTTTCTCGTTATGGAAAATGTGGGGAGGATGCATGACAGACGGATCCTTCATGAGCCACTCGGTTTGGAGTTTGTGGGAACTTTACAGGCAGCTGACTTGTGCCGCTTGTGTTGTCGATTTTACACTCACATTAATTAACGCCGTTCTTGATAGTTTTCTATAGAGATTGGTGTCTTATGTCATGTTTTTTCTTCTTCTTCTTAATAGAAAGGTGATGCTGCTGAAGAAGGAGTAACTAGTGAAGGTATAGTCAGTTGATTCACACCTATGGGTGTGTTCTGTTAGCTCAAATGTGTGTGGGAATGATTGAGAGTCTTAACACTGTGACCCTCAGCTTCTATGTTTCTGACAAATCAATTTGTTTCTTTCAGAATTTGATAAGTTCCTGGAGGAGCGAGCTAAGGCTGCAGACACTCTGCCATCTCCCCCAGGACCTAACCCTGCTAACCTCTCCCACCCAGCCCGTGCCCCGAGTGGCTCCCATAAGAAGACTGAACGGACGGAAGATGCCCTCTTTGCCTTGTAGACTGTTCTCAGAGGACCTCGGTTTCTCTCCAGGGCATCTAAAGGTCTTGGCCCAAAATGACCCCACCCGCCACCCTCCAAAACAATCCTCCTAGTCCCATTTCATTGCTGACTGGCATTGGTGTAGCAACTGATCTCCATCTCCTTGTTGTTATCTTGCCAGAGTGTCGCTCTAACCATCAGAGGTCCAACAAGTTTACTGCACATTACTGCGTTATGTTTTACTGTATATGGATGTATTAATCTGTCAGTGTGGGATGTACTGCTCGCAGCCCCGCATCTCATTCCATAACTCGCCACCAAAGGAGGACAACTTCACTTAACTGACATGTGGTTTAAAAATGTGACACCTGACCGTGAGATTACTGGGAAATTTCTCTGAAGGTCTACTCACAGAGTCAGTATGGAAGCATTTTATTAGGAGTATATTGTGTTATTTTACTACATTTCGGCTAAATGCTTATTTATGCATTAATTGTTTTATTTTTTTGTGTTATATACTGATCAATCAGTGCATTGAGAGTTGTGGATTTCTAGTTATGCTTAATACTGAGATATTCGTGGCAGGGCAGCACCTCTTATTACCCAGTTTGCTTAAGGCACTGTAATGAACAGTTTCATGTTAGCAGGCTAATTTTGCAAACTAAGATTATAATATTAGCTAATCTCTTTAAAATGTGTATGCCAGCATTCCTCTAACCAAAGGGAATTAAGAATAATAAAAATCAAAAAATGTACTAGTTAGGATTCACTCTTATCTCGTATCTATTTCTGATAGCTAAGGGGAAGGAAGATGCTCATTGAAAAGCTACAAGAAGTTAATGTAGAAAAGTGCCGCAAACTGCAAACACTTTAAGCCATTCCAAAGAATATTGATGCTTTAATGACCAACTAGTTCTTCATTTTACCAATCGAAAAATAGTGACATTCACATGCTCAAAATAAGTTGCTGGATTGTCAAAATTTTCCTTCCCCCTCCCCCCGCCGCGTTAATGTCTGTGCACTTTGAAGCAAAAAAAAAAAAAAAGAAGAAAAATCTGTATTTTGTCCTTTTGTGTTTACAAGATGCTTACTATTTTTCTAGGGGATGGGAAATGATCTTAAGAATGAGTTCATTTTGCACATAACTTTTCTAACTATGTAATTAGTGCGCTTGTTTGCCTAACAAGTGGATAGATGGACCATTGGACTGTTGGAAATTACATAAAGATGCAACACAGAAATAAAGATTTAAATGATAATGTCAGCTTAGCACTGGCATCATAATCATCTACAAGACAAGTGTGCTGTGGTAACAGATGCATTCACACAGGCAAATCTTCACACACTCCATAGTATTTAATCAATATACCTCAAAATACAGAAACGGTGGTTTCTGTAAAAAAAATCTATTGGGTCATAATAATATCAGGATCACTGAAAGTATTATTTTGTTTTCCCCTTCTGTATTTTTATTATTCATGGTTAAAAAACAACAAAGGGGAAACGAACAACTGATGTTTTTGAGGCCGAGGTTGAACCGTGCGGGAAGCAAGCACGATTTTGCTTTCTTTGATTTCGTGCAAACACATTACACTTTATTTCCTGTGCATTTTCAACCTGCTATGATTCATCTGCTCTCATTGGAGCTGCTGCCAAGCATTTCTATGACCGACTGATTTCAGCAGAGTTGCTCTGCCGAGAAAGGTTTTGTCTTTGATCCGAGGCAAAATAGAAAACCCGTCTTATTTGCAGCTCTTTTTCCAGTTCATTTTAACATGCTCTGCGCTTCAAAAAGATTTTCTTTTTCTCCTTTCAGTCCATTTAAGACCAAAAGCCTTGTTAATCAGAGGCAGCCCATTTGCACCTCAGTTGTAAAGCTTCTTGCTAACATAGATGCAAAGGTGACATTAAAAATGTATTTGTGTAATCAATGTATTTTAGATTAAAAAAATAATAATGATAATGAGCTTTAATTTTCTTTCATGGTGTATGGTTACACTTGGTTTTGAGGGTTTATTATCATTGCCAGATAACAGATATAAAAACACCTACCATGCAAGTTGAACAAGGACGGTTACTAAAAATGTAACAGGAGATTCTTTAAAGGGAACTTTGACAGTTTTCTGTGTTTGTGTGTTCTGTAACTTTGCATCTGTAACAGAGTGTATTGTGTTAACTTGCTCTTATGAAGCTTAAGTCCTGGTTGCAACATGTATTCCTCTAAATTCTGGCTATCTTTAAAGTGGTAACTGAATGTCTAATACCCGCGACGCGGGATATTTAAGCTCGTGTTTTGTGGACATGGAATTGAGGCTTGTTTTCTATCGGTGGGTGCTCCATGTCTCTCTGGCTGTGCCGTCTGCTGCCATGACTAATGGTCAGATTTGTATTTGACCTAATGCACGTATGTAACTGCCCAATAAAACACTAGCAGTGTGTGACCTCTACCTCATAACTGTTTGTGGTTATTTTACACTTAGGGGATCTGTGACTAGTCTCTCTTTTCTCATGTACATGCTGATGCAACCCAGACTCAATCTTGTACTGTACTGGTCATTCATTGTGAAATGAGCCTTTCACCCTCTCACATGTGGTTGTTTATGGACATTTGCACAACATAGATCCTTAAAAGAATCATTTTTCCTTCCTTTACCTGACGACCAAGACTAGCCAACTTTACAAACTCCAGCAAACAAACGGACAAGACTTATTGTTACACACTTGACCACCAACCATGCTGGACTTTATATAATCTTACCAAACTTTACTGACAACTTAGCAGTGCTACCCTAGGTCACTTACCTATTTTCCTACAATACCGTTGTGGGGTTCTGCTTTTGTGTTACTATAACAGTGCGTTAAACATAGACATTGTGAAACAGTGTGTTTCAAATGAAGTCTTAGGGATACAACAACAAACGAACAAAAACACCCGCATTGCCTGTTTTTACGTTACTAATTATTATAGGAGAGAGAGAAAAAATGTAGTGTAAACCACCATTACGAAAAGTTGCAGGAACTGTTTTTGTTAAAATACATGTGCTCATTTTTTATTTCCTTCTGGCTACATGTAGTTGTGCAGTTTATTTTCCTCCTGCTTCCATCATTCCAGGAGCGAAACACATGATGTAATCGCTAGACCCAAAGATGCAACGTCAGATCACCCCACTCTGATTCTGAGCTTCTCATTGGACGGTTTTACTGGTTCTACAGGAGGAGTCGCTAATTCGAGTCAAACAAGCTTGGCTGTCTCTAAGCGCACGCCCCACACGATTATGATTGGCTATTGGTGGCAAGCCCACAATAAACATGTCCATGCTTGATGCAAAGAGAAAAAAATATATTTATTTATAATCAATATTATAAAAGATATTCAGAACTGTATTAACCTGCTCTGGAATCAAAACTTAACTCGTTTATGCTGTAGTTAGCTTTTTTTTACATACCCATCAAATGTAACCATATAAATATTTTCTAGCCACGGCATCACTTCTTCGATTACTGCAATTATTTGTTGTTTTTTGTACATTATCAGATTTTTGTGTGTAAATTGTATTAGATCGTGGCCGTATACTCCACATGCCCTTACTCATTTACTCAAACAATCAAAACAAGCCTGAGAAACAGGGACGTGGGAATCTAGTTCAAAGGAGGGTGATTGGCTGGCGCAACTGTCAATCATCATCGGTTGGTTGGGTTTCTCCGGCTACCGCTGTAAGCACGTTAGTAGTGAATGAGCGACGGTGTTTGGCTTGGTTTGACAAGTTTCCCAGGATGATGATGGGGCTAGTAGTGAGCAGTTAGTTGACACAAAAGTTAAAAAAAAATAAGAAAAGTTGCAGCTCGCGTTGCGCATGTGACGAAAGGACAGGGATCTTGGTCCTTTTGTCAAATGTAAGGACTCAGAAGTTTCCGATTTCTCCGACAGTCAGTCAAGTCTACACTGGAAAGCCCAGACACGACAGTAAAGATGAACAGCCTGTCTTTTGACGATCATTCGTTGGATAATCTGGATCCAACACTGTCGCTTAACGACCCCAGTGATATTGATACGGCCCTCCTAAGCGACATTGATGGTAAGAAAATATAATGGTTGCTGCTGGCTTAAAACAGTTGCTAAAACCGGTAACACCGTACGTGTTATCATTCCTTTTCATATCAATTGTTTAACTGTTCTGCATGTAATAATCACACTAACAACATCACTTACAACGACATTCGATACAAAGACACCTTTAAAAAAAATAAAGCTTTTAAAAGCTGAGAGCTAGCTTTCATCATCCACTGTTAGCTACATGCTAACTATCAGTGAGCAAGTATATGGAGGCTAGCCGGAAGTGATATTTGGGATGTTTTGTTAGTAATTTATAACGATGATTCTTGCAATATCAGAAGTCGTCTGTGTGTCTTACTGTGCAATAGAAAAATAGAAGCGCATTTCGTGAGGCGAATATGTGACACCAACGTACAGCTAGCTTCGTGTGCGCCCCGCCCCCAGCGTGCTCCATAGACCGGGGTTACTGTCGTTCATTCCTCTCTTTTTGGGTTCACAGAGCCTCACTTGACCGATTTGACAAATATAATGCATTTATGTATGCCAAATTAATCGGCCGAAAACTAATCTAGCCATGTGCTCTTTGGACGACTTTATTTGTTTTCTTGCGAATATAGTGCTATCCACGTGCCCGTTTTTGCAAAAAACAAACAGCATATATACTATGATTCATATATAAAATTCGTGCAACAATTTAAGCCTTCCATCGAAATCACAAGAGTATTTCGAGTATTGTTAAGATTTAGAGTTTTCTGTCAGTCTTCCTAAATTGGCCAGTATGTGTTTTATGATAGGGGGCGACGTGTAAATAAGATAACACGCACTGCGTAAACAGTGTTCATATTCTGCGGCCGTGCTCTCCATCTCCCCGACTTTGACCGACAGTAACCCTCTGTGACACTGCTCGATGGTAACCTCACGCTCATTGCCACAGGCAGCTCTCCCTCTCTTTTCCTGTCTTGGGCTGATCGGCATAGCGAGTCTCCGAGATGCGCTCTGATTGGCCAAGAGCGATCACCTCATACACAACACTGCTTCACAAATCCAGGCTGCTCGTTTTTTCTTTTTTTGTACTGCAGACACAACATGAACTCAGAATCACTTAACAGAGAAATTAAACGCGGTCAACTGTCCTTGTAAAAAAAAAAATGCTGTGAAAATTATTTCAGTGTCTTATGTCTTTCAAGAGCACACTGCTTCCTAGAATAAAAAATGATTAGTGAACACGTGCCATCTCACTTTTTTCATGTAAAGTTTTTTTTGTCAGTTTTAAATCTTTGTAATTAGCAAATCTTCTGGAAAAGATACATATTTAAATGTTTTATATCTTTTAGATCACACTAATGAAAACCTACAAGTCCATATGTGCACAAGCACAAATTAAGATTAATAACTCATTAATAATAATATACCACTTAGGTTCTTGGACCTACAGCTGCACGCACATGATGAATGGCTTGATAAACTTAAAGTGTGAAATGTACTGTAAACCTGTACCCAGTATTTCTTGCTGTGTTTTCTAACGCAACAAGAGGCAGTCTTTCTTGTAAAGTGTGTTTTTTTTTTAAACTGCGTAAGACACCCTATCTCCTGCTTAGGATGTTTTAAAGTAGTTTTCTAGTAATTTTTTTGAGTGTTAATGGAAAATGTGATGAAACAAAACAAAATTTAGTTTTTAGCAATTTTAAACCACTGTAGTCATAAGTACATGTGATGTACTACATTTACAGTCACGTGAAAAAGAATGGACTCTATAAAAGCAGAAGTTTTTCTGGTTCGCAGTACATGGGTTTGTGGAAGTCCCAAATTCACCTCACGGTCAGAGAAACCTCAAAAAAACACATGAGCTACATAATCTACAGCATATTAAATGTTAACATTAATGACAGTAAAGTTAGAAAGAGACTGAACACAAATATGGGTTCAATTTTAAAAAGCACATGCAGGAGCAAAGTTGCAGCTAAACAAACCAGAACACTTTTAAAGCAATAATTCATAATGCACAACATCACACAGCATATCTGTATAAACACCTAATATCAACTGTTAAGCATAGCGATGGAATGGTGATGACTTGGGGGTTGTTTTTGCGGCCACAGGACTCAGGAACCCTGCATTGATTGAGTTGACCATGAACTCCTCCGTATTTCAAAATATTCTAGAGTTAAGTGTGAGGCCATCTGTCCTATAGCTGATGCTTGGCCGAAATTGTGTCATGCAACAGGACAATGCTCCCAAGCACAGCAGCAAATATACAAGATAGTGGCTGAAAAAGGAAACAGTCAAGGTGTTGCAATGACCCAGTTGAGGTCCAGACATCAACGCGGTAAGAAAATGCCGCGGGGAGACTTTAACCCTCTCCAGGCAGGCGTTGCCGATTTGCAACAGTTAAAAACTAACAGCCTGATTACCCCACATACATATTTTATGAGTTTTTTTTTTTTACTCAGAAGTACCACTGCAGGACTTGGTTGTGCATTAGCAACAAAAAGTTTAATTTGAGCCTGAGAGGGTTCAAAGAGCTGTGCATGAACGAATGCCTGCAAAGGTCTGAACTAAAGCAAACGCTGTTAAGAAGAGTGGGCCAAAATTCCACCACAGCAATGTGGTAGTTACTTCAAGTTATTATTGCTGCTAAAGTTGGTTTGATAATATGACTCATTAGTTAAATGTATTTTTAAAAAAATTTTTTTTACAGGACTGCATAAAGCCCCGTTAAAACCTTCTTTTTAACGCAACTTTGTTTGTTGCCATTTAGCTTTTTTTACCCAATACCAACACACACTTCAAGGGTTTGCTCCTTTCTATTTGAGCATCACATTGGCCTTATCCATTTTTATGCATTCCCACTCTACACTGCAATTATATATTAATAATAATACTTAGATATATGGTTACTTGCGTTTTTATTTTCTTTAGCATGACTGAAATTGTTGCCAGTGATGTTTGATCATAAACAGTCACAGTACATGTGGGTTGATTAATTGGTAATTAAAGTGCAGTTTGCTACTGAAATGGATGGTAATTCAATCTCTAAACAAGTTTTCTTGAGAAATTTACAGTTCCTATAGATTTGATCTTGGTCCATATTTAATTGTTTAAAGCTGGCAAATTGCTATAAATTTTCTACTTGAACAATAACATTCACAGTGGCTGTGATTTGTCTTCCTGTTTAGACATGCTCCAGCTCATCAACAACCAGGACATGGAGTTTGGAGGACTCTTTGATGCCCCTCCATACACCACGGCTCCTCCCATGCAAGAGATTCATGGTTTGACTCAGACCATCACCTCAGCCTCCCCCCCAACCACCACTACCACACCTCCATCTTCATCTTCCATCCTAAGCAGTAACCCCCATCTGGATGCACTCCTGGGCCCTCCTATTACTCGTAGCTCGTCCACCCCAGACAAAGCCTTCCAGCCTCCCACCTTCCAGCAGTCTCCCCTGGCCCAGGTACCCAGCTCCACCCAGAGGCAGCAGCCGTCCTCCCCACAACAAGCTCAAAGCATCAGACAGACCCAAGTGGAGCAACCCCAACCAGTTCTCAGCCCGTCTGCTCCTTCCCAGGCAGCTTCACCTAATGGCTCCCCAGGACCAAACCCAGCATTCAGCTCAACGCCTCAGGCGCTCTTCATCTCTCCTGCACCCCAGACTCCACCACAGACACAGACACAGCCTCAGGCCCGCACCAACTACAGCAGCCCAAACAGCTACACAGGTAAGCCCTCTCTGATGGTGATGATTGAGTCATAGATTGTGTGCGAGTTAGATGGTAGGGGGTATCAAAACTGTGCTTTAAAAATAAAACCTTTAAAGGAAAGGATGAAAATAAAACTGTGATGTTATTGTAGTGTGTTTCTTCATATAGAGACAAGTTCCTTGACTTTGCATGTCTGATGTTGGATCGTTCTAATCTAATTCTGTCTGCATCGCTGAACACAATGGTCTCAACAGCAAGCTTCCTGCTGTCTTTAACTTTTTACAACTTTCATTAACCTGGCTTAACCAGTTTATTTTGTTCTGTAATTTACAGTTAAAGTTCAAGGTTTTTGAACCTTTTTTGCGCAGTGAAAATGACAAACCTCTTGTGTCAGGTATTCAGTGAGGGGGGAAAAATGGGTTATTAAGGAAATTGTTAATATCTAATTTTTGTCAATTGTGATTTGATTAAAATATGTGATGCTAACCTTTCAGTCGTTAGACTTCTTTTCAACAATACATGCACTGCTGTTTTACCGACTTTTCAAATACAAACAAATGGAATCTCATAGAGATACATAATCTCATTTACCAGCGTTATTTTTCTCTAAAGGAAAAAAAGGGGAGAATGACAAATTGTCATCTGTGAGGGAAAAAAAATGTCTATGGCTACGTCCACACGGTATTTTTGAAAACGCAGATTTTTCTATGCGTTTGCACCTTTCGTCCACACGTAAACTGTGTTTTTGGTCACTGAAAACTCCGTTTTTGCATTTGTGGACGAGAAAAACGGAGAAAACGCAGCGTCAAAAGTATGCCCATTTTTTGACGTCACACTGTGCGCCACATTATTGTTTCGGTAAAATGAATTTCTACAATACTATTACTGTTAATTGTACTCTCTGCAGTGTTAAAATGCTTGGATATAGACATACAGTTACTGTCCTTCTACACATACGACTCGGTTCTGCTTCTATGCCACAGCTTTGTTTACTATTTCCCACCGAGGCTTCTAGACTTCTGATTGGCCAACATTTCTGCATGGTTAGGAATATATCGCCACCTGTTGCTTTGGCATGTTCCTAGCAGCGTTTTCCTTCATTTCTGCCTTTACGTGTGGACGGGATTATTTTTTAAAACGAAAAAGGGAAATCTCCGTTTTCAAAAATACCCGTGTGGACGTAGCCTATATATATTTCTGTTAAATGCTGAGGATGTTTTCAGTGGGTTACATAAAGCACGTTTGTGTTAACCATGGAATCTAGCAGCTGATACCCAGTGCCCTGCAAGTTTGCTGTTCACGTGCATCGCATTTATCAGGACACTAGGTTATTTAACCTCGGATGATTTCTAATTAATGTCGTAATCTCATAGACTTTGCTCAGCTGCGTAAGAGTCTGCGAGTGAAATGAAATTTGTGTGTGTGGACAAGACGTGCAACATTGGTGCGTACACACTAGACAGTCCACTGCATGTGCATATCTTTATCCATATCTCTTAAAGCTTGGTGGAGATAAGCGAAACTAGCGGCCATATCATTTGGAGAGTATCGCATTTATGAGTCCATAGTTCACCTTTTGCCTACAAAGTCTTAAAACTAATGCAGTTTTGATGAAATTAAGAGTTCAGGTGTTATTTACTTTTAAAGCTGGCGGTTCTTTTGGAAGCTTAAATGTTGAAATGGGTAGTGTGCTACTAAACCGTTAAATGATCACGGAAATTTTAACACAAACCACCAAATACTTAACATATAAAAATGTTAATTTCAAGTCAGAATTGCTCGGATTTTTCTTCAAATTTCACCTGCGTGATTTAAGTCTGAAAAAGTCTTTTTGGCATCAATGTGGGTTTTTTTTTTCTAGCTGGCAGTCCCAGCAGTGTGAGCACTCCTGCTACCAGTTTGTCATCCTCACCGCCGAGCATTCAGCCAGTGGCCATTCAGGCTCAGCTCCAAGGGCTGACAACTGCGTCTCCTCTCCTGACCACGTCAACAAGCCCTCCAGTTCAAACTGTCGCAGCCCACGTACAGCAAGTACCCGTAAGTGTGTGAAGGTGCACTCTGAGCGAGCCTGGATGGACTGAAAAACAAATGCACCGCAGTCCTCGTTTACGTAAATGAATTTTCGGTGCATCTATCTGCCCTGGTGTCCTCAGGTGTTGCTTCAGCCCCAGTTCATCAAGGCCGAGAGTCTACTGCTGACCACTTTGAAGCCCGACCCCTGCATGGTCACTACTGTAGCTTCTCCCACGTCCCTGGCCACCACCACCCCAGCACAGAGCACTTCGCTGCAGGTAGATGCACAATATGAACTCAAAGCTAATATTGAAGTCACACAGTGCACCGCTGTCGAGTTTACACCCACGATGTTAACCCTGGCACTTACATCATCCTGTTTTCTCAGGCATTCATGGGTGGGGGTACTTTCCTGACTACAGTGCCTGTCATGGTGGATGCTGAAAAGCTTCCCATCAACCGCATCGCTATCAGTGGTAAGCCGGCTGGCCAGCCACACAAAGGGGAGAAGCGCACGGCCCACAACGCTATTGAGAAGCGGTACCGCTCCTCCATCAATGACAAAATCATGGAGCTGAAAGACTTGGTGGCGGGCACTGATGCTAAGGTAAGAAGCACGTATTTACAAGCATCCCACACTTTTTATGCCATATTCTTTTTTTTTTTTCTTTTTTTTTGTCCAGTTGTCTTTTTCATGAACAGCAGAGGTCTAATAATTCGGTTGGTCTTTTTCTTTCATTTCTAGCTCAATAAATCTGCAGTACTGAGGAAAGCCATCGATTACATCCGTTACCTGCAGCAGACTAACCAGAAGCTCAAACAAGAGAACATGGCTCTTAAAATGGCAGCCCAGAAAAACAGTATGTGCTTAAAATGGTCTCTTTTCTTTATTCGTCAACAGCCTCTTGGCATTTTATTTCAATTTCTTGAAAGTCAATCATTCTGGTAACCTTTAACAACAATGACTGCTGTTTTTTTTTTTTTTTTTTAATCCTGAAAAGACAAATATAAAATGAAATGAAGTGTATTGTAGGGTTTTCTTTTCTTTTGTACCCTTGATTGACCCTCCTTCATCATCTTTTTTTTTTAAACCCCTTTTCTACAGAGTCTCTTAAGGACCTGGTTGCCATGGAGGTGGATGGACAGGCTGATGTGAAGAGCGAGCTGCCCACCCCGCCAGCCTCTGATGTGGGTTCCCCAACTTCCTTCTCTCACTGTGGCAGTGACTCAGAACCTGACAGTCCAATGGGAGAGGACACAAAGGTATGCAGAGCTCATTTAAACTAAACACTTGAGATGAGGGTTCAGGATAGAGATGCAAGGACAGATGGTTTGTTCCCATTAGGTTTGCGTTTGAATGAAAGTTAGGACTCTGTAAAATATATATTTGAAAAATCAGAATTTGCAAATCATTCAAACCCTGCATTGACATGAAAATGATGCAAAGAAAACATTTCAAATTTTGAAAGTTTTCTTTCTTATTTTGAATTCGATGCCAGCAAAAGCAAAGCGTTTAAAGACAAATGTAGGTACACCGGCATGTTTCCCGCTGGTTTACGTCACCTTTAAGCAGGCGCGAGGGAACCATGGAGACCAGTTGCTGTAGTTCTGAAAGCACAATCTTTTTCTGTGCTTGCTTGATATTGGATTTCAGCTGCTCAGCAGTCTGAACATTTGGCACATTGTGAAAGGAAAAACACAACAACGGACGCCTCTGTGGGTGACAGCCCTGTTAGAATGCAGGCAGGTCAGTTTAGCTGCCAGGCTCTCTGCAGATGGATGCATGCAATTTGGTAGTGTGCTGGCAAAGTGGCCTTCATTTAAAAAAAAAAAAAAAGACATTGTCTTGATAGTAGCATATGTTAGTGTTAATGGTGCCTTTTATAAGATGGGCAGCAGCTGTGAATAAAGGTTTAGAATATGTTTTTTTCCTGGATTTATGGATGCAGGGACACCAGCACAGCACTGGTTAGTGGACTCATTTGAGCCCATGCAGTGAATTGATGGGTTGGAAATGAAAATTAAGATACATTAAATTGCTGAAAGTATTTGTCCACACAGTTCTTCACACTGTGATGAATCCCCAACAGTTTTTTTCCATAGACTGCTTTAATGATTTGCATATTCTCAAAATAGAAGATGAGATATGGCTAAATGAAACTAGCTAAAACCTGTTTTTGCTGTGCTTTGTTTATTCCTTTAGGCATATGGTGCCATCTGTATGGGATTTTTTTTGTTTATTGGAACAACAAGCCTTGGTTACCTTTCACATTTGAATAGATACAGATACCTGTACCTGGGCTTTGGTACTGTTTTTCGGTATTTTACTCATTGTCACATAATAAATCCAAGATTTCTCTTACAAAAATAAGTCCAAACTTCTCACTTGAAACATTTTGGTATTTAATGCTTTGGTCGCTGTCTGGCAGTGAACACCGGGTTCGGACAGTCTCGGTCGTTGTGTCCTTGGGCAAGACACTTCACCTATCACCTACTGGTGTTGGCCAGAGGGGCCGATGGCGCAATATGGCAGCCTGGCTTCTGTCAGTCTGCCCCAGGGCAGCTGTGGCTACAACTGTAGCTTGCCTCCACCAGTGTGTGAATGTGAGAGTGAATGAATAGTGGTATTGTAAAGCGCTTTGAGGGCCCCAAAAAGCGCTATATAGATGCAATCCATTATTATTATTATTATTATAACACATTTAATATTAATTCTAAGCTATAATTAGTTGCGATTATTTACCAATGCTTTGGATATACAATCTCACATGACGTGCATGTTTACCGTAAACAGCACGTGAGTTAAAATGTCAAACAACACAGTGAAAAAAGTCCTGTTTTTTTGCGTGCAACGTGTCCGACTTACTAATTAATTACCTGACGAAGATTTTTCATCATCGTCATCATCCATTGGTTCACACTCTTGTACACTGGTGACAGATGTGCTAAATTAAGCTGCAGTGATTGTGAATTTGGCTTTCGGGCTATCAGATCTGGTGCATTCTTCGAGCTGTGCATTGCCGTTTCCAGCTTTGCATTTTGCACTACAAACGTGGGAGAGAACATTGTCTGTGCCGAGCACTCAAAGTGTGAGCTCGCCTGAGTCTGTTTTTGGCTCGTCACTAGTGCCATTACCTTGCGTGTGTGCTTGCTGGAGTGACGTCACGGCAGGAGTGACGTCACACGGATTCGGCCTATTTCTTCCTTTAACCCAAATGTGCTCTGGTGATAAAATTTGGCATCAGCTGATTTTTGTGAATTGGAGTTTGGTCGGTGCCATGGTGACAGCTTAAAGCACCTCAAAGAAAACCTTAGTAAACTTCCTTCACAGGCGCTCCCATGAACAATCTAGGAAAGTGTTACCAACAGAAACCTTGACCACACTGCAACTGTCAGTCTTAATGGACAAAAAAAAAAAATACAAACGTGATTCTTTTGGCTGCGAAAAAATTCTCCATGAACACCCGTGATGCTTGACAGCTTGTGTACAGCGCTCAACTATTAATCAACCACTATAACACCTCAAAAATGTAATTACTCATACTTTTTGTCAGATTGATGTTGCTGCCTGAATTAATAAACTGAATAATCACAAATGTGTCCTTCTGGATTCTCTCGTGTGTCAGCCAAATATAGGCACGCCGGACCAGTCGACAGCAGGTGGCAGTGCCGTTGGCATGTTGGACCGTTCCCGTATGGCGTTGTGCGCCTTCACCTTTCTCTTCCTCTCCCTCAACCCTTTGGCTGCTCTGTTCTGTTCATCGGGTAGCAGCTCATCTGGAAATACTGTAGCTGTAAGCACCCATCACGCGGGCAGGACCGTCCTGGGTGTGGATGTCGCAGGTACAGAGTGTGGAAAATGCTGGGAGGGAGACAGATGGCAGTGATTCAAATTTCACATAATTAGCTCTCAATAAATAGATTTTCTTTGTAGTTAAATGACACTCTGTGTTGTTTATAGCTGACTCATGGGGCTGGATGGATTGGATGCTCCCGACTATACTGGTGTGGCTACTGAATGGTATTCTGGTATCAGGAGTTCTAATACGGCTGTTGGTGTATGGAGAACCTGTAACCAGACCACATTCTGGATCATCCGTCTTGTTCTGGAGGCATCGCAAACAGGCCGACCTGGACCTGGCAAGAGTATGCTTCTTTTTTTTTTTTTTTTTTTGACCATATTTAAATCAGAAATCCTTCTGAACTCTCACAGAATCTATAAAGTGGCTCTTTGTCTGTTTTCTCTCACCATTTATCTTTTACACTTCACAGGGAGATTTTGCCCAAGCCAGTCACAACCTGTGGACTTGTCTGAAGGCTCTCGGTCGCCCCTTACCCACCTCCCAGTTGGACTTGGCCTGCGCAGCGCTCTGGTCTTTGCTGCGATTCTGCCTCCAGCGTCTGTGGGTTGGCCGCTGGCTGGCTGCCAGGGCAGGAGGGCTGCGATCTGATCGCCCCCTGCAGGAGGATGCCTGCAAAAGCAGCCGTGATGCTGCCCTGGTTTACCACCGCTTGCACCAGCTTCACATGACAGGTTGGTCACCATAAGAGTCCCGTTTTTAGATCAGATCAGTGTGACACGCTGGACATTAGAAGGTGAATGTCATTCATTTCAAAGCAACTCAGCAACATTTGAAGTAAGGTTTAAAAAGCATTGCAGTCTTTGCTGTGGAAAAAGATTCTGTCTAAAGATAAATTCCAGTTTAAATATTTTTTGTGAATATTTAAAAAAAAACTGTAATTATTTTCTTGTCTTCGATCTGTGCCTGCAGGTAAACTGAATGGCAGCCACCTCTCAGCAGTGCACATGTCTTTAAGTGCAGTGAACCTTGCAGAGTGTTCTGGCTCATGCCTGCCTGTGGCCTCGCTGGCTGAGATCTATGTTTCTGCGGCTCTACGAGTCAAAGCCAGTTTGCCGAGGGTTCTGCATTTCACCTCTGTGAGTCCCTGTTGTTTGCACAAGCATACGCGTCTTGCTCAGTCATTTATAAGCAGTGTTTTTACCCCGACTCTGTTTCTTTTGTGCTCACATGATGTAACAACAACCAGTTTTGAGTTGACATTTTGTTTAATTTATCTTTCATGGTTAATAAACATTCACTGAGGTGATTAAAGATCCTGCGATCTGTCCCAATGTGAAATATTTTAAACTACACCGAACCAAAACCTTTTTTTTTTCCTTCTTTTGATAGCGTGTGTTCCTGAGCAGTGCTCGTCAAGCATGCCTATCTTCCAGCGGCAGTGTCCCCCCAGCCATGCAGTGGCTTTGTCATCCACTAGGTCACCGCTTCTTCGTGGATGGGGACTGGGCTATTCGCAGCACCCCTAAAGAAAGCATCTACAGCCAAGCTGGCAACACTGGTCAGTGAAAGCAAAAGTTTGCACTCAGTGTATAACTGTGTTTTTACAATACCTAATTTGGAATCCTCTTGCCTACAATATGCAGGCACATTCTGATGTTTATATTTGTTATTGGTTTCCCTTGCAGTGGATCCTCTGGCTCAGGTGACTCAGGCATTTAGAGAACACCTCCTGGAAAAGGCTCTGTACTGTGTGGCCCAGCCTCGTGGAGAGAAAAATACAAGTCCAGGAGACGGGTGAGAAATCAAGATGCGCTTTCATATAATCGATTCTTGTAACTTTTGGTTCGTTTGCTTTTCTTGGCAACAAGTTACGGTTTACTTCTCATAGAGTCACCAACATATAAAGAAAGGAATGAGGATAATAAACGCAGAATTAAATTTGGTATTTAAAAAAAAAAAAAACCCTTTTTGTAGGTATGTTTTATATACCTACAAAATAACCATTCATTGTGTGTGTGTGTGTGTGTCCTCAGCGAGTATGCCGATGCCCTGGAATATCTCCAGCTGTTGATTAGTGCTTCAGATGCGGCTGGTGCCACCTCACAGTCCTTTGCTATTGGGTCCAACATGGCAACTGTCACAGGTATGGCTGTGGCAACTGTCGTTTCTGTTTGCGGTCTCATTTGTATTTCTGTGTAATATGTTCAAATTCCACAATATGCAGAATATTTATATTGAAAAGTAATCTTTGACAGTGTATCTTCAGCGCTAAAAACATTAGTGATCACTAATGGTACCGACTTTTTAATCTGGTTAAAATTTGCTTTTAGAAAAATCAGAACTTGCCTCTAAATGTTTCTGTTGCTTAAGTACATCAAGCAGTTCCACGTCTAGATGCGTACTCCTTACTTCACTGCTACTTATCTTTTTTGCAATAATTGCATTATCCTTCTCTGCACACTGCTCTATCTTTACTGCGCGTGCAGAATAAGAAGCTGTGTGACAAAGTTCATTTTTACACTACAGAGATCAAGTAGCTTGATTTCCCTTTGACTTCCATCCTCCCACCGCTTTCCTTTGTCCTTACCAATCACTGATCTGAGCGAGAGAAAGCTAGGTGAAAGGGAGGCATTTGCTAGATTGCTTCATCTATCTTCAGCACTGTCAAATTGGTGATCACCTTGAGAGGAAGGAGGGAGCGGGAGGGATGAGAGACTGTGCAGGGATTTTAATAGGAGACTTTTCTTGGCGGAGCCTCAGGTTACTCGCTACATGTTTTAGAAGTCTGTGTGTGTTGCCCTGTGTTAAATGGAGTACTTTTTCCTTGTGAGGGAGTCGTCAAAATCCTCCAGGGTAGAAACAGATTGATTCAGAGGTCAAAATGCAGACAGCAGCTGTCTGCACGGGTGCACTGCCATGCATGCTAAATGTGAAAGTGGACACTCTGGGATTTAAATATCTGCATGTTTGTTTCTGTCTGAGGGTGTCTCAGCTTTGACTGTTTTTCCTCTAATATCCAGGCTGTGACCCTCATTCTAAGTGGTGGTCCTCAATCACTGTGGTGATCATCAACTGGCTCCAAGGAGATGATGCCGCAGCAGAGAGACTGTATCCGACTGTTGAGCACCTGCCCCGCAGTCTGCAGAACGCAGAGTAAGTTAGACGTTTAAAGATGTTAATTTGGAACTTTGCCCTGCAAATGCCAGGCTAAGGACACTCACCCACCCACCCTCAAACACTTGCACCACTTTAACCTGTGTCCTTTGTCTGTTGCCCGCCCACCACTCTCTTTCTATCAGGAGTCTTCTGCCCAAAGCCTGTCTGAACACATTCAGGGCAGTGCGAGCTCTGCTGTCCAAGCCAGAAAACTGCCAATTGAGTCTGAGCTACAGTGACAAGGCCAGCGCCCTGCTCCGAGACAGCCTCAACCTGGGACCACACTGTCATAGCTCCAGTTTAGACAAGGTACGCACAAAGAAAGGCACAATCTCCTTCAGATTTGTGCACATAAGTGATGTTTATTACACCTATGAGGGACATTTCATTAAGGTGACAACATCTGCACGAGAGAAAAAAATGCACAAGAATAGTTTAAATGCCGGGAATAGTTACATAGTTATAAAGTGATTAAATTTTACACGCACACAGACACGTGCACTTTTGTCACAGTACAAAGCGACACACTTCACCAGACAGCGAATCCCTCGCAGCATCTCCACTCTGCGATGCTGCAGTGTCCTACCCTCTGGCACTCAGCAGATGGTGATGCTGGTGGATAGGTAGCTCACAGCGGTGTATGTGCATGGCCAGAGCTGCAGTGCATTGTAGTTGCATTGCATGTGTGTCTCAGCTGAGTGCAATGTACCTGCAGTGCAACACAGAGCTGGGCCACTCACAGCAGAACACACACTCGCGTAGGAGAGGTGGAAAATGTCCTTTAGCGTCGATTAGAGATGCATAACATTACGAAAGGGACTGTTTTAATAATAGCAGCTGAAACTATTTGTAGATTAACGTCCTGAGCAAAATGTGATGGATATTACTTATTTTTATAAACTGGAAGCGGTGTTGTATGACAAACATGCAAACATTTTTTTTTTAGTCTAATTCTTGGTGTTTTTCAAAACATGACATATTCATCATACTTCAGTATCCAGTTCTGAGGTCAGTGGAGACTGGGCTTTTTTTTCTCTCCCTTTTCTTTTCATTTTTGTTTTTACGTTGAGAATATTTGAGCGCTAAAGCTAATTATTTCTTGCTAGGTTGTCCAGTTGCTGTTGTGCGATCTGCTGCTGGTTATGAGGACAAATGTCTGGCGTCTGCAGCAACAAGGGGCCACTCCCACGGGGCAAGGCTCAGCGGGGACCAGCGGCCCTGCGGGCATTCAGCAGGCCTCTCCACCAGAGCTCGTGGGCTTTCAGCAAGACCTCAGCTCGCTACGCAAATTGGCACAGAGTTTCAGACCTGCGATGCGAAGAGTATGTAAAACCTTGTCACCACATTCTGTCTTTTAAGTTTTCCCTTTTGGTTTATGAAAGCTCCGTGCTGGGCCTAATATGAGAGAAGAGTTTGTGCTAAATCTGAAGTGTGTCTCAACTGAAAACTATTTCAGTAGATGAATCTTAAGATGCTCTTTAATGAAAGTGTAAAACACAAATCTGCTGCATATGTATCGTGAATGAGTGAATTAAAAAAAATAGAATTTCTTCACTTAATAAAGGCACACATTGGCACAGAGAAGCACATTGGAAATGGATACAAATATAATCCAGTGCACGTATTTGCAGGCAGTGCAGGGTATATATAATTCTCTGTGAGGTTGGGCGGTGTTGCAGCACACAGATGCACACACACACACACACACACACACACACACACACCCTGAGGCAAGCGTTTAGCAGCATTGTTCACAAGACTTCAAAGTCTCTCAGAGGTAGAGCCGAGCATTATGTGTGAGTCATCATCACTCGCTGTCGTCCCTCCTCCTCCTCCTCTTCTCTCACCTCTCTCTCTCTTTGCACTCCATCCCTTTCCAGTTGTTTCTCCATGAAGCTACGGCCAGGCTCATGGCGGGGGCCAGTCCCACCCGCACACATCAGCTTCTGGATCGCTCACTACGGCGCAGAGCAACACCCGGAGCCAAGACAGGTGTGTGTGTGTGTGTGTGTGCGTGTGTGTACAATATTACTGTGGATTTGATATTTCATTCAGTCTGCACTGGTGATTCTGTCTGCAGGAAGATTCCGTTTTAATAACTCCTGTTGATATTTTTAATTTGGTGAAGTAACAGAGAAAGCTCTGAATATTTATGTCACTCGGTCCTTATCTAATCCGTCTGCTTTGAAAATGTATTTCTTTATTAAGTCTAGTCAAAAAAGGGCCATCATTTAATAAGTGCAGCTTCTACATTCTGGGGATGCGATGCTTTTTCTTGACTTATGTTTTATTAAACTAAATATATATCTGTTTGAGACATTCGGAGATCCTCCTGAATTGCTAGAAAACAAATTCTTTACATTATTTACTAAGGATCTTTAGAATACTTGATGAATGGATAAACAGGTGAAATCCAATGTATTTTAATATATTTTATACTAAAAGCAATCTATGGATTGTTAGACTTAATTACTTTAGTTTTTTTTTTTTTAGTATTTGCTTTATTTACCATTCATTTAGCTTGTTTTGTGGCAGACAGAGAAGCTGGGACATGCTGTTGATTTGTCATTGTGTTTATAAGTGATGGTGGGAGGCTTTTTGGAGAAGGGCAGGAGATTTCAGTTTTCGTTATAAATCAGATCAGTGATTAAACTCTGTTTGGCTGTTGCTGGTTAACGACATCAAAAAGCTCACCCGAAATGCCACAGTAACTAACTGTTTTTGTTTTTGTGTGTGTGCAGAGGAGTGTGAGATGCGGCCTGGCCAGCGGGAGCAGGCGGAGGCTGTGATGCTGGCGTGCCGCTACCTTCCTCCATCCTTTCTTTCGGCTCCGGGCCAAAGGGTGGGCATGCTGGCCGACGCTGCCCGCACCCTGGAGAAGCTGGGAGACAAGAGGACCCTCCACGACTGCCAGCAAATGATCATAAAACTGGGCAGCGGCACCACCGTCACCAACAGCTAGAGGGGGCGGGGGTGCTGAGAGACACGCATGGACGTTGTGTACATATATATATATATATATAAACATCTGTAACATACAAAATCACACAGACAGACAGAAGACAAAACCATACAGTCTCTCTTTGGTGAGCAGCTATCGAACAGATTTGTACAGATTCATATCAAACTGGATTTTCTTCATGCGTTGTCCCTCCCATCACCCCAGTCAAACAACAAAGCACTTGTCGAGTTCCCACTCTTGTTGCTGCGGATTATTTAAAAAAACGATTTTCCTCTTGTCAAAAAAAAAAAAAAGAATCCCTTGGTGAGAATGTGTTGCAGTGCCACAGTTTGCCCACAAAGAGGAGCTGTTGTGTCCTTCTAATGGAAACTAGAGAGGGTGAGAAGTATGAAAGTGGTTTTTGCCCTGCGTTTACTGGCGTATCCCCACTCGCCCCACTTTTCTTTCTTTCTTTTTTTGCTGATTAGCGGAGAGCTTAGTGGGCTGGAGTGGCGGGCTGCTCTGATTGGTTGCAGAATGAGGCATCTGTGTGTTTGTGGGAGAAAAACGAGAACTTGGATTGATCTGAGCGCGTGGGCTTGTGTGGTGGGAAAGCACTAAACAGTAACTGTCGAGGTAAATTTAAAAAAAAAAAACAACAACAAAAAAATCATGCCTCACAAGCTGAGCCCCGTTTCTCTATCTGCATTAAGCCCGTGAGGCTGATTTCAGTGAGATAAGTAATATTATGGCTTTATGAGGTTATTTTCATAGAGGTCGCGTTTTGTTTGTTTGTTTTCCTTCTTGTTTTGCTGTGTACATATTTTAATATGTATTTATAATCTTAAGATCTTTGATCAAGCAGTATTTTGCATAAGAAGAGTGATTTAATGCCTGTTTTTCCTTTTTTTAATCTTGCTTTATTTTGCAGTTTTAAACTAGGCGCCGCATATCTGGTTATCTTGTGCAGTATCAGGTTAGTGTTGCATACCCATGCGACTGTCATAGGCACTGGCTAGTTGTAAATCAACAGCTCAAGCTAAACATGAGCTGTTGGTACAACTTTTTGTAGTTTGTACAACTACAAAAAGTTGCGCATGTCATGCAGAAGGTTTTGAAATAATTAACTTTTTTTCCTTTTGTTCCAAAGAAAACCTGTGAGAAATCTTCTTTTTTTGTAGCTGTAATGTTACTTTTTCTTTCAATTATTGCTTTCTTTCATAGAGAAAGCACCATGTTTTAATTTTTAAGAGGATTGTTTTGTTTTTGTTTTTTTTTGTTTTTTTTAACAAATTTTTTGACATGTCCCAGGAACAGTATATTTTTTTTATAGCATGTGACTAATGTGAAAGACTGAAAAACATGGGATTAAGATGACAGTGATGCAACCATGTCTGAAGGTAATGTTGATGTAGACCTTTCACTGACATGCTTTCATCTCTTCCTTGTTCTTCATCTATTCCTTTTCGTCATGTAAATATTAAAATATTTTGTAAAGAAGAAATGAGCATTTCCTGTGGTAATTGAAATAACTGGGTAATACGGGTTGAAAAATGATCAATAATTAAAAGTCCTACAGTAACCTGAGAGGATGTCTGCATTGTGTCTGGCTGAAATTCTAACTCAGATATGGACTAATGTCAGCAAAGGCTCCATTTTTCGGGTTGAGTTTCACGCAGGATTCCCTTCCTGACAAAACCCCAAAGAGGATTTGTGTCTCCAGCTGGAATCGAACCAGTGACCTTAAGCTTGCCAATAAATGTGTTGGAACACGTCATTAGGTGCACCTTCCTAATACTGGGTTAGAACCCCGTTTATTACTTTGTGGCGAATTCAACAAAGTTCCTCTGAGATTTTGGTACATATTGGTGCAATAGCATCACGCAGATGCTGTAGATTTGTCAAAACATTCGGATACAGTGAACTCGTCATGTTCAAGCAACCAGGTTCGTATGATTTGAGCTTTGTGACACAGTATGTTATCCTGCTGGAAGGACCCATCAGAGTTGGTACACTGTGGTCATAAAGGGCTGGACATGGTCATCGACAACACTCAGGTAGGCTGTGGTGTTTAAACAATGCATGGTGGCTTGTAAGGAGCCCAAAGTGTGCCACCAAAATTTCCCCCACACAATTACACCATCACCTAATCATAAATACAAGGAAGGGTGAATTCATGCTGTTTTTGCCTACCAACCAAATGTTGTGACAGAAATTGAGACCCATCAGACCAGGCATCTGTCGTCCAATTTAGGTGACCCGTGAGAACTGTAGCCTCAGTTTCCTGTTTTTAGCTGACACGAGTGGCACCCAGTGTGGTCTTC
The DNA here is from genome assembly GCF_963576455.1 of Neolamprologus multifasciatus. Classification (NCBI taxonomy): domain Eukaryota; kingdom Metazoa; phylum Chordata; class Actinopteri; order Cichliformes; family Cichlidae; genus Neolamprologus; species Neolamprologus multifasciatus. Next base: position 16,442,574 of record NC_140442.1, read on the forward strand.
TGCTGTAGCCCATCTCCTTCAAGTTTTGACGTGTTGTGCATTCAGAGACGCTCTTCTGCATAACTTAGTTGTAAGAAGGAATGATTTGAGTTAGTGTTGCCATCCTATAACTCCTCTGACCCGCAGCGTCAAGAAGACCTTTTCGCCCAGAGAACTGGTGTTTAAACCTTCTGTTTGTGAGGGGCAGCCAATCAGAACAAAGTTGACTTAATTATTGTTTCAGTGCGAGGTTGAGATGATGTTTTGAAATGTGACTGATGCAAAGCTACTCTAGTAGAGTCCATGAACAAACGTATGGAGCTGAAGATGAGCATTATGGGTCCTGTTAATTATAATAAATAGCAAAATGTTCCTGTATGATTTCTTATCATGTTAGGATTAGTTGTATTAAAATATGGCTTTTTAAGCATTGTCATTATTCCTCTTTCTAATTTGCGCCCTTGAGTGGCCACTCTGCACAGAACCACAATTTACATGTCTTACTGTCAGTGCGTGTTGAGTGAAGACAAAAAGAGCAGGCATTGGTCATAGCAGCATTGAAAGGTGCTGGTATATTTAACATTGGCGTTACAAAAAACATTTCAAACAGAGTGATGCTGTGTCATCAAGTCCAAACAAATAGACATGAAAATCAATAAACGGCATGCTCCCACTTAAGACAAGTGACATTCCCAAAAAAGGTTGTTTTTTTTTTCATCAATGGATTCTTTTAATAACATTTTATAAGCAATAACATATTCCATTTTATAGAAAATAAACATCTCTAGGAAATACTATACACAATTATATTAGTACATCACATTTTACATTTAAACAGCATCAAATACCTATATACACCATTAAATAATGAGCTTCATAAAAGAGAAAGTTTGGTGTGGCATTTTTGCACTTTCTTTTATGCCCTAATACTTAAATATGTCTCCTTTTGAAAATGACCGATACTTTAACTGACGCCCCGCACGGGGCATTGTTATATAGCATGGCGGAGTGAAAAGAGGCTACATTTTTCGATACACAAACAGATGGGTGTGTGTGTACGTCTTTCCTCGCGGCTGTGGTGTGCGAAATAATCTCGAAATGTTGTTAACAGGTAATACTTCTTGAACTGTACATAGATATGAAGTGGATGGACTGACTCCCGGTGGGTCCTCTGAGCCCTCGTCTGCAGCTTGTCGAGTGATGATGGTGGTGTTTGCTGTACATACTGACTGTGCGCACAGTTGAAGTAAACTCTTAAACAGAGTTCATATTTTTTTCTCATTTTCATATATTTATATATATATATTTTAATTTCTGAATAGCACAAAGCTGGACATATACCAAGGGTGACGCAATGATGTTTAGCCATAATGCACATCAAAATACATCTCCGGAGATAAGAGCCTTATATTAAAATACTGCGTCCATTTTTTTTCTCAACTCTTCAGTATCAGAATATTTTGAGCCTGTGAAGCACATCATCATCATCATCATCATCTTGTACGGTTTCCTCATCCTCACCTGTTTCATTTTGTCTCTTGTTTTAAACACAAACACGCACATTGAGATACATCCAGGGGTTGGCTGCTGTTTTTTTTCTTTTCTTTTTTTTTTTTTTGACGCGTGACATCTTGAGTTAGAGAAGCAATTCTTCATACTCCCACAGACACATATGCACAAACACACTGATGGTGTGCTTGGAGAATGACAATTCTATGGTTATCACATACAAACACATGCTTGCACTCTCACACACACACACACACACACACACACATACACACGCACATATGCACCTGTTGGCCCACAGACAAGGTGGCCAGAGGGATGTCCCTGTCCAATCAGTGTCCGCCGAGTGTCTGAATATGATAGCAACCCATCCGAAGGCAGAACACACACATGCGTTCCTCGCTCTGCATTTCAAACGGGTCCCCATGTGCACTGGCCTTAGGCGCACAGTCTCTAAAGCGCAGCCTACCCTCCTGTTAAACAGTGTCACTGCCTTCTGCCTTGCAGTCAGGGGCTCAGTTGAGAAAGCACATTTCTAGGGCGGCTTCAAGGAGCAGCTGTTCTCTGCAGAGCTGTTTTTCCACTGTTTGTATTGCTCCTAGCTCCACTTCAGCACTGCCTTTTAACCCTCCCCCAGCCGCGCTGGCTGGCGTGCCTGTTCGTCATCAGTCGTCACCGTGTCTTTAGGAATAGGGAGTGGATTTTGCCTCGCTGGATCGGTGTTGTCTGGCGGAGAGGTGATGGTGTTGGCGATGAAAGTGATACACAGGAATATCTTACAGGTCCTGTGAAGGAAGTGCACAGATGTAAACACAAAGTCAAAAACACAATCGGGATACAAATGTGTGAGTTGTGCCAGAAGTTTTCCTTCCTTGCCCAGAACTCTCGAGCTCTTTTCTCATCATTTCCTGTGACTTGTGAGGCTTTTGTGTGCTCAAATTTAAGCACCTAAATTCTCAAAAGCTGCAGTAAATGTGCAGACAGGTAAACTGCAAGCGTAGGCGTCTTCTGTGCAGATGTTGGTATAATACAATGCTGAAAGGGATTCTGTGCAGATTTGCAGAGTGAAGGCATTAAAGCAAGCTGGCTCCAGTGTGCTGGAGTGGGGAGATGGATGCAGCTGACCAGTGAACCAGCTCGCCTATGAAAGACGCAGCAGGAACACCTCTAAATTGTGCTGGTGTGGTGGTTGAGCACTTTCTTTCCCCCTTCTACTCTTCTGCATCCCCTGGTATCTCTTCAACTGTCTCTCTCTCTTTCTCTCTCTCTGAACTGCCAGCTGCCCATCCTTATGCCCTGGATTCAGACCAGCAGCATTGCTCTCTCTGTTTTATCTTTCTACTTTCAATCCTTCTACTCCCCCCCCCCTTCTCCTCCCTCCTTAAAGCCTACCTCTCACTCCTTTTTTTGCTTTTTCCTCTCTGGTACAACTCATTTTCCTTCACACCTTCAGTCCCGCTTATTTTCTCCCCACCTCTCTATCACAGAGTGTCGCTCCCTTTGCTGCTCGTCTCTCTTGTTGCCCTCTTTTTCTCCTTCTATCTCCGTCTCTTTCAGCCTGCCACTCTCTGATGTAACTGCCCCCATTCGTCTTTTGTTCCCACTCAGTTGCAGCACAAAACGCTCTGTTTTTCTCTCTGCCTGTCTGTCCTGCGTTCACTATGTGTATATGTGTGCGAGCTTCCAGGCAACCTGTTAATGAACCTGCGTGGACTCTCACAGTGTGTGTCCGTTAGCACTGGACAATCCACAGCTGCAGGCAGTGTGTTTGTGTGCATTTTTTCCCCCTCAGCCCTATAAGCAAGTGAACGCAGGCGAAAGGGAGAATTTCTTAGGGGGACCCATGGGTGGGGTGGTTGTGTGCTTGTGTCTGTATGTGTGCGTACGTGTGTCTCTGCTCTTCCCTTTGATTAAGCCGCTCGGCGTAAATTGGCACGGCACAGACCCCCCACACACACATGCAGACCTTCAGATCCCTCAGCTGATGACAGCTCTGCCTCAGCCTGCTAACAACAATCTATTCCTCTCTGACTCGCTCTCCTTTTCTCTCCGTTTCTCACACGCTATTTCTGCTGCTTAGACGTGGGAGTTGAGGTGAAGAGAGGAGTGGAGAAGATGACAAAGAACGAGGGAGAATGGGATGAGGAAAGATGAAGGGAGGACGACTGAAAACGGAAAAGGGAGCTCGCAGGAGATGAGAGGTGAACAGAGTGAGAGACTGGGGGGGGGAGAGCTGGAACAGCAGGGTAGCAGCGAAGCAAAATAAGGGGAGCGGAGGGGGGGGAAAGGAAGGAAGGGAGAGAAATAATGAGAGAAAGGAGAGCAAGAGAGAGGGAAATGGTGGAGAGAGCATGTGGGGAAGATAGCAGGCAGTGATGGTGGGTGGGGTGTTTTGATCAGCAGCCAGCTTTTCATCCCTGTCAGTCTGCACAGAGGAGAACAGGAAAGGAAGAGGAAAAGAGGAAAGGAGGGAGGGAGAGATGCAGAGCGGGGAGGGAGGATGGGAGGCTACTGCCACTGCTGCCTCAATGCACCGCTGCTCCCTGCTGAATGTCAGCATCTCTAGCACCCCCTCCCCCTCCACACTCCCTCCCTCATTTGACCTTCCTCCTTTTGCCATGCAAACGCATCGCCACCAGATGGCGTCTGCCCTACAAGGAAGAACTGGACGTGGAGGAGACCATTCGAATGAACTCGGAGAACAGTGACCCTGCAAATGCAGCAGTTTGAAGTCACAGTAGCAGGTGACGGTAATAAATGAAGGGCGCTGGTGGCGGTTGATGTGGTGATTTTAACTCGCCGAGGTACACTGGGTACACGTTGAAGTCTTCATGTGGCAAAGACAAAATGGTACTTTATGCCAGTCTACAATGAACATCAGCTGTGTTTTTTCTTTTTTTTTTCTCTGCTTTACAGGAACTGACAGTTGTGTTTCCTGTTCAGCACCATATCATCTGTTCAGCCAAGGTGCTGCTGTTTGTTATAGAAATGTGTGAATTCAATTTTTTTTATCCCTGTGCTGAGGAGGTGGATAAAGAGAGGGGCAGGGGATGGAGGGGGGGTGTTGCTGGCGGCGTTGGTGTTAGGATCGGAATGGAAAGGGAGGCCAGGTGAGGAGAAAGAAAAACTGAACTTGTGTGCTTAGGCATATGTGTAAACACTGATGTCTGATGTTGCCTGTGAAATGCTGGGGAACTGTTAAACTAACTGTTAAAGCAGGACGAAGTAATAAAGCATGCTTTCACTAGTTTAGTGGGTTTTTTCTCCTTACCTCGTGTTTAGGACATTTGATGGAGAAGTCATCCTCGTGGAATGTGCAGCCTGTGCAGAAAGAGAAAAAGCAAAGAACAACAGAATGAGGTGTGAAATCTCAGATTCACATTTTACTTTGAATAAAAACCATACCAGGAGGATAATCCTGACAACAACAACAACAACAACAAAACAAACCCACAGCTCTCCTCAAAAAGCACAAATGAATGGAAAAAAACTGAGCTAAATAAAAGAGCGATGCAAGCGAGGGAGAGCAACAGAGGAAAGAGGGAGACTGAGTGGATACGTTGCAATGCAGACAGGCAGGCAGGCAGGCAGTCAGATATGGCTGGTGCACTCAGCGGGATTAAAAAAGGGCCTCGCTCTGCTCCCTGTGCTGGCTTGGCAGACGTGGCAGACCGTTTAATCCTCGCACTGTACTTCCTTGGCATGAGATAATATAAGGGGGAAACCATGTTACACATATGCTGGCACACGGACACTCTCTTGTATTAACAACAACCACACACGAGCGCTGATGGAAATGCACGTTGGCCAAGTTGTTATAAGGTGTGCATGGCAGTGTTCTGGCAAGCATTTGGAGAGGAAGGTACGAACATGCAGACACACACATGCACGCTCAGCCTCCAGACAGCAGCAGCAGCGTGGATGGATGGAGCCACAGGGGCTGTGGTCAATAATACACACACACACACATGCAAGCTCAGCCTCCTCCCTCTATCTCTTCGCTTTCTCCTTTTTGCACACTCCAAGGTTGCACGTTCCTCTCATCATTCCCTGTATTCAAAGCTCCCTTCTTCATTCCCTCTCTCTTTTCCTCTTCTGCTCTGCCCTAACACTCTCAGACATCTCTTCTCGCACTCAATAATGCTACTCCTTGATGCATTTTCCCCCCCTCTCACTCTCATTTAACCACAACCACTTCCCCTGCACTCTCTTTTCATTTTTTCCCACCTATTTTTCTACAATTGTTCCCTCCCAATTGGCCTCTCATCATTCACATTCCCAATTTCCCTCCTCATTTCTCCCTTCTCTTCTTAGCTTTTTCTTGTCTTTTTATCCCCCTGTTGCTCCCTCCCTCTCTCGCTGTGGTCTCTTACCTATCTCTTTGGCGCAGACATAGTGGTATTTATGAGAGCAGCCTCTCCAACAGCAGCTGAGGGACGCCCCCACAATCTGGCACTTGTAGCAGCTCTGGGGTTAGTAAGACAGATGGACATATGGATCAAGACCAGTAAAGAAACACCCAGTTTGACCAACAGAGGCACATTCAGAAAGGGAGAGAAAAGAGGGGAAAATGTTAAAAGTTTTCAGCAATTCTGAAAGATATTTCTTAGCATCCAAACACATGTCAGATTGGTCTAAGATTCACTGATGATAACTGCTGTCGTACCGTTTGGGCTGAGGTGTTGGCTGCCTCCTTCAGTCCGTATAGCCTTCCAGCTACCATAATTATCCCCTTGGTCCAGATGGCACAGTTTTCATGGGCCCAGTGCTCCTTAGCCTCTGCCTCCATTTGTAGCCTTTGGAACAAGCTTTCGTTGCCCACTTGGCCCGTGGGGGCTCCTGTGTTGACGGCCTGTAGCTGCTTCATCCTCTTGAACCTCTCTCGGAGAGTTAACCTTCGTAGGCCACCTTCCCGACCCGGTCTTTCCATTCTTTCTGCCCGTCGGAAACGCCAGTGGTGCCTGCTGCTGCTACTGCTAACACTTCCCTCTTGAGCGGTTGCTTCTGTATTTCCTTCCGTTTCTGGGGTGCCCTCAGTATCACTCTTTGAGGAGTTGCCCGGTTCTTCGCTGCTGCCGCTGTTGTCGTCGTTGGTCTTGTCCAACTCTTCCCTGAAGGCTTCTGTGTGTGTAATCGTCAAGATTTTCCGTGGAACCCCGTCCTCTGTGTAGTAAGGTCCACATAAATCACCCAAGTCTTTGTAGTTTGCCGGTTTCCCACACAGGCAACATGTCAGACACCTCCCAACAAGATCTTTATTTATTGTGGGTCCCTGCAGCATGGCAGCAGTGTGTGGCACTACCTTTGCAACTGTGAAAGGATTCCTCATTCTGAGGATGCCCTTTTTTCTGCGTCTCTGAAATACGACCGCATCCTCTGCCTTGTTGACTATGGCACACCAGGAAGAAAAGTCTCTTGAGTTGTTAATCCGTACATAAGGATAGAAAGACAGTTTAGACCTTTGATGGACCCATCTACGCCTGATCCTCTTCACAGAAATGGTCTCAGTCCGTTTTTCTGATACTGTCACTACAGGACCAATAACACACATCTCCTCGTTTTCTGTGTTTCCTTTTTCCCTTCTTTCCCTTTCATGTCTTTCTTTCTCCTCTTTTTCCTCCTGTTCACATCCTGCTGCCCTCACTACTGCCTCAATTACCTCGATGGCATCTTTCATCCCGGGTTTTGGCCCGGGCTTTTTGTGGATCTTAATTGGCTTGCCAGGAATCGGCTCTGTTGAGGCTTTGCTTCTTTTCCTTTTAGCTGGGCTTGCTGATGGTTTTCTACCTCTTCGAGGTTTATGGATGAGGTCTGTACTGGTAACCTGGGGAGTTTCTATGATGTCATCTGTGCTGATTGGCAGAGGTACTGTGGGCTCTGTGGGGTTCACCTTGTCTTCCACACTCTCCTGTTGCTCGTCTGTTTCAGTGTTAGCCTCCTCAACTAAATCTGTTTCCTCTGAAGAGGACTGGCCTTTTCTTTTCTTCCTCCTTTGTTTCAGGTGCATCTCATGGTTGTTTTTGATGGCCCTTTGCTTTGCTAGTCTTGGTGTTGTAACTATTAGACTCCCTGCTTCCAATGCTACCACTGAGGCATCTGTACTCTCCACCATGGCCCATCGCTTCCTTTTAGTCCTCACAGACTTGGCGGCAGCTGTAGATACACCTTCTGAGGCCTCTGGTATCCACTCACCTGGAGCGCTGCCTTCTACTGCGGCCTCTGAACTCCAGACATTATCAGCTAGAACATCCTGCTCTGTCCCTGGCTTAATATCTTCCTGTGTTGCTTCATTTTTATTTACAACCTCTTCTTCCAGCCCTTGTCTCACCCCCTCTAGTGTTGGTGCCTCTGGACTCATGTCTTGCTTTTCTCTGTCTTGTGTCACCTCCACTTTCCTCTCTCCCACCTCAAGTTGCTTCTCTCCATCTTGTTGAGACTCTATCACCTCAGTGCTGTTCGTCACAATAGACGTCTCACCTTCCTTTAAGATACGCTCAGGCAAAGCCTTGGTTGTCATGTCATCAGTCAGACTGCTGTCTAGCTGGGGAATTGGGAGATGTTTCTTTGAGCTAGGAGATGTAATCTTCTGCACCATGGCCTCATATTTCTGTCCTCTGCCTTTGCGTGGTGGGAGAACTTTTGTTTTAGTGGGACACTGAGGAGGCACCACGGGCAGGTCACTAGTGATGTCAGGTCCACTGGTGTTGGCCAGAATGTCTTTGGTTATGGGAGTGACCACAGGTTCTTTCTTAGGCGGCCCTCGCTTTCTTCGTGGGCCGCGTGTGACCTTCTCTTTAGGTGTTGGGACAGCCCGTTCCAGCTGGGCGGGCTGAGGCGGTAACGTTTTTGGTTTGGGTTTTGGACCCCTCTTTCTTTTTAATGGTGTAGAAATTTCTGAAGTAGGTTTCCGTTTTAGTGGAAGGGGGATCTTTTCCTCAGATTGCTCAGGTGGCATGTGTGGTGTGGGTGGGTCTCCTGTAACTTCATTATCTGTGACTGCAGTCTGAATGGGGGAGAGCATTTGCTCCACAGTTATGAGCTCTTCTTCTTTAAGAGAAACATCGCTGGCTTTAAATTCTGTGACTGTCTCTGTGAGAATATCTTCACCCATTATTTTTTCTTTTTCTTTTGACAGTTTTTCCTGGGAGGGCTTCCTGGATCTCAAAACCATATTTTTGCTCTCGTTCTCTGGCGTCTTTAGCTCATGGTGTGCTTGTTGCTCCTCTTGTGTTGCTCCCTGGTTTACTTGTGATATTGTAGATTTCAGGCTCTTCCTACTCCTGCTTTGCGGCCCCACGAAAGGCTGAGTGGTTTCTTCCTGCTGCAACAATTTAAGTTTAGTAAGTGAACCTTTGGGCCGGCCCACTGGGGCCTTGATGGGTGCAGTTTCAGTGTGGGACAAAATGCCTGGAGACTTGGGTCCAGGCTTAGGTCCTGGTTTTGCACCTGGCTTGAGAGCTGGTTTTGGACCAGGTTTTGGTCCTGGTTTTAATCCAGGTTTTGACCCAGGTTTTGGTCCAGGCTTTGAACCTGGTTTGGGTCCTGGTTTTCGTTTTATAGGAGTCTCAATTTTCGGTGGCAGTTCTGGTTCATTTGGCAGAGGTTTTGGTCCCTGTTTTGGTCCTGGTTTTAGCCCTGGTTTTGGGCCAGGTTTTTGGGCTAGTTTAGGCCCTTGTTTTGCACCTGGCTTTGACCCTGGCTTTACACCAGGTTTTGGCCCTGGTTTTGGCCCAGGCTTTGAACCTGGCTTTGGGCCTGGTTTTCTTTTTACATGAGGTTCGGCTTTAGGTGGCAAATCTTGTGCGTTGAATGAGCGTGTGCACATTCGTGAACGAAAACCATCACTTAGCATTTTGGGAGTCTGACTCACAATAGATTCCTGATGGGCTAGATCCATTTGATCTGAGAATAGCTCGGTTTTGCTTGGAGGCATGCTTGTTTTCTGTGTGTGTGAGTGGCCTCCTTCCTCTTCTTTTTCCCCCTCCCTCTCCAAGCTTAGCTGTTGCCTGATTCCCACACCTGAATGCATGATTCTTCTTCTGCCCCTGGCATGCTTACGTCCAAATGCCCTCGGCTGAGCAGATGGAGCCACAGGTTCTGGTTTGGCCAAAGGGGTTACAGCGCTGGAACAGCTGATGCCTGGTTCCATGTCCTCGTCACCTTTTTTCGGGGAAGGTGGAGTGTCTGCCCAGGAGGGGGCTGAGGGAAGTATTGACTTCCCTGGTAGTTGAGGAGAGTCTGGCTCCAGCACTTTAGCATCACTGTGATCAATATGATCCCTGGCCTGAGATGGAGGTGTTGCCTTGTCATTGAGAGCGGAGAAGACTGGCATAGCAGACTGAGGCTGAGGGGCAGTGTCACCAATTGCTGACTCCATTTCAGAGGCATCTGCTGCGGCCGTTACTGCTGCTGAGTTTGGATGGGCAGGTCCCCCTGCAAACTCATTGTCAGAATGGAGCTCAGCAGTCTGGCTCTCTGTCTTGCTGCCAATATCCCCAGACATCTTTTCTAATTCATCTCTTTTATTCATGTGCTCCTCATTCAATGACTCGGTCAATTCCCCACCCTTCCCCAGTTCCTCCCTCACCTCTACAGACAGAGGTGGTGAAAGGGAACATTTTTCTTGTTTCTCTGTTTCTTTTTGTTCCTCTGCATTGGTTTTCTCCTTTTCTCTCTCTTCCTCTTCACCCTCTCCTTCATTATCCAGGTCTCTTGTGTCTCTCTTGTCTGAGACACAGTCTTCCAAGGCCTCAACTTGAGGAGTTGGAGACGTGTTTTCTGAGCTGTCCTCCTTCCCTGTGGAGTATTGATCCTGCTCAAGGTCACCCCTGGAAATGAATGGCAATGTTTTCACTGAGCTCTCAGATGCAGTTGGAGACTCGGATTTGTATGTCTCTGATTTCATCTCCTGGCCAAAATGATCTTTGTGGCTGGAATCAGACAGAGCTGCCGGTGACTGTTCAACCGAGTCTCCTGCATTAGGTTCATATTTAGTCTGGTACACTGTCTCCTCATAGCAGTAGGCTTTTCCTGTCCCCTCTTTGTTTATTTTGCTGTAAACATCTGGACATTTCTCTTCATCTGACCATTTTTCTAGCTTCTTTCCACATTTTGTCATGTCCACATCTCTCTCACTCTTGTGGTCAGGCGTCTTCTCTGTTGTCAATTCTTCTTTATCAGAAGATTTCTCTGTCCAGGCCGATTCTTCGAAATTCTCTTTGACAGGCTCATTGATGTGCTGCATATCAGAGGGAGAATCTTGTTCTTGCTTCATGGGACTGGGGATTGTAATGCTTGTTGGAGATCTCTCGTCACTAATGCTCTTCACTGGAGTGCTCATGCCATCTCCTCCCTGCCCTGATTGACATCTAGCAGGGTCAGGGGTGAGGTTGTGCAGACCTGAGTCACCAGACCTGGTAGACATGTCATCGGGAGATGCCATGGAGCATGAAGAGGCTGTGTCGACGCTGAGCTGTGCGTTGTTATGGGCCTGGGCTGGACTTCTGCCCTGGCCAAAGTAGTAGTAGCCCCTCTCCAGCGGTTCATCGCTACTGCTGGAGTAGCCACCCTCATGGATTTCCAAGGGCAGTGGTTGATGCTGTGGGGTACAGTAAGCATCCTGTATAGGTCCCCCACCCACACTGCCACCACTGTCTGGATATGGAGGACTTTTGTATTCCTCACCCTTTTTGGAGGATACTGCACTTCCAGCACTGCTGTTGCTCCCGCCACTGCTGCGCTTATTGCCTTTTTTGTTTGCAACCAGGGCCTCTGAAAGAAGGAGCTGCTGTACATTATTAGATATGCTCTCCACCTGAGAGGTGAGAGCATTCAGACTCCACAAGCTGGGGTTTGACAATAGCTTCTCTGAGAAGCGTTCTTTCATCGTGGGGACCTGCGGTGTTGTGGAATAGCTGTGCGGTATGCTGGGTGAGGGGTGTGAGCGTGGGGGCATTAACATAGTGTTGGCACTGGCTTGTTCCTGCATGCCAGCTGAAGATGATGAAGAGGAGGAGGCTGCTCCAGGGGTCATAGGTGGCTGGCTATACTGGAATGACTCTGGATTGGTCATTAACGGTGAAGGGGTGGAACTGTATGAAGGGGAACGCCCCACAGATCGGGCTGGGGAGTGGCTCGAGGAGGGGCTACAAGTCTGATAATACTGTTCTGGGGACCTGACAGGCAACTCTGAGAGACAGTAGTTTTGTTGGGCTTGGCTATAGTGTTGGTATTTTGGATGGGGTTCCTGGGGGTTGGTCATGGGCTGCTGCTCGTAACCTCTGGAGGGAGGCTGCTGATATCCGTAACTGTTTTGGCTCGACCTGTAGGCCCCCTGCTTCAGATTGCCATGGCTGCTCATTTGTCTGCCATACTGAGAACCTGGAGGCAAGTTGTACCCTTTGTAACAGTGGGGCATAGGGCTGCACTTTTCCATGTATGTAGATGGCGAGGGTGAGTGCTGCGGGTAGTGTAGGTGACTCTGGGGATACATGAGAGGTGAAGGGGAAGGGTTGGGAGGATGGGGCTGGTGGTGGGGGCTGGTATAGACAGGGGTAGAGGGCTGGTGGCACTGGGTCTGGGAGTGGCCCAGCATATTCTGCTCCATGTACTGGGAGGAACTAGGTGCAGGAGTACCACTAGACTCCAAACGTCCTACCATTTCCTGCTCATACTGTGCTAACTGGGCTGGGTCCTCCCACTTCTGCTGGAGGTGGCCCTCGCTCATATATTGGGCTGAATAAGTTCCTGGGCCCATGTGATTACTGTAGCCCCCGGGACCCTGCAGGTGCTGACTGGGATTCGGTGGGGGCACTTTGCTTCCTCTGAATGATTTCTTTGCTTGTGAGGGTGCTGAGCCCCCATTTCCACTCCCATTTCCTCCGCCATTTCCTGGGTAACCAGCGTAGGCTTGCTGGCTGTAACAGTCCTTAGGTCCGCCTCCAATTCCTGGTCCTCCAGTTGTCGGCATGCTTGTCGGGTTTGCCAAGGAATGTGCCTCGTAGCCTGACCTGGTGTGCCCCGGGCCTGGGCCTGGATGTGGACCGGGTCCTGGGTGCGGGTGTTGTGGATGGGGATGATGCGGGTGTTGCCGGTAGGTCTCCAGGCGGGATAATTCATGGGGCTCCTGCTGGTAGCAGGGTTGGTTGCTGTGGTAACCACCGCTGCGCTCACGGAAGGACTGCATAACGTTCTCCGTCTGTAGCCAGAGCAGGGAGGGGGAGGTGAGGTGAGACGGGAAAGGGGAAAGGGGGGGTTGGGGGTTCTGGAGGCAGGGAGAGAGGGGAAAGTGAGAAAAAGAAGAAATGATGAGGGTTAGTGCTGCTGAGCCTGGAGTTCAACTATTCTGCATCTTCTCCTTTGATATTCAGTGTCTAAATCTATTTTTACTTTCACCTGGAGTCAAAGGAAAGTTCTCCCTTTCTATGAGAAACTAATGATGACAGTTTTTGTACTCCGGCTCACAAACATTCAGACACACAGACACAGGTACATGCACCGTTCACTCCTTAAATATATTCACTTCATCACCATAACATGATTACCAGTGTTGGGCAAGTGACTTTGAAAAAGTAATTAGAGTTACTAGTTACTTCTTCAAAAAAGTAACTGAGTTAGTAACTGAGTTACCAGATTCTAAAAGTAATTAATTACTTTAAAAGTAAATGTTGCATTACTTGCCTCTGGGGTCCAGGGTATAATTGGCCATTTTAACCATTTTTGATTTTACCTTGACATTTCACCTTTAAAAACTATTTACTTTGCCTTGTTTGGTATCATTCTTTTCAGCACAACGTCACGTGTCTGAATTTACAGTTATGTTTTCATTTTGATATACTGTATTAACACAATTGATCTAAAATCAGACAAAAACATCAAATCCGAGTAGAAAAAGTGATATTTTCACTGAAACAACCACAAACATGTTCATTGAATCATATTTCATAACCTTAAATGCAAATATATATTGTGAATTTTAAAATCATATGCAAAAGTTATTTGCAGCCATTTACCTTTTACTCTTTTTTATACCCATTTCAAACATAACAATCAGCTGTTCTGTATTCAATAAGATGCCACACAAATTATTTGTGCCACTCCAAAAAAATTATTTCTGTCCACTATAAAGGAGAACATCACAGCCTGATACCTGCAGGTCTGACAGCAGCAGGTGCTTCACTCCTGTTTTCTACCTGGAGACAGCAGTCACCTCATTGTTCTGACACGCAACACAAAACTATCCACAACACTACACACTAACTACACAAGACAACACATGAACTACACACTCCAAACACGCTAAATGTCACAAATCTCTCACATATCAAAACTCGCTCTCACTCTGTTTCTGCTCTTTCTTGCTCTCTCTCTCTCTCGCCGTCACTCCTAAAACTCCCCCCTCTTCCCTAAACAACCAAATATCATGTCGCCGTATCATTTTTTGATTGGTCGGCAGGGTGCATTTTTCCACCAACACGAACGGGCGTTTTTTTGTTTTGTTTTGTTTTATTTTTGGGTCATAAGCAGAGAGTGCTTGCTAGCGCTGTCCTTAGACAGCAAACGTGATGACAATATTGAGGAAAAAACGCGCCTATATTGTTTATCATGACTCTGGTTTTACGTGGCCTATCAACACAATTTAAAAACTGATATATATCACCTTGTTGCTTTGTCATCTTGAAGTGGTCATGTTATTGGCTTACCACGACTACTATATTCTTCCTCAGTCAAACAGCAGCACTCATGCGATTGTTTTCCCCCTAGCCAAAAGTGGGGGCAAAAGTGATTTGTCTACCAGAAAGTGATTGGTCCGCGGAAGCGCGCGCAGCTGCTTAAAGCTGTAGCGTCCAGATTACTTACAGCTACTTCCGTGCAACTGATATAAGGTGCGGTAAGCACCTGTTTGTTGAAAAATAGTAACGGACCGCATTTTCTTGTTAGTAACGGTAACGGCGTTGTAACGATAGGAATAGTAATTAGTTAGATTACTCATTACTGGAAAAAGAAACGCCGTTAGAAACGCCGTTACTTGTAATGCCGTTATTCCCATCACTGATGATTACACAACAATAACTGTGTTGTAGATTTCTTAGAATACTACCAGCTGCTAACTGTTGTTCATACGTGAAGAAATGTGCATGTATCTGTGTGTCTCCTGGATCTTTTTTCAGTCTTTTCACGATGAAAGGTGTCGCACTGAACTTTTGAAATCAGCTATTTATTTATCATATAAATAAATAATGTTTGTACGGGTGTGGGTGAAGATGCAGGCGTGCATAAGCGAAGCCAGGCACATGTTCACAGACTGCAGGTAGGCGGGATAATAACAATGATGTGTGTTTAACGTTTTTAGGAGATTATTTGTAACCGTTTCAGGTCTCAAAACACGATCCACAAACTTCTTCTTCTCCTTATTTTCCTCAAGCTCTTCCAGAAACTACAGTTTCTTACATAAACAAGCATTGTGAAGCAATATTTTCTGGCTTGTTTTTGATGCAGCATTTCATGAAAGGTACATCCAAGCCCTCTTTTTCTCCCCGCCTCTCCTCTCCCTGCTTTCTCCCGCACAGATGCAAACTCCAATTTTCTCCAAGGGGAAGCAGGAAGTGCTACACTCTGTGTTGGTGTGCATGCTCTCAGTACACCAGAAGGGGTATGGTATATCTGAGCGAATGAGGGGATGTTTGCCTGTAATGTGTGTATGTGTGCATGTGATGGAGAGGTGCAGGAGGGTGATTGTTTTGTGGTTTTGTTTTTTTTTCGAGGAGGGGAGGTGCTTTCCTGCATTCATATAAAAGAGGAAGGAGGGGTGGAAAGTGTTCTTGATCTAAAAAAGGAAAAGCGTCACCTGGAGACAGAGCACTGAGCCTCTGTGAACGTGTGTGTATGTGTTTGAGTGTATATGTGTGTTTGTTGGGGAGCTTCAGCACAATATCCCTGCATTCAACCCACCCCGGGGACAGTGGTGCATCCCACCAGATGCACAGTAGCATTATTCATCACAGAAACACGGAGTGTGTGCGCGTGTGATAGGAGAAAGCTGTGTGCGAATGTTGCGTACATTCTTGCTTGTTTGTGAGTGATTTTATTGGCATAGGTTTGTGCTGTACAGTGTAGATGTACAGATGTTGGTACTGCTTAATTATACACAAACACAAATGCACACAGATGCAGTTTCCCGTTGAGATTCTTTGTCCTACCTTCTTCTCTGCCTGCAGCCTACTGTGGCTTCACCTGAGGTGGTGTGTATGTGTGTTTGTGTGTGAGTAGGACACTTGTTTACACAATGACCTATATAACATGCTTGTAGAGGACAAGGACCAAGCCTACCAAGCACAGTGAATAAGATGGCCTCAAACACACTGCATTTGATGTCTGTCTGTCTCTGTTCGTCTCCTCAACAGTCCACTCTCAATAAGGATTAATTGGACTTTTAACCAAATGTGTGCATGTGTGTGTTTCTCTCTCACACTAAGAAGCAAATAAACCAAAGGAATGCCTTCCCCAATCAATTTACTTCACCTCCATCAGTCTTTTCTCTTGTACCCAAATGCACTCGTGCATATGCCAGTGTCTACATTCCAGGCACGTCTCTCCTCCACCTCTGTGCTGCGCCTCCTCCTTTCATAGCCATCTTCCACAGAGAACCCTGGCACTGTGGAGTTGGCCGACTGCTGTATTTATGGTTGCGCTATGCCACAGCCTCGGTAGGGGTCAGAGAGGAGAGCGAATGAAGGACGCATGCTGAGATCACCAAATCTTCCTGGTTTAGCTGTCTATCAGTCCACCTGCGTCTGTTTAGTGAGGTAGTGCTAACATTGATTTTGCTGGTGCTTGAGCGCAGAGAAAGGAGGATGAAGGTGAAGCAAACACACGTACTGCCCGCTGTCCCTCACACACACACACACACACACACACACACACGGAGAGGCATGCAAATTCTTTTGCTCTCTCTTCCTTCTTATTAAATAGACTGTCTTCTTGCGTTTCTCAACACAATGTTATCTGTGCTGGGAAGGTGCTCATCTCCTCCATTATTCCATCATCTCTCCCTTCTTTCTTCTCCTTTTCTCTCTTTCTCTCTCTTTGTTTTTCTCTCGCGCGCATTGAATAGAGAGGAGAATGGCAGCAAGAGGGGAAAGACAACGAGACCGAGCAAAATCGGGGGGTGGGGTGGGGTTGGGGGGGAATTGAGTGTGGGGGATGCAAAAGCAGGAAAAGAGTGATAGAATGATAAGTTTGAGGATGAGGATGCAGAGGACAGAGGAGGAGCGATGATTGACTGAGTGGGCTTTACAACCTGGGCTCCTGGGAAATATGAGCTCCAGCAAACATCACACACACACACACACACACACACACACACACAGATGCACATACACACCGGGGTCCAATGCATGCAAAATTGTAGATGTGTGGAAACTTACTATGCAGGTCCATAATTAGCCAAATGCTTCAGCTTCACACACAAACATGAGCTGCTACAAGTGATTGATTACCACGGAGCACTTCTCCACTTCTTATCGAGAAAGCTTCCCTCAAGGCCTTCTCTTTTTTTTGGTGTGTTACTGTAGATTTGTAAACTATGAAGTCACCTTGTGTATGACTTTCCATATGCATTAAAAGGACGTACACAGCAGGAGTGTCCCATCTCGAGTATTAGAATGCGTCGGTCTCCAAATAAAACACATTCAGGATGGAAAGACAGAAGGGAAAGAGCGAGAGGGAGGGAGAGATGGCTGAATCGGATTTTTCCGCTGGATGGTTCATAATGTGCAGAGCTGTGACTGGTTACAGCCTTCATTCGTTTTTTATCCTCTCTCTCCCTCGCTTTCATCGCATCATCTTCAGAGGCAGCTTGAGATGGGATTTATCTCCTTTCTCTATTGCACGCACGCACGCACACACATACACACACAAACACACACACACACAAAGGGAGATACAGACAGCTCTCTCTCTCTCGTTCCATCAACTGTGACTCTGAAGCACTTCTGCTTCAAATCTTTTCCTTGCACTCTGTCTGTCTGACACAAACAAACACACACAGGCACACACACACACACACATGCATACAAAAAAAATGGCGGCATAAAGAGTGGAGGGATGGGACGTCTCCCTGTGTGTTTACCTCCCCAGTCATCTCAGTTAATTATGCATGCAGAGGCAGTTTGCTCGGGAGGTGGAGCAGCCTGGGAGGAAACGCACACACACACACACACACACACACACTCACACGCAGACAAACATATACACGCATCTCATCACAGATATTCACAAAAAGTCACACTTCACCACCACCACCGGAATCATCACAACGCAACCTAGCACCATGCACGCCAAAGCTCGGCTCACATGCTCCTCGACAACCTGACAACGCATTTGAAAATAACCCAAACATGCCATGCTCCCTGAACCCCCTTCCTCCCTTCGCTGCACTATACACACACACACACACACACACGTCTAACACATCTGCCTTTAACACCCTGCTTAACACAGCACGCTCCAAAATAACACAGCAACCCACTCGGCTGCTGCTCCCAATCAGTACGCCGCAATCCCCTCCCTAATTACACACACTTCAGTACGACGCAGAGCGTTCGGATGCCTCAAACTATCACTTGGCCTCTTCAGATTTCCTGTGCGTGCCCTCCCCCTCTCTCTGTGGATGCTCTGCCCTTTAACTCGATCACCTCAGGTTCAACACACTGGACAGGTGGTCAGCCTGAGTGACAGCTTCTCTCCTCCTCTCCTGGGTTCCTTCCCAAAGGAGACGCTTGGAAGATGGAAGAAGCCAATATCTGCTCTGACATTTGTCTGTGGCCCACTGTCATGACACACAGCTGGAGGTCACAGGGGTTCACCCGCAGCCAGTCACATAGATTATTGGAGGAGACATAGAAGGGGGCGGAGACCTGCAACTGACACTTATAGACAGACGGGCAGACTGATGGATAGATAGTGTTTGAGGCCTGTTTAAGACTAATTTGAAGGGCCGATTTAGAGGAAGCAAGGAGAAAGCTCCTAATTAACAGTGTAGAGTTTATGTTCACGTCAAACCCAAATTTAAGTTTCAGCCAGGAGGGGGAGCCAGAGATAACACAGCCAATAGAGGCAGATTGGAGTTTTTTACAGATGTGGTTCTTTCATGTGTTATGGCATTTTTTTTTTTTTGGTCTTTATTGAAACTAAGTGTTCTTGTGAAAATGTATCAGACTGATCAGGAACTGCTCTTCCCATCTTGGACTGCTCTGCCTAACTTGTCTGTCACCAAATTCCCTGTTTAACCAATTTCATATCCAGCAAAGTTTTAAGGCTGAAATGCTTCCATATCATCTAAATGTGAGTCTTGTTTAGGTTGATCTTGGAGATGACTTTGATTCCACGTAGGAATCCAGCTAATCTGAGGTCTACATTTGATGCAATTGGAGTTCATGCGTGTGCGAGATGTCGTCTTGTCTCTGGGGTTTGGGGATGACTCATCGGCATTCGCAGACATGACTCTAGACACAAATGTCTGCATGCGCACGTGAACTCGTGAACAGCAAGCACACGCACTCTTCACAGAAGTTACTTAAATGCCTGGAACTGGAAGAATCGAAGCAGAAACTCTTGACTGCAGAAACGCAGACACACACACGCACACCGCTTCAGGTTCAGCGGGAAAGAATAAATAAAGGTCAGAGAGACAAAGCGAGGCAGATGTGTCTGTCTGCAAGCGAGAGAGAAATGCATCAGCCACCACAGCAATCTACTGGGAGGTTTAGGCTCAGAATCCCTATCTGGCTCTTAAGGCAGAGTGCAGAGGTTATCCCACTAGCCTATAAAATATCATTCGTTCTCTCTTCCTCTGTGTCTCTGTCTGTGGCATGAAAACAAAGACGTTCTACTCAGCAGTTGGACGGTGCCCAAATGTGCATCTGTGTCAATCTATTTCCCTTATTTGGCCGAAAAGATGGTGATTGCCAATGACCTTTTCGACAGGAACAACTAAACAGTGGGACGTGTTAGGCCATAAACAACAACAATAGGGATTGCAGTCACCATAGTAACCACAGAGCCAATCAGAGAAGTGAAAACCTTGAGTGGCATGAGGCAATCACACAGGCAATCCTTGTGAGTGCGTACACAGCAGTGAAAATCAGGACACTCAGACACAGATTAGTCACATGTTAGTTTTGTGCATATTTTTTTCAATAAAAACAATACAATATTATGTGATATATCAGATATTAAAGACTATGACGCCGACATTTCTCCATATTCACGCGCCATAGGCACATGTGCATTGATATCTTTACAGGGTCTTCATTTATTTTCTATTTGCAGCCATAACCTGACGGCCTTTCGCTTTTAATCGCATCCTGGAAAAGTAGAGGGCTCCCAGTTTGTATGTGATACTTTGACAAGTTGTGCAGAGATTTCCTTGTTCTGCACTGAATCTTTGATAACTACATATTGATTGTTTTATCCCTCACAGAGAGGAAAAACAAAGAATCCCGTGTGCTCAATTCGACACAATTCAGACTCAAACCAGCAGCATTTAGTCAGCTCTATGAGCTCTTTCGCAAATCAACTCCGATTTGACTTTGCTACTTCTTTTTATATCACTTTGTTCATTATTAATAAACTGCTTCACTTCCCTGCTGAACAATAGGCTGAAAATGAGCATGCAGGCTGTGAAAGGATAAGTCCTGGACACCTATTTCTTTTAATATCTTCTTCTTTTTTTTATAGCCTTGACCCAAAAATCATCGAACCCTCCCTTTTCCTGCTCCTCTGCACAACTCTCCTTTATCTCTTTTTCCTATCATCTATCTTTTCTTTCGCTCTGTCTTTCAGCACGGTCACCTCCGTTGGGCAGCTGCCGTGCGTTGCCCTTTGAAGGACTAAACCTGGCTTTGTTGACATGGTAACGGAGTGATGAGACGAGTCCGAGTGGAGAAGGAGAGAGGGATGAGCGAAAGAGGGCGACATTCACACACATGCAATCAAGCACGCATTTGTAGGCTGTGCGTTTTTGGTGCAAAGGTTGTCTTGGATACGAGGCCCTGTGACAAGAATCAGGAAAAATAAACCTGATTGCTCGTTACCCGTGTCCTGGTGTTTTTGTGCTCTTGTGTGAGCGAGTCATTGTCAGTGTGTAGGTGGGCGACAACAAACGAAAGTCAATGTTGGCTTGTGGAACTCTTTACTAATATGTGCAAGCGCTTAGCATGAATACATTCATGTGTAAAAGAGGGATAGAGCTTAATGATCAGGCTTGATTGACTGCAATATTCCTGCAGTGTGTGTGTGTGTGTATGTGCACATATGCGTCTGTGTCTGGTGGACTCTAAATGACCTTGCTGGGTGCAGATTGAGTGAGAGATAGAGCCACAGAATAAAAGGAATAAAGAGAAAGAAGCACTATGTGGATTCATGCTCCCACAGTGCAGGTAACCTCACCCATGCCCACACACTTCTCTGCTTTTCTGTCTACAGGTTTCTCTTTCTCCATCTCCCTTTCCCTCTCACGCACTCACAACACACACAAGGGAGTTAGGGTCCTGTAAAGTGGGCCGCAGAGCTACTTGGTATTCCATCAGAATCCTCCAGCAAGGGAGGATTGTGGAGCAGGGGAAAGAAACGATGCAGGAGAAAGATGATACACGGGAGAAGAGGACAAAAGCAAAGCAATCAAGAACGAGCGCGTCGGGTAAGTTCTCATATACGAGAGCTGAAATCCACTTCGGCTCGCCCAAAAAGCAGGCGCAGGGAGGTAACGTACCTTCGCTTCAAGCGAATGTGCTGCTTTCTGAGGTTGAAAAACAGATGTGAAACGGCTCATATTTTGCAGTGACCCATTTTGGTTTGGCCCATCAAAGCACATCTTTCTGCCACAGACGCACATACACTTACACACACACGTACGCACACACACACACACACACACACATCCGTCCTTTCCAGGTAATGGGGTGGAGTGCTCCACTGAAGCAGAGGGAACTGAGTTGGAGCAGGTCTGGTGTGACATCCCGGTTGGGGCTCGTGATGCGTTCCACTCCCATGTCTTTGGTCCCTCCGCTCATTTACACATGCGCTCACTCACACATGTGTAAATGTACGCAAATTCACTTGGTCTCACACATGCAGACACACACACACTGATTTGCACCTGCTCCCTCTTTGTGCCACTTCGGTTCATCTAATTGATGATGCTGTGTCACTCCTGCTGTCTCTCTCTAGCACACACACACATGCAAACACACACACACGCTTCCTCTCTGTTCTCCTTGTCTCTGTAACCTCCAAGTTGTACCCTGTCCTCCATTGTCCTCTATCTGTCCCTGCTCTCGCCCTTTAGCTACAGTGCAGCTGCTGCTGGTGCTTTTCATGTCTGTGTGCATTTGCCTGCCTGTGTTGTGTGTGTGTGTGTGAGTGACCTTGTCTGAGTTTAGACTTGGGCAGACTGCTCTTTGGGTTACTGAGTGCTGAGGAGTGAGTGTCTTTTTGTGCGCAGTCGCCTCGATTTAATGCAAAGTATTAAGCAGTAACTCATTTTTATTTTTGAGTGATGTGGGGATGATATTTGAGAGCTTTCAGTGGTGAGCCAATTCTTTGACTTGTTCCTGCATTCGTAATTTCAGAAGAAATGCCATACAAGCAGGCTTAAAATCAGGATTTAATCCTCATAATGACTTGGGGGATGTGAACCACCAATATTATGTTGTGCAAGCCAGTCTACCTTCCTGTTTAGCTTCAGGTTATGCATCTGTTTGTATCTCATTTTGGCAAATTGTGCTTAAAATGAGCCTAATTAGGTACGTGCAATTTTCTTTTGTAATATCGGTCTCTGTGCTTGTACTGACAAATACTACCAGATTAGTTTGTTGCTGAAGAAAGGTTGAAAAAGAAGAGGTTCTCATTTTGTGCCAATTAAAAAATGTCAGTGAATTTATGTGACACTGAGGGCTTTGAACTGCCTTAATATGATCAATAAGCTGCGTTATTGCTTTGCAAGCTTAATTTATCGGTGAGGTTTGTCACATCTACTGCTCCATCTTCACCTAATACAGTGCTGGTGACAGGGGACAAAACACCTCATAGGAACCAGGTTTTGTTGCTTTCACAGAATATCTTTGTCTCACATCTCTCCCTCTGCCTGCTCAATAGGAAATTAAAGGCTGACACAGGCTTTCTAGGGGTTCTAGATGTGCGTGCATGCATGTGACTGTATGTTTGTCTATATCTATCTATATCTACTCTCATCTTCAAGTTTCACAGGGCAGAATTCATTCTACTGGATCATTTTTTATGATTTCATTTGATTTTTTTATACCCATGTCTGTACTTGTGCCTCGTAATTCCCAAAAGGTGTCCTTGATGACCGGCTCTCCTTTTCCTGCTGCTTTCCCCTTCTCTCAGCTGTTACCTGAGAGCCAGACTGGGGAATACTTCCCTCCATCTGCAGACACAGACAGGCCGACACTAAAAGCAGGATAGCCACCGATAAAGCGATTGCAGATACGTGAAATGAGAGGAAGATACAAAGCAGAGAGCGAGGAGAAGACTTTGATCCAATAGGGCAGAGAAAAGAAGAAGCATTGAGGTAGAGGAGAAGGGATCGTTAGAGAGAGAGAGTGAGATTAGGGAAGCACTGCAGCCCAAATATATGGGAGAGCAAAGCACAAATGAGGAGATATTGGAAGAAATGGAAGAGCAGCAGGGGGAAAGGTGAGGAAAATGGGAGCAAGGCAGTGAAAGAAGGGGGAATATGATACGAGAGTATAAGAGGGGGAAGTAAAAAGACAGCTGCGTGGCGTGAAGGGGGGAAGTGGGGTGATGTGAATGGAGGCGCAGAGTTGAGGAGAAGCGACACAGTGCGAAAGTGGGAGAGAGGAAAAGGTGCGCATGGTGAAGAATCAGAAGGAGCGATGTAAAGAAGGAAGTGGAGTGGTGAGGGAAGAGGATGTGAGACTGAGGGCATAGAGACAAGGGAGAGGAAGAGTGGGAGGGAGAGATAGATTGAAGCTGCAAGATCAAGGCAGATGTGAGGGAGGATGTGAGGGAGGAGGGCACGGGTGGAGTGACGAGGGGGATGGAGAGACGCAGGGAGGAGAGATTGTTATCGCGGGGCCGTGCTGCCTATTGATTTGCATTAGGATAGTGGAATAACAGCGGTACAAGGAGGCAGACTCCTGCGTCATTAGCAAAGAGAGCTCTTAAGACACCCGAGTGTGCGGCGCGCACGTGCATCCATGTTAGTCTGTGACCATATGGCATCTTCGCTGCCCATATGATTAGGGCCAGGAATAGTAAAGAGCAAAACAGAGAGACAGATGACAAAGTTTAAGCACTTTGTGGGGGAGCGAGACAGACAAAAACAGATTGCAGGATGGGAAAACATATTGAGGGAGAGACCAGCAGCAGACTATGGCAGACTGAATGATGGGAAAAGAGAGAGAGGCTGGAAAAGAAAAGAAAAGAAGTGATCTGGCCACGACGTCTCAGGTGATACGCCTCTCACTCCAGGTGACAGATCTATCGGTCATTTCTCGGAGATAGATGGAGAGAGACAAAGTTAGGCCCTCGTCTTTCTCGTTCCCTTCCTTCCTTTCTTTCTTTCCCCGCATGTGGCGCAGTGTGATGGTGGCAGTAGAGGTGATGTGTGTGCGCGTGTGTGTGTGTGCGAGAGTGTCTCGCCAGGGACCAGGGAAGTGTGAATATGGCTGTGGAACTCTGCCAACTGAGCATGGGAGTGGGGAGGGAGGAAAAGAGAGAGAGAGAAAGAGAGAGAAAGGAAGAAGAGAGGAGGAGGAAGAGGAGATGAAGAGAAGAGGGGAAGACTCCTTCCTTTGTTCTTCGTTGATGAAAGGAGGAATTGGATCCTCTACTCCCACTCACGCTTTCTCTCTTGGTGATGAGCCTTGAAGTGTTAGGGTGAGCGAATGAGGAGGGACACACAGACACACACACACATGCACGAGCACACACTGCTGTCTTATTCCACTCAAGTTAGACCCAAATGACTCCTCGCTCACTAATTAAACTTTAATCTCCAATAGCGCACAAATTACCTGCCACGCAACTGAGCGCTGAATTACGGGGCTACGTGGAGAGAGGGAGGGATGGACAGATGAAGGCAAGGAGAGTTGGAGTGAAGGTCACACTACCTGTAGGAGAAAAAAACTCTTACACTCCCCCTGATTCTGTCTCCTGTATCGCCTCTGTCATCAGATTTTGTGTATTTATATGAGCAAACATCTATGCCTGTGCTGTTTATGTGTGTGTGTGTGTGTGTGTGCGTGACACCAGGGCTGTAAATGGAGCAGTCAGCTGGGACCTCTCTCTCTGAGCTAGTTAATGTTCCCTCTCACACCTGAATGTTATCTCACACACACACACACTCACACAAACACACAAAGTTGTTGCGAGCCAAGTCCTCGCATTCTCCTCTGCCTGGCCTCATTCCCATCTCTCTCTTACAGACGCAGCCTCTGCTAGGACACACACACACACACACACCGCCATTTTGTGCCACACAGCAGAGGGCAGCACAGCAGTGCGTGCGTGTGCATGTGTGTGTCACTTGGTTAATCACAAAGAACTAACGATAATTACCACCATTTTCCTACCTGCCTCTTTCCAAGCCCGACTCTCAGCTTGTGTGTGTATGTATGCACAAGAGTCTGTGTGTGCATATATATGTGCGCGCGCGTCTTTCTGTGGATGGCATCACTGATCCGCTGGCAAGCAAAAAATACTGACATGAAATCCTAAAACAGCTCCAACGTGCCACATTTACAGTTCACATACGCTTATCAGCAGCAGCAGCTATACAGCCTGCCTGGACAGCGGCAGCAACAGTTGAGGTCACAGAGGACAGAGAAATGAAGACATGACTCACTAATGACTGGCGAGGTTGACGTCTCGCGTGCTTTCTAATTTGCTCTGTAGATGCATTTCCAAGAATGCCTCATAAGCTAAGAACCATGACGGTCAGGTAGAACATGTGCTAAAAAAATATGCAACGCTAACCAATTTAGAATGCTAAAGCGATAAGACAGAACATGCAGAAAGAGATTAATTTTCATTGAAAACAGTAAAGAGCGCGGCCATGCATGAAACATCAAACTGTGACAGCGCCATTGATCATTCTTAGTGCTGTTACGGTGTTTTAAGGCCGATCTTTTCCTCTAATCCACACGCAGGTGGCGAGTGGGGCTGACTTCAACCAAATTAGCCATCATACAGGCCCCATTTTGTAGATTAACTGCTGCTACTGCTGCTGCAATATCCCAGGATGAAATTATTAAGTAAATACTGCAGCGCTAATGCAGGACCAGGGAACTGAGCATACGCTACGCGGTGAACGCTTTTATCTTAACTACCTAACGATGCCAGAGAGCGCATATATTCCTCAGCCTAGCTCTCGCCAGCGGGAATTAAAACCTTTAAGCTTGTTGGTGTCATCTGTGCAGTTAAGTCCAGGCCTGGAACAAAAGAGAGAGTAACTACACGTGTCACAGTTTATGTCAGGTCTCGGAGCACTACGCTGAAGGGTGTCTTCACTGTGCGTATTAGCCACAGCTGGTGGCGAGGTTCGCAGTGGGGAACATCGGGGGACAATCAAGGATATGCCCGTCATGCAAGGATGGTGGTGTGTGTTTTTTGTGCTCAAGCAGGTGTGTCTGTCCTCTCTGCAAGTGTGTGTGGGCAGTGCCCGCCATGCGTGACTAGACAGAGTCAGGTGTTCTGGGAGGGGCATTGGCACAACAACGTGCCCATATGCTTTTTGACTGAGTGGCAGGCATGGGGAGGGCACAGCGAGCGAGGAGGGATCTGCACTATGCCTGCGGTGCATGACTTCATCCCTCCTGCAGAAAGAAGGGGGATTTGGGACTAAGTGTAGCTGACTGAGTTAGAGGGTGTGAAGGGATGCTGCTCTGTGGAAAGGAGGAAGAGAGTGGAAAAAAAGAGAGCCACGGACACAGAATTAATGAAGCCTAAGGTAGAAAACATTGAAAGCAAGTGAATGACAGAAATTAATCTCTGCAGACTTCAGTGTTGCTCATCTTAGTTTCCTCGACCTGCATGTATCCACACTCTATGCTCATTTTGCCTGCTTGCTTTGCACTGCATCCTTTCCCAGAGCCTCTGTTTGACTCATGGACTCCAAATATGAACTTTAGTAATGATCCATCAAAATGCATATGTTAAGTAGCTTAAATCTTTTGCATTAAGCTCACAAGACAGTGGTATGAGTGTGTTAGTGGTATGTGTGTGTGTTTGGGAGCTGAGCCGACACTCTGCCACAAAGCAGTTTGGTGAGGGGATACAGCGGCAGCTATGCGCACTGCTTTGGAAACACTTGAACACACACACGCTGAGCATCAGCCTCTCGCTTTCTGTCAGTTATAAACACGCACATTTTGAAACCTTTAGGAACCTGCATTCGGCTCGTGAGGATTCACAGACAGCGAATGCGCAAACTTGCAAATTCGAGTGAACCTACGCAGACTCACCACGGCAGTAAAGCGTGAAAAGCAAATGAGGCCATTGCATCTTCCCAAGTCCCTCAGCAGAAGGCCCCCCCATGTACATCTGCACAGAGGGTGGTGTCTGGTTGCTTTATCACCTCTGAATGTGGGCAATTTGATAGGTGGTGGTTTGACATTGAGACAAAGAGAATTTGTTTACGTGGATTTGGTCAAAGTTTCCATTTGCATCTCCTGTGTTTTCTTGTCTGTGCCTCTTTGTTTGTGTTTACAATTGTTGTTTTAGCAATTTCCTGTTTTATTTTTGTTAATTCCACCCTGCCACTTCCTGTCTTTGTCTTTTTCCCCTCCTTTGGGATTGTCTTGCCCGCTCACATTGGTTTCACCTGGGCCCTATTCCAGGAAGCAGGTTCAGCTAACAACTATGAGTTTGTTGAACACGCTTCTTGGAATAGGGCCCTGCTCCTTGTTTACATTTTAGGTCCTCATGAGTATTTAGCCATCCATTTGTCTATTTGTCTTGTGTCTCCACCTGTTCGCTTCTCCAGCCATGTCCTCACTCATTCCCCAGTTGATTTCATTTGCTCACTGTTATTTCAATGACTTTCAGTTTTCCTTTTTGTTGGACTTTTATTGGGCTTTCCAGACATTTCCCTTCAACACCTTCTGTTCACACCTTTATGCACATTCAAAGGTTTGTCCTCAACCTACCGGCTCCAGATTCTGGTCCAAATGTCAACATCAATAAATCTATATCACCTGCTCCACCCAGCAACTAATCTACAGCCAGTAACTGCCAAGTTTTTCTTCCTTGCAACACAGATCTGGTCGCCTTAACGTAGACCCATGTAAACACCCAAGACAAAACTGCTTCTGCCATCTAGTATCAATGTGTTTTGACAGTCAGGCGTCTCGCTCTGTGCAGCATTTCAACATCAATAAACCGTTAACAAATGTTAATTCTGGGACATTAGTGTACCGCTGATAAACAAACTGCTGAGAAGATTGGCTGCATTTTCCAATGTGTGCAACGGGGTTGAATTTCACAGAAAATGTGCTGGCCCACTTTACTCCAAGAAAGAGTTGCTCCTCTTCCAGCAAAAAAAAAAAAAAAAGAAGAAGTGGAGAACTGAAGCATTCTGAGTTTCTTGCAATGGCAGATGGTGGAAAGAGAGACGAGCTGATGGAAAAATCCCTTCCAAGATGTTTATTCTTTTCAGTAAAACGAAAGAGAAAACAAATGCATATGGAGGGAGGAGGAGGAGGTGGAAAGGAAGAGGAGGTATAAGCAGCCACATCTTATTTGTCAGCAGAATAAGCGGGGCTTGTGGAAAACGTGGGGATATATATTTTTTTAAAAGCAGTGCATCTAACAACAAGGCTGCTTGAGGTTTTGTGATGTTTTAAAGACTTGATCATAAATGCATCAATTACATTTTAAGCCTCAAAGTTAAGCTGTAAACAATGTAAGAACTTTAAGCTGTTAGAGATCCTCTGCATTCAATCTGTGAACTTGTAAAGTGCGTAAATGTTTGTCCTCGTGTGTTAAAGCCAGATTTATCAGTGCCTGATCGGAGCATGCGAGCAGCGATCGCTTCCTCTTTTCGCCCCTTCTCTATCCTTCACTGCTTCCTCTTTTCATCCCCTGCCCATTTCTTTCCCCTCTTTGCTGCCCATCCCTACCTGTCTCATTTGCATAGGATGCCTTATTTGCATACATATGAGCTAAAGAGAAAGGGGATTTGTGCGCGAGAGAAAAAAGAGGAGGAGAGGTGAGATATGCAGGCAGGCCGCCGCTGATTAAAAGAAATGAAAAAGAGCCCTTTCAGTGGGAAACTGCAAGCGCAACCTCTCCCTCTCTCTCTCTCGTTCCCTCATTTTTTTTACCCTCTTTCTTTCAATTCTGTTCTCACCCTTTAGGTCACACCTTAGAGAGCTCCCGCAAAGACCCCATTAACGTGAAATATCAGGCCGAGAGACAGAAAGACTCAAGATGGTAAAACAGAGCAGATAACTGGTAAAAGATTGGATGAAACGTGGGCTAAGCGAGACGAAAAAGAAGGAGAAAAAACAAAGCAACCGAGCGATAACTGATAGATAAATATAGCAGAGGAGCTTGTACACATCGCCCATCCATCCCCTGCAGCAGCCTGGCTTGGTGTTGTTGTTGCTGTGGTGGCAATGGCTGGTTCCCTCAGCAGAGATAAACTGATTGGCTGTGAAGTAAAGCCCCCCTTTTTGTACGCCCTGCGGGGCCAGCTCTTTCCCTCTAGGAAGGACGTACCATGACAGGCCACTCCCCTTCAAATGTGCACACACATACACGTTAAATATGTACAGGGACACTAAAAATACAGCAGGACGTCCTCGTGTCTTTAATGCTAGAGATAAACTGAGAGAAAAGTGTACAGAATTCTTTATATTCAGACGTTAAAAACAGATAAACAAGTACGACTCGGGACGACAGAAACCTGTTCAAACAGGCGCAAAACGTGCACACACATAGACACCCAGCAGCCACTATCGTATTAACAACCTCCATCCCTCCCCCTCCTTGTCTCCACATCAGGCCAACCCAGATGCATCCCATACAATCTGTCCCTGATTGCACACAAACACTCCAGCTGCCCTCTAAACGTGCGCACACACACACACTTCCGAACACACCCACACACACAAACAGGCGTATTTATCCTGATCGAGCTCGCTAATTGCATGCGTCTAATAACCTGGTGGAGATAGAAAGCAGAACAGTGCTCTCTCTTGTCTCTCGTCTCTCTGTAGACAGAGTCCAGACGTGAGGCAACTGCAGAAGCCGGGGATATGAAAAGGCAGCAGGAGATAGGAGGGGTACAGGCGTAGATGTGTATGTATGTTTGTGTGTATTTGTGTGTATCTATGTTAGTGTGCGTTCGTCCTCTGCTCTTTGTTTGATCTTTCCACCCAGGCCTGAAATGCTGCAGCACACCAGGAATAATAACTTTCCTACGACACAAGTGCACATTATCAGACCGAATACATGCGCACATACAAAATACAGCACCCATCCCGCTGCATACACAAACCTTGCCTCGCTGATAACGGTCTTTAAATGTTTGTGTTTGTGCGGTGCACGCACCCCAATGCGATCATTCATGCGTGAGCCATCTCCTGTGTATTATCAGGACTGGGTGGTTAGGACAGAGGTGGGGAGGGGGCGAGAGAAAGTGATGAAAGGTGGCAGGGGGTAAAGAGTGGAGATGAAAGCAGGGTGTGTGTGTGTGCGCGCGTGTGTGTGAGGAGGGGGTGGGCTTGAGGTAAAAGGGCAAAGAAGGCATATGAGATAGAGGATGAGGGAGAAACAAAGGGGAGAGGATGTGCCGAATTGGGTTGAGGAAAAGCGGGAAGGACAGATGTGCTGACTGCTGATTGGATGGAGAACAGGAGGAAAGCGAGAGAGAGAGGGAGAGAGAGAGACCGGAGGAAAAGTGAGGCAGAAGGCGAGAGAGAGCCTGTCACCTTTAGTCAGTGGCTATTAGCGGCAGCAGCAGCTCTGAGACACCATCCCTCATTCTGCTCTGCAAGCGGTGGCACAATTAGACACACACACACATACACACACCTTCATGCACACGCTCATCCATCCATCTTTTTCCTCCGTGTGTAAATGTGTGTGTGTGTGTGGCTGAGACTAATTGAGTGCATGTGTGCATCAGGCTGTGTCTGAGCTCAGTGTTTTTCTCTCTGTCTCTGTCTGCTGTGAGCGCGTTTGTGTGTGTGTGTATAATAAAGAGACTCAGGAAAACGCGAACGTCCTTGTGTTTGATCTGCTTGTGCGTGTACATCTATGCGTGCGTGTCTGTGTGTGTTTGCGTGTGTGTTTTTGTGCCACTGAGGGCCCCGTGCCCAGGCCTGAGACTGAGTGATAGAGTCCATGCCAACTTGAGCTGCATGCCACAGTCTCCACGCCTGCACCCGTGTCCTCCTACTGCCAGCGTCTCCGTCCCTCCTCTCTCTGTATCAGTCTCTTGGCCTCCCCTTCCTCCTCCTCCTCCTCCTCTTTCATCCTTTCTCAGTTTTTTATCTCTCTGCTCACGCTCTTTCCCCCATCTCTCGTTTTCTCTGTTTTGGATAAATTGCTTCGTCTTTAGCTCTGTCTCCCCAGCGTGCTGCCTTTTTTTTTCTTTTTCCCTCTCATTTAATGCCTGTGACCACTCTGCCCAGCCCTCTCATCCTCACATCTTTTTAATAGCTGAGCCTCTACCTGCCTTCCTCCTCTAATTTCTCATATCCCTTTTGTCTCATGTGGTCCATTTGTCTTATTGAGACCACATTTTATCACAGTCTGTCTCTTTTATTATTTTACCTACCCGCTCCTTTTTTCCCTTCCACCTCAGACCAAACCACTTTTCTGTCTGTTGTTCACTTTCATATCCTCCTTTCATCTCCTCCCTCCTTTTTACTCCCCCCCCCCCACATCAATTATTTACTTCCACAATCCACCACTAGTGGCAGCTGTTTCACATTTCCCTGTCCATTCATAACCCCTGCATCCTTTCGCTCCCTCTCTCGCGCTCCCATTTTTAAAAAACTTCTCTCCATCACCGAGACATCTCTATTCAGGGCTCTCCTTCCCTCTCATCAGAGTCCTCATTATCCGACCCCCTTGCACCACTCTCCTCTTCTTCCTTCCTTTCACTCCCTCATCCCTGTCCTCCCCCTCCCTCCTCCATCACCTGCTTCGCAGCAGTGTATCTCCTAATTTCCATACAGCCCTGCAGCCTGCAGACTGCCTCATATCTGCATCTACACACACACACAAACACAGGTTAGGAAGCATACACACCTTCAAACACAGGCATTCACATACATTCCCCAATCTAGTAACATACAGGTCAAGGAAGACAGGCGCATGAAGAATTTATACGCTTGCTTTCTCGCACACTCACGCTGCAACAGACACACATTCATCTGGGGGTATAATGAGATTTTGCCCCTGCTATATTTTTCCCCCCGCCATCTTCTGTGGAATATCTCCACAAATGTGTTTATAATCATTATTTAAATGCAATAAAAACACATTTTAGTGGCAAATTAGACACTGCTAAGTCCTTAAAACCATTTGCCGCTTTATTTATCTACTCTTTCCAGTTTTGGCACTGCATGCATTTCAGCTTCATTTCATACACACAGAGCGCTATTAATTGAGTGAACGAGACCTATTCTGTCCCAGCCTATCCCGCACAGCTAGTGAGACAGAGCCGAGGGCTCAGCCACTCAAGTGCAGAGTCTGATAAAAAATTAGAGCAAGCTGGATAGATTTGGGCTGCTGACCGCTGCTTCTTCTTGGCCAGTTAGCCGGGGGAGAGCTCATTAAGCATAGCTGGAGGTGAAGGTGGTCTGCCTTGTTAGGATATGTGCGTGTGTATGTATCTCTTATCTTAAAAACAGTGCACCTTCTGCATGTTTGATAATTTCAGCCAGAGTTGTGGGTTACACCGGCCTTACTTTTATGTGTTTGTTCCACTTACAACGTTGCACAAGGCGAGAGAAAAACAAAAAAGTCACCAAGAGAAACTCAGCTTATGAGGCCATCACTGACTATGTGTGTGTGATTCATGGACAGTGAGACAAAGGCACATGGAGAGAAGAGGGAGAAGCCCGAGATGGATCGAGCAGTGAACTAGGGCGGCTCGGGATCAGGCAGCTTGCATGGATGGCTGTCTGCTGTCCTAAGGGAAAGGGGTAGCTTGTTATTTTAAGGAGGGTGACTCTAGCACTCACCTCACAAAGAATAAATAGGGACACAGTCACACCTACACAAGTATTTTTTATACCTCTGTGCAAATTAAGCTGCCAGCACATGGCATACCAGCTAACACAGTGCCTTATAAGTCTATCTGTCGCAGGTAATGGGGCAAGCTCAACACACTGTGCGTGTTCACAACATCACATCAACCTCCAGATGACACAAATAGTGTCACAGAGCCCATGAGAACATTATGTGCAAATGCATGTGACCCTGTGTGCAGCTATGCCTATTCACAGTCTGCAGCTTTTACCTCTGTGTGATGACCTCAGATTTCACAAATATTTAAGCAGTTTCCATATCTCTGTGGGGGAATCTGCATACGACGATGTTTGTGCATTTGTGTGTGTGTGTATGCGTGTAAAACCAGTGGTCGTGCAGCCTTGCAGCTTAATGTCTGGTCTGTGACATTTGACGTACTACGACGCCTGCAGTGTCTGCCCTATGGGACTGGGGCTGCTCTCTGCTAGCATGGAAGCATGCCCCCGCTTGCACACGTCGCATTGAATCTCATCACATCATAAGACGTCTCATCACGTCACATTTACTCTCTCTCATTCTCATAATCACTTCTCATTTGTTTTCCCTCATTATCTTCATTGTTTCCATTATCTGAAAACTCCCAAACCTCTTTTTTTATACTCATTCAGTTTTGCTCTAATGTGTCTTACGCATCTGCTGTTTTCCTCTTTTTTTTTTTCACCCACTCCATTATATCCTCTCATCCTTTTTTTTTGTTTTGTCTCTCATTTTCTGTCCTTCTCTGTGTATCACCCTGTGTATTATCCCTTCAGTCTGTTTCTGTCCCTCCTCTTATCTTCAGTCTCGGCTCACACCAGGCCAATTAGCTTCTATCAGCCCACTCCTGTTGGCTCAATAATACTGAGCTGGTAAGGTGGGCTTCTATTAAGTGAGGCTGTGTTTGTGTGTTTGTCCGTGCAGGTTTGTTTACAAAGAAAGCTGTGGAAGGGTCAGTTTATGGGTCTCGGAGTGTGTCTGCACGTGAGCCTCCTCACCCACATGCTGATAAACACATGCACACACAAACGCGCGCGCACACACATCTGCTCGGTTAGAGGGCCCGCCGTGCTCGCTCGCCCGGCCCACAGATAAACAAGCGTGCTCGCATCTTTCAGCAAGTCACCATGGCAACCGTGTCCCCCCCTGCTCTCCCAGCTCTCCCTCATTCTCACTGTGATCACTCTCTCTCTTTCTCTTACTGAGTCGCCTGGTTGTCTGTCCTGGAGGCAAGACCATAGCAGGTTTCAAGGCCAATGTCACACCCCCCACCTCCTCACCTTGCCAAAAAACGGCAAACCTAAAATAACCTCCTGTATTGCTATATGTGATGTCACAGGTGGGGTGGCAGCCATGCTGAGTGGCACTGTGGAAAGACTGGAGATGTGAAAAACAGCAAAGTATTCAGAAAGCTTTTTTTTGCTCCCCCCCCCCCCTTTCATCTCCCTCCTCAATCCCCCCACACGCCTCCCTCGCCTTCTCTTTTTGTATAATGTGGCCAATTGCCTTCTTCCCTTTGTAGGGCGCGAGAGGAAAAGGGGATTTCATGCAGGCTAACTAAGCCCCTAATCCTCTGTTTCATGCCTCTCCTCTGTCTCTCTTTTTTGGTTTATTTATATATTTCTCTCTCTTTCTTGCACACGCTTGCTTTCTCTCTCTCTTGCTCACTCTACCTTTCTTTTGCTGAAACTTGCTTTCACAGTGAGGCTGCGATGGCTCAGAAGAGTATTCAGATGCTACATTTTTACACAAGTGAAAATATCAGTTACTCTTATCATTTATTCATTTGTAATTTTATGAACTGGGTGTACTTAAATGATCCAAAGCAAAAGTTCACCATTACGTGTCTTTTTTCTTTCTTTAAAATGTAGCAAATTATAAGGACAAAGAAAAGAAACACAATTTTGAGAGAGGAAACTGATCTTAATGCCGTCACACATCAGCTGATGGCACAGCAGACACCCTTCTCCACATGTAACGTTTACGTTACGTTGCTTTAGCCAGCCTACAGTTGGTCTGCAGGCTGGCTGATTAAGTCATACTGTGTCTGACTTAACCAGTGCCATGTCTGTGGTCATTGATGTCCGCTGTGTTTGGGGATTCTTGCTGTGGCTCTTCCCACTTCTGGCCAAACAGATCCTGGCTGGACTCTATCAAAAGAGTCATATTAACTAAAACTATTCCTAATAAGTTTTTGGCAGCTAGAACGATGGAAGTGACATAAACAGTAAAGTTGAGGCTCTAAAACTACGGCGATAAGCTTTCAAACATAAAGCTGAAGGAAACTGGTGGGTTGACAACCGTTTTCTTTCACAAGGAAGTAGTCATGTCATCACTGGCTGGTATTTAATGTTCATTATGATAGCTTTAAATACAATGACCTATATGAGGAAATGTACTCCAGCAGCAGGGAGGTGGAGTAGCGGCTGAGATGCAAATACTCCCTCAGTATCTGTCTGTCTCATGTCTTTCTTGCCAGCTCTGAAAGACTGCAAAAACCTCAGACAATAATTCTGTCCTGAATGTGTGCGAGAAGCCAAGAGAGAATGGGAGGGAGGGAGAGAGCTGTCAGCCACTCTGGCTAACCATCTAATAGGTTGCCATACTGAACTGACATTTGAAGGCTAGGGGAGCATTAGTCCTGAAATGAAAAAGAGAGATGAGAGAGAGAGAGACAGGGCGAGAGAGATTGGATATGCAGCAAGTGCGCTGTGGAGTCGGCAGCCCTTATCAATGCATCTGTCTATCCATCCGCTCCACACGGCCTCATCGCCTCTATGATCTCCACCCACCCCAGTCCTCCGCCTCCATGCTCCATCCCTTACTTGCTCTCTGTTTCGCTCTCTCTCTCTCTCTCTATCATGCCCAGAGAGAAGAGCAGGGAAGGACAGAGATGAAAGGAAGGAGAAGAAATACAGTCGGGGGCGAGCCAGGGAGGGCCGATTGAGCGCATAAGACAGGGGAGGAGGGTGAGAGGAACAGAGCAAAGGGATAACAGCCAAGGACAGAGAGAGAGAGAAAATCTTAGATGTTTAATTTACAGTCTTTCCTGCTGCAGACAGATTTGTGAGTTTGGAGAAAGACAAATATACGGAGAGAAGCAGACAGAAGGACGGACGTAGAGACAAACATGCACATGGACAGACGAGCAGAAAGACAGCCGAACACACAGACAGACAAACTGAAAATAGAAACGCTGTCTAACATCTCTTTCTCTTTGACACAAGCTATTGAGACACTTTTTTTTTTACCAAGTGGAGTGAGACCAAAGACTCGAACCTCTCACAGTCCCTTACCCTCAATTTATCTTTTGTCATTTGTGAGTACTTTTTTCCCCTTAACCCTCGTTCACACTTCCCATTTCAATCTTTTGTGAACTATCAAAGGTAATTCATTGTAAATTGCTGCACCTCTGTGAACTGAAGCAAAATGGCATTGTTGCATTGGTTTGGACAAGTTACCATTACTGAATGGCTTTTGGAGCTGAATGAAAAACAACCCCCAGTCAACAGATATAGTTGCACACAATCCGCCAAAGCACTAAAATCACTCAGGTGACAGAGAAGGAGGACACTGTGTAATGTTTAATGCTACTAGCTTTGCAAGTCCTCGCGTTATCTTGGCAATGCTACATGAATTATAGCGCATACCCAGTTTAGAGCGGCACGACATTTAATCTGAGAGATAATAACTTCAGCTGCTAGTGCACTCTCAGCAGTAGTTTTTGCATTGCACCAGAAATGACTTCAAACGCACCATAATGCATCACCTAAAGCCACGCAGCGGTGTTCACTCTTAGGGACTGGGGGGGAGGGAAGAGGAATAAACACACAAATAAGGTCTAACATATGGAGGAAGCAGCGTACTCCATTGCTTGTCCAGGTCAGACCTCAATTCATTCTCCAGCTTGCTGCTGGCAGCTGTTAATTTTGCTAATCTGTTTCTCGGTGTGCAGAATACGCTTGACTAGAAGAGCTCCAAGCATGCAGATTACATCATAAAATGAACCGATGCAGATTTCATATGTAACAAGATCAAGACCCTCGTCTTATTGCTGTGTTCAACCATCCATTTTCTTCCACTTACCCAAGGGTAAGTGGAAGATCCCACAACAGTTAGGAGCCTATCCTAACTGTCATAGGGTGAGAGGAAGACTATAGCCTGGACAGGTCACCAATCTATCAGAGGTCTAGCACACAGTGACGGACAACTGTTCAAACCTATGACCATTTTAAAACCACATATTAACCGACATGCATGTCTCTGGACTGTTGGAGGAAGCCATATTAGCAGGAGGGAAAAAACTCTGCACAGAGAGCCTGGATTCAAACCCAGCACCTTCTTGCTGTGAGACAAAAGTGCTAACCAAGCTGGATTATGCTGTGTTCAGATCTAAAAATTAATTAAACCAACAAGACTCTGACTCAGATCGAATGATACTGTTTAGCAAAGGGCCTTTCTAAATGTGTAAATGAGCGCTTTATGTCTACAGCTGCTCTTGAAGTTCATTCAAGAGCAGAAGAAGGGAGGGAGAGTGAGTCTTATTGAACAAACTATATAGAAACGTGAAACGCAAAACACACACTGACTCATATGATGCTCGGGATTTAAGCTTGGGCACAACATGATGATCAAAATGACCAAAACCAAGCAGTTTACTACTGAACTGCAACCGGTGACTAGAGAAGGACTAAAACAGTCCAACAAAAAGACAATCTGTTT
Organism: Neolamprologus multifasciatus; assembly: GCF_963576455.1. NCBI lineage: Eukaryota > Metazoa > Chordata > Actinopteri > Cichliformes > Cichlidae > Neolamprologus > Neolamprologus multifasciatus. The sequence continues at coordinate 16,480,071 of NC_140442.1, forward strand.
CTATGACAAAAAATATTTGAAAGGTAATTATCAGATAATGATATCAACAGACATGCAAATAAATCTAAAAAGCCATTCCTTTGAAAAAGAAAAAAAAAGAAGAAAAAAATCCATTGTAAAATGCCAACTGCCACGTGTGCAGTAATAAATTGTCAATTATTGTCTTAGGAAGTGCATGCAGACCTTCACACAAACTCTAATTTCCCCTTTCCCACCTGCCCTGGGCTATAATTATTGCTCTCTCTTGCACAGAATCCTGCAGATGTGTGTGTGTGATGTGTTGCTAGCACTGGGTGGTCAGACACACAGACGGTATGGTGCAGCACTCTCGCAAGAGATTTCGATAATTAACTTTGTAATAAAGTAGAAGAGACAGAGTGCATTTAAGTACATACATGTGTGTATCACCCAGGTGAGCACTTATCCATGTCTCTGGTTTCATGCGTCTGTCCATGCATCTGTATGTGCGCGTCTGTAAAAGGTAGCTGTACGCACATCTCTGTGTGTATGTGCACGCGTCCGAATCTGTGTGCACAAGCGTGTGCGCATGTGCGCATGTGCGCGTCAGTGTGCGGGGAGGTGATAAGCACCTGAGCCCTGAGGCAGCCTTCAGATTTCCCCTCACGTCCTCAGTGAAATCAGCCCAATCACTGCACTGTCATCTGCCTGCCACCAGAGAGAGGCCTGCGCCGCATACTGACAAGCTCATTTGCCTAGCAGTGTGCACACACATGCATACGCACACATGTACATGCCTGTGAACACACGAGCAAGCCCTCACTCATATATGCCCACTAGGTCTTCCACTTTCCACCAAAATTGAGTTCAAACAAAACCACTGTGGGAGACATTTGTTGGATTTGTATTTTTTTTTTCCAGGGGTAAGAAAATGCTTCCCTCTTGATTCATTGCCAAATTGAAGTGTCATTGTTCATGACAAGGATGCGGCTCAACTGCCAGCTGAACACTTTAACCCCGACCACATCATCAAATGCCTTATTATTGCTCGGATAAATGCCCTTGCTTGGGTGACTTGCATTAATAATTTATCTGTAGGGAGCTTTGCAGTGATGAATTGAACAGCTGCCTTCATTCTGTTATACTAATTTGGAAGGAGGAAAAAAAAAAAAACACACTTCAAACCTACGGAAAAAAACAACCAAAAAAACAAAACACAAGTTTTGTTTTTCCTTTTTTTTTGCCAGCTTAAAGTGGGCTTAGCTAATCTAGAAAAAGGTGATGACACATACTTTAGTGCAGCAGCCACAGGAGTGTTTGAAGTGTATTGTTTGCTCAGCTTTGGCTGCACTGCTGGTTAAATCTGAATGTTTTATTCCGTGTCAAACGAAAACTTGTGGGTGTTTTTCAGGGGCTTTAAAATTAATTCCTCCCATGTCTTGCATGCACAAAAACACAGACATATGCCTCAAACACACAATAACCAATGCAAAGATATATCGCAATGATCACAGACTGTCCCCGAATCTACCTGACCCCCCGCACACACACATAAAAAAACCCCACTGAGAGATCAGCGTGGCATCCCCGTGACCCAAAAACGTCCCAAAAGCTACCACACGGGAGCAGGAAGCAGCACAGAGGGAGAGGAGCACGTTAATGACACACGAGACTAAACGAGAGGCTGTGAGTGATGCGCACCGCGGTTGTTCGTGTCTGGAAGTTTTGGGTGGCGTGCATGAGCTAGAAAGAGAAAACACGGAGGATGTATTAATTCTGCATGTGTTTATGCTTCCTGTGTGTGTTTCAGTGCATGCATGGTGGCAGAAGCCACACAGAGCGCTGTTCTCCTGTCAGTGCGATTAGAGGGCTGCACTAACATGGTGGGAGGGGGGAGCGAGCGAGAGAGAGGGAGATAGGGCAGGGAATTTAAAGGGAGGTGAAGGAGATGATGGTGGGTGTGTGTGGGGGGGGTGGTCTTAAAAAGCGCAAGGCTACAGATACATCCAGGATTCCTACCAACACACACACACACACACACACACACACACACACACACACACACACACACACACACACACACACACACACACAAGCAAGGGTGCGGTGAGGTCATTTCAGCCTCTGTCAAAGTTTCGGTTTCACAGGAGCACAGCACGCGCACACGCTCATTTCACCTTGTCTCTCCTTCCTAACCCCCGAAGGAAGCCGTTGTGCGTGCGGGAGTGCGCACGTGTCTCTCATGAGCGTTTGATGAGAGGTTTCCATGACAACAACAGCACCAGCAACCCCCATGGGCTCGTTTACATATTCAAGTGCAACAGTGTAGTTGAATTACGGCCGGAAATTGAATGGCTCAATCAATAGAGTGGTGGTGGTGGTGGGGGGGTAAGCATAATGGATGGGAGGAAGGACAGACTGAGGAGAAGGAGCAGGACGAGGAGGAGGAGGAGGGAGTGTTAGCCGACAGGAAGACGAGATGCAGATGATGCAACGGGCCATCATCTTGTATATATGTGTGAGTGTGTGCATGTCCCCCTCTTTTAGGACGACCCATTTTTATTGTCCTCTAGTGGTTAAAAGGGAACCGAAAATGTGTGTGTGTGTGTGTGTCTCACATACACACACTAAACATTCACACACACACACACAGACACAGTGGCATAGCAGAAATATGGTAGTACAAATTAATTTATAATGATCATAGGCCAAAAAAGAGGTGCCTTGATTGTCTTCAGTCAGAAAAGGACGATCCAATCTGGTTTGAGATTATTTTTTTTACTGATGCATGGTATATTTTGATGTGATGCTGTAAATCTTTTTATATGTGTGCTCTACCTGGCTATATTTACTTGGTTGGAACATTCATATTGCTTTGACTATTATTAGCAGCCTGAGCAAATAGATCTAGCTTTATCTGTAACTGACTTCAAGTTAGAAAGATAGGAAACTAGTGATATAAGCCTCATGAGTCAGCTGCGTTATGTGTCATAGTGTCATGTAATGTCTATTCTAGACTAACGCCCTTCTTCTTTAATCCCAGCCCTACTTTGGTGATCCAGGAATCAAAGCTACTGGGATTCTGCACTAATTTCAAGCCACTTGGAAAAGAAGATGAAACAGTAATCATCATCCGCATCACGAGTGACATGGGCCCTGTTCTGCTGACCGCACAGATCCACCGGGGACGCGATATCCGTGGCCCACTTTCTCAAAGACAACATGCTCTCTCTCGCTCCCTCTGTTCCGCTGTGCGTTCGAAGGCCAGACTCTCTAAGCATCAGCAAGCCACCAGGAAAGTAGATTAATCACGTTTTTATTATGATGAGTGAGTTAGGGTGGGTGTAGAAAAGTAAATGGCACTATGCAGCGCAATAACTTTTCATAACGGGAAACAACCGCAAGAGGCTAGCAGCACAACAAGATGTTTACATAAAGGGGAAGGTGCTGACTGGGTAGATTTGTTGTTGTACGCGGGTGTGTGAATGTTGCAACAGCAATGCATGTATAAAAATAATGCGTGTGTTTGCTGGTGCAGGCGTTTATTGAGTATTTTTTTTTCCTGTTACAAGCACACATTCATATGTATCTTGTGGATGTTTACAGATGAGGATGTGCGCAGACATCTGATATTTTGGTGCAGTGGCATAACAGAACGCTGGGCCAAACACGAGGCTGTTATCAGCAGTTGCTTTGACAATGGAGCCCCAGTGGTCATGGGGACAGAGGAGTGCGAAAGGAAGAGGAGGAGGAGGAGAAAGGAAGAGGGAGAGTGAGATGGAGGGGGGGCAGGAGGAGGGTGAGGTCTGCTGGAGGAATCGGTGATGGGGAAAATGGATGGAAGGGGGGGGGGCACTAATGGCCTGAAAACACAGCTGGCTGCAGACACCCAAGGACAGAGAGGCTGAAAGAGTGAGAGTCAGACAGAAAAAGAGCGAGCGCAAGAGACGGAGGGACCGTGCAAAGATGATAAAAATAGAGGGGCGTGGGGTGGGGTGGGGTGGGGTGGTAAGAGCGCAATAGAGGCGTCTCGTCAACGCGAGAGACGAAGGAGGGAAGGTTATTTTCTTGTCATGCCTTTTGCATCTGTTCGCCCGCCGCGGTGAATGTATACACACGCACGCACACACAAACAAACACGGGGACGCTGCCGCCATGCATGTCAATGAATTATCCATGGAACAATGGCAGTCCTTCATATTAATGAACATAAATGAGGGGATGGAGGATGGGGGCTGAGGCTAAAACAGCATGAAATTCTCTGATTGCCTTCAGTTCCAAACATTTATGACAATAATTACCATTTGATTAGAGGATCTTCAATTATCCTTCAATGCATTCCTTGATGATGTATATGAAAGGTCGTTGGATTACATAATTTCTACCCTAAAATACTTAGATGTTGCTGATTATTGAGCTGTGAAACTCATTAATCAGTAAGAGTACCCCATAACAACAATGTGGCTCCTACATTGCCAGTAACCCTTGGCTCCTCTTACCACTGCACCTCAGCTGTTAACCTTGACGATGACATTATACACACTGAATATATTAACGGGGATGAAGGTGCGTGCGCCTATGTGCGAGCATGTGGCTGCTTGAATGAGGCAGGAATATGCAATCACACGTCATAACCTGAAAGTGAGATAGAGGGGTGGAGAAGGGAAGAGTGTAATGGGTGTGAGGATAGCATGCTGAAAAGGGAGACGATTGGTGTTAGACTAGCAGATGTGTGCTGAAGATGGAAAAAGGCGGAAGGAGGAAAGAGAAAGAGGCAGGAGTGAGAAGGGAGGAGGTGTGGTGTATAGGATGTTGATGGAGCATGGGGGTTGGAGGGGGGGGGTGATGGAAAGACTGAAACAGGGAGCTGACACACACGCTGCGAGAGAAAGAGAGTGAAAAGAGGGGGAGAGGAGTAAGAGGAGAGCATAAAAGGTTAAAGAAAGGGGAGCCGGGGAGAGAAAGATGGCTAGCGGAAGAGGCAGGGAGAAACAGTGAAAGATGGAGGCTCTGAGAGAAGATAAAGAGAGTGAGATGGGGATAACTCAAAGGAGGGAGGAAGCTGCAAAGCAGAATGCTTTATTGAAAGATGGAGCAGTTACGGAGAAGAGAGGGAGGTACAAAGAGGGATGGAGAGAAATTTCAAAGGAGGAAGAGAGAGAGGAAAAACATGGAAAAAGAGAGAATAACTTACTGCCACTTCTGAATTACTAACTTGTTCTAAAGGATAAGAAAGGGCAGGACTTTTTTTTCAGCTAATGTAAATTTTTGAAGCTGCTCACAATTATAATGTTTTATTCTCTAAGAAAGGCAAAGATAATTTCCTGAAACTGCCGGGCAGTGTAGCTTTTCGACAATATCTCCCAGTTGGAAGTAAAGATTGCATTTATCATGGGTCTATTTTCCGCTGCGGATTAATACGCATTAATATTCATTGCAGCAGGACAGTATATGAAAGACTCGCTCAAAATAAACTAGCCTGGAGTTTGTCATAATGAAGTAAAGTGTCACCCGATGCAACACAGTGGCTCATTTATGCGCTTTTAATAGTTTCTTACCGCTGTAGCTCTCTGGTGTTGGGTGCACAGAAAACGCTCGCCTTTTGGACCAAGTTATTCTCTGTGTCGGCCTTTTATGCAGGATTTGTTGACAGTGAGAAAAATGTCTAATACTGCCGTCTTTCTTCTACATAAATCTGATGCATTTGCTTATTTTTGCTCTAGTTTGTACCCAAGCTCAGCATGTGCCTTCATTATGTGTGCGTTTTTGTGTGTGCGTGCGTGCATGTGCATGTTCATGGGTGTCACACCGCATGAATAAATATGGCCACGGAGATAGCCCAGGGTTTGTTGACTGCTCTGATGTTTAAATTTGTGCTGTGGCTTCTCCCAGCAAAGCTTATGACTCACACTCTGATACAAGCTAACGCGCTAAAAGCAACAGTGGGTCAACGCTAAGCTATTCTAATTTAATGCTGAGGGGAAACTGCTTAGGTAGCTGTGAATTGTTGCCAGCCTTAGCTGAATCCACCGCCCGGATGCCTGTGCTCGTTGTTTTGTTTTTTGTTTTTTTAGAAAAAAGAAGAAGATCAATGCTTTTGAGAGTGATTCCGTGGATGTTACTTCATTCTAATACCATTGACACAGATTTTGCTATTAGCCAGCTAGGCTAATGCTGTCTAATGCATTCCCGCTTTGGCTTTGTTGGTTATCCAGTCAGAATAAGAGTTTAGCATCCTGTCTGACTCACCGAGATCTCATTACAGATCTCCCCGGCTCTACAAACCCCCGTCACCAGCCTCCCCTCTTTCACCCATCCATCCTTCAGCCTCCCCACCCCTACTTGTCTCATCCATCTCTCTATTTGCACTTTGCCCCTCTTCTATCTTGGTCTTTTTAGTATGCATTGCTATGTAGCCTATGGCTGCAGGTGAAAGTCAGTGCTTCCGCATGAGTCTCTGTGTGAAGGTGTGTGTGTGTGGGGTGGGGGGTATCTGCATATATTAGTGAGCATGCATGTTAATCCCGGCTTGTGCAAGTGTGTTTCTCCATCGTAAAGACAGACATGGTTGAGCGAATAGGTGGCTGATCTAGATTTTTCTTGCATGCACACGTATACATGCACACGGAGACACACACAGTACGTACACACTGAGTGTTATATTGTGGTAATACAGATGGCTTTTTTGCAGCCCAGCTGTGCTCTGTACATGTTTGCCTCTGCATGTGCATGTGCGTGATTGATTACTATTCTTATCCTGTACCAGGTGCGTCGGCTGTTCAGCAGCCTTCACTCTCACACTCTCCTTCCCTTCTTCTCTCTCTTTATATCCTTTTTTGGGCTCAATAAACAGGTTTTTTTTAATCTCCAGAATGGTAGGAATAATAAAAAGCAATATCAATGTGCAGTACAGCGAAATCGCTCCATTCTCAGCACTCATTATGTTTAGCTCGACGTAGCAGTAAGACATCCTAACAAGTCAGATAATTGATGATATCAAATTATAATTTAATTTCAAAAATTTGGCTTACACTTATCCCTCATCTGAGCCTCAGGTAATTTTGCGTTTTGTGTGTGTATATGTGTATGTGTTCTGGCTGGCTACCATGGCTACGCCTGGGCCAGTCGATACACATCTGAGTGAGAGGTCATTAGCATCTCCCTCATGTTTTCTCTGCATGAGAACATCAGCAATTAGCCAGGTCCCAACTATGCCCCTGCTCACCCTCATCCTGTCCTGGTGGTTGAACAGCGCACCTTGGGACGTGGCTACCATCTAGATCAGAAGCCAGCATAAAGCGTATGTGTGACGTGTGTGCCATGATTGTTTTGTTTATACTTAGATCTTTGTCTGGAACAGTTTGGTCAATTTAGCACAGCTTGCCATGTGAGTTGTGCACTGTTGGGCTCGCTTCTGAGCTTGACTGTCAGTTATTAGCATCTGACGTGTGTTTGACGTCTAAGATGCGTGTGTGTGTGTGTTCACGTGTCTGTATTTGTGAGCGCATATATGTGTGTGTGTGTATCCAAGGTGATGGGACGGCTCTGACAATAACATACTGATAAAAAAACAAAACCAAACAAAAAACTCTCCTATGCCCCCGCTCAACACCCACCTCCGCAATGCCGCAACCTCTTTCTCATAGAGACACAGACAGAAGAGGAAGAAGAGAGGAGGAAAGCAAACAGGGAGAGATCAGGGGATGAAAGGTAGGTAGATTCTAAGCAACAAACAAAAAATAGCGGTGGACAAAAAGAGAAACAGTAGGAAAACAAACAAAGTGGCTGAAAGTTGCTGTTGACATTGTTTGTCATCCACATACCAGTACTCATTGTTACCCGACCAGCCCTTCCCATCACCAGAGCAACGGCCCATTGTCTCTGCACATCGGCATACCGACGTGCCCGCTTTACCCAGATCTGGCACCAGGCCTGTACCCATTTTCTGATCGCGCAAGCAGAATGGCGTTCATTCACTGCACCGCCTGGCTGGCTGGATGGCTGGCTGACTGTGTGGCACTGGTTGCTATGGAGGCTAATTCACAGGCAGAGAACTCACTTTGTGTTCATAGTACAGAGGCAGTCAAGCAAAACATACAGGCACATGCAGCCACGCACACGTGCGTGTAAGCAAACAAGCATGCAACCTGGCAACAGCACTGAATGCGGGGCATGGCTGATGTACTCAACGGGCGCTGGAGAGGAGCCGCAGCATTATTTTTTACCTGCGTTTGCAATTTGCTGTGCTGTAATCGGTCAGACAGGCCCAACATCGCTGAAACATAAGTATATGTACTATATGTGTGGGAAGCATGCTTTTGCACCTAAGTGATGTAGCCCGCTGAACCTAACCCTGTTGAGTAGATGAATGCAGGCACTTCAGCTTGCATTCCTCAGCCACACATGGTTATTTGTTTCATGGCATGTGGTGAACTGAAGAGGTTTAGCAATAAAATACAAGTGTGAAACGCTATGACTATGAGTACTCTACAAAAGTAGCTCGGCAGGATTCACAACTCAAAATAATTCTTATTCACCTTTTAATGGGTGAATCGGTGCTATTTAAGCCATTTTCACTCATCTCTCTTTAGGACCAACCTATATTTAAGCTAGCTTTCCTCTGATTGGCTGTCTCACATAAACAAAAGGATTGGAGCAGCAGGTGGGTTGGGCCCCTGTGCACACACAGGTGAGATGACCATATAATCCATTATCATTATCATCATATAGAGGCAAGAATTGCAAAACAAATGATCTGTTTTGTTTATTTTCACTTTGAGACACTTTAAATGTGCTGCTTTTATTTCTGTTCTTTAAGATAATGAAGAATTTTACTCATGTTACCCATCTCACAGCTATCCAGGAATATATCTCCAAAGTAATGTTTTAGGTTCTGTGTCTGCATGTGTTCATATTCATGCTGTCTGTTATACTGAATGTTGGGAAATGAAGTTCCGTCAGACTGATGGTGCGCTGTATCTTAAGTTCTCATCCCAGAGAATCTTCTATGTTCTAACCCACATTTACCAACAACAGCAGGCATCACTGATACATTCAACTTAACCTAAATACACTCTGTTCATATACTCAAGTTGCAGTATGCTCACAGACACATCCACCTCTCTCCTATACCTATTCTTTCTCTATCCTTGTCTTTCTTAATTGTCAATGTCACAAATTTAGCAAAGATACTTCAGAAACATCACTGTCAAAACAGTAAAGGGAAAAGAATTGTGTTCATGTGACAAATAAATCCTAATTCGGGCTGTTAGGTAAGCATGTGTGAGTTTTGCGTTGTAAGTCATTTCTTCCCCTTTCTCTCTCTCACGCTTCTCGTTCTTTCTCACCTCGCTGTTATGTAACTCCAGCAGCTGTTTGAAGACGCAGGAAGGGGGTAGGTGGGTAGAAAACTTTTCAAAGTGTGTCTCTTGCTCCTTGATCAGAACACAGGAGAGAAACGGGTGACAGTTTCTGGTTCCGCTACAATACTTGACAATCGCCCGGTCCCATCTCATGCGCTTTCTTCCTCCTTCTCGCATAACACACGCGACCGATCTCCCCGCCTGACTTGTAGCCGTTTCTCCATTTTGCTCAAGTGTTCCATATTGCGTTATGGTTATCATTTCATTTTACCGTTCCCTAATCTGTCTTTCTCTGTTCCTACGTCTCCCTGATCTCTGCTTTACCATCACTCTTCAATTGTTTCCCTCTTTTCTTGTTTTCTCCATCTGCCTCTTTCGCTTTTTTTTTTCTTTCCAGCATTATTGTCATCTTTTATTTGCCTGATTTGGTTCTTCTATTTTTCATTACGCGTCTTAGCTGAACAGCAGCAGCACTCGTTTACCTGCACGCACACACAGACACACACAATATACATTCCAGCCAAAACTGAGGCCCTGCTTGCTGGACACACAGGGCTGAACAGCTGTGCAGGCAAAGAAAACTTAGTCCCACAATTGCAAACTCACCCAAAAACTTTAATAATAACAAGCATATATATCATTCTCCATATGCTTGCAGAAAGGAAGGCGTGAGTGAAGTCATTGTATTCGCGAGCAGAATCACCCCTACCCTCGCTGATGCTGAGAGAAAGCCCTGATTATGCATTTCTTTACCATTAGTGGGGCACATACAGAAGGCGGTGCCTGTCTGTGGTGTTCACCAACGCACAAGAGTGTTTTATTTCTCACTGCAGCAGACGGCTGATTCTTTCTTGAATGTGAATTTGAATGTTTAGCAGTCGCCCCATGGGTGTATTGTGCTAACAAGCTGTCGGTCTCACCTTTGTTACGAAACGCTTTTTCCTAAATTTATATATGTTTCTCACGCTATATGTGTAAATGTCTTCATTTCTGATGCTCCACCGACACTTTTATTCATCTCTAATGAGGCACAAACATCCATCAGTGATGAAAGACACCCCCCCCCCCAGCTATCAGCACCATTGCAAAGCAGCGTTTTGTTGCAGTAATCCTGGAAGAGGAGGATGAAGTGCAGAGAAGGGAGAGGAAGAAAGCTAAAGGGGCAAGAGAAGAGCAGGAAAGAAATGGATAGGGAAGGAAGGAGAGGAAAGGAGAGAGGGGGGAGGAGGAGGATGAGAGACATGAAGGACAGTTGATAAACTGCGCGGAGCTGGACAGCAGCCAGATCCTTTTAATGAGCAAAGTGCTGCACCCAACACCTCACACGTAATTACACGCTCTCTCTCTCTCTCTCTCTCTCTCTCTTCCTCTCTCTCTCTCTCTCTCAATTGCTCTCTCATGCACACACACACACGCATTTGTAGGAACCTTATTTTTGCCTTCCCTACTCTGCAGCATCCCACCATCCAGCACTAAGTACTCCCTCCAGATCAAACAAGCAGCTCACAGTAAGCAGCATACAGATGAGCCTTTCCTTTCCCCCTCCTCCTTGCCATCTCTCTCCCTCTCTCTCATCACAACCCCTGTCTTCTCTTCCTGCGGTAACCTCTTGCTACCCCCCACCCACCCACCCACCCACACACACCTCCACCCCCACCCCCACCCCCAACTTCCTCCCTCTCCATCTCTATCTCTTGATGCTCCTCACTCTCGTGGAGAGAAATACATCAGCCATCGCTCGACAAACACACTACACCGACACTGTCCTAGCTGCTGCTCCAATAAAAACATATTACCTGCAAACTCCATTAGGCCCAAGTGTAAGTCACACATACATACAGACACACACACACACACACAGAGTTGTGAATATAGTGAGCTTCTGTGTGTAATCAGATCTAGGTTAGCAGCCGTCGTATAATGTTCACTGGAACAGCATGTACCCACCCCATCACACTGCACTCAAACTGAGCTCCTGGAAATACACAGTGTGTGTTTGTGTGTTTGTGTAAGGTCTAATGATGTCCACGCAGGCAGAGTTTTTCAGGCTTGTGTGTAAGTGCAGAAGCAGACGTGATGAGAGGAAGCGTACGCCTGGGTTTGAACTTGTATTAGGATTTCAGAGCGGCATCGTGTCGCACACTGTGTGTCTATACTTTCATGAGCACATGTGTGCTTCTGCGTGTGTGCTTCATGTGTTAGAGAGCCCGTGGGGGATCAAATCAGGTGTACAAAAGGACAAGCATGATTTCATGTTATGAAGTTTCAGATTAAAAAATAGCAAACTCGCCACCAGGTAGTGTATTAATTTTCATAAACATGCGATTTGTGGTGCGGTTATTTAATGTGCGACTACATTATAAGTAAACCTGGTCTGAAACCTGAACGTTGAACAGTGAACCCTGCGGTTCTTGCAGTGTGGTGAATAGCTTGTGACACAGTGGCACAAGCTATTCACGCTATGGCACAGGCAATGCATATGAGAGATAGAGTGGGTAGGGACCTGCAGCTCATTTTTTGCGACCTTTAGCCGGTAATTTCATCCCTGCGCACAACATCTGTGTGCAGTGTGCTCACGCCAAGCTGCCGAGGTGCTGCTGAAACACACAGTTACTGCAGACCTTGACAGAGGACATCGTGTTTGAGAAATCATTGATGATAATTGACAGAAATCATGACAGCAATGGGAAGGTTACGGGAAGATTTACGGCTGTTTCATATGAGAAAACAGAAATTGTCACTCAGTATGAATACAAATGACATGCTATGAATCATAGGTGGAGTGTCCACATTCGTTAGCTGATGATGGTGCTGTGGTCTGGCTGCTTGCTACAGCCCTGCTTGTGTTTGTGCCTCTTCTCTTTAATGAGGGACAAACACTCTCTCTCTCCCCGACTCTCTCTTTCTCTGTGTCTGCCTAATAACCCCTCACAGTAAATAACCATGAGCCTCCGGGGCAATTAGACGGGCACTTGGGGCTTATAGTGTGTTGCTTGGAAACTCACAGAGATACACGTGCACACCGAAACAGCCTAGTTAAAAATGGTGTTATGGAGTAATTGAGACATCCGATGTAAACAAAGCGACGGATCAATGCCGAGATAGAAAGATTAAAAGTTAGGGAGAAGAAACTTTGAGAAGAGAAAGACAACCACTGGGTGTTTTAAGTCTTTAACAAGGATGATGTCTTGTCGTCCTTGGTATGTACCTTTAATCTGTGCTTCTGTTACCCATTCTGTCTCCTCTCCTCTCTTTGACCTCACATATTTGTGTTGGTCTGAGACTGAGAGACAGGCAGGGGGGTGGAGGGCTGAGGAGGAGAAAGCAAGAGGGACACAGAACAGAGGGAAGCTTTCACCTTTCATTTCACCACAACAATGAGTTGCCAATTTCAGTATGCCCTTTACAGGCCATCATGCACACACCTACGCACACGCGCAAACACACAAACACACACAGAAACCTGCTCTCCACATGACTCCCAATCTCCATGATAATCAGCTTCCTTTCATTGTGTTGCATCATGCAGGAAAGCCAGTGTATAGGCTGTGTGTGAAGGAGAAAGAGTCACAGGAGAAGGAGAGCAGACGATTTGTGTGCTTTCGCGTGTGTTTCTGCATATTGCGTGCAACAGCCTGCCGTCTCTTTAGCAGCGATTGTGTGTTTGAGGGAAAGTGCCTTGCCATGTTTTGGCAAAGCAGTGGGGCAGTTCTTGACTTAAGTTTTTCTTTTACACACACATTCAGAATCCTATAGACGTATTGCCGGAAAAGAGATTTGTAACTGTAGATATGTGGTGCATTCATTGCTGCTGTACTTTTTTTACGTGGAAAAAATTCATTTCTGCACACGCACGCTGTTTACGCGCTTGACGACAATCAAGCCACTGCATCGCTATAGGGGATCGGCCTCATCTTCCATTCATATATTTTACTCCTTCTCTTATCACTTCCCCTCTCCCGCTCTATCATTCTCTTATTCTTCCTCTTGTGTGCATATTGTCACTATATTTCCTGACACACACACACACACACACAAACACACACGCCAGTGCTGTTTTCCATCTCACCTCTGTTTTCTCTCCCTGACACCTCTCTACACCCTCTCTGCGTTATCGCGTCGTTACCCCTCCTCCCCCGCTGTGCGCACTCTCTCCCTCCCTCTCGTCCTATCCCAGCACATAAACACAAACGGACCTATACGCGCGCGCACACACACACACACACACACACACACACACACACACACACACACACACACACACATTGCCGTATCTTTCTCCACCTCCCCCCTCGCTTTATTTACTCTCCCTCTCTCTCTCTCTCTGTCACACCTTCTCCCTCAGCACTCTTCCCTCCCTCCCTCCCTCGCACACTCTCTGTCCACCTCATCCCATCTCTCCCTCTCCTCGGGGTGAACGAAGCTGTCGGTAGCATCACTTTCAGTCAGCAGTGACACTGCAGTCTCGGTGCATCTTTTAATGACACGCTGTAGTAAAGGCACCTCAGAAATGAGCTATGCAGCATGTTGGACGTGCGGCACTCACATATAGATCAGTGTGCATATGTACCGTACAGCATGCATCCAGAGCCAGGAAATGGGCAATGCCATACTAAAAATAGCATATGAGCTTTAACACGCTGTGCCTAAACTCCATGCAGACACACGAACAAAATACAACGATCTAGAAAAATTTATCTGTATGCCAAACTAAACACATTTTACAATCTGACCTCATCACTGGTTTCATAAGATTAATATTGATGTGTGTATTTCAGATTTGTCCTTATGCAATAGGCAGAGTAAACAGCGTGCTATGACACATCGCTGCTCTGACATAGCGTCCTGTTAGAAGACTACGTAACACATCCTAAGGCGCAGGATGCTGAACGGAGCTTGGAAGGGAGGAAAAAAAAACAAACAAACCCCAGACAAACAGAAAGAGAGGTTGCAGCTCATGCCTCCGCTGCTTGTTATCCATGTGTTTTGCAGGCAGATATGGCTTTAATTTTTTTTTTTTGGTGCCTGTTGTTTGGACAGATGCTGGTGGAAAACAGGGTTGAAGCAGGTGTTGGGAGTGTGTGTTTATGTGGGAGGCAAATGTTCTTCCTCTCTGAACCCCCCCCCCCCCCCCAAAAAAAAAAAAAAACACCCAGCAAATGAAAATAGAACGCAGTCCCACGAGAGACCCTGCTGTCCTCTATTCAGCATGCATAGGCACACACACACATACACGCACACACAGATGTACACATTGACAAAACAGACACAAACAGACACAAACAGACACAAACACACCCCCTTGGCCAATACACCTTGCTCACACTTCCATCTGCACTGTGCTGCGCTCCAACTTGTATCCTGCCTTAGAAGAGATGCAAATGTCAGGGAGAAGCGTACTACCTGTGTTAGGGGTCAGCCGTTCTTTCCTTCTTTTGTTGGCCCTTCCAGTCCCCCTCTTGTTCAGCTGGTCTGAGCTGAGGTGAGCTGAGCTGAGCCGAGCCAAGCGTACAGCGGCGAGGCTCAATCCTTTTAGCCTGCGATGCTGAAAATGGCACCAGTATTCCCTGATAGCAGCAGCCTGCCTGCCTCTCTCTCTCTCTCTCTCCTGCTCTCCCTCTCTCCTGCTCTCTAGCTCGCCTCCCTCCTCTGCTTGTCTGCTGCCATGTCGAGTGCACGTAGGGCGAGGGGCGGGCCGAGAAGAGGAGGGGGTGGTGGTGGTGGTGGAGGATAGAGTGAGGGGGACTCAGGGGGATAAGAAAGCAATTAGAAGACGGCCCTCTTCCTACCAGTCGGGAATGTATAATGGAATTAGCTTTTTTTTTTTTTTGGGGGGGGGGGGGGGGGGGGTCAATGGTGAGCATTGGAGGGAGGTTGAAGGGACACTGGGGTGCGTGGTCCTGCAGCCTCTGCTGGGGAGTCCAGGAGCTTGTCTGACAGTCACCACTCAGAAATGTGTGCGCAAGGGAGAGCAGATGGGTGTGTGTGTGTGTGTGAGTGTGGGGTGATTGCTATCGCCCTGTGTGTGTGTTTGTGTGTCAGGACTAGCGAAAGAGAGAGGGAGAGAGAGATTGCTGATGTGCTGATGGGAGGAAGGAGAGGAGTGGTTGAGCTGTGGGACCACCTGCTTCTCTCTCTCTCTTGCACTCTGAGGTACTTGGCAGGAGAGAGAAAGGGTGAGCGGCAGCTTCAAAGCCTTCTCTCTCAGGTTCGCTCACCCTCCTCCTCTCCTCTCCTCCCTCCCTCCCTTCGCTCCCACCCTTCCTCACTTTTCTCTCTCTCTGAGTGGGTGGCGAGGAAGCTGCATGTGTGTCTGGAAAGACAACCGTGCGTGTATGGGTGTATGTGTGCGTGTGTGTGTGCAGAAGGGAAGGAGAGAGAATTTAATATGCAATTTTCAGTGTGCAGTTGCCCGTGTCTGTGTTTGTTTTGTTGTGTCCTTCTTTTTTTGTTTATCCTGTTTGGGTTGGATGTGTTTGTTGTCGTTTGTTATTATCTGGAATATGTGTGTGTGTGTGTGTGTGTGCGTGTGTGTAAGAGAGAGCGAGAGAGAATGGGGGACAGAGACATACTCTCTGTGTTTACTCACGTATGAAAAGAGATGACCAAAATCCCAGTGTGAAAGACTGTGATAGGAAGAGATGGGGGGGGGGGGGGGGGGCTGCAGTGTGTTTTGGTGTTTATGAGAAAATTAGATAACAAATGAAAAAAAGGGGAGGGGTGTTTTCTCCTATGCTAAGGTGTGTGCGGTGTGCGTGCGTGTGTGTGCTTGTGTGTAAAGGGGAGAGACAGAGCGGTCTTTTGACGGAGAGAGAGCGAGCCAGGCACTGCATGGGGGAGATATGTGTAGGCATGTGTCACTGATTGTGCCATGAATGAAAATAAGGAGGAAGGGAGGGGAGGGGGAGGAGGGGGAGGAGGGGGAGGAGGGAGTGGGACTGTGACTCTCCTCCCATTCAGCCATCTCCTCCTCTCTTTCCTTTCCTCTCCCTCTTGAGTGACAGACGAGGCGCTGCCGGCAGCGTGCCCGGGCGCGCGTCAGTAATCAGCGTCTTCTCCTCTTCTTTCCGCTTTGCTCGAGCTTCGCCTATTTCGGTCATTCTTGAATTTCTTCCGTGCAGCCAAGGGCGCTTCATCGGGTTCAGAATGCCCCCTCCTCCTGCTCCTCCCACCCTTCTCTTCCGTATATCTCTCGCTGTGCAATTACGGCAATGGCCCGTGATCTGCTCCTGGCACGCACGCGCCAGGATGGACAGATGAGCAGAAGAGCAGAGAAGAGCCACGCTCGGCTGCTTTTTCTTTCTTTTTTTCACACGTTCACAAAACAAACGAGACTCAGTGGCACGCGGGCGTATCCGCGTGCTCGCCTTCGGCTCAAGGGCGATTGATTTGGAGTTTAATTTCTCCCCACCGGGTTCTTGACGCAAAAGGATGCGCCTCCGTCTGACCTTGACGGCAGACGGGGTGCGGGGGTGGGGGAAGTTTCGGGATACGCGCTTACATTACCTCCCCAACGCAGACCCCCTCTACTCTCTCTCTCTCTCTCTCTCTCTCTCTCACTCACACACACACACACACACACACACGGGGCATGGTCACCTGAAAACGTCTAAACCGTCCTATGCGCTAATGAACGCTTTCCATCTGCTTTCTAATTATAGCTAAGGCAGGGCTAACTCCCAATTTTAGCTGCAGCCGCGAAATAGCCGTCTTTTAATCATTCATGAGCTCAGACACAGAGCGTCCTCCTGCTGCTGGCACAAGCGCGTAAGCTACCGCCAGGCTGTTGTTCAGTCGAGTGAAAAACAACGTGGACAGGCCCCGCTGCTCACAGAGCAACAATGCCCTTAAGGTGAAATGGGACACAAAGATGTCAATCTGACATGCAGGTGACATTTCGGCCTCGTCCACCTTTAAGGCGATGCCACTGGACGCGCAGAGCCAAACCAAACCACGCAGGGCCCTGAATTATTTCGGTGCAGCTTATCCTCCTGGGGACGCATTTGTTTTCTTTTCTTTTTTCTTTCTTTTTTTGATCAGTGCGGATCTGAGTGGAGCGTGATTTTGCCTACAGCACTGACATCAGTGGAGATGGACAGGGGTTAGAACGAGTGCCTCTGAAGCCGCGTTTGAAAGCGCCTCTCATCTCAGCTCGCCATACGCTCTGACGCACACTTGCGAGCTGGGTTGTGTGAACAGTTTGAAGGGAGAGCGGTGTGTTTGTTTACCAGTCAAATATATCTGGGAGGAAGCAGCTCTCTTTGCTTATAATAATAATAAGTCAGTCTGCAGCACCGAGCCGTGGATCTCAGGGGTGGATATCGGCGTTTTTAAATGGTGTTTATCATCGTTTTGTTTAGTTTTGTGATTGTTTTTTGCCTCCTTTCAGAAGTTCAAAAGTTTGGTTTTCAAGAAATGCCAAATCGGCCATACTTCAAGTTCACTGATGGGGGAAAAGTACGGGTGATGCAAGGGTCACGGTCATCCAGGACTCAACCACACACACATAGACACACACGCACACACCTTGGCTCAACTTGGATCAATGGGAAGGAGGACAGGAAAGGGGTGGCTCTCTGTTGCCATAGAGACGGGAGGACAGTGGTGTTGGATACTGTTACTAGGCAGGAGAGGCCGCCATTCTGAAAGCGGGGTGACCTGCTGTGGAGGGGGAAACAACATCAGGGCCGAGAGTGAGGGAACATTAAATATTTCTGTTTAGGTTATTTCCCTCTGGTCAAGTGAAACTGCAAATGGTAATATGGTGAAGTGTGTGTGCCATGTTTCATTAAATAAATACGTACATCCATGAATAAATAAATAAATCCCAGAATCTGACCTTTTCAAACGCAGACTATATTCTTTTTTTTTTTTTTTTTTTTTTTTTTTTTTTTTACAGACAACTATTTACAGTTACACGAGTCAGTCTAAAGTCTAATCCTAGCCTAGTGGCAGTGCTATTAATTGCAACAACATGGCTAAAATAGCTTTTTCACGCCCCCCCCCCCCCTCACACACATCATCACCCAAATTGCATCTGTCTTCTTTTGATGTTTATTTTATTATTTAATTATTTATATAGTTCACTCGTGCAGTGCTTTTTTAAAAAGCATGTGCTCAAATGTAATTTTGACACTTGTAGCATCACGTGATTTTGTTCAAGAAAGGGCAGAGAAACTGGGCTGCTGCCATCAATCTAGTCTAGATGGTTAAACAGGACCACAGGACACAGAGTGAGGGAAAACGGATATATTTAATTTTTGGGGGAGCTGTTCCTTTAACCCTTTTCACAAACAAATGAGTGGCGTCATGCCGACACCGTGTGTGTGTGTGCGTGTCATTATACCTTCAAACCCACTGACGCTGTCCCATGCTGGTAGCCTCTGTGTCTTTGAGGGACAGCGAAGGTCACGAAAGCTATAATAAAACCAAGCTCATCAAGCGTGCACGCGTGTACGCATCACCATCTGCGTGCACAACCCAGGACAACAAATAACGTCACCTCCACGACACAGATGTAAACAACTCAAACGTGAACGCGAGGTTCGAGCGCCACCTATTGAAATGTGTCCGGGAAGAGCTAGTTAGATAAACTACCCACTGGCGCCATCTGCTGGGGAGTAAGCGGTGTACTTTTATTTAATGTGAAGCAGGAAAGCGGCGCACAAAAGTAGCCATCGAAAAAAAAACGGGCACGGAAGCCATCATCTGCCTTTGACTGCGACTTTTAAAAGCACCAACAGCTAAAAGAAAAGTCCAGAGATAAAACTCACAGCCGCTAGAAGGCTCCAGTCGTCACACCTCCTAAAAGTGTTGCTGCACACCCGCTGCCCCACAAACACCAGGCGCTGTCCGCGGTGCTGTTCGCCGCACTGCTGAGATTACACCGGCAGTAATTTTAGCACCACGGACAGCGCCTCGGTCGCCATTATTAAGCACACCATTAATTTAGTACCTTTTAACACCAACAGCGCTCTGGGATATGTGCATGTATGTGTGTGTATGCTCGGACGACTAATGCAAAGCTCGATATTCTCGCCTTTAAGGACTAAAAGCGTTCTCTAACTGAAGGTTTAAGTGAAAGGCCGAGAATCAGGCTCTATGGAATGAAAGACTGAGCCGAGATTTACACGTGACATAAAATTATGTGATGTTCAGGGTTTGTCTGACTTAAATAAACTTAAGTTTTTTTTTTTTTTTTTTTTTATTACGTCAGAGATATATACAGCTATATACATTTTAGTTAACAAGTTAGGATGCTGTGAAAAACAATGATTTGCAGGTTATTTGAAGCTTACATAAAAAAAGAGAGGCAAAGCATAACTTGAATTTAGTTACACTTTTTTAATGCTGCTGGAGGAACAACAAAAAGACTGAAAGAGTTGTCAGATGCTAATAAAGAACTCCTCCTTCTGTTACTGTTACTATTAATCTGGTTAACTGCCATAACATATACCAACATGATCTGTGCCAAGTCTCGTTTAAGACTTACTGAGGTAAAATGGAAATCTGGACAGTTCATAAGTCAGCATTTGTCTGGGTATGGGGTAAACCTAGTGCCCGTAGCATGTGAAGTCCCCATTATTGGTGAACATTATTTTCAGGTTTGGGACATATATTGTATTATTTCAGCACCAAACCTTTACACATACTCTGGCCGCATGAACCTGTAAGTAAGAGAGGGGTTATCTAGATTCGAGTTCAGTCCTGTGACCCATTAAAAACATTTGGTGCGTTATTCAATGAAAAAAGAAATACAATAAACATGCCCCGAACAACAGATGGACAGCTGGAATTATGTATCAGGTGCGAGTGGTGAACCTTTAAACTTTCAAAACTACACAAATCAGTTTCAGCTCCCAAACACTTGTGCACTTATTTTTTGGATTGTGTTGCCACTTGTATCAAAAAAAAGATAAGAGGAAATTGTAGGTGAAATGCTGCCGTCAAAAATGCAAATTGAATTGTTTGTAGTTGTGTGTATGGCCTGGACTCTGCTCACCCTTAAAGCTGCCAGCCTATATTATGGAAATGACCAAGTGGGGTCATTTATGATCCCACTTTATGAGCCATTAATATTTTTTAATGGTTCTATTTGTGTTTGTCAGTCTGTTTTCTTCATGTGACAGATATTCTATAATGTGCTAATGGTTCTAATTATAGTTTTCAATCATTTTTATGATTAGTTACTTGCCTCAAGCCTTCTGCAGCAGTAAATATTGGTATTTGAGGTCTGTTAGCTGTGGTTCACTGCGAACATTAAAATGTCATTATTAGAAATGATGAATTACAATTATATCAATATAATGACAAAGAAAACAAACAAACAAAGACTCATAGATGAGCCACAGCTTTTTGTTATCTATGCCACACCAATTTATGTAAAAGTAAAAATGACAACTTACATTAAAAATGTACGTTGTTGTTTTTTTTTAATTTAAATATCACAATAGCCAGTTATTTATATGGCAATATCCTTATAGCTCGAGTCCTAAATGACACCACTTGGTAACTTGAAGGCTGAGTGATTAAACAGCCATGATGAATGTGCAGTTTTTTCATTTAATATTCAGAGGTTGAGGGAGTTTTGACTGAAAACTCTTGAGTAATCCCAGCCTCGTTTCTATGAGGATGTTAGTCCTCACGGGCAAACACATTTACATCCACCCATGCGTAAAATAAAGAGCAGTATAAATCACACATCTGCAGAAACATGCAAACACATGCACACGCTTTCATGATCCTGGTATCTGGTTGGTTTGGATCTTTCAGTCTTTTGGTTACTTTCTGTTTTGTTATTTGCATGTGCCTCCTTTGTGATTGGTCCGTCCTCACTGTTTATACCTGTTTTTAAGCGTCCCCACCTGTGTCTGTGTATAGTCTGGTCTTTTCCTCTGTTAGAATTTCTGCTTAGGCTACCTGAGTTAGTTAGCTGCTCACTCCATGTTGCTGTTTTACTTCTGCATGTTTCCTTGTGAGTTTAGTTTAGTTTTACTAATAGTTGTTGCTGTTGGCCAATAAGAGCTCATTCCGCTTCGTCCTCCTGCACTTCATGGTGCACTCTTCACCATTGCTACTCTTGACACACAGGAATTTGTCCTCACTTTTTGCTTTTATTGCACACTTAAATCATTTAGTAAACAGGTCTTCACAGTAACAATGCAAGAGCAGAAAACAGAAGCAAACCACTGTGCAGTGCAGCTTGATAGATCTTCAAAGTATTTATCGGTATTTACAATGAAAATACAAAAAAAGGACTTCGATGTCCCCGTGTCTATCCCTGGCATTTTAACGTCGCTATCCCTGCCAAGCGTTTTCCAAACTTGACATCAGCCACTCAGACTTTTGTTGCTCTGTGAATCCGGTCTGTACTGCCAACCCCAAAACATTCAAGTACTGTATTTCTGTCATTGCACAGATACTGGGTTTGCCAATACAGAGGACTCTTAGAAGGAAAGAGAAAATTCTACTGGTCCCATGTCAGCAACTTGATTGGTTTTTCCTATCATTTCAAACATAAAAAATATACACAATGGCAACTTAAGTAGGATCCAAATGCAAAAGTATCCTGGTTAATAATTTTCCAACTGAATGCAACAGGAAGCAAAACCAGGATGGAAAAAACAGGCTTTTGTGATGCTCCGAGAGCTATTTAGACACAAAATCTGTAACAAGTCTGCATCACAGAAACTGTGATGTTACATCAGGTTGCCCTCATAAATTTCTCATTTGATGTAGGTGACCATCATGTCAGTGTGGTGCCGAGTCTTAACATTTGAAGTTTTTTGGTAAATATCGTGCTGTTGTAGTGATGTGCTGTACGTAGTGCAAGCTCAACTTTCGTGGGAGGAAGGGGGTGACAAAAAATACAGAAAGCTGAAATAAGGCAATGCGAAGGTACTGTTTGAACTACAGTGTGAAATACTTGCACTTATGTTGTCGAGCTTGTGCCAAGACAAAAACCTTATAAATATAGATTATTGGAAAACTTGATATTCTCCTGGTTGTCGTTTGTGCCAGGAATGACTTAAAACTTGAAAACATTCAATGTAAAACACTGAATTCTGACACATTTTGCAAAAATGAAACGTTTTCATACATCGCCATAACTCATAAAGCTTATTGTCTGACCATATATTCCCTAGTCAGTGTAGGTTCTCATTTGGTTATGTTCTAATATAATAAAACACACAAAGCAAACCGATGCCCTCCATACTCAGGCCAAACAGGACAAAGTCAGAACACAGCAGTGGTTCCTTGATGTCTCATACAACATCTGGTAGAACAAAAATACATCTGTATCTAACAAATACAAAGTGCTGCATGTGGACAGTCTTTTGTGGTATTTGTAGACAGTTTCTTCCATATAAACACAAAAGCAGTTTCCATATAGGCAATGATGGCAAGTCTTGGAATTCACTGAATTCAGCTTGATATCAGAAGTAGAATTTTTTTTTTTTTTTGTGTGTGTGTGTCTAATCCCATTAGTTGAACAGCCACGGTCCATTGGTGTCAGCTCTTCGCACTCACTACCTGTGGCCAGGGCCCCTGTGGGTGGCCGTGTCCCCAACTAAATCTTCCTCCACAACATTAACATATCCTTCTTTCTCTATGCAGCCAGCCACGACCTGCAGCACCAGCCGGAGCCTGCGGTCCATGGCCTGAAGGTGAGGCTGAATTAGAATAGGGGATAGACGGTCACGCAGCAGCGACTCCTCCATCATGGAGCTCAGCTGGTACTCCTCTTTGGCCAGCAGCTGGAGACGCAGGTAAGTTGACTTCCTCATCCTTGAAATGGTGGAAAAGAAAAAGGGTTATTGTGCATCTCTTAAGAAAATAGAAACTTTTTGTGTTTAACACGATGATCATAAAACACATGAATCTAGTAAACCCACCAACTAGTACTTTAAAAAAAAAAAAAAAAAATTTAATTAAAATGAATTTTATTTATATAGCACAAAATCACAACAGAACTCTCCTCATGGTGCTTAATACTCTAATGTAAAGACCCTACAGTAATACAGAGAAACCCCAACAATGAGGTGACCCCCTGTGAGCAACAACTTTGGTGACAGTGGGAAGGAAAAACTCCCTTTTAACAGGAAGAAACCCAAAAACATGCTGTGGAAAAATAAAAGTGAAAAGTTTATTTTATACTAACAAACCTATTTGTTCCACGGTGACCGTTGATCTCTGGATTTGACCTTAATACTTGTTTGTTTTCATCCACAATATGACTTTTTGATGGAGCAATCAGCCTCCTTTAGTCCTAAAGCTAGGAGGAGAAGGAACCTATCAAAATTACTGTCATTCACTAACTAACTAAAATCTTACCTGCAGCACTGACTCAGAGGTACCATGATGGAGAGCTCATCGTGAGAGTGCTTTCCAAACCTGCAAGTGTGGGGATAAAGAAAAAAGAATGAATTATCACAACAGTGGATTTAGTTTGTTAGACAAATTTTGAGTTTATTTCCTTATTAATTGTGAAAATGTCCTCTTGAAATGGTTTTTAAAATACTCTATAATGAGAAGAACGATTATGAGGTAAGGTCACAAAGTTCTGCAGCTAGTAGCATAACAATAAAAACAAAACATACTTGATTTAAATCTTATAGGCTTTTCTACTCTACTGGAGCACTCAAAGCAATTTATACAACATGCCTCATTCACACAAACACTATTTTCTATTCCCAAGTTCTTTCTATCTAACAGTCACACTCTGATGAATCCACTGGAGAGCAACGGGGGTTCAGTATCTTGCTCAACAAAAGTTTGGTATGCAGACCGGTGCCTTCCAATTACTGGATGACCTGCTCTACCTCTGCAGACACCCTAGGTAGTCACAGAGGGTGGAGCTGTATTGCTTCCACTGCTTCCAGTTTTCAGATGACTCTCTTGTGCACTTGTGCTGTATCTCCTTCAGCGTGTATTCTATTCACGGCTCATGATCCAGTGAATCCAGAAAAAAATATTGGAATCCTCCTCTTTAGGCTCCTGACCTGATACACAACTGTTGGGTTTGGACGCTGTAAACTCGCATTGCTGTTTGGTCACACTTTATGGGCAAAGTTACATATACCGCAAATGTATCTTAATTACTGATTATAATCTACTAACAGCAAA
This sequence comes from Neolamprologus multifasciatus, assembly GCF_963576455.1. Lineage (NCBI taxonomy): Eukaryota > Metazoa > Chordata > Actinopteri > Cichliformes > Cichlidae > Neolamprologus > Neolamprologus multifasciatus. Next base: position 16,504,517 of record NC_140442.1, read on the forward strand.
ACAATGATGTTTTCATCCATGGTGATGAAGTAGATCAAACCTAAACTGGTTACCAAGACAGACCCTTTTAAATTAGTTGACTATCTTTACCCTCTTCCATTGTCAAGGTGAATGATGAAGGTGTCGTTTCCAAACTTCTCAAAAGTTTCATAATGATGGCGATCCATGTTACCTGTACAGGGGGAAATGGCACATTAGAAGACTCACAAATACACCTTTTTATCATTTTAATGTTTACTTGGTTTTCCCCTTACCCATTAAGAAGTCAAAGATGGTCATGTCCATGATGTCCAGCAGTCGAGTGCCTCGGTCATACGGGGGTGTTTGCTTCACCTCGTCACAGTAATCTGGATCCACCTCCCACCTGTGAATATGCAGAAAATACTTAATACTTAATGAGTAATTGTTTTTAATGACTCATATGTTTGGACTGGCTAAAGGCATGACTGTGATCACAAACATATATGAATGTTGTGTCTCAGTATAGTTTTCTTACTCTGCTTTCTTGCGTTTGTGGTAGGAGCGCCTCCAGGGGTTTCTCCAGGTCTTGCGTTTGGCTAGGTTCAGATCTGGGAGGAAGGCTGCGAGTGAGCCTTCAATTTGGTCCGGTTTGCCACACAGAGCGTGCTCGGTGGAGCAGTAGTAAGAGCATTCACCATAGAAGCAGACATTATTGGCTGGCAAAAGAAAAAGTGAAGGCACGGATTTAGAAATGCTGATTTAGTTCACATGGAGACACAGAGGAGAAAATGATTAATGGCGGCGATGAGGAACCGCTGACCCCGGTACAATCAAAGACAACATGCGAAAACTTTATTCAAGCCCTCATGCTGAGAGGATGTAAACAAGCATAAGCATTAGACTGACAAATTAAAGGAAAAAACAGAACCAAAAAACACTTCATTTTGCTGGGTGACCAAACATCTGAAGTACACATGTGTTGGTTCTTTAATTTGCCTCATAAGACCTGAACAAGCTCCAGAAACCTATAATAGGTATTTAAAACGTAGACCGTATGAAGTACATGTAGTTTTCTCTTATTTCTCATTTCTGTTTTACACAAAGGTCTCTATGTTTACACTGTAAGTTTCATTATGATAGCTCCTTTCCGGAAGGCATCTGTGAATTGGTGGCTCTTGATCCACTGACACCATCTCAGTCTTCCTTGTGAAATTTCTTGAATTGACTTTTCTTTTCCTCTCCAGGCTGCATTCGTTTCTGTTGCTTGTGCACGTTTACAACCACGCTTTTTTCAGTCAGGTTTCCTTTAACCTGGTTTGATATAGCACTTTGTGAGCACTGACTTCTAGCGTACTCCAAAACTAGCTTACTATCTCAGAAAAGTTGTGTAATACTTGTCTTACATGTGATGAACACAGAAAATATGAAAGTTTATCTCTTTAAATGAAGTCAGAAAAACTGACTTTTTCAAGATCTTATTGTTATTAGATGCTGGAGTGTTTCTATAACCCCCCCCCCCCCCCCCCCCCCCAAAACATCCTAATTCCTGCACTGATGAGGTTTGTGTGTTGTCTTGCAGTGCCACCATGTGGAGAGTTCAGGCTATAGCTTTATATGACTTTATTTTTTTCCACACTTGGCATTTTTTATTCGTTTAAAGAGGAGACCAGGGCACAGTGACTGACACTACCCTAAGCTACAAGTCCATACTCCACTTTGCAAATTACAGTTTACAGTTTAACTGAAGTCTTACTAGATAAGTCAGTGAGTTAGGGTTGCTCTGTGCTGTTTCCAAGTTGGATTTATGATGCAGTCAAGTAGCTGCATCTCTCTGCTAAGCTGCAGAGACCACCAAAGTCTCTACCTGGTGAGATGAAGAAGGTCCTCCACAGCTTCTTATCACGTGTCAGGTCTCTGATTTCTCTCGTCATGTTCACCAGTCGCCCTGCTACTGGGGGAACTCTCCGGAAGTCAAGAATCCTATAGGGCAAAAGAAAGAAGTGCAGAAAAAGTGAATCATTCAGTATTTAAACACAAATGATGATGCACAGAAGCAGATTTTGCTATAGTGGCAAATTGGAAGACTAGGTCCACATTTTACTGCCTTTAAACCATCGGACAAAATTTACTTTGTACTGAACAGATGATGCTACAGAGCAACTTCAGCCTGCAGCTCATTCTCCTGTGGTGCTCCAGGCAGTGCTGAGTATTTCCAGCAAAGCAAGAGAGCTCTGAACGTTGAGCACCTGCTTTGTTTTAATGAACAGCTTTGAACTTCCTCTTTTATCCTGCTTGCACTTTATCTTTGATACACGCACGCCAACAGAGGCTTAAAAGGAAATATTTTCATGTAAGAAGGCGTCATTCTGCAGATTAATACTATGTGCTCGATCAAGTAAAAAGGTAGGTTGAAACATTTATAAACTGCTGCCATAAAACACATAAAAAAAACTATAATTTAATAAAACTCATCCAGTCTGGATCAGCTTGTGTGCATAAACGTGTAGCCAGACTCTTTCTCTTTCTTCGTGGCAAACTGCTGAAGGCTCACTCACACGTATTGTTTGCTTACGTAGGTATGTCTCGTAGAAGCAGACTCATATATATTAATATATAATAATAAGAAACAATTCACGACAGTTGTTTTTAAACACAACTGAGATGGGTGGTTAAAATGTGTTATACATGCTGTAAAAACCATTGTAAAAAAAAAGTTCAGCTAGAAAGTTGTTACTAGATGTAACTCTGGTTCTACGAATATGCACAAGCTCCCTAATGGGCCTGTGGTTGTGTGGGGCTGACCAGAGGGTTGTGAGAGACACTCCATGGCTCTGCCCCTTCACACAAGTCCATTTGTGAATGAATAGAGACTGGCAAAGTGAGACATCAGGAGTTTTTCTGTATTTTGATATTATATTTAGTGACTTCCAGTTAAATTTTACACTACATGACATCATTTTTATGACTTCAGCATTCAAGATGTAGCAATAAAGTAATCATCTTTACTGGACAATCTGTTTCCCTCTGTGAATGGCACCAAAACAAAATCTATTTATTTGAACCTGTTGACACCTTTTTTGTCTTTATTTAACTTCCAATACAAGATATACACAGACCATTCACATGGTCACGTTCTTTTCTCACCACCAGTATTCAGATCAGGGTAGTTCTGTGTTCCTTGGCCCAATTCTTCCTTTCTGTCTCCACCTTTCAATCTCTTCTTTTCTTATATTATGTCACATAAGGCACCTATTCAACCCCTGTTTAGCCTCTCCCATTATATGTTTGCCGTCTAATAGATCTTGATCTATTTGAAACTAAAGCTAAGCCTCCTGGGAGCAGACAGACACACACAGACAGGCTCAGTGGAACAGAGTTGGCGAAACTTAAGCCCACAGAGGAGAGCATTCAGGAGCGACAAAATGCACCGTCATTTTGGGCCGTGACGACAAAAGAGCACCTGTTCTTCTACATGCATGTGTGTGCCAGTGTGTAGTCTCTGTGAGAGCACACTCAGGCTTTTATTCATGTACACTCCACCTTTTACACGCCCTTGAGTCATGCATTGTTCAAAACAGATGGTATGACAGTAGGCAAAGAACAAGCGGACAAATCCCCCCGAGGTTTGAAAGTAATCACTAGAAAGCGGTTACTTTTCCTAGTATCTACAAGACAGGGTGGTACAATTTGTAAGAAGTGTCTAGTTTTAGCAGGGCCAAACAACCTCCTACTCTGCATCAATATGAAGTAATATAACACAGTAGTAGCTCAGTCTGGTATCCAGAGGCTGCAGTGGTCGGGCAGCTGCACTATAACTCACAGGCAGCCCCACATGGTGAATGTGACCTAAAAACAAACAGCTCTTTAGGGGTAACACAGGCACCACCTCCCTGCAGCAATTAACCATGTTCTGGGTGTAATGGCATGTTTGCGATTTTCCTATTTGGCTCTGTCTACCCACATGAACATGTGTTGGCGATCTCATCTAAAAGAGAGTGAGATTGCGTGTTTGTGAGCTTGTGTCAGATAATTACCGCACCCTCAAGAAATCCTAAGATGCCCAGTAGTCCATTTATCATCCTGTCCCAGAATCCCAAATGATCAAATCTGAGTGCTCTTCTGTTGATATATTTTTCTACCTTGTCAGCTTAAGTCCTCAGAGCCAAGGGATCATGCTGAAATCAATATACTCAGCACCAACTAGAGGAGATGATCCCTGCTTTTGGCGTGTTATCTAATCCCTCGTGTACTTAATCCCTTTCAGATTTTCACAGTTTAAGTCCATTATGGCACACCTCCGGTTTATAATGGGGTAAAAGTCGCGGTCGGTGTGACCTGTCATTCTTTCTGGAACAGGCTGTGAGGGATGATTAGAAAATGGGCGAAGTAGGGAAGCACATGGGTCACATTCTAGCACCACATGTATGTTTCCTTTTCTTTTTTTATAGTTGAGTGGTAAAAGATGGAAAACTCACCGATCCAAATGAAAAGCAGCGATCTCAGCATTGTGCCTCTCGAAGTCGGAGAAATAGAAGAAATCTGGAGGCGTTTCCTGCTCCCGCGTCTGCCTGAAAGATAAAACACAGCATAAAGCACCGCATCAGTAGGAGAAATCAAAGCAGTTGCTTTTTTAATGTGATTTCCTTGCATATATATATATATATATGTCTACACACACACATATATTTTATATATATATATATATAATTACTTTTTGCTTAGGAACATGACGATGTGCATTAAAAATTCTGAACGACAAAAAATCAACCCCTGCTTTCATTTCTTTTCAAGATAATTCATCAGGAGGGTGATCTTATAAACAAGTCATTTTATGAATCAGATGTGTTTTAATTTGAATTATGCAGCCTTTTGATTTGTGACATTCTCTTTCTGTCTATGCAAATCTTTTCAACTTTCATCAGATTTTTGCTTCCTGCAGGGCCAAACTCATCTAAGCCTCTGCATCCTTTTCTAGGCCAGAATCTGACTCATACGACTGTAAAGCCTGTGTGGACAAGGCTGCTGAAGGGAAGCTGCACAAGATTCTCCCTCGCATCCTTCAGTTCCTCTCAGCAAACACAAAAAACTTGGAATCTCTGCCAAGCAAGCCATGGATCTGAATCAGGAAATGCTAGAAGCCTCTTTGTGCCGGTCTTTGTCTTTGGCTCTCACTGTCTGCTCAACCGTCTGGGAGAAGAATATTATCTCTCCACTTTCACTCACTTTCTTTGTTTTTCTCCCAAACCGCACATATATTGACGCACCTGACAACAGCCTGTGCTATAACTCCTCTGCTTGCGCAATCCACACATGCACATACTTGTGAATGCTAACACTTTCTGCTCTGCTCTGCCTTGTTGTTTTTTCTCTCGTCTCGTCTCCTCTCAGACTTAAGGGCAGAGTGTCACATTATCCCCACTCCACCCTTTCTATTTTCTTGAAAATCTAAAGCGGTGACAACAGAAAATGACCTGTCCTCCTTCTCTTTTACATTTCAGGGAAGCAGCCATTTACCCATAAATCAATTGCTGCCATTGTAATCCTTTCTTTCCAACCCAGAGGAGGGAGGGGAGTAATGGTGTTTTCATTTTCAGGGTGCAGGGTGGGGGATAAAAGATACCGTGTAAGTGGAGAGGGAGCTGAATAAACAGCAGCAAGAGTCTTGGATTTTAAAGGTGACCCCGTGAGTCATCGCACTGAAAGCCGCTGTGATTTCAATGTGACATCAATTAAATAGTTTGCAATTGAGGCGGACTTAAATGACTTGAATGCACTTAGAATTACCAAAGGGAATAATATTATTACCTTTTTTCTGGCATTAGACAATTGCTTTTCCAAAAGTATTCATTTTTAATTATACTTAAGTGTATATTCTGGTTGTTTCTGTGTTCGGATGGGTATCCATACACTTACACTACTGTAAAAGAGATTTTTAATCTCAACAGTTTCCTGGCTAAATATGGATTAAATAAAATCATAGATAATCAGGTTTGTGGACACAGCTTGGGAATCCAGAAAACTGCGCTTCCGAGATGTAAATGATAAGTTTTACTACAGTAAATTGCTCTGCTCTATCGGCAGTCAGCGAGGGAGCCTTTTGTCTTCTGTCAGTAGCCGTGCAGATATATTTTGCTCCAAGCTTTTTAAGCATGCATAATATTTCTGCTTCTGGTTTCATTTTCCGCCGTGTGTAAAAAAACGATCGTGATATAAACCCGACTGTTGGGTATTACTTCATCGCCGAGTTGCAAAACCATTTCTGATAAAAGGCTATGGTAGGTGTGTGATGGAAAACCTATAACACAGGGCACAAATACACCGATACAGATCTGCATACGCAAACAGTATTCAAAATCTCAAACAAATTTCCTCTCACACTTGTGTAGACCCTTTATCAGTGAGTGTCCTTGATAATAAAAAAGGCTTTTTATCTGAAGCCTTGTGTGATTAGGCTACAGCAGACCTACTGTATGCAGTTCAGCAGAATGTGTGAGCATGATGAAGCTGAACTGCTTGCCTATGTGGACTCAGTTTGTGCTGACTCAACCGTTTTAATGCTCTTTCATGAGCTTAGGCCTGCACAGTGGAGGGTTATATTAGAGGAAGATGGGAGAGGGAGGGGTGAGAAGAACAGCTGTGTCCCAGACTCTTTTTACACACACACACACACACACACACACACAAAATTTCATATTTTAGTGAGGACATTTAGTTGACATAATGCTTTCGCTAACCTGTTACCCCAACCCTAACCATTAAAAATGAATGCCTAGCCTAACCATAACCTAATAGAATAATTAAATAACCATAACCTAAACATAACCCTGACACTAAAACCACATTTTGAGCCTCAAAAATGCCTTCAGACTTTTGGGGATGGACATTTTGGCCCCATAAGAGACTGATGGTGCCCACAAGTATAGTGGCATGCCATTTTTCTGTCCGCATGTGTAAACATGTACACACGTACACACGCACACACATGCACACACACACGGACAGAGCCAGGCTGATGATGCATGTTTGTGACAGACAGAGGGCAGTAGAGACAAACCCACAGACAGAAACTCAACCACCTGGAGCACCATTAAACTGATGAGAAAATAAACAGCTCTGTTCATATTTTCCTGCGAAATAAAGATTAAAGAGTTTTTAGCTTGTTTTTACAAGCCAGGTGTAGGCAAAGTGAAAAGGATGTTTAGGGATGATTCATCTTCATCACCTACCTACAGATAGAAATAGAAAAAACCCCACATGTAGCCACAATCAAAATTATTCAAACTTGCATGTGTAAGGCTTTACAGATACAGTGTTTTCTAAGAACATTTATAAATGGGCATTAACCTAAGTTTGCAAAATGGCTATGTCATGATTTAAATCATATTTATTACAGCTGTTTTTTTGATAACTTATGGGTATGTGAAGCTACAATGTTCTAAAATCAAGTTAACCTTTCACGATCTGAATTGTTTGAAAGGTATCTGGAAGCTGAAATAAGAACCCGCAAGATGATTCACATTTATAAATAAAAGATAATATGTAAGTGTAGGACTCTTGGCATGAAAGAATGAGAAATTTATCAAAGGGGAATCAGATGTTTGAAAAGAACAAGTGAGAAAAAAATGGAAGGTTTCATTGAAGGCATGAACAAAAAGTACAGAATCATTAAGAGACTTCAGATTGCAGAAAAAGTGCTTAAAAGTTGATGAAAACATAAAAAACTGGGATAGATTTAAGAACTTTTTGAGTGATGAATGTTTCTGTGAAACTATTTATATCCTCCTGACTTCTGCACTCTTCAATGTGATGCATTTTTAATTTCTCCTAGCTATTTGGGATTAATTGGACCTGATAAAGTTTAAAAACTAGGCATGACCTTTTTCTAGAAAGTAGAGCACAACACAATAATGCCAGCACCATATAAAGGATAAAACACTTTTCTGAGCCCAAATCTCAGTTCAGAAACTGTTACCTGAACAGCTGAATCACACTTTCTTTAAAGCAGTGAAATTCAAAGAAAGTAGCACATAAATCACAGAAAATTTAATAAGCTCAAATATTTTGCACATAAGCTGTCAGCTGGCAAAGTGTGTGAGAGGCTGTGAGACACATATGAGAAAATCACTTAATCTAGGTATTAAGGATATGTATGCTTTCATTACACAAACATGAGTTAACTTCACAATAATAACTTGCCTGTATTTACAACTGCAACAGTTACATATACCCCCACTAATCTGGTTTTGTAATGTTAGCTGGATTCTGATTCGAAATAGAGAATAGGAGAAGGAGCAGGAGAGACAGAGAGAGGATGGATGGGAGATCTGTCATCTATTGGTAATCCACAGCAGATTTCAGCCCTCCTCTGACAGGCTTGTTTGTCTGTCTGTCTGGCCCTTTGTCCTGTGGGTAGGTGGCTAAGAAGACATGGACGGGGCTTTGCCATTGAGACACATTATATAATATGACGCTGGGATTAATGCTACAGCGCACACATATTACACTGAATGCAATGTATGTATGAGTCAGATGCAAGCATTTGACAGCATCAGACTACAAACATTCATAGTAGTTGGATTATATTTGAATCAAAGATTTCACTGGGTGTTAAAGTTATCATTTTACATCATATCTGATCCCAGTGAAACGTGATCATGGCATTAAAACATACAAGTACACAAAATAGAGATGCAATGTTAAAAATGTCATAATACTCCAATATTAATGTTTAATAAAACAGAAATTTATGTGGCTGTCAATTATATTACACACTTGATGTCTTGCAGAGCCCAAAGTAAACATTATACTGTAGGGCCAGGGGCACAACACTGTAGATTCAAGAGGAAAACTGTTAGCAGACAAGTAATGTGCATACACATATTATTTCTGGTCATATTTCTTTAAATATGGCTACACATGCTTGGTTTTTATGATTCTTAATCATCACGAATTTGTGTCCATAGGCACAGGCCTCCCCTCTTTAGCTATGAATGGAAATAGATGCTGTTTACAAGTTTATGAGACATGGCGGTGGGAAAAACAGCCCAACATTGCCAAGTATGCAAAGCAGAGAACCGTGATTTAATTCTGGGGTTTTCTTCTGGACTCAAAAAGAAAATAAAAACTACTGAATGGAAAAAAATTAAAGAGGCCATCAACTCTGGAAGTTCAGAGTGAATGGTTGGTGCAGAAGTAAAGAACAAATGGTCAGATTATGAATGAGAGTAAAAAAGTATCAGTTCACACAGGAAAGGAGACTCAGTAGGTACGTGTGAAGTGCAAATATCTCACATTATTTCTTTATGAATAATAAGAGTTTATGTGTGAGGAGACGAATCCCTTTGGAGTTGTGTCATGAAGTACATCCAGCATGGTGGTGACTCTTTGTAAATAAGGGAGCTATATTTTAGCAATAAAGAAAACTGGAAATATTTTATAAATTGGTACAACTGTCTCTGTAAATGTTCCACACCACTGGTTGGAAACCTTGGTGTCATCATTGGAAACCTTACTTTCCAAAGCTGCATCAGCAGCATATTTAAAAGTTGTTAAAAAAAGCACCTTAAGCACCTCAACTTCTGTTACTCCACAAGACAGCTATCAGTTTTAGCTTAAATATGATCATACCACATCTGTACTGACTAATTATATTGGCTTCCAGTTACATTTAGAATAGATTTTTAAATTTTAAAGGTCATTTTTAAAGCTCTGCATGGTTAAGAGATACTTCTTACATCTATGTAACAATAAGCTAGATCCCTTTGGACCTTAGTGTTCTGTGGGTACTCAAAGCACTTTATACATCATTTCTCTTTCACTCTAACATTCGCAGTTCAGTGAAAGCATCAGGAACTCAAAGTTCTGTATCTTGCCCAAGGATACTTTAGCATGCAGACTTGAAGAGCCAGGGATCAAACCACCAACCCTCTGATTAGTAGATAACCTGCTCTACCTCCTGAACCACAGCCAGCATAGTGGCTGGTAGTCTAGCTTGTAGTCTTAATTATCATTACATTTAATTTCTGTTTGTTTTATAAATTTTGGTTTAGTTTTGAGAGGTTAACATGTTCTCCTTGCATGCAAAAGAGCCCCTGGGAGACATAAACACACTCTTAGGGGGTGTAAGCTTCTGTTCTCCTACTGCTCTTTCAAGCCAGGTTAAATCCAGCGTTTCATCTCTCTCAAATATGCGGACCTCTTGGGAAATAGGGGAGCAGCCAAAACTACATTTCTAATTTTGTGGTTATGATAAGTAGTGGTGGTGGTGATACTGATTATTATTAGATTTAATTTCTACTTCTTTTAATGGTTTTAAGACCTGTATTTTTACATATTTGCTGGTCTGTTATTGGTTTTGATTATTAACTCATTAGATTCCTATTTGTTCCATGGATTTAACTTAATCTTATTGCTGCTTTTTGCTTGTTTTGTGTGCTTTCGTACTTACTATGAAATCCTCAGATATGGATGTGCAGTAGTTTAGTGGATATACTAAGAAGACTAAAAAACCCGAACAATCACTTCACCTAAGAATGATCTCAAGTGCTTCAAAGAAGAAAAGTAGAAAGAAGACCCTGCTAAGTGTTTTCTAACCTGCTTTGATTTACCAATTGTTTGGTTACCATGCAGCCAAATCCAATTCCCTCTCGCTATCCTGACCCTACTTAACTCCAATTATCAAGGATCCTGCTGCTTTTGTCCTTTTTCCTAACATGTTTTTTCCACATACACTTCTATGGTTTCATCTCATCTCTGCTATTTGTCTTATTTTCTCCTCCTAATTTGATGTTTCACAAGCAAATTTGAACAAATCACATTTATTTTTCATCCTTCTTGGGATTATATTTTCAAAAAGTGCTGCATTACAAAATGCCTAATTCACTATGAAAATAGTCCACATAGAGTATTTTTAGTATACGAGGCTTTTCGAGGTATACAAGTGATTAGCGTGACGTATTCAGGACACTCCTGGGTAAATGGCACCTTGAAGAGTACTCACAACACCTCTCAAGGTGACAGACAGGTGGAAGAATGTAGGACCAGAATGAAAGATTGGGAGATAAAACCTCTTCAGCCTGGTGATTTGTGTCAGAGTGTGCTCGTCTGTCAGCAGCACTGCACACAGAAGAGAGAACACTGTCAAGGCTCTGTGTGTGTGTTCTTTACATCTGCAAACAGCAGCTTACTCTGTGGGTATATATACATTTTCTGTGCATTCTTGACTCAGTGTCTGCATTTTTCTCTTTATTTTCCTCCACCACCGCTATCGGCGAGCGATCTAAAGAATCGGCCCAGGGCGCCAAGGTAGCTGTCTAGATTGAATTTCAAATCAATGTTACACAAGTTGTGTTCCAGCCTCAGCTATTTTCAACACGCAGGGTGAGACACTGCCAGGAGGGAAAGGCAAGTCATCTGCATGTGTGGGAAGTGGTATGTGAGGTATTATCATAAGAATGCTGGGGAAAAGACTTGACTTGAAGAAGATGGATGTTAGCCTGAAAGCAGTGCTTCATTTTTAAAGTTATGAGATACTAGCAAGGTGGGACAGCGTGGAATTAACACAAAGACTGAAATTCTCAGTGATCAGGTTTCTGGAGCCCAAAGTTTTGATGCAGGGTTAGAGGTTATTCAAATACTGCACATTTTATTAAACATCCACTGAACTACCAAAAGGAAAGATGAATATTATTTGTCAAGTTGTCCAAACTGGCATATGCTGTTCACCGGGAGGAAACCTAATGATTAACAGTTACATGTTTGCTTCTTAAAAAGGTTCTTTAAATATTTTACAAGCATGTTAAATAGACTTGTTTGCATGCACAGCATACTTTTGGCCCCTTTATGCTACCTTTAACGGTCTTTTATTGAACTCAAATATGCATCACCATCTACTGCAGTCTGTAAAATGTTTACCATGGGACATGTATTGCTATTTGGGCTGAGAGAACAGAGGTAAAAACTGGTCAAAAGCTCCTCAGCCTGTGGTTTACTAGACAGAGTTTAAACCTATCAGCTGTAAAAAAAAAAAAAGGTCATTTATTAAGATTTTTTTTTTTTTTTTTATACATTTATCAAAAATTCTTGCAAGGAAGTCATATGAATACTAATACCCTAATTACCCTAGCTCTGTATCAGCAGTGATGATTGATCAAACTCAATATTTTTGCTTCCAAGCCATTGTGATTTCAAGCTGTGTATGTGTTTGTCTTTTTTTCCTTCTGTTTTTAAATGTAGGGAGTGAAAAGTTGATCAAGCAGCAGGCCTGAGGGCAGAAAAATGAAGCCAGTGCATAAGTGCCAAAAAGTGCAGTTTCTCTAATGGCCACTTAAAGCTGGCTCTATTCCCTGTAGACCGAAGTGTTAACATGCTCAAATGCACAGCATTTACAGCTGGTGGAAAAAATGGTTTGGCCTGGATGCATAGCTTCCCTCTTTATAACCACTGTTTGTGGGGTGAACTCACCTGTTTGGATACTTGTGAGGGTTGAAAACAGTCATGTGACAGGTGGACAGAGAGCTGTACCCTTACTTCTGCTAACTGGATTATGCAACAAATAATACTGCTTGGTTATGGCGTTATTTTTGTGCCACTATTCTGAGCGCACGTAAAAAAAGTTTGCAGGTGCAAGTGTTGCATTTTGAGGAGAAACTTATTTTGAGCGAAGAAAAGCTGAATTTGAGTGAACAAAATTCATTCCTGCGTGCAAAAAATGTATTTCAGTGTTTGCTATTATTCACACACACACACACACACACACACACACACACACACACACACACACACACACAATAGCAGCCCCTCTCGCTCAGTTTTTGCATTTGCGCTCGCTGGCAATGTGTTGCTCGCGCTCTCAACATTTCTGCCCGTGCGCGTTCAACTCTTTCTCTACACCGTTATATTTGTGCCACAAAACCAGCCAATCACAGACTTGGATGCAAAAATATCTGATTGGCTGTTCTGGTCTCCAATCAGCTCGAAATGACGAAATGCAATATCCCAGAATCCATTTAGTCCAAAACTCAAACGAGGCAGTGGCGGAGGAACACAGAATGGCGGAGTTTAAAATATTACTCTTTCTGTGTCACAAAATAAACTTTTAAGATATTTTCATGCGAGAATGGTGCTGCGTAAACTTCAAATACCTGCTCGATTCATCAAGACATCACATATTTGCATAAGTGCTCTAACGTTTTCGGAGATGCCTGTTACCCACCAGCTGACCGGGTGGTCACTCGGGTTAAACATAATATATAAGGCTGAACTGACAAAAAATCACCAACTTCACCACCAGGTATTATAGGAAAAACCATAAAGCCTTTGAACTAAAACAAACGCTGTTGTGACAGTGATGTACACTGTCTTGTTGGTATATATGTATGATTTGTATCACCTTCATTTCCAAACCGATATCATGAGCAGCACCTTTTACAGCTGTGGCTCCAGCAAACATCGGCTGATACTAGAAATTAATTTTAAATAAATTTTAAAATTTATTTATGTGGTTTTGTGGCACAAATATAAAACGGTGTAGAGAAAGAGTTGAGCGCGCACGGGCAGAAATGTTGAGAGCACGAGCAACACATTGCAAGCGACCGCGAATACAAAAACTGAGCGAGAGGGGCTGCTATTGTGTGTGAATAATAGCAAACACTGAAATACATTTTTTTGCACGCAGGAATGAATTTTGTTCACTCAAATTCAGCTTTTCTTCGCTCAAAATAAATTTCTCCTCAAAATACAACACTTGCACCTGCAAACTTTTTTTTACGTGCGCTCAGAATAGTGGCACAAAAATAACGCCATACTTGGTGTTTGGTATGGGTTGTGCAAGAAGTTTGTGGTGGTCTGGTATTTTCTTAGTTTGTTACTTAGCAGGCATACATGTCTGTCGTAGTTCAGAATACTTATAAGTGCTCAAACGACATGCTTAAAACATTTCTTAAAAAACACTGAGGTGACTGAGGTGATTTGAAAAGTAAATAATTTCTATCTAAAAGTATGTTGTTAAAGTATGTTACTGAGTGTCTAATTAAGTATTAAGTTTTAAAATGTTAGCATGACATCTTAATGCAACCTTTTAAAGTTATAGAGTGTGTATTACTCTGTGTCTTCACTTTATCTCGTGTCTCCTTCCTCATTCTTTCATCGATGTCTGACCTTCTGTCTACATTAAAAGCTGCAAGCATGAAGTGAGCCCTTGAAATTAGACTCTAAATGTGGGGCTTTGAGGGAAGCTGCATAGCTCTGGGCTAGGTCACTATCTGTGACCACCAGAGCTCACTGGCAACCCTTGAGATAGATGACAGAACCCCTCAGAACCAGTGTAAATCGTGTCTGTGAGTTAGAGGGAGCGTGTGTGTCTGCACGAGTGTGCGGTTGAGTCACGACCAAGAGTCAGGGAGTGAATGCGTCTGTCCGACTATCTCATCTGACCAGATGACTGCAAATCTCTGTCTGTGCAGCCCTTTGCAGACGGAGGATATGTAACATTGCTGGCTTCATCACTTTATTAAAGTGACAGCATTCGATCAGTCGGACGTAGGTCACTGTCACGTTAATGTTCTTGACATTTTCATTCAGACATTCCCGCAAGATTGAAAGAGAGAGCCACTATACGCAACGCAATATGTGACAAATGTGCTACAGACAAGTACACCACATTTAATAATCTGCACATTGCCACTAAGAACCAGGGTTTTAATAGTTTTGCAATTTTCATTAGTTTTTATTTTTATTTAGTTTTGACTTCAGATTTTCAATTTTATATCAGTTTTAATTAGTTTTTACCAATTGTTTGCTAGTTTAGTTTAGTTTTTATTTTTTGAAAATCCTTAGTTTCAGTTTAGTTTTGATTAGTTTCAGTTATAGTTTTAGTTGTGTTTGCAATAATTAAGTGTAACAAAATCCCAGTTTCATCATATCAGTCATTCTCTTCTGCTTATCCTTGGGTATGTTGCTATTCCAGCTACCATACCCTGCACCCTGGACAGGTCGCCTGTCTGTCGCAGGGCTAACACGCAGAGACAGACAACTCACATTCCCACCTATGGGTTCTTTAAATAAATAAATAAATAAATAAATAAAGGCAGATGAACAACCATTGATACCAGGCAACTATAAAATGTATATCTTGGCCCCAATGACACTATTAACTCTTGCAGCACCGGGTGTTCGTAATTTTGGTTCAAGTGAATTGATAAACTTTTTGAAGGTAATTGACTCACACAGTTGTGTAGATATCCCCGTCCTGTTGTCTCGGGATGCATCACGCTGCCTTGCCTGGGGTTAGCTTCTGTTTTCTGGGGATGAGGGTTGAGTGTGCTCCTTTACCTTCTCAAGGTAAGCTAGGTTAGCCTTCTTGTGTGAGCTTTTCAAGTGCACTTTAAGGTTTGTGGGATTTTTTTCCCTTTAGAAATGTCCCTCATAATTTGTCTGTTTCCACTACAAGACACTTGCTTTATCCAAAACACAGTCATATTCAAAGTAATCCCAAATTGGACTCTGGCTCCCGACTTTTCCTGACATGATTCTTCGTGTGGACGGAGTAGCAACACAGACGACTCGACTAACGTACTTGCCATCTACTGGCATAATGAGACACAGCAAGAAAAAAACCTGGAAACTAAACTTCATTTTCACCCTTGACTATTGTATGACACGCACACATCAACGAAAACTAAACACATTTTTGCTATAAATTCAGTTAATTTTAGTTAGTTTTGTGAACACTCATTCCAGTTTTAGTTAGTTTTCCTTTTTTTGTTTTTATTTTTATTTCCGTTAACGAAAATGTTTTTTCACTTCTAGTTTTCGTTATTTCGTTAGTTTTCGTTAACGATAATAACCTTGCTAAGAACCGGGTCATTCTGTATGTTCCACACAAGGCTAATGTCTATTGCAAATTAAAAAGAGATTCGTTTTAAGGGCATTCTGCAAACAATCATGTTGTGGATGCAGTTCAGACATCAGTGTTGAGCACCGTAGAAGAAAAAAACACCCATGTGTAAATCTTTGTTCCCGTGTAGGATAATTTACTGACCTAACAAGCTATCTCAGATATCATGCTGGGCAAATTAGCCACGTGTTGCTATTTTTTTTCTACATTAACCGCCGCGAATTACAGGCTGCACACACTGATTATATAATAGCATATATTATCCCAACTATTAGTTCTTTAAAATAGCAGAAGGTATTTTTTAGGGGTGGCTGTGTGCTCAGGTGGTAGAGCAGGTTATCCACTGATCGGAAGGTTGGTGGTTGGTGGTTCGCTTCCTGGCTTCCCCTAGTCTACATGCCAAATATCCTTGGGCAAGATACTAACCCCAAATTGCTCTCTAATTCATGGGAGTATGAATGTGTGTGAATGTTAGCTATGAAGCACTTAGAAAGATGTGCTTGTGCGAATGGGCGAATGCACAAGTTGTGTAAAGCGCTTTGAGTGCTCAGATGAGTAGAAAAGTGCTATATAAGAACCAGTCCATTTACCATTTATTTTCTTGCTGACCTTTGGCTTGTCCTGGTAAAAACTTTACACACCTCTGTGACTGTATCGGCAATGATGGACTGATTAAAAAGTTTGACCATATTGTTCAAACCTAATTGCTGATTACTGTGACTTTTATGGAAAAGGCTGCTCATTTAGACATTAAGCAGACACATTCAGTTGCTGCCAGATTAATAGAAAGGAGTGCATCTCTGATAGGGGCTTATGTGTCAGGGATCGCACCATGGCTTATAGGTCTGCTAAGTCCTGCTGCTTTCTAACTACTTTCTGGCTATTCATTTCAACAAGACAGGCCAAACATAGTACAGATGCATGCAAATAAAGCACACAAACTATTGCGTGAAAGACTCGGAATCAGGGTTAACCACAGGAGTACAACTTTAATATCTAACAAAAGCTCTTAACAAAATTTGACAGTCACTGATTGAAAAGCTTTTAATGCCCCGAGGAGGATTAGTGCACATACAATAAGGGCACATTAAGCACATTAACAGCAAAGTACTTCATCAATTTAAAATGAGTTTTATCATAATCCCTTCCTACAGTTTCTCTTCTCAAAGACTTTTTTTTTTTTTTACAGTGAAAGAGAGAAATGGTGTACATTTCTCTCTTTCACTGTAATATGTCAAATGGAAACTTCTTTGCATTGAGGTTTTAGAAAGGAAAATGTTCCGGAAACATCAGGGCATCAGCTTAAAGTAACTTAACAAACAAGCTAAGCAGTTGTCCTGCTATGGGTCACATACCTATATTACTTTTGCATCTGATATGTATTTTCCCCCAAATTTCTACTCCATCATCATCTTTGACCAGGTCAGGTCTATGGCTAAGTATTCTTCATTTCAAATGTACAACTGTTAAATCAAATATTCCACTGTGAAGCCCAATGCGTCATGCTTCACAGTCACGTCAGTAGTGATGTGTCGGTCGCGAACGAAACGGCTCTTAGAGCCGGGTCTTTGAAGTGAACGACGCGAGCCGGCTCCTTATTGGGAGCCGTGGTTTTTTTTCTTTCTCTCACCCTCTCTCTCGCACTTTTTTTCTGCTTCACTCTGCAGGCGAGCCTTGTGCTTTGCGCTGGGCAGAGGGGGGAAGGGCGGTAGTTACACTCAGTAGCACGGGAACAGAGCAGGAGGGAGAGACAGAGAAAGAGAGCCAGGGACAACAACGTCACATTAGAAAGGTATAGTAATCATCCACAACTATTTTCAGTTGCAGATGATAAAGGATTCAGAAAGTGTATTCCTGCAGGCCCATATGACAGAGAATATGCATCTTCTTTTTGTTTTCATATTTTAATTTATATTTAATTGTGTTGTGGTTTGCAGTGTTTTGTGTTGTTTCACTTTAAATTTGTTTAAAAGGAAAAAGCTGAAAATGTAAATAGTTAAAAGTTGAAATGTGAATAGTTGTTTTTTTGTATTATATGACTTATTTATTACATTTTATGTGTTGTGAATAAATAAAAGTATATTTACGGTGGCCCCTAGAGACAAAGCATGTACAAACTCCAAAACAAGTACGAACTCCAAAACACGTACAAAACACAACAGAAGTGCTCCAGGATGCTTGGCGCAGTGTTGAGCTTTTGTTACCTAGTGGCTACACAAGCCAGGAAGTACCAACGACCGTATTTGGTGTGTGGTAGTAACAGATAAATTAACTTTTTTTTTGATTATTTGAATATATATGAGTGCTTGTGTATAAATACACAAACAATACACATATGCTTTCAATTGTGTAATTTAAGTGATCTAGGTAGCTCTGTTTTGGATGTTCAGTTAACGCTAGAAATGTGCTTTGGAGTTTGTACATGCTTTGGAGTTTGTACGTGCTTTGTCTATAGGGGCCAATGCATATATTTATATATAAACATATATAAATAAAACCACTTTTTTTTAGATTAGTAATTCCTTTTGTGCATAATTTTATATTATGGTTAATAATAAATTAATTAAAGCAACAAAACAACCTGAAGAGCCGGTTCGGAGCCGAAAGAGCCGGCTCTTTTTAGTGAGCTGAGCCGAAAGAGCCGGGTCTCCAAAAAGAGCCGGAAATCCCATCACTACATGTCAGATGGCTGCCCCTCCCTGCTGGAGGTTTTTTCCTGTTAAAGGGAGTTTTTCTTTCTCACTCTCGCCAAGTGTTTTCTTGAAGGGGGTTATCTGATTATTGGTGTTTTCTGTATTATTGCAGGGTCTTTACGTTACAATATGAAGCGCATCAAGGGGACTTTTCTTGTGATTTAGTGCTATTTAAAAAAATTAATTAAAGTGAACTTCAAGTGTTCATATTCGTAGGGAGCTAAATTTGACTCCAATAATAATTGTACAAAATCACTGTTATGTTTTAATGCACCAGGTAGATGGAATGAAATCTTCATCTTAATCAATGTAAGTGGCATAGACTGCACAGAGAAGACATGTCTGATCTGCAATGCTGTTACATTTGAAAAAGTCAGCTTTCCAACTTCCTTATTTTTTCTCCCTTTCTCTACCAGCGTTTGGTTTGTGCATTTCCTGTAAAAACACAGGAAATGCTAACCGGTTGATTTGTAGTAAGTTTGTCAGTATTGGAAGCTATGTAAAGTCAGTTTGGTTGATATTCTTCAGCTGGTCTTGCACTCTAATCCCAATTGGGATGTAGCATCACATCAAAAACTGAACTGCAGATGGGCAGATGTTGACACTGTTTCCACATATAAGTCAGGCACAACAACAAATACCAATCAGGTTATTACTATGAACAAGTTAAAGGCATATCTGTTTTTTGTGATACAATCATATTTGCTTGACAGCGAATCTGGCTGCTAAATGGTTGGAAAAAGATAGCCACACATTGTTTTCTCCACATGCTTGTATTACCAGATCCTATTTTTCTTAAATACAAGCAACATTTCTTAGCCATTTATGCTTATTTATGTAAGTGTTTTAATATGTAATATGTAAAACTGTCAAAAAACTGCACCTTGCTTGCTTCTTTTTCTATCAAGTACAGTATTTTATTTCTGTTTTTTTTCTTTCAAATCAATAAAAGGACAATATGAAACAAGTCTTGAACACAAATAACGATGTTCAAAAATGTTGCTGTAGTAGTCTTTGTTTTGTTAGTCTATAGTAGACTTTCTGTGTTGATGGTGATGTTTGAGAGACCAGCCTGCTGCTCTTTGCCACAAAGATGGCCTTTCTCAAAGTTTAACCAATCAGTAATCTTACATGCCTTTAACATTTTCTAGGGTTTATTTTCCTCTAGGACTGCTTTCTCTAGAGTATCACAACCTTGGGCTGGTTAGAGGGCACGTATGCCTTGATGAACCTGAGCGCTATACTGGTGGGAGCCTAGTGCTCCTGGTAGGGTCACCCATGTTGGACAGGTCTGGGGGGAGAGGCCATACAAAAAATGATCCCTGAAACTCCAGGTCAGGGGTTCAGCTCACGGATAACAACCGCGTGTGGTTAAAAAACACGTTGGTAACAGAAACGGGATCAGCAAAAAACTTTGTTGCTGTACTAAGGTCCAGTGGGTACGATAGGGGTACCAAAACTATTTTTAAAGTTTGTAGTGTTGAAAAAGGTCCTGAAAAAATTCATACCAAGACAGAGGTTTGGATTATTGTGAAACAGCCAAATAGTGTCTGGGGTGGAAAATGGCCTATAGAGGATAACGAGGCTTTCCTCATGTTCTTAGTCTCTGAGTCTCAGTGTCTACTCTGCTCCACATTACTTTTAGAGCTATTTTTGAATTGGGCATGAGTTATTTTTTTAACTGCCAACCTTAATTGACTGGCACGACACATTCAGCCTTGTTCCCCTGAGCTTACTGCTTCATAGAGCTTCAAGTGTTTAAAGAGCTGAAATCACTAAAGAACCGACGCAAAGCTGCAGAATTAAATCTGAGCATTTTGGGATCTCGTCCCTACTATCATCTTAACGGGCTCCCCTGAGTTGTAAGCAGACTTGGAACATATATGGGAAAAAAGTAAATCTTATTAGTATCACTTTGTTATTTTGGTTTTCATAAATCCGTTTTAAGGGAACCTTTCTCTGTGTCAAAATGAAACTGTTGTACTTGTTAATGGATAAGTATATTCACTGGTGCTTTTCAATAAGAAACACCACCAAATAGCAGCTTCGTGATATCAGTGGAATAAATGTTTGATGACTCAAATGCTTCAGTTGCATTTCATTCGCTCGGAATAATTTATGTACAGTTTTTTTTTTAATATTAACACAGCTCAACATCAAGAAGATTTAGTTTTTGTTTTTTCAGTGACAGATATCGGAGATAAAAGAATATTTTTGTCACTCAGAAAATATTCTTTTAATTATAAATTATAATTTTAAAGCAATAATTGGCACCTTTTTCTTTTGTTATATCACTTTACATGATGAATATTAAACACCAGTTAGGAATTTTTGCTTAACAGATTTTTACAGCTTTTCAGAGATTTCTTAGTAATAGTCAAAGACATTTTTGAACACATGCCATTTTCCCTTTGTATCTTTGGTAGTATCTGAAGGATTCCTTCTTTTCTTCTACGCTTGAATAAACTGATTGAAATATGTATGAATGTGTTTGTCTGCTTACATGTCAGAAATGCTTCATGGGTATTAGTTAAATGTAGCAAAACGGCTCATTAGTGCCCCTTCTAAAACTTTAAAGTTGAACTTATAACCAAATATATCAGTTTCTACAGGAACATGAATCATATCAGACTTACAAAAAGATTATTGAAGTCATACTTCAAGCCCCACAGAAGCTTTTGTACATTAACAGATTTATCCCAAAAAATGAACCAGAGTAAATTCAAATATATCATTTATGGAAATTTGTCCTTTTCAAAACTGTTAATGTTTTTACTTTTCATTGTGGAGATTCAAACTTTTGCTTTGAAATAAAAAGAAAGAAAAGGCAGGTGACATCATCAGATTTACGTAAAATTTGCATGTTGTGTTGTAGGCATGATGCACGGCATCATGACCTATAATTAGGAGGTGAACACAGTGAGAGATATGTGGTGTTTTTTTAAAACATAAATCCAGGCCTGAAGATACCTCCATGTGCAAATTAAAACCATCACTGTCATACAAAAAGGCTTTATTATCATTGAAATACCATGGCCTGTTTGTTCTCCTGTTTCAGATGAGAACAACAGATGTCACAGTACTAGAAATTGAGTAGTCGTTACGATTACCAGCAAAATAGCAGTACAAAACAAAAATAGTACAAAAATGTTAAATGTTATATTTTGTTGACAGGAAAAACAGATCTAAACCTTAGAGTGGTTACTGAGTAGCCGACTAATGTTACTTCAAGGTATAATGATATTTGCATTACATCAGCATTAATATTTATATGAAAGTACTTTCTTTTTTTTCTTCAGTATGCAAGCATAGACTAGAGATATATGTGTTTGTTTGACTACATTTTTAAACGTTGCTCCTTTGCGAGCTAGCACCAGAAATACCCAGTTAAACAATGCTATTTTAGTAATATACGATGGCAGTTACCAGTTTAAAGGTGTTACACCAACCCTCTCTTACGCACTGTCTGTGAATGGAAGTTATAACTAAGTCAGGAAAAAAGCAAACAGATGACAGCTGTGTTAACCAGCGCTGTTCTACAATTCTTTAAAGAATTACCACCTGTATGTCTGCTTTGTTAGAATAAATTGGAATGTAACCAAGCAGACGCGTGACCATGTTCTGTCCGGGCCTGTGGACTTCAACGTGAAAGAAACCAAAGCTACTGCTGCTAGCAGTTAGCTAGCGTTTTGCAATTTTGCACAATTTTAAAAAGTTTAAATTTGTTCAGTAGCCTATTGGACAACAGAAATGAGGCTTTCTTTTCGGAAGTAAGTAAAAGGAAAAAAACAGCGGCCGACAGAGCTGTAAACAACTGTAGACTTGTGTGTAACAAGCAAGCGAATAAGGAAGAAAACAGATTTTTAGAAGGGAAACTGTTCTTGAAGTACAGAGAGAGAGAGAGAGAGAGAGAGAGAGCTGTGCATGAAGTGTGATTTTTATCAAAACAGCAAAAGTAAGGAATTCATGACGATGTTTATGTGAAGCGTAGTTTAGATCTTCTTTTGCTGCTGCTTCAGTCAAATAGTTTGGAGAGATATAAAACCTGCAGCTTTAGAATCAGCGCAAAAATGGCGTAAACACAAACGTAACCACAACCACACGTAAACACAAATCCACCTGAAACATCAGAATCTGTCGACTTTCAGCCCCGACCATGTCCGTGCCGTCGGGTGAGAAAGGCGACATCTCACTGATTCTGATCTGTCAGCGGGTCCATGCTTTGTGTTTACGTCTTTGTGCAGAATCCGTGTACCTGCTCTCATTTAATGTTTTAGCCGTTTGGTGGTTGTTGAAATTTTGTGAGGTTTAACCTGAGATTCTGGTGTTTGGGCAAAATAAATTTATATAAAAAAAATTGATTCAGGATTTTAATGAATCAATATCACGTTATCCAAGCTAGAATCAATTTTAATCGATAAATCAATAATCAAAACCCACCCCTACTTTACGCTGTGTATACTTCAGTAACATTTAAAACATGATTGAATTTACTAGAAACCAGTAACCAGTTTCATATAGCTCCAATTTCTTTAGCTAACATTTGGTTGTGTTTTTTTTTTTATCCATTTAAAGTAAGTGTGCGTGCTTTATATGTGTTCTGAGAGTTGATTAGTCAAATCAATTTTTCTCTAGTTTGCATGACTGTCAAATTAGTCACCAGAAGAAGAATTGCAGCCTCTGTATATATGCTGCTGACCTACTAAAAACAAGTACTGTTGCATTTTCAGAATTTTGGTGTCAAAAAAGAAAGTTCTAGTGACAGTCAGTGGTATCTGAAAGAAAATCAAAGAGAAGCTGTAACCTAAAAGACAGATAAAGATCATTTCTTCAAACCTTTTGCTGTCAGGAATGAGCATTAAGCTTGCAATAGTACAAACAGTGCACAACACACAACTGGTCGATGATGACTGACAGTAAGCAACCCACAAATCCCACAAGAAAGGCAGTTTTATCAATACAAACATAGCTTGTAACAGACAACTTGTATTGTTTACATGAGGTGTAGTTTGGACTGAAAAGGCCAAAAACTGAGGGAAACGACTTTAAAATTTAGGTGAGACACTGAATAAAGGGCAAAACAGACTTTATGGCCCACAGAGGGAATTTGTGTATGAAACGTGCTTTATAAAATACCCGGATCTGATCAGTTGTCACATTCAAATTGTATTCAGAATTTGCTCAACAGTTGTAATGTTTGCATCCTGTAACCATGTCCAAGTTTTGTTATGGTTGAGACACCCTTCCCCTCATTTCTTGGAAGTTTATTTTCATAGTTGTTTTAATGGAATAACTGACTAAAAGGACCAAAAACTACCTAAATACAACTATCATCTGTGCATATGTCTTTAAAAACAATATAAAGATTTTAAAGAGAAAATCTAATGGCGTAACATGACATTTACTCTGCTCTTACTGTAGATTCATATACTGGAGTAAGACTGTTTTTGTTCATGTACACTATGTATGTTGGCTGCGTATTAGCTATGTGGATTATTTACTCAAAGGACAGGTCTTTATGCTTATAGTTACATTTCGTTTTGTCCCTCTCTTCCTCTCTCTCCCACACCATCACCCACAACAATTCTCAACAATCAGCAGTGTTCCAGCAGCACAGGGCCACACTTCGCTATATTTACATATCCATCCACAGTGGATTAGCTCTTTTCAATAGCACAAGTCTGAGGCAATCCTTCACGGGGTGTGCAATTTATGACAGGCTTTGCACAGAATATGAAGTATGAATTATGCAGAACATACACAAACACCAAGGGTATTCTTGGGTCAACAGTGATTAGATGTCAAAAGCATGAGCGTGGGAAGGTTTAGAACAATAAGCTTCAAAATATGCCAGAGTATTTTGATATTGCATACTGACAGTCTGCTTTTCACCTTCATCTGTATGTTTTTTTACATAAATAGGCTTGCTGAATATTGAACGGCAGGTCCAAAACCACCTGTTTCAAAAACATTTTCAAGACGCTGACAGCTATACCTAACTGCATGTGTATCCACCATGACATGATTTATGTAAAGACTGACTAGGAACAGTAAAAACAGTCCCTTCACACCACTGCAAATATCACACACACCCACACTCTAAAAAGTCACAAAGAGCATTCTTACAGACCCTTCACAGTCTTCCAGCAGAAAATTCCCACTCAAGCCTCTACCAGTTGTCTCTATCCCTCAGAGCTTCAGAAATTGTGAAGAAAGAGGAGATGAGAATAGGGAGGGACTGAAGCTTCAAAGAACTCTGTGATGTGGTAAAGTCTTGACACTCTGGTCTTACTAAAGAAAAAAAAGGTCCGCTAACAGCAAAGTCCAACATTACTTCTATAATCAAAACAAACTGGATAGCCTGGTGGGATCGATGAAGATTTTATGAGCTTTGCTTGTATGCATGTGTGCGCAAGATTTTGTTTATGCTGGCAACTAAAAAAGAAAAAAAAAATCAATGGGTATTACCAAGTCTTCATCTCACAGGGAGTGAGTAACAAGCCTCAGTATTCAGCATGACATACGAGCTGGAGCTCTGAAGTCTGAGAGTGTCAGTAAGGTGCAGAAACTGCAGAGTAGGCAAAAAGAAAGACTGAGAAAGATACAGGGAGCAGCAACAATTCACCATGTGAATTATCTCCTATTTACTTTGCCTGATGCTGCGTCTTACTGGAAAGGTCTTGATGACTGCATGTCAGCATTCATAAAAACAAATTGAGGTTATTTAAGGGGAAAGAAAACATCTCTGACAGAATAGAAACAGAGAAAATTCAAGGCAGAGTCCCTGACTGCAAATTGGCATGTGACGGAGTCAGAAAAAGTGCAGTGGAAGGAATACGTTCCAAAACCATATAAATCATCCACTTAGAGGCAAGCTGGTCCATCCTCCTGAGTAGCCTGCGGTACAAACCATTAAGAATTTATTTGATTATTGCTAAGTAGTTGCTCAACAGCAAATGGCAATTAGAGAAAATTATGTTAAATCTTGGGAAGCATTAATTTTCTAGCCACACAACCCCATCACATTTGTACAACCCCCTAAACAACATACACACAAACACACATCCACGCACGCACTCGCTCATCTAGGACATGCCTGTGTGGCTTGGCCAAGAGAAGTTAATTGGATTGTCTAAGCATTTTGGATGTCCACTATCTTTTCATCTGTAGGGGTGAATATCTAGAGATGTCCCATCCAAAACAATCGCATTATCTTGACACAAAGATAAGAATACACACTCATATTCACTCTTTGTATAAAATTATATTTGATATCACCTGCTGCAGTTGCAGATCTTCCTTCAACTGCCCCAAAATGATCTTCCTCTCTACTGGTTATCAGTCAAAGTGCAAAATTGATGACCTTAAAGGGTAATGAGTTTACTTCAACTTGGCATAACCCACAAGATATTATGGCTCTGTGGGTCTCACTAAATTTGAACACACTAGCTATGCTGGTTATTTATCAATAACCACATGCTGGTGGTGGGAAATACACTTGAGTTTGAAATAAAATGTAATTATCCTCTAAGGTGCTCTAGCTATTACCCAAATATCCATGTATCCACAAATACATCTCCATCATCCTCTTCTTTTTCTCTTCATCCTCCGTCTTCTGATTTTATCCTGAAGGACACTGTGGCTGCCGGCCAGTCACTCCCTTTCCCATCTGTGTTTACTTAAACTGAATGTGAACACACCACAAAGATTGTTGGATGATAACATATATACACACACACTAAAACAGCCACAAACATGCATGCACACAGCAGCAGACCCACAGAGAAACTTGGCATCGGTTTATTTTTGATCATCTCTGAAGACTTTGGTCTATAATAGCTTGAAGGATTTGTTACCATTTCTCCTAATTAGTCCAATGTGAGGTTTGTTAGTGATGGATGACCGTGAATGTGATTTGACTAAGTAGCGCCATGGTTTTTTTCCATGTTTTTTTGTGTTTTTTTCAGTTCCCCAATGAATGTGACTGTTAATTACTCGAGAAGCTTTGGGGGATTCACAACAACCTGTTCTGTTCAGAGCTAAAAGTTACAAGCCCCAACAGTTCATCCATCACAAACAGCTCAGTTTTTAAGGGTCCTATCAGTCATTTTCAGTGCTTTCTCCACCACAGAGTGAAACCTAACTACATAAAGCTAAGCTAAAAACTTTGATACCTACGCCGAAAAAAGCAATCAAAAAAGTCTATCCGGAAAGCTATTTTGTGGGCGAGGCCCCCGATTCGAGCCAACAGTGTGCGTGCTTTGTTTTTCCCACAGCTGAACTTTTCTATTTAGACCTGTCAACAGTCTTGTTGTGCTTAGTGGTTTGTGGTCAGATGTCGTTTCCTAAATAGAAACCATCTATCAGAGGCTAAGTGGTGGCTGAGAGATGTCATTGTGGTCATGAGTGGGTGACAGCGGCAAAAGAGGAAGTGGGGAAAGGACTGGAAAAACAGTTCCAAGGGCTGCATTTTATCCTTGTGTACGAGCTAAGTGGGATGACCCAAATCCAAAACACTTGAGGATAAAAAGAGTTAATTTATATGTGAAAGGAGTGAGGCGGAGATGTCACACTAAAACCAAGGACGCGTTTCAGGTAGACCCCTGTATATTCAGTTTCTAGTGAAAACATTGCTCAGAGGATACACAACAAAATATTTAAGTGCACCAATGAGACATCGATGGGTTTATGAGACTAATAAAAATGAGAAAAAAAGAAGTGGAGGACTTGGTCAAACATAAAAATGAAAGAATTACAGCAAGATATTCTAAAACTTTCTTTTTATTTATTACTGCTCATGCATCATATTGCAAGTTGTGTTCAAATGCAACATCGAGTGATAATGAAGTGTTCTCTGAGCATTAATTGGTCTTTCTTGTCTATATAGCTTAGAAGAAGGTACAAAAGATCAGAACAGATCAAAAGTTGGTGCTGGCTTCATACACTCAGTTCAAAACTCATGGGGATTGGGCTTTACGCTTTAAAGACTCCACTGACTCTTATAAAAAGCATCTGAAGAAATGTTCTATACAGAAAAGCTTTTCATTTGTTGTTTTATGTTGTATTCTGGTGCTTTACGTTGTTAGGATATGTTATATCTTCATTTCTTAATTTTTATTGTGAAGCACGTTATGATTTTCATCCATGAAAACTCCTATATAAATACATTTTTCTTACTAACTTGATAACACAACCACCAAGCACCAAACCCCAATACACAGCCTTTACTAAGTTCAATAAAGAACCCTGCTTTACTTCTCTCCCAGGCTGAAAAAGTACTTTTGCACAGAATGCAGAGAAAAAATTACAAAATTTATGGCCAGACAGACAGCAAAGTCAATCAACTCCTCCATAATCAGGGTTTTTCTTCTTTTCTTTTCTTTTTCTGTTTTTTTACATTTTTGTTATTTAAGAACTACTCAATACTATTCCATGAAGGATAATAGGGAAACCCAGCAGAAGGTGCCTAAAGGAGGAATCCTAATCACTTTATCCCTGGATTCTTCCTCAACTACATCCATTATAAGCGGAATGTCCACATAATTCCACAGAATTTATAGTGAAGACTATTACTACATCCTCCGGGTGGGCTCAGTTTCCTTTAGCGCCATTATAAGGCAAAATATGACCTTCATCAGCCACTGCTGTATTGTTTTGTTTTGTGCTGGTTACATAGTGTCTTTATTCAAGCTCCATGCCATACTTGCCAATTATCAGCAGCTTATGTCAGTATCTTATGATGTCAATATGAGCTTGTTAGGATGCTGACATGGCTCAAAGCACCACTAGCTGATGAGTCCACTTGGAGGTCAGCTGTCATGTGAAATTGTAAGTCTGCCCCCGTTTGTGGATACATCCAGTCTCTGTCTATATTTACTGATGCTCTGTTCCCCAAAACGTTGTATAACATGAGGAGATTAAACAGATGTGAATGTTATTTTCTCAAAAGTAAAATAAAAAAAAGTTTTACGCATACACAAACATCAGAGTGACTGATCTCAGATATCTAAGGTTGCAGTCATTGTGTGAATAATCTTTCTAGCAGCAGCAGCAGCAGCACTGCCTCAGTCTCCCTACACCTTTAGCACAGAGACTCCTCTGTTTGCATCACCACTGCCAGAGCTGAAAAAAGGAAGGTAAGAGGGTGAGAAGGGAGGAAGAAGCCCAGGAAACCCCTGGATCAAATTCCTGCCTCTTGGTGAAACCAGACCTGGCTTCAGCCCCTCCCACTTCCTGCTCTGACAATGGGCAAAGGCAGGGAGAACCCTCCTTCCCTCCTCTAGTATAATTGATAAACAATGATTGCGTTCTCCTCCTCTTCTCCTGACCTCTGTCAGTAGAACAGAGGAGTCACACATGGTCTATTTGCCACCTTGGATGGCAGAGACCCAGACAAGCACAGGCCTTACCCACTATGGATGCATTACCTCTGTGTGTGCTATTACAAAAGGCCCAAGTTACAGAGCTACAGTGCTTTCTCTCTGTTTCTGTTGAAGAACTGTTTCATTCATTCAGTTCGGAGAGGCATTCAGCTGGACTGTGATAGATCTATCTGGGAAAGGTCGTTATCTAATCACGGTGCTCGGTTGTAAGGGGTGGTGCGATGCATGTGGTCCCATTGTTAAAGGGCAACAGTTGAGTTAGTGACAAAGTAAGAATGAAACAAGTGTTCTGTGTCATTCACCAACAGCTGTAACAAAAAAAGAGAAAACAACAGAAGAAGAATAGTCCTCTTTCTATCTAAGCCTGAACAATTACTCCCATTAGAGCAAAACCAGAGATTAAAAATGTTAAGGCTTTTATGATTTTATGTCACACAGCGAGTGGTTATCTTTTGTGTTAAGATAAATGCTGGGTCTTAGTCACAGATTGTGGAGTCACCAAAGCATTTAGGTGACAATCAGCACTTGCAAAGCTCCCTCAATCAAACACCATGCTCCTGCATACTCATTAAGATAAACAATGCAATTTTGTGTAATTTCAACAGCTATTCCTGCTCATAGCACAATAAGCACCCCAACAGGAACTCAGCACCTGGCCTGCTTTTCTTGCTTCACGAAGAAATGTTTATTTGGAATGTCTAGAAATTACCTCCTGAAGGGAAATGAATTTCCAGCGTGCCAGACAAATGCGGCAGCGACATTCCTAGCGGGAAGCTTAGGAATTCCCCCTATCTAGTATTTTGGACTATAATGATATGTTAGCACACATGATCAACATTGCCATGCACAGCAGTGGCAATGTCAGGAGCCACAACAAGAATGCATAATTACAAAAATATGATATGCTTGTATGTGGTATAGCACATACACTGGCTGAATCTAGAGGCAAGGATGCAGAAGTACTTGTAGTAGGTCTGAAATTCAAATATTTACTTTCTTTTTTTTTTTTTTTTTTTAAATCTACACATTAAATTTAAAACCTATTTGTCAAAAATGAGGGTCTGTCTCATGAGGAAGTGTAACAGTGAGTAAATGTGTTCACAGCGTGGCTTTGGATGATGGTAATGCATTGTAGTCACTGAGTTAACTGCTGACAGCTGAGAATGTGCCTGCAATGTGGTTAAAAACAACAACAACACATGACCATTTAAGCAATCAAACATCAGTCATCTCCTGCAGCTCGGCTGGCCTGTAATCGCATTACGATTAGGCTACTCGCAGCTCTGCCTCATTACGCTGTGAGTGCCTAAACACTTGTTAAACAGAGAGAGGGAGAGAGAAAATGGAGAGAACCTAAAAATACAGAGCAGCGAGGCTCTAAACAGAGGCGAGTGACAAGCCGAGGATTAGTACTGCCTCAGCGAATCAAACAAACAAGTCCAAAAAGGAGCGCGGATGGAAGGTGGAGACAGAGACAGGGATGGACAGGGAGGGAGGGAGAGATGGTGATGAAAACAAGACTTCCTCAGGAGTTGACCTAGTAAAACATTCATGAGAGAAGTCTTTATGTGAAGTGTGTGTGCGTGAGCAGGGAGGACGTGAAGGGGAGGGAGTTTAAGACTCGGGAGTCTAAAATAAGACGGTCCTCTGCATTTTAGTGTCTGTGTTGGGAGCCTACAAGAGTGTACCTGTCAAAACAAATAAATAAATAAATAAGTTACTTGAGATTTAAGACGACATGCAGGCCCGCTTGGTGCCAGCTGCTACACTGCGGACCTCTCGAATCGAGAATAGACACCGGAGTGAGACAGAACCCAGAAGTAAGCGAGACACGAGAAGAAACGAGGGACATGAAAAGAAGTGGATCCTTTTGAGGACGTCCAGCAAACAAATGGAAGACTAAGTGACTCAGTGGTAATTATGCAGAAAAGCCAGAAGTGCTGTGGCACCCAAACACTTCCTTTATTGGTGGGACATAGTTAGATAATAAACAGAACACACAGAAATGATTGACACTTCAATCAAATCATTTCACAGTAAATGTTCTGCTAAGACCTCACTAAGCTATCTTACATTCCCAACTCAAACAGCGCTTATAGTGTGTGCTGATGCTAGGAGAATGTGATAAATTACTGAAGGCAGGTGGCTGTACAGCTGTTAAAGTACAGCACTAATTAACCAGCTCATCTCACAGCCTACAAAAGGTCAACCTATCAAAGAGCCCACACACTGATTACACAGCACACAGTCACACATCGAGAGAGAGACTTTGAATTTGAACGTCTAAATATAAATAACCCACATTTTCTGCTTCAACACGGTGCGTAGCTGAGAAACTGAGAATTTCTTTAAGGGGTTTTGCTTTCATAGAAAAGAAAAATATGAATCAGAGCACATCTGAGGGCAAAAGAAAAATACTGGAAATGTATGTATGAGATAGAAATCCGTGTTTAGTATTAACTTTTATGATAGTATCAGCCCGAAGCTTGACTACACAAAGTTTTTGATACAACATCTAATGAAGAAAGGGCGGATAGGGGATAAAAGAGGTGTATAGAGAAAGGGAAAGCAGAAAAAGCCTCTGTAATATAAGCAATCCTGAGCCACATTAAAACGGCTTAAAGAACAAATTAATCTTAAAGACCTACAGAAGGAATCAGACATGCTCAGAGCCTAAAGAAGAGCCGCTGGGTTCAGGCCCTTGCAGGCTGCCTGGCTGCGAGTACAAAGCTGCATGAAAAACAGATGTTGTGAATGCCTGACACGGTAATACTGAGCGTGTATATCTGTGTGTGTGTAGACAATGAAACATAAAAGACAGTTAGAACCCTCCAGATAACGTTTGATAGCAGATGTCGTTTGCAGAGTACAATATATTTCTCTGTGTTTGAGTTCCTCAGCTTATGACACAGAATAATGTAAAGTTTTATAGCAGGAGAGGAAATTACAAGCAACGGTACTTGGAATAAAATGTACTTTTTAAGTGACTGTTGTCTAAATGTATAGCAGTACCACTGAAGTAGTAAATGTACTACTTCAGTGGTACTGCTACACATTTAGACAACAGTCACTTAAAAAGTACATTTTATTCCAAGTACCGTTGCTTGTTGTGCAAAGCCTGGAACCTTTTTCAATGTCCTATGCCACTATTTCCCAAACGTCCATATATACACTCAATGGCCATTTTGTTAGGTACACCTTTTCAACTGATTGTTAGTACAAATGTCTAATAGGCCAATTACATGGCAGCAGCTAAATTTATTTAGCCATGCAGACATGGTTAAAATAGCCGGCTGATATTTAAAGTTAGATAAAAGATGATTTAGGTGACTTTGACATGGTTGGTGGTGCCAGGTGAGTTTGAGTCTTTCCCAAACAACCATCTCTATGGTTTACAGAGAATGGTCAGGGTGGTATAGAAATATATCCAGTGAGCAGCGGTTCTCTGGTGAAAATGCCTTGTTAATGTCAGAGGTCAAATACCCACTCATTATAACCAGGGTATGCAGAAGAGCATCTCTAAATGAACCTTGATGGAGTTTTGCTACAGCAGCACAAGACCACACTTAGTGCCACTTCTACAGTAGATGGCTGCTTGCAGCTGGAGTGATACCTCTGATAATACCTCCAACCACTAGGTGGAGCTTTGCATTTTCCTTCCAATTTATTGCTTGAAGTGGGAGAAAGTTGATCAGTTACTTGTGCTTTTAATTAGTGAAGAGCTAAGTGGTTTTATTATCATGCAAATGTGCCAGAGGGCAGCACTGTGATTGTTGTATTTTATTATGTTGTGTTGTGTTGTGCCTCTTTGTGGCCAATTATACAAATCAGCAAGAGGCAAGCTGATTTATTGCTAAATTAAATGGAACTTTGATCATACACAAATTGGGTAACATGCATCGTTAAATCTCACTACAGCAGACCCTAAGTGCTAAAATAGTTACTACTGTTTTTTCAGTCTGTTTCAGAAGCTAGTTCTTGCCTAATACTTGCACAATAAACCAGAACAATGAGATTCGGTGCTTTTGATTTTTCACTTTAAAAACTAATCTACACTAATAGCACTCCAATGTGTCTTAAAAAAACTAACCAATTTCACAACATGACAAAAAAAGCAATGGCGTCAACATGAATGTCATCACAACTGAGCGGGTTTCATCGGAAACATTGCACAACATATAACTGTTTCTTTGGCTGGACACAATGCAATCAGGTTTTCCACATAAATCTTACATTATTTTTCATAGTGTTTCTTCTGGCACACACACACACACACACACACACACACACACACACACACACACACACACACACACACACACACACGGTTTGAATATCAGTTTTTTTCAATATTCTATATATGCACAATGAATGAATTATAAACTCTTACATTAAAAACAATCCAATCACAGACACATACACACACTTAGCAAAGAAAGAAACCTTCAAAACAAAGTACATAGTGAGCGTACGTCACACTTCACTTGAAATTTATAGCCTCCTCTATTTCTGTTCCCTTATAATCTAACCACAGTAGCTCTTTTCAGTTTCTCATTGATTGCAGCATCCCAGTCAGACAAATTACTTGGCATCCCAAGGTGCTGCTCTGTCCCCTGGCACCTAAGACAGTGCTGCAGGGGCAGCTGAAAACCTGATGAATCCCTCCCCGCCAAGTGCCCTTCATATGAAAGGGCTGATGAAGCCACTAAATCATGCAGCTAAAGTTTACATAACCTATCAGCAAGTGAAAAGATAGATTTGACAACTCAGCTGAAGCTTTTCATAATATGCAAGATTGAGGTCAGAATCATCATAGAAAACTTCATCACGGACGAGACGACAGGGGTGTTAATGTGAAAAGATTTGACGTTTCATCACATTTAAAGTCTCTCTTTGCGCTTCAAGGCTTTTTGACTTGTCACAGTGAAAATCATTAGGGGAGTGCTAAATGGTGAGTGGTAGGAAGTGAATGAGCTAGTTTTCTTTTGTGTGTGCAGGCAGAGTGTGGCCTTGCAGTCATCACCTTCTCTGTAATATACCCACAGCTCTGAGTGAGTGGCTACAGCTGCAGCTTGGCTCACTGCTCGCGGATTTTCCAGTACCAGCCGTCCCTGATGGCAGGAGCACGAACTCTATAACCCCCACAGAGTCCTTCTCTTTGCAGCTTGTCTGTGTCTGCGTACGTGCGTGTGCGCGCGCTACAGCTATCTGAACATCTGTCTGTAGTAACATGCCTGATTTGTGTTTGTTCATACAACCTTGAGCTCAGATGGCACCTCTCAATATCTGTCCATCTTATTAGAGCCAGCAGTATTCTCGAGCCCACAGTGGCTATGTTTACAAAGGAACAACCCAAGACCAAGAAAATTTGATAAGATCTCAAAAGTAGTTTTTGCCTTTTCCACCAAAATTGTGGAAAAGGCTTCAGTTAAGTCATGGTGTTGAATTACAGATGTTTTTTTGTGTTATGCTTATAGTTACAGGTGTGCACTTTGAGTTCATGCTTGCAAGCATAAACAAGTCTATTAACCTGCATTTGTTGAAAATACTTTACCTTTTCAGGAGCTGGACTGCACCCCCAAACTAGGTAACTTCTAGGTATACGTCTGCAAAGTCCTACTTGCATTTACACCACACACCCCTTTCTTGTTGTTTGCATGGTCCCCTCTTCCTCTCCTTGTTATCAGATTGTCAGACTCTCTCAAATGTATCAGGACCTGGGCCAGATCCTCAATGAAGCCTTTCCCAAACATCAGCTTCAGGCCTAGCTCTTTGCAATCATTATTAAACTTTTGCCATCCACATCTGTGGTTGGAGTCCTTGCTACTGAACTGTCAGTTGGTATAAAGATGCTCATTATCTGAGTCAATGAACATAATTGTTGTCTCTTTTTGGTTTAAATTACAGAAAATAGCTATAATAGCTATTAATAGTTGGGTTTGTATAAGGGAACTATTTGTAGGCAGTGCCCAGCATTAAACCTCCCACAACAATGACAAGCCATCTGTTTTTGAACAATACCCTTCAGCACTTTACAAGAATACATGTAAATCAATAGTAAAATTATTCATCTTTTGCAGTCAAATCAATAACAAGAACAGCAAGAAGTTTTTTTTTCTTTATAGGACATTAAATGGATTTAGCCCTAATAGAATTCTCCATCTGCAGAGAGGATCCATAGAGAAATATCAGTTATAACTTAACAGTAGGCGTACAGCAGCTATGATGATGATGATGGCCTACAATGAACCTGTGGTTATAAAACAGCCTTTGGATGATAAAAACCAAACAGCCTCTTGGGTGTTGCAGCTATGAGGCTTCCGAGCCAACCATGTTGGCTTTACTAACGCTAAGAGCCAAAGCTTGTCAAATTTGATTCAGTTCACGCAGATGAGGACATATTCAGATTCCCCGTGGTTGCTGAATGCCTGTCCTATATACAGTATCCTGTAGCACATGTGTTGACATGTAGTGAAACTCATGCCTTCATAAAACAGCTCTCAACAGGACTGAGGTTTGTACATTATCAAAGGTAATCAGTATCATTCTTGCAATTCTGAAACCATTCTGAAATGTGAGACTATCAACAACATCAAAGGGAGGGAGTCGAAACAGAGCTGTCAGATAGGATGTGAAGGAGAAATCAATTCTTTCTTTGCATATCAGAAGCTTTTACCTCCTCTCTCAAACTTTCATACCTCCATTTGACAAATCTATTTAGCATTACATAAACATTATAGCTCTGTATACACACTGTAACCAGGATCTTGACAGGGAATAGGAAGGATAGGCACCAGGGACATAAGCCAGACAGACATGGAGGTTTGGCATGGAGTATTTTCTCTCAGCCTGTAAACATGGCTCTAGCTGGAGGACCCAGTTCTTTGACAGGTTGGCAGTACAAATTCGCCCCAACCCTCTGGATTACCACAACTACTCATTTGTCTTCCATTGTCAGTACTCTGTCTTTTCACAAGCCAGTTTCCCCTATTTCCATAACAGCCTTAGAACATTTTATCTTACAACCATCTTATATTCCTAACTTCAGTTTCTTTAGTCTATTTTCTATCAATTTTCACTGGCTACAGGAAAGATGGCCACAAAGTTAAACCACCAAAATTGGACTCTTTTTGACTCATACATTTCATACTTATTTGGAGACATGTCTGTTTGGAGACAAGTATGTCTTGAATATGATAAAAGACTAAGTGTCGATCTATTGGTATCGGCACTTAAAATGACTGATAAATGAAAATTTAAAAAGTAAAGATGAGTTGGTAGAAACACCATTCAACCACGTTATTAGTGCTGACGTTGCAGAGTTTGTCCACCAGGGGGTACTCTGCAACTTGCCTGGTATGCTACTGTATAAACACAACAACCAGCTGAGCAGAGTCAAGCAGAGTGTAAACAAGTAAATAAATAACTACACATAACAAATGTTACAAAAATCTGTTTATGTTTTAAAGAATAAACTATCGCCCGATGTGTTGGAATCACCCAATACTGATATCAATATCGGCCTTAAAACTCCGGCCTTAAATATCCGTTTGGCTCTAGATATGATTTACAACAACCCAAACCAAGGACATCTGTACATGCTTGGTAATGCAGGATATTACACACAAAAGTAATGACATCTTTTTGTGGGGAAAAACAAATTGTAGTTTGAAGACTAAATTAGCACCTTCTACTCCAATCTGGGATCATACTTTAAATCATCAAACATAATTATAAAGTCAGTATGACAGATTTAAAAAAAAAAAAAAAAACTCTGACAATTTTTCTGCACAGGAAAAAAAAAATCTTGTGGAGGTGTCTGGCAAGCTGTCAGCTTGTGCAAGCTCCTGGCCTATGGCAGTGTAGAAATTTGCATTTGGCTCAAAGGAGGCCTGAAACATCAAAGTCTCTCTGATGCACCACTTGATGCTACACAAAGGGACAGGTGAAGAAAAACAAGTCGACACAAGAAAGCACTGAACTACTCTACCCAGAATGCACTGGTTCCTAAAATAAAAGTGGGACACATCAGTGCACTGACAGAAACAACAAAATGCCACACCGTGCTTGAACAAAAGCAGAGACAAAGGTTATGTTTCTACATTACGACTCTCAGTAAGCACTGATATTTTTTTATTTTCGCTCTGTGGAATTTTGTATAACATCTGTAAACAGTTGAGACAGTTTGTGACAGTCAAAGCAAGAGGCTTGACTAAAAAATATGACAGGCTAAATAAGGAGCCGTGGGAATCGGTAGCATGCGATTCCAAAACTGTCAAAACTGTTTCTGATGGCAACTGACTGCTTTACTTATCTACTTTAAGAAATCACAGATTCTTTAGCATTTTAAAGTTTGGTAGATGGTGTAGATATTTAAGCTTCCCCTTTCCTTTGACTTATTTCTTCATTAAACTTAGATACTACCCATGCAAGTGCCCGTATTACATAGCAGCAGCCCCTGAATGATTAGACCAGTAATATCAGATTTACCCAGCCAGACACATAGAAACCCAGGGTAATCACCGAACTTAGTTTACTTGACTATGACTAGATGATCCCTGCTGGGTGTTGGCTCCTGCTGTGTTTAAAATACATACTCAGAACGCTGTGCTTTGAACCACATATTCTCTGAGGCTAATTTTGCAAACAGTGCCACATGTTCTAAAGTTCATCCACTAATTGACCTTGAAATAATTTGGCAAGCTGGGACACAATGATCAGTTGTTTGAGCACACAGAGTGCCACTAACCTAATGTAAAAAGAAGACAAATGAAGAGTTTGAACACCTGCACTTGCTGAATAAACTTTGAAAACATGTTGCAGGCTCTCTCACCATAAATCAGTCCAAGAAAACAGTTCCAAACTTTTTACAGTTCATTGTCAAGCTAGCACTGCATTCACATGTCTGCTTTCCTAATCCTTCACTGTTCCTCTTATTTATGTGACTTTGGCTTATGTGGTAAAGGGCTTAGTACAATTGAAATAAAGAACCATCCCGAACTACACCCGTACGATTTGTTGAGTTATGACAATATGAACTTGTAAAGCTTTACCTCTCTCCCTTCCTCCCTCTATCCCTCTCTCTCTCTCTCTCTCTCAAAATCTAATACTCTCCACTGAGGCTCTCATGTAGAAAACCATTCAGCATTTCATAGCAATCAAACCTGGCTCGTGAACAATTACTTCTGATCGCAGCCCAGTTGGCCTGGACGCTGTTTATCCATGTCGTCATGGGAATTCATTGGGCAAAACTCAGACAGCTGAGGGAGGGGGGGTGGGGGTATTTCTTTTTCAAACGCAATGTGCCATTGCCAGTATGTATGCCTCCCCAAAGACGCCTTCACGATGGCTCAATGCTCATTTTAATTAACACATAAGCCTGCTGATGTTAATTAAAAAAGAAGACAGACAATTCCCCATCAGGAGAAGATTGCAAAAAAATGAGGGAGGAGGGGAGATGTGTAGGTGAACACGCAGCGAGATGCGATGACAGTGCTTGGCACTTATTCATCTGAGACTTTGTGTTGCCCTCTTTAAAACATATGCAACCGGTAAATCAAACTGAGTGTATCAAACAGACTTTTTATAGAAAAACTTGTATAAGAGTATAATCTGCATTTAGATGTTTAATAAGAAAGTTCCAGGAACAATTGTTACACCTAATGTATATAAAATGTAGTTTACCTGTGTTGTCATGCAGTCACTTCATGTGTTACTTACTTCATAGGCTTGAACAGTGCTTGTCCATAGTTCTGGAAAGTCATGATCAGCTTCAGCTGGGTGCCTCCAGATTTCATGGCTGGGAGGAAACAAAATGAGCTGTTAGATCAGCATCTAAACTAAACTGTCTAAGGCATAAGCATACATGCACAAACACATGGATGCACTCAAAAAAAACAAAACAAAACAAAACATGCACAGCTGTTTTGTTATTTGCCATTATGGAAAAATGTAATTTTGCATGAATGCATAATAGAACTATCACATCTGCTGGCCAATTTCCTAGACACTGTAAATGCAATCGTGCCAGTCAGGAGCTGGGTGTGACCGAGAGCAAAAAGTGGCATGAAGAGCATCTGCTAAAAACTCTGGCTAGTTCTGGATTTAACAGAGGGTTGAACATGAAACGGACAGTTTATCTGAATGAAAAAGAGCGACTGTGTGTTCTCGCAGCATGCATGCAACTTTAGAAGAACATGTTGCTCTGAGAATGACAAAATATCAGTGATTGAGGAAAAGAAGCCCCTTCAATTTTAGTAAATAAAGTTCACATACGCTGCCTCAACAGGAGCACATTGTTGAAAATATTTTAGGCACATAGCACATTATTATGGTTTGACTCCAGGATGCCTGAACCTGTTGTTCCATATCAATCAACCCCTCACTATCTGTCTGTTTGTCCAATAAAGTGACCTAAATGTAGACTTCCATCCATGTGTGTTTAGCTACAAGCTACATAATATAAGAAACATGAGTCTCACCAGATGTTTGTCTGTAAGCCTTCATGAATTGAACGCATTGTCAGCAAGTTTCTTGTGCACACTGGATTCACTGTAGTGACTTCCCTTTTCATTCCCACAAATTAACCTCCTGTACTCGGGGAGATGAGCCAGGGCATATGTCACTGACTATCAGTCATGTCCATGGTGTCTCCCAGAGGGTGATGGAGGCTCACTGTGAGATTCCTGCTTTCCTTCGACTCAAACAAAGAGACCGCCAGGCCTGCCCAACTGCTTTGTGTTTCTGTCACAATGGACAAGCTTTCGGGTATTTGCCCATTTATTACAGCGCATTAACTTGATCATATTACACAACACAGCACTTCTGCCTAACCCCAATATCCACATAAGCCCCCTGTAGTGGACCCACTTACTGACTGGATTGCTGGCTGAGTAGCTGACTGAACTCTACCCCCTGCACCGAGCTGTCTTTTGTCTTCATTGACTCTCTTGTTGTTTCTCTCAGAGCTCTCACGGTGTGTTCCTCTGCTTTTTTCCCCTCTCTTTTTAGTTGGATATGTCATCCTTGTATTCACATTCTCTCTGTTATGCTCTGTCTGTCTGAATTCATCATACTCAGTGCTGGCAAGCCTCTCCATTTACCGTGACTCATTTTCAAAAGCTTTTGGATTTTTACATACACTGTTGCACACAACAGTACAACCTACATAACCTCAGGTCAGTGCCTTTTCTTTATGACAGAGGATGAATGCTGAGTGAATGCAAAGCTAAAAAAAATACACGGAGAGCATTTGGCCTTCACATATGACAGATTTGCTGAAGCCAGGTCAAGTGAATAGCACCCTAGAGTAATCCTCAAACTTGGTGCAGCTATACAACGAATCTAAAACCTTTAAGAGATTGCAAATGACTGAACTATGATTTAATGCCATGACCTTGAACACATAAGCCACAATTCTTGAATTCATTGCTCAGCGCAGGCCTTCATAAAAATCCACCTTCTAATCGAGAACTAGAAAAAGGTAATCCGCAGTGAAAAATCCCGCTAAAGCTTGGCTGATTGTTTCACTGGATTGTCTCTGCACTGACGTGCAATCACACATGACTTGAACAGCAACAAACCCACAACAAAACATTCTTAAGATTCTCCCATCTGTCTCAGCTGTGCCCGAGAGTATGCATTTGTGTTGATCTAACCATCTATCTTGCTCTGTTTCTCCAGGAGACCACAAGTGAATCGATGTCGCTGTCTTATTCTCTACACCTTCCTGCTCGCAGGTCTTTCAGATATGCTCCAGGCCTCGTCCAACGCTCTGAGATTCCCCCTCTCATGCGGCAATGATAAATCCATCTTGCTCTCACCTGTATCACCTCATGTTACTGTGCGTATGATTTATGAGTGCAGCTGAAGACTGAACAAAAGGCCACAGCCTGCCCCAACAGAGAGACAGACACAAAGGAGGGAAGAAAGGGGGGGGGGGGGGGCAGGGCACCAGTGAGGAGAAAATGCTGATGAAGAAAACTTTCTAATGCTGTGTCTGATTTGTCATTTTTGTTGAGACAGCTAAGTGTTTGTGCTAATTATGGGGCACAAATGCTTTAATGCATGCCTCCAGGGCGTGCACGCTAACACAAACACACACACACAGACATATAAACACACATAAGCACTGCTTCACTGCAGACAGACAGTATCTTTGTAGGTATGTCTGGCCCTGAGCAATTATATTGTCTTTTGTTGAAAAACAGAAAAGAAGGGTTAAAGGCAGAGAGAGTGCTAAAGTGAAGGAGATGTGTAGAACGAGAAATTGTGAGTGTTCTTTGAGAGAACGAGGATGTAGTAATATTGAGACACCAGACAAATACAACAAGTACTGGAGGCTAAATAGGCATAAGTAACTAACATTCCCCACAAGAACAACAACAAAAACATCAGAAGCACCTCGACAAAAATTTTCATCATAAAGGGAACAAATGGTCTCAGTTTGGGATTGTGGTCATGATTATTACTCACATTTACTCAAAGGAAGTTTGGCCACAGTGGTAACGATGTAATGCACATCTGCCTTATAACATCTGATCTCATTACATAGAGAAAACAACAACTTTTTTAGCAGCTCTTACTGTTGCGCTCATTTATAATCTGCTTTAAAAGAAAAGCATTTCCAAAAGAGAGTAATGGGTGTTTAGAAATGAAAACAATGTTGTGACATTCAGAGTTGATGGGGAGGAAGTTCTCCTCAAATGTTTCTTCCAGTTTTTCCCAGTTATTAAGCTTGTCTGATTTAAGATGAAAAAAAAAACCCCTACAACTTTTTATTTATATTTTTTTCTCAGATAAAAAATTCCTGGTGCTCCACTTTAATTTTTAGTGACACAGTGCAGATCTCAGTGAAATACTGTGATTGAATGGAACAAAAAACAAAAGGGAATTTGAATACAACACTATCCTTCCAGTGTAAGAGTGTCAAATGAATTTCTATCAAAAATCCTGATTATATAATTGTTACACTTCAAATAATTTAGGAGTCATTAGGAAAAACAAGCAGGTCCAGAGGCACTCCACTTTTTACAGTTTTCAAATTTTATGTCAAAGTTTTTTTTTGTTCATGCCAAGGTGAAAAAGCCTTCCCAAGTTGCATTTTTCACACATTAGTATAACATTGAACCTTGAGTATAATTAGGGAAAATATCTTTAAGTTAGTTGGGACATTGCTGCTGTAGGCCAAAATGACAAGCCAGAATCTAACAGTTAGAAATTGATCAACACAGACCAGATAAAAGAGTTTAACTGCAGACCCCATCAAATCCTCAACTTCACACACCCACACATACACCTTTTCAGCATAGCTGACTAACTCACCTACGCTGGTGAGCCTTTGTGTGACCAGGTCCTTCAGCAGGGCATCGAGCACAGGGCTGTGTCGGGAGTAGAGCTCATAGCGGTTGATCCCGATGTGGAATCGCAGCCAGTTGGGGTAAGATTCTGCTGTCACCTCTTCAGTTGGAGAGAACTCCTCTTCGTCTTCGTTTCCGTCCTCATTGTGCCTGACAAGCAAGTGAGGAGAAGAGTGGGAAGGTATAAGTGATGGTGAAGGAGT
Source organism: Neolamprologus multifasciatus (assembly GCF_963576455.1). Taxonomy (NCBI): domain Eukaryota; kingdom Metazoa; phylum Chordata; class Actinopteri; order Cichliformes; family Cichlidae; genus Neolamprologus; species Neolamprologus multifasciatus. The sequence goes on from NC_140442.1 coordinate 16,547,009, forward strand.
AGACAAAGAACAATACAAGCTTATAACAGATGCTTTTTAAAAACAAAACAAAACAAACAAACAACAAAAAACAAAATGCTGCCTGGCTGGCTATGGATAATCCAAGACAATGAAAAGAAAACAAAATCCAGCATGATGGAAAGCAGAGGCCAAGTTGGGTGCTCAAACAAAGAAAATAGATAGAGAGAGAGGTGAAGACTGATAAGGAAATAAAATAGATTTGTTGTTCTGAATGGACATGATAGAATAGAACAGGAGTAATTTTAAACCTTATATAAAAGTAAAAGACCTGGGTGACAAAATGACTTCTTAATAGAGCAAACATGTTGAAGTCAGAGCACTCTAGCTGTTCATGGACCCGTTTAAATCACACAAGTTTAATTTAAATCTCGTCGGCTTACCATCCCTGGTTCCCTGTTGCTCTGGGATAAAATCTGATGTCGTTGTTGACGTTAAACAGAGTGTCATCGTCCGTGAGAGGCGGAAGCTCAACCTTGTATAAAGGATGCTCAAACAGGCGAGAAAGTCGTGAGACAGCACGGGAAGGGACGGTCCGACCCCCGCTTGCGTCTCCCATCAGCGGCTTGTGGTCATCTGCCTTCCCCGCCAACGTTTTCATCCGCCGGAAAGAGTCCGCCCTGTCCCCGGCGGTGGTGATCTTTTCCAGGGAATGCGATGTGAGGTTGGAGCTCGGCTCGTTGCTGAAATCCTGCAGGATTCGCAGCGTGTGCTTATTAGGCCAGCCGGCTTCAGCCGCCGTCCTGGCTCGCTGCTTTCCCCAGCCCTGCGACTCCCCGCCCGTGTGGTGTGCGCACTGGCAGCCGCCGTCCCCGCTCTCCGCTCCCGTCGCCCGCTTCTCTAGTTTTGGTAACAAGTCTATCATGATGTGCATGGTGCACGCAACCAAAAACACCATAAGTATCAGGACTCTGAATTTGCGAAACAAGATCATGTTTAGCCTCTATAAATATATATTTTATAGCAAGCTTTAAGCGCACCTTAGCTACAGCACCGACATTGGTGTCTAACACTGTTTTCTGAGGACGAGACAACGATGTTACTTTGGGAATTCTCTATGATCGCTCCATACATAATGAGCGTCAGCCTATGTTTAAAAAGCCCATTTTATGTGCGGTGTTTAATATTTAAAACAGTCCCAACGATTCATTCCCAGACAGGTGGAAAGACCAACACATTGTGAAAACCCGGACACTTTGCTGGCTCAGGAAGTGCTCTTCATTCATTGCCTTGTTGAGCAGGATAGCCTATAGTGTCAGGAGGACGAGTGACTAAATAAATCTCACTGAAGATGTATCTTAGGCTAAGAGAAGGGAGTGGGGTCCTGCTAAAAGCATCAATAGTCTTCTTCAAATCTGCTTCCCTGTGTCGCTGCCAGCACGGAGTGAGATATCAACCGCGTCATAACTGTCTTCAGAGGAAAGTAACAGGATGACACTGATATAACGTAGTCCACAAAAGAACAGGTTTCCTAACATTTACGATCAATTTATAAACAGAAAGAGGAATAATAATAACAATAATAATAAAAAACAAAAACAAAAAAACCCCCAAATAACAGGTGATCCGCTGCAAGATGCCTGGATGCTGCCCCGCTTCTTCACAAAGCTGCTGCTGTCTGCAAACGTCGCTGAAGTCAAATCAGAGACTGGCTTGGCAGGCTGGCCGGCAGGTGTGTGGGATCCTGGTTGTGATTTCTCCTCTCAGCACTGCCTTGTCTTCCTTCCAAGTGTCCATCCAGAGTGGGTGTGTTAAATATTATGATCGAAGCCCTCTGAGCCCAACCTCGGTGGCGTCATGAGGAAGAGATTGGCTGCGTCTGCACATACAAGTAGCACTAGTGACATGAAAGGCGAGCTTCGGGGATAAAAAGCTGTATGCTGAAACCCTGTAAGGCTGCAAGTCCCCCGCACACAGCCAGAGGGCGTTGGAACTACCTGAAACATTGTGCATCCTGTATCACACGGAGGGCAATGGGTATGTATTCCTACTGCATGTGCTTGATGTGTTCTTTTGGATCATTATCAAAATAAGGAATTGGGTAAATTAACCTGGGACATTCAATAGAGGGATGAAGGAAATGAGTGTTTTAGACGAACTGGAGAAATACAAGAAATTAATTTTAACTGTGAATTAGCCATGACTATTATTGTTGTTATTGTTGAGGTGGTAGTGGGTGAGTCCTTGCTATTTCTTATAAAATTTATAGAAACATGGAAAATTGTCATTTAGGTCAGAAGTCTTGCAGTGGCATTGTTACAGTCAAGGAAATGTGCTTGTAAATTCCTGCTTTGACATCCAAGAGTCACAGGGTAATAAGGAGCTGGAGCGGTGTCCATGGAAACCTTAATTGAAGCGTGAGCATAAAGTCGTCATTTACTGTAACTCAGTTTTTGGTTACTGGCATCAGAGGAAAAAAATAAATCCAACCCAAAATGCTTCCTCGAAATTCTGTTTCAGAAGAAAATGTACTTCCCACATAATAAAAGTCACATAATGCCCAAATGTGTTGGCATATTTATCAAGCTATCATCTTGTTTATTTCTTTTTAAATGCGCTTGGACATTTGGAGTCTTTGACAGCACGTTGCTTTTGAAGCAAACAGCAAGTAGCAAGTAATAGCTTGTTTGTCAGGATTTGTACATTCTACTATATATAAATAAAATCACAAGAAAGAAATAATCGCTGCACAGAGCTGCAGACGTTTTAGGCTTTCAAATTACATGGATTGTTTGTTTGATTATCAGAAATCTATTTTAATGCATATTTAGGTACATGTAAGCCACACGAATCATGAATCAAAAGGAAATTAACCTAGATTTCCACTTGGTTCATCACAGGTTCCGTACAGATCAGTGGAAGATCCCTGCTGGGTCACTCACACATCCTCCCTTGATGACCAATGTAAATGTCTTTCTGACTTGTAATGGGGTAATTTTGAGTTGTGATGTTAAAGGATTAACCAAGCCTGTTCTTATTCCATTATGTTCCCTTAAATTCTATTTTTGAGAGCAGCAATTTTCATCCCCTGATTAATTTGTTATGTTCAAAAAGGTTTTGGTTATTTATTGTCCAGAAGTAAAAACTCACACCTGTGGAAATTGTGCAGTGAAAACACACCAGCTGGTCTTCTGAGAGGTGATTTTTTTTTCTATTTAGTGAAACATATTTTATTTATAATTTCACAGGGACAAAAGATTTACAGCAATTTCTGCAGCTGGCACTTATATCTGGGACTAGACTTTCTCCCCAACTCCGAAGGTGCTATTGAGTTCAAATTGTAAAATCTATACTTTTTGACTGACAGAAAAAAGGGAAATATGTTCTATTTAACCTTGCTATATGATTTTAAAAAAGAAAAAAGTAAAGTCCTTAGCAGTAAAAAAATACACAAAGTAATAAATTGAACAAATTAAACATGCTTCTTTGGCTTGTGCTTGAATGGTGTAGAAGGCTCACTAAGTGGGCTCGATTGGAAGAGCTTCATTTGGCGTGTGCCCCTCTTCCCAGAGGCACTGAGCTGGAGTTCATGCCACTGCCAGATTTGTGCATCTAAATAAAACAAGATCTTAAAGCTAACAAGCAAACAAATTGTTCCCCCAAAGCAGGCCTGCTGTCCCAGTTCATCTCATGCTCCAAACAAAACAAATTGGCACGTGCACACATGATAAGAATCCACTGAAATTAGGAAGATATTCAAATTGCAAGCAGTTTTAAAACCTAACATTATGTGGAATTATAATATCAAGAAACTAATTAAAAACATAAAATGTCCACCTTTTTTTGAAGAAACAGTAATTGATGCACACTGATGTGTTATACACTAATTGGTCATAACATTATGACCACTGACAGGTGAAGTAAATAACACTAATTATCTCTTCATTGTTCCACCTCTTATTGGGTGGGATATAATAGGGAGCAAGTGAACATTTTCGTCATTAGAAGCAGGAAAAATGGGGAAGCATATAGATATGTTTGATTTAGGGGCTAAGATGTGATGGCTAGACGACTCAGTCAGAGCATCTCTAAAACTGCAGATCTTGTGGGATGTTCCCCAATCTGCAGTGGCCAGCATCTATCAAAAGCGGTCCAAGGAAGGGACAGTGGTGAACCATGGATGGGTTCATGGGCGGGCCAAGGCTCATAGATGCATGTGGGTAGCAAAGGCTGACTCTTGTGGTCCGATCAAAAGACTTTAGCTCAAATTGCCAAATAAAGTTATTGCTGGTTGTTGTTTTTTTGCTCTTTTGGAAGCAAAAGGGGAACCAACACAACATTAGGCAGGTGATCATAATGTTATGCCTGATTGGTTCAGTATCTTAGTGTAATAAAGGAAATCCCTTTGGCTGTGTGTTTATTTGCTTTTGTGGCTGCAAAGTCCTTGTATATGATCAGAATTTGAAAACTTTGCACACAGGCACATCTTTGGTCCTTGAAGGTTCACATGTGCAGTGTATCAGCTATATGAGACATTATCATCTTGCTTAGCAACCACCTAACAATGGGCATTTATGTATATCTAGCTCCTAATGAAAGCACAGTATCATTTTTTACATGAACATCTAATTTCTATCCACAAAAGTTCAGTTATTCATGATATATCATGATGTCGTCACATTACCTGGCAACCATGAAGCAACAAGCTAATATATATATATATATATATATATATATATATATCTGTGAAGGTTCTCAGTCATCCAGGTCATCGTAGTCAAAGGAGCTTGCAAAGAAAAGCGTCTGGACTTCTTTAAGTTACTTGAAGACGTTTCACCTCTCATCCGAGAAGCTTCTTCAGTTCTAAGGTCAAATGGTGGAGAGTCCCAGATATAAACCTAGTGGGAGTGTCCCCCCACAGAGGGACAAAAGGACCCCCTGATGATCCTCTAATCACATGAGCCAAGGTGTGGAACTGGGTGTGGGTCCCAATCAGCCAGAGTTTCGGGTGAGTTTATTGTGAAACCTGGCCCCACCTTATCATGCGAATTCCTGAGGTCAGATGGCCCAGGATGTGAGTGGGCGTTAAGGCGTCTGGGAAGGGATCTCAAAACTGGATTATAGATGGCAGAGAGTTGGTGTCGTAAACCACCGCCTCTGTTCAAAGATGGTCGCTCACAGTGGACATAGATGGCTTCTTTCACTCCTCTTTCAAACCATCTGTCCTCTCTGTCCAAAATGTGAACATTGGCATCCTCGAAAGAGTGTCCTTTATCCTTTAGATGCAGATGGACAGCTGAGTCTTGTCCTGTGGAGGTGGCTCTTCTGTGTTGTGCCATGCGCTTGTGAAGTGGCTGTTTTGTCTCTCCAATGTAGAGGTCTGGGCATTCCTCGCTGCACTGTACGGCATACACCACATTGTTAAGTCTGTGTTTTGGCGTTTTGTCTTTCGGGTGAACCAGTTTTTGTCTGAGCGTGTTGCTAGGTCTGAAATGCACCGGGATGTCATGCTTGGAGAAAACCCTCCTGAGTTTCTCTGATACACCGGCTACATAGGGGATGACAATGTTGTTGCGTCTGTCCTTCTTATCCTCCCTCGCTGGTGTCTGATCTTCTTTTCTGTGCCTCTTTGCTGACTTTAAGAACGCCCATTTAGAACACAAACTTGGAGTAATTAGGACCCTACACCACCGGGCAGAACATGTTCCCTCTAAGCCTGAAGGAAAAAAGAAGGAACACATGAATGTAAAGGAAGCACTCAAAACGTGCGGCTATCCTAAATGGGCGTTACCTTCACCCACCACATCCTCTCGAGCTCTTCTCTGAGCCCTTGGTATTTCTCCAGCTTCTCGTGTTCCTTCTTCCTGATATTGCTGTCATTCGGAACCGCTACATCGATCACTACGGCCGTCTTCTTCTGTTTGTCTACCACCACTATGTCCGGTTGGTTAGCCACCACCATTTTGTCCGTCTGTATCTGGAAGTCCCACAGGATCTTAGCTCGGTCATTCTCCACCACCCTTGGGGGCATTTCCCATTTTGACCTCGGGACTTCCAGGTTATACTCAGCACAGATGTTCCTGTACACTATGCCGGCCACTTGGTTATGGCGTTCCATGTATGCCTTGCCTGCTAGCATCTTGCACCCTGCTGTTATGTGCTGGATTGTCTCTGGGGCATCTTTACACAGCCTGCACCTGGGGTCTTGCCTGGTGTGATAGACCCCAGCCTCTATGGATCTTGTACTCAGAGCTTGTTCTTGTGCTGCCATGATTAGTGCCTCTGTGCTATCTTTCAGTCCAGCTTTGTCCAGCCACTGGTAGGATTTCTGGATATCAGCCACCTCCTCTATCTGCCGGTGGTACATACTGTGCAGGGGCCTGTCCTTCCATGATGGTTCCTCGTCTCCCTCCTCTTTCTTAGGTTTCTGCTGCCTGAGGTATTCACTGAGCACGCTGTCAGTTGGGGCCATCTTCGTGATGTATTCTTGGATGTTCGTTGTCTCATCCTGGACTGTGGTGCTGACACTCACCAGTCCCCGGCCCCCTTCCTTCCGCTTAGCGTACAGCCTCAGGGTGCTGGACTTGGGGTGAAACCCTCCATGCATGGTAAGGAGCTTTCTTGTCTTTATGTCAGTGGCTTCTATCTCCTCCTTTGGCCAGCCTATTACCCCAGCAGGGTACCTGATCACGGGCAGGGCGTACGTGTTGATGGCCCGGATCTTGTTCTTACCGTTCAACTGACTCCTCAGGACTTGCCTGACCCTCTGCAGGTACTTGGTGGTTGCAGCTTTCCTAGCGGCCTCTTCATGGTTCCCATTCGCCTGCGGGATCCCCAGGTACTTGTAACTGTCCTCTATGTCTGTAATGTTGCCTTCTGGTAGTTCAATCCCCTCAGTTCTGACTACCTTCCCTCTCTTTGTTACCATCCGACTACACTTCTCCAGCCCGAACCACATTCCAATGTCATTGCTGTATAGCCTGGTAGTGTGGATCAGTGAATCGATGTCTCGTTCACTCTTGGCATACAGCTTGATGTCATCCATGTACAGGAGGTGGCTGACAACTGCTCCGTTCCGTAGTCGGTATCCGTAGCCAGTCTTGTTAATGATCTCACTGAGGGGGTTCAGGCCTATGCAGAACAGCAGTGGGGACAGAGCATCTCCTTGGTAGATCCCGCACTTGATGGTGATTTGTGCTATGGGCTTGGAGTTGGCCTCTAGTGTTGTACGCCACATCCCCATTGAGTTCCTGATGAAGGCTCTTAGGGTCCCATTGATCTTGTACAATTCTAGGCATTCCAGTATCCAGCCATATATCTATCTATCTATCTATCTATCCCTATATATATATATATATATATATATATATATATATATATATATATATATATTGCACCTACAGCACCTACGAAAACATCTTATCATTTTACTTTCACAACAATAGCGTCTCATTTATATCCACAAAAGCCCAGGAATATGTGATACAGCTTATTATGACGTAAGTAGCAGTCAGTTACGAGCGCCCCTTGTTTTTTGTTTTTTTTTGTTTTTATGCACCTAGAACATTTTATAAAAGCATTGCACCATTTTATTGTCATGGCCAACAATAAACTGTGTACTGCTATATAAAACAATCCAGTTTCACAAGCACATCCAGGCTTTTGTGACATTAGTTTTCTCAAATAACTCCCAGTGATATAGTATTTAGTAATATACTTACTACAACAATAATATCATGAGATATGAGAATGAAAGGCAAGAAGGCTGAATGACCTATAATAAGAATTAGCAGCAATTTATTCAGGTTTTCACATGGCCTATTGTGTTAGGTTATAATAGTTAAATTTTTTAAGGTTCCTAAAGCTACTAATATTGCAGCAGTTTTTTCAGGTTACACATACAATATTTCTTGGTCCTGAGGCATCATTCCCAGTGCAGTTTCTCTGCATCTAATTTGTTTCTGGAAATAATGGTAACCTTTGACCCAAAGAAGGAAAAGTGACTGAAGATGGAGAAGTTCAGTTACTTGGGGATCCACAGTCATGCTGCATTTCATAGTGGAAGCTGGTCTTATAACATTTTGATTAGCTCTGGGAATTGAAGAATGAATCGCCTTATGTTTAAAATGAAGGAAGGGAAGGAGAGGGAGGGAACAGATGGAAAAAAAATCAATGCATAGTCTGGTCTAGTGGGGTCCATTGGAATCCACTGATGAATATTTTTTTTTCTCTGTCTGTGTGTCTGAATATTTGACCGTAGGGCTCGGCTGTTCCTCGGGTTGGAAGTAGACTTTCCACAGTTCAACTTGAGCTTCCAGACTATACTAACATCAAATTAATCTGGTTATTTAACAACATAGGTTTTATAACTTTAGTACTGGATGAAGGCAAAACACATTTCTGATCCATTTATATAAATATACATCTTTTTTTTTTATTACTGCTATCCATAAAAGCACAGGTAGGTTCAGTCCCATATAACCCTGGTAGGCAGTTATATGAGCCTGATGATTTGTTACACAGCTAATATCAAGATGAGGGAGAAATGGCTGTGCAAATGTCACAAGTATAGATTATAATTAGAGAACAGTGTGACCAAGTAAAAGCAATAAAAGCGCTGTTTTGACAAATGGCGTGTCACTGAACACTGCTGCCAGGATAAAAGAAAGGAAGGCGTGGCTGAGGGAATCTGAACGCTACTGACAGAAATGGAAAGAGAGAAAATTATTGTGAGGGTGGGTGCTGAGTAATGGCACATTTATTCACATGACTGAAAACAGGTTGAAAATGGTCTTCTTTGGGGACATATGAGGAAAATTGTGTGAAAAGGGCCCATTAATGAGGCTAGGCGTCTGTACTTCAGGCTAAAATAATTCCACCTACTAACTCAATAAAACTTGTTTTTGGTCAGACCCATTTTTATTAAAATTCTTTTGCTCTAACTTAGCAGTAATATATTGTTGTAGGGTGTTTACGTGTGTCTGTGTCTAAGTACGTGACCTTAAATTGAACCCTTTTACATGCTTTCAATTTCAGTTACTGCCCAATAATGTCAAATGGAATACAGTGAATGCATTCATGTTATGGTCGTTTTAATGTGCAGGATTTCTATATAAAACATTACTCTACCACACGGGTCACATTACATCTTTCATTTGGACCCTTTGCTAATCACAGCACGCTGCATAATTAGAATAATGAGACCACTGGTGCCATGAGCAGCTCTACAGTGGTCCCGCTGTGTTGATCTCTTTATCTCAAAGACTCACGGGGTAAAACTGAGCTCAGGGATTTTCAATTTGAAAAACACAAGGGTGTGACCTTGAAAATGAGTCATAGAAAGGATATATGTTTTGTCTGAACTGGTAGGTGTACATGGATAGATTTCCTAAAATAGACTTGACAAGGTAACAACAGCCACTGGTCCATCTGCCATCAGAGTGATTGACCAGTGAACTCTCAACTGTCCATCGTTCATCAAAAAAGTATTGTTGTTACTTAAGGTCTCACTTCATACAAAGGCCAGCTGACAGGTCTCCATTTTTTCCACTTATACTTATTAATATCAAACATACTCAGTTTTAATGATAATAGTTATTTCACATGTTTTTTAAATAATCTTTTTTCTTTTTAAATGTTGATTTCTTTCATTAAGTAGAAAAAGCTACCCAAACCTACCTGTTTGAAAAAGTATTTGCCCCCTAAACATAATAACTGCCTGCACCAGACTTTTTAACTGTTGGTATTATGTTCTTTTTATTAATAGCATGTTAATTTTATAGATACAACTTGATTACAAATTCGAGAAGTTAAGTGTGACAAATATGCAAAAATATAAGAAACCTAGAACGGGGCAAATAATCAACATTTCTGGTTTTGACAGGTTCTATGCTCCACTGTTGGATGCTTGAATAAGGGAGAAGTAGATACTATATCATAAGCACACTTTTGCTTATCAACCTCACTTAGAGGTTCTTGAAGTGGGCACACTTCAAGGACACACTTTTTTGTAGTTTGACATCAAACATCAAGGTTAAAGTGCAGACTTTCAGTTTCAATTCAGTGTGATGAAAGGTGTGCGTGGATATCAAATGCTACGTTTCTTCCCTTGAGATGCTGTGCTAGGCCGTTACCACCGTCACCTTTGGCTGCTACTTATTCATTGGTCACTGCCTTCAGTTTTACATTTAATACTAAAAAACAAGCTCTATAGTGTTGAGATCTGGTGGGTGACTGATCAGGCTCTTGAAAAACTACTCTGTTTCTTGGGTTGGCCTTTCTTTTTTGTTATGCTGTTGGGTCATCAGTAAAAACTGCTGTCCGATCAGTCTGGCTGACTCTGAGCAGAGAGTATAGCCCTGTTCTGTAGGCCAGAATTCATTCTGCTGCTTCTCGTAGTGATGTGGGAAGCTTCAGATCATGAGCAGTTTCTCTCTGTTTTCTTCTCCATACCTTTTCTGCCATTCTGATACAAACTAATTTTGGTGCTATCTGTGCAGACGCTTTTAAAGTTTTTTTTCAGGCAGCTATTCTGGCCTTCTTGTTCTTCAGTGTAAACAGTGCTAACACTCAAGTTAGATGTTGTGAAGGGGTTTTTCTTAACCAGGAAAATAATTCTGTCATCATGCTCTTAAGTAGTCTTATGTGGTCTTTCGGGCCTTTTTGATGTTACAGTAAAAAAAAAGTAAAAATAACAAAAACTGGGCCTAACTGTACAAGAAATAGAAAGCCTGTTGTATTCTTTTCTTTTCAGTGGCTTGCTTAAATATTTTGCTGATGATTCAACACATTCTCTAAGAGACCACAGAGCTTTTGTCGGCTAAACCTACATTTAGGATACAAATACCAACTCTGGTGTCCTGTACTTTGCATGCCTACTATCTATCCATGACCTTGCCTGGCACACATATCAAAGTGTGCAAATAAAACTGCTGAATTTGAAACTGAATTGCTCTTTCTTGTTGGTGTACAATACCTCTGCTCTCACTGTTTGATAACTTCAACCCTACTTATTTTCATAAATAATTTAATTGAAATATTTACCACAACCTTGGCAATTAAAGACCAATTGTTGGCTGGAGTTTTCTTGACTGAAGATCATTGCAATTCTCAATGTTGTGTCCAATACCTGATTAATTACCAGGTAGAGCAGGGGTGGGCAGTTCATTTCCCACGGAGACACATGAGACAAAAAATCCATAGTACCAAACATTTTATCACAATTTCATTAAGATTCCCCAAAACAATCATAAACAAAATGTCCATGGTTTTGCAAAATTTCAAATACTTAACTTTATATAAATTGCAATTGCTATTTTTCCTTGTAGTTTAGTTACCCAGTATTTTGTTTTTGTTCATTGAGAGAATTTTTTTTGTTTTGGACCTGTGCAAAACAGTGCATTTTAATGTGAGAGCTTTAGAATGTTCTTGCCTTTCTTCAAAGGGGTGATCGTGGCTCAAGAGTTGGTGGTCAGAGGGCCCGGTGGCGTCATTGTCCAGCAGCCTTGCCTTTGTCAGTGCGCCCCAGGGTGGCTGTGGCTACAATGTAGCTTGCCATCACCAGTGTGTGTGTGAATGGGTGGATGACTGGATGTGTAAAGCACTTTGGGGTCCTTAGGGACTAGTAAAGCGCTATACAAATACAGACCATTTACCATTCTTCTTAGAAAACTCAAATTTCTGATACACACTCTCTTTAGCACTTTGCCGAGGCTGAGCCACTGGACAGGTGTGTGGTAGCCTATGTTATCATGTTTAATCTCATGCTCCTCCAAAAGCGTAACAGTGCTCTTTCCCTGCTAAAGTTAACTATTTTAATTTCAACATCAACAGCATGGTTCATCTTTTTTTATACTTTTTTTTTTTAACACAACTTACACCACACCTGCAGTTGTACATTATAATGCCCCCCTCCCCCAAACAAAGCAAAGCAAAGCAAAACAAAAAACAATACATTTTTCCTTGTCAGATCTGGGAATCTATTGGTTGTAACACCTTGTAGTTTGTTCCACTTCAGGCCCAGCCTTCACTGTCTGTTGTAGTCTCTCTTACTGAGAGCATTGTTTCCAGCTCCTCCGTAATCCTCCAAAGACATCCCAGCTGTTGTCCATAGCCATGGAAAAAAAACTATTCAAAATTGTCTGCTTGTCCCTATCAGACCATCAGAGGATGGCTTACTGTTTTTTGTGATTCGGTGGAAAATCACCTAAGCTGGTCTCGAGTGCTCCATCCCTCAATGTGGAAAGCTTTGATAGGAAAGGTTCTTGTATTTTTCTGCGTGTTTATTCTCAGAATGACCATTCAAGTTGTAATCCTGAAACACAGCAATCTACACTGCACAAACTAAGCACAGTTATTTACGCTTGAATCCTAATTTTTCATTGACCTAATGTGGGCCGGTCAGGGACAAACAAAGGGGCAGATGTGGCCCAGAGGCTGTACAATGCCAAGATCTGAGATAGAAGATAATCTTTCCTCTATTGACGTCAAGTACCTGAAGAGAAGCAGACTAATGACAATGAAGGCCACGTCTCATTATAACGTTTGACAGTGTTTGTTCTCTTGGTGTGCAGAGGTCAGATTTCACCCTTTTTGGCTCTTTGTGTGTGTGTGCGCATGCTTTTGTTTATGAATCCTATTTCTCACCACAAAGAAATTAGAGCTTTATTAGAAGCTTTATTAAGCTTCTAACAAAGAAAATATGAACACATAGTAAACTCACTGGTTATTATGCTTATTATGCTTATCACAGAGACTTGTTTTGTGTCTTTGCACTTGAGGACATAGGAGAATGTGATTTATTGTTGTTGCAGCTGTGGCTTTTTTATAATGCATATTGTTTACATAAAAATAACAATCACTGAAAATCACATTGGAATCACGCTTGGAAGGTTAAATTAACACCTTGTCCAAAGGTATGACAACAATGTCCTAACAATGAAAAAGGACAGGCCTGTGACTGCTGACTGTAGCAAGCACAGGCTTATATTTCAGCGAGGTTATTGGTTAGCTATGTAGCAGTGGTAATATGCTGTCATATTAGCTCTCTGGACATTGGGATGTGATGCCTCAGAGGGATATCGCGGGGCTGTATCTCCTCCAGCAGGGCTGTAGCTGGATCGCTGCTCAACCAGACAAAAGTAACGCGCACAAGTGAATAATGATGATATTGTTAGTGAAGTGTCACTTCAAATAATATATTTTTGTTTATAGCTTTGGATATTGCCTTTAGTTTGCCATACAAAAGCCTTGGAGTCACACTACTTCAGCCTTGGTTTAGGATACAGTGGAGAGAGAATCAAGCGCATTGAAGAGAAAGATAAATTGCTCCCTGTGGCCAGCAAGAAAATTGTTGTCAGATCGATGTCAATGTAAGATACAGGTAATTAATGGATCAATGCATTATAGAGTGTGCAGCCCCAGATATTGGGGACATGGTCTAATCAAAGGCTACTGAGGTCCTATACTTAAGGTAGCGGTGCTAATTTCAAGGTACAGGACCACAAAGTACTATATTTGACTGCTGTTTCCCAACCTCTGCAGGAAGTCCACAGTCTCCAAAAGAAAAACAGCAAAAGCAGTTGTTTCAGAAAGGGCCTCAAATCGTGGTGGCAGCTCTGGGTGTAACTTGTTTCACACATGACCGCGAACCTTAACCAAATGTTTATCATTGCAAGAATAATGATGAAAATCCATAATAAAATGCCAGTTTTGCTTTCCTAAGCAAATACCAATTTTACCCCAACGTATGATGTTACTCTCACATAAAAACACACAAAAAAACCTTTCATTATCTAAATCAGTGACAGTGTGATACATAAGTGTCCCATCATAAGATGAATGTATTTTCAGCTGTCATTTGTAATGCTCTATGTCACTCTAAGAGGAATTTAAGTAAATTAATTTCATGCAATATGAATCTCTTGTTTAAATCCTTCTGTCACTATAGTTTTAGAGAAAATTGTATAATTTATGTAATTTTTAAGCAAACAAGACCAGACGCTGATTGTTTTGCCATTCTCACAACCAGCTTTGGAGATAGAACTAAAGACTTGGTCAGCCCACATTTGCCAGGCTGAAAGCAAGCGAGTAGAAATGAGCCTGTCTGGTAGGCAGGGTAAACATGGACAAACTGTTGTATAGTATGATTTCCCTTTTGAAATGACCTTCAGAACAGGACAGCAATATCTGGTGTGACACCTGTGCACACCCATCCTATTGTTTATAATGACTCAATAGTAAATGTATACATATTTTTACACTCCCAAGAGATTAGGAAGCAGGGTCTCACAATATTTCCAAACTATTGCTGAATTTTATTTCAAATTTGAAGATGACTCTAAAAATGGTGGTAAAAATCATTATAAATGTTTGCAATTTCAAAGTTTGCTACATGGATCAACAAGATGACAAAGAGACAAACTTATATCATAATTTATCATAAGATCATTAAATTGATGCGGTGTATTGTGCTTTATAAAACAGACTTGCTATGCTCTGCCTCTTATTGGGATGACTCAGCCTGAACATTATTTTACCCACAGTGCAAGGTTAGCATGACATGTTACAGGTCACCAGGGCAACCAAGAGTCTGGTAGTATGATGATGTGGCTCTGTTCACTGTTTTGTGTATGGTAGACACTGGGGCTCACTCTCTCTTGGCTCTGGCTGTTTAACAGGCTGTTTGTTACACAAGTGTTTGGCATGGCTCTAATCCCTCATGGGCCACATCCTGTTACTGCTCTGCTCCCACTCGCATGTTCACACATGGGTCATTGTAGGGCGTTGGCTAGACCTCCAAAATTTAGACGTTAAAAGTCATGGCAGACATCCAAATATAAGAAAAACAGATACGTGTGTTTCATACAAAACTTGGCTTGTCAATTGAGAAGCAGGCAGACATTTCCCTTTTCATTACAGTGCCACCTTGTTTGTGATGATGGCTCTCCTGTTTGTGGAAAATGTTTTTTGGCCAAGACTTTTAATCCTGGAAGCCCATAATTAGACAGCACCGGATACTGTAGAGGAAGGATGAGGTTAAAGAGTGGGAGCGAGTGGCCTGTTTTGCTTGGTGGTTTTTGTGACGAGATGCTTAATTACAGGAATGACACCCCCGCTGGACCTTGACGACACATTTCCTGTGATTAGAGGAAATGATCGGTATCGATTACAAGAGCAGAGGAAGAGTCATGTTTAATTGCGTTAGAGTAATTGCATATTGATGGCTCCACTTGGCCCTATCCTGACTGCAACATGTCAGGTGTGAAACTTGTTTACACCACAATGTTCAGAAAGTTGCTTAACATGCAAACATTGTTTCCTGTAAAAAAAAAAAGAAAGAGCAATTTGTCTCTATGTTTAATGGGAGCCTGCTAAGAAGCTAAATAATCTTTTTATCTACATTTTGCAGCTGCCACAGAGAATCCTCCTTAAGATTTTCCAAGCACAACAAATTAGGTGTAAATTTGATTAACGCCACATTGTTTACTGGTGACCTTTGGGTTACTTTGGGCAACTGTCAGTACCTATTTAAAGTTGCAATGTCAGGGCTGATTTTGTGGTTCCCTTGTGTTATGAATTCATTGATCTCTAACTTCCTTCTTGAGAAATATTGACAAAATCCTTGTGCTAACTTGTACAATATAGCTGTTCTGCTGACTCTGTTCTGCTGATGATATTTATCATCCTGCACCTAATCAGTTTTGCACTGACAGAAAAGACATAATTATTAATAAAAAGAAAAACAACAGAAGACATGCTGATTAAAAACAAGCAACAACAAGCAATCACTTTTGGATGTTTCTTTGGAGCACTACTAAATAACAGTGTATTATTCATTAGAAACAATCGGTTTTCACAAAGCAGGAGCACAGTTATAGACATGTTTTTGTGTATTTTAATTTCCCTGTCAACACAACTGCCTGTTTCGCTCTCGCCTTCCTACATAGTCTGGGTTCTCAGTGGCTGTGTTTTGAGCAAACCCAGACAGCCTTGATCTTCAGCCAGGGACAGGGGCAGGCGAGGCCGCTAAAAGTTGCCCTGCTCCCAGGTCACTGTGGTCTGGAAGCCAGCATGGGATCACTGAGTAAACAAGTGGTTTTAGTCAGGGGGTGGCTCAGAGCAGCCAGCAGCAGGGCGTGTATTTGCATGGGCATACATGCGTGCGTCTGTGCCAAGAAGTTTTAAACATTTGGATATGTCCATTGTATTCTGTCTCCTGAAGGGTTTTTTTTTTCAATTATTTTTATTCGTTTTATTTTTTTAAAACATGGACTGCTTCATATTTCAACTGGGGGCTATGTTTTGTCTTATATGTTACCATGAAATATTACTGGAGACAGTCTTCTGACCTCTATGTGCTGGGGGTGGGATGGCTGTTTCAGCACATCTCATCAATATCATTTTTCAGCACTTCCACTGGCACACATTAGAGAGCTATCAGAAGATATTACTGTATTAAACTGTTCTTCATGTATATTCATGCTCTTATTTTACAGTGGCAAAGGACGAAATGAGCTTTGTACTCCCAAATTAAAATACAATTCAAATAGACAGAATGATTTTGATATAATCATCTTAAGTATGACACTGCCAACTTAGGGAATTACTACATGGTGGCTTATTTGCATAATGTGTGTCCCCATGTCAATCTGTTTGTTAAAACTTGATGAAAATCTTGACATGTGTCTTCCTCTTATATATGAAAATTCCACCCCAAGAAACATTTCATGAGGGTACATGCAATCAGGATGACAGGAAGTGATGAGTAAAAGCTTTCCAATCCAAACAGGCATCGTTCCATGCTGCCTTATTCCTGACACAGCTGAGCTAGAATTGCCTCCTTGATTTTTGCTTTGTGTTATTTCCATTAAAATCTTTTAGACAGGCTGAATCAGTTTTTACATAGAAAAAGAAAAGAGGTGAATAAATAAAATAAGACAAATTAGTATAAAAAATGGTTATAACTAAAATATAAAACTATAGTTAATTATTGGATTAAAATTAACAAATGAACAATGGATGTTGTAAATTATTAAGATGGATCTTTAGATTCTATTATAAATCCAGCAGACAAGTGGCTCCGATCCATTTAATCTTGGCATTTGGTCTGCTACAGTAAATATCAGGGCCTGGCTCCCTGTTTGACTTCCTCTCTCAGCCAAAATGTCCCATGCCAACTTTTGCCTGGCTTATCGTGTGTCTTCATTAGATCAGAGGTCTCATAGGACTACAGCAAAATGTTAAGCAAATGTACAATCTCCTCCCAAGCTAATCTATCCATCTGCTTTCAACTGCTTATGATGCTGTTGCAGAAAAGGAAATTGACAATTTCATAAGTTTTGACTCAAACCTTAATCAGCAAAATACTAATATTTACCTCTAATCCATTATGCCAAAGGCTTGGTTGTCTCCACAAAACAACCATGGTTCAAATACTTTAAGTTCCTTTCCTTCCATCTTGAATTATATACACATCAAATAAAATTACAAATAATAAAAACAATAGAATACACTCGGTTTGGAGTGATAAGATTAAGATTTGATCTTATACTCCACAACTTAGAGGGGATCAATAGGGGCTCAAAAGTCCTGAGAGTTCCCAAGATTATCTATCTCACTTAGCTAGCTAGCTAGTTCAGTAAAATAGCTAGCTAGCTAGCTAGCTATTTAAACTTGTGGCAATGAAATAGAAATTCTTTGGAGTTTTATATTGCAGTTTTTTCTTTATGTCATGTACACATCTTCAGTTATTACTTGGGCTTAATTGCTCATTGTAACATTTAATTTGCCAATATATGCACATGCATTCCACATAATAAGCCCTGAGCAAGCTCCTCTTTTCTTTTTGTCATGTAGAGTAGGGAGTGTGGCGAGTGGGTTGTGGGCCTCCAACGCAGGACTCAGCAGAATGTTGAACTTATAGCTTTATTGCTGGCAAAAAAAAGGCAAAATAGAGGGAGAACACCACACTGAACAGAGGGAGATGCAGACAATATATACACAGGAGGGGGATTTTCTACAAATCTTCTCAATTATTTAAAAAATGAGATCCAACTCTGTAACTGCAAAAACATTTTAAGTTAAAAAAATCCAAAATTGCAAGTTAATTCTATTAACACTTCACTGTATTTGTCACAGAAATACAGTTTATTCTTTCTTTGATGCTTTAACTCTCTCAGTCCATGTTGGCACTCCTGCTCTTCAGACACCATACCTGTGGAACATCAGCCTCATCACCCACCTGCACTCAAGGAACAGTTCCTGTATCCATTCCCTGTGAGATTGTCTGCATTCCCTGCTTAATAATCAGGCTCATATGGCTCTCCCGTGTTCCCATAATTTCCCTCCATTCCATTGTTTCTTGCGTAGACATGGAGTAGCTCTCTTCCCAGACCAACTTACCTGCTGATGCTGAGCTGTTTCATTCCTCCTAGAATCCTTCACAGGAAAACTCTCCATAACCACCCGTCTGCCTGCCCAACCTCGTATGCCCCATGTTGCCAACTGAGAGTAACCAGCAGCCCTTAGAGTATCCTCTTAGACACCTAAAAGAGATCTCTGTCACTCACTTTTCCTACCTTTGGAACTACTTTGTGACATATCTTCAAATATCCTTACTTGGACTAACCTACCTCTGCACTTTCCCAGTTCCCCAGAAGATTCCTTGTTGGCATCATCTCTTGTGCAGAATTTTCCAGTAAAAATAAATCTGTTCAACCTAAAAATGCCTGTTAGGTCTTGCTTTAGAGTCCAACTTATATTGCTGCCACTAACACACTTTAAAGAGGGATCTGATTTCTCCTTTCTACAGTGATTTGTGTAATTATGATTGTTTTTTCACAGGGTAAGTGGTATCTCTTTTATTCCCACTTCCCAACCAAACATGCAATCCAAGAAAACTTGGATGATAAAAGTGGAGCTCAGGAGATGCCTGACCTTGCAGTAGGGAATAAAAAGTTGAACAAACACATACAATTCCAGTGTGAATACAGCTTAAGAACTGAGTACATAGGATCCTATGCTAAATACTCTGTCTTACATTGTTTCATTTGATGGACCGTTGCCAGTTTTCTTGTTAGTTTTTGATGATAGGTAAAGTCCATTTCCACAAAGATTCTGCTCATAAATTGTCTATGAATAAGAAGGTAGAACTAGTTAATTAATGGCAGAACAAGCAAGTTATTTTTATTATCAACTAAGAACAAATTGTATACTTTTGGCTGGTGAGAAAACAGATAAACTATACAGTCTATTCATGGATTGTCCTATAACAGCAAAGCACTACACCAAATAGCATTCACTTGTCACTAAAAGCAGTGGTGCTCCTAATACTTACCTTTAAATGGTAAAGGCTTAAAGTTAATTTATACATAGAATAGAAAAAGTTATACAAACCAAAATCATTTTTTGTACCAGGCTGAGGTGGTGGCCTATCAGGGTTAACTCGCTTTTAGAGCCCTGAGCAGCCATTTAAGGAACTGCAGCCTTACCAACTTGCTTCATTTTTGAGCTCTGGAGGTTGCCACAGCAGGCGACACAGTGGTGGGCTGGTTAGTATCGCTAGCCGTTTATCCTCACAGTAAGAAGATCCTGGGTTTGAATACAGCCTTGGACCTTTCTGTGTCGAGTTTGCATGCCATGACCTATGGCTGTGTGGGTTCTCTCCAGGTAATCCATCTTCCTCTTACAGTCCAAAGATATGGATCGTGTTAGGTTAAATTGGTGATACTAAGTTGGCTCTAGGTGTGAATGTGAATTGTTCTCTGTTAGCCCTGCAACAGACTGGCAACCTGCCCTGGATGTACCCTGCCTCTCTTTCTCTGTGACAGCTGGGCGAGGCTCCAGCTCCACTACAACCCTGAATAGTATCAGTGGCAGAAATTTGGATGGATGGACGTTGCCATAGTTGCTCACTGTAGAAAAAAAAATCTGCTTTACTCAAGCCAGAATATTAGTTTTAACACTTTCCTTTACTACATATTGTTAACTGGCTTAAAGTGATAGTTGTGTGTGGGTGTTAGATTTTTATTTCACTGCTGTGAATGGCTGTTATTCAACATCCTAGAGCTAAGAGGAATGTTGAAAGTGAATGTTCTGTAAATTAACACATTATTTCAGCTTAGGCACATGCAAAACTGAGTTACCTGCTGACGTGAGCAGTAGACTTGCTGGTTTCTATAGAGATAATGAGTTTGTGCTTGCTATGCACTACAGTTGGTTGCTTAGCAATGCAGAATTTTGTACACCAAATTCCGATAATTCCCACATGTTTTCGCGGTTCTGGGTTTTTGGATCCTGGGTTTTGAGTTGTGGACTTTGTATTCTGTTATCCAATATCCTCCAGTTGGCTTTTAGTTTGTTTTCACCTTAATTTACTTTCTTTGGGTTTTGAGTCTTTAGTTCATTGTTCCAGTTACAGCTTATATTTGAATTTGTTCATGTCCCCAGTTTATCGCTCTCTTTTTCTTCAATGTCTGAGTATTATTAATGTTAGTTTTTGGCTCTTATTTCCTGTTTGACTTCAGTAGTTGTTGTTGTCTCTTGTGTATTGGATTTAGGTTCACCTCCCATCTCTTGTCTTGATTGTTAGCAGCTGTGTTCTGTTATACTCCCATATCGATCTTCTGTAATGACCTTGTGTGCAAGTCCTGCTTTTCCCCTGAAATCTTGTCAGAGTGTCTGTTTACAAACCCTCATATTGTCATAACCTCATGCTTGTTATCTTTTAAAAAAATTGGGATTCAGATTATTATTATTTTTTTACCTTCTCTGCCTAATAAAGGGTTTTGAGAGTCCTGCATTTCTTGCACTTGTGGCCACAGAGGCCACTGTTACCACTGCTTAACACATGCTATGTAGTCTTGTTTTAAAATGTTCAAACATGACTGCACTTAATTTCATACGTATTTCATGTACACAGTTCACTAATACAACTAATGTGGAGTGTCTCAGGTTAGGTTTATGAAGCATGCTGAAAAAATGTGAAATACCCTCCACCCACAACCGACCCTCAGGTTCTCTTACAGAAATATAGCTTTCAGTACCTTTATTCATCAGCACCGCAGGCTACCCTCATGCACTGTGTCCCATCCCTCCTATCCTGGCCCAAAGCTGAGTGAGCTGCACTAATATTTCTCCAGTTCCCTGGGAGTAAATCTGATAGACTGCACAAAGAGTTGGCTTATAAGAAAATGTGTTTTGTAAATGCACTGAGAACACAACCAGAGATCTTCAATTCTGTTAACATAATCAAAAAAGTATTCCGTGACACTTTGGAGGGTTGTAATATCTCAATAAAGGATAAGAAAATGGATGGAAAGTGAGATAAAAGAGGAGAATTCTAGTAAGCTGGCCTCTTCAGAATCATTTGTTCAACTTACTCAACACTTAAACAGTGCTGGAAGGCAAATTAAATTGTGTTTTTCCTTTTTGAACGTGAGGTTTTCAATGAGTCTAATTAGCATTTATAGATTCACTGAGGAACTTGATTACAGCTTTTAAAGTCTGCAGCTGGTCATTATGCTAATCCAAAAGCCTTGGGTGTGTACTTATAGAACACACACAATGAGTGGTGTTTCGTGATAGTGGAAGGAATTGTAAGTGAACTAAGTGCTCTTTAACTAGAAAATACATATTTTTTTCTATGGGACATCAACTCTTGCCTGAGCCTAGATAGCAAGATATGAGTCCGAAGTTAATCATCAACTCTAAGATCACTGTGTTACATTTTAACTGCAGTTTTCTGACTGCAGAATTTTGAGTACATTTTCCAATAATTTGATTAACATT
The DNA here is from genome assembly GCF_963576455.1 of Neolamprologus multifasciatus. NCBI lineage: Eukaryota > Metazoa > Chordata > Actinopteri > Cichliformes > Cichlidae > Neolamprologus > Neolamprologus multifasciatus. The sequence continues at coordinate 16,568,756 of NC_140442.1, forward strand.
TATGGTGTAAACTCTTAACAAACCCCTCAAAACTGCTACTATTATTGATATTGCTATTAATAATCCTATAACAAATTTAATAACAGTATTAATGTCAAAGTACATAAAGATGATTAAAAAACCCGTGTCTTAGGAAACTCAAGGGAATTCATAAGCAATTTATTGTGTTTTAAAGTCGATTCCACGCTACTTTATGCCCGACAAGTAGTTTGTATCCTTTGATACCATGATACACTCATTTTGTCTTTGGTCTATTACAGCTGCCTCATATAGGGCTGTACAGGCAGTCAGAGAACAAGGTCAAACATGCACCATGTCTTTACCGCAGGCTAATTTCTTTAATTCTTAAACAAGATGCGCATGACAGAGAATTAATTTTCTGCGTAAACAAGTCACATTTTGTTTCCTGGGGTTGTTTGGCTGGCTTTTTGTTGGAAGATGCACATGATTAATAATGCTGTCCTACACCTTCTGCTAAGGGAATTAACTCAAAAATGTTGAAAATGAATGTGGGTGTGTAAAAATGGGCTGGGTTGTGTGTCTTTTGTTTGTTGGGCCTTTAATATATTTATTGTATGGTGGCACAAGCATATTTCCCAGTGCAAACGCGTGTGCCTTTGCATTGTGTCCTCTTCAATGTCACTGGTGTGCCGCAAACCACGTGTCTCCCCATGCTGCCGATAATGAGCATATTAATATGTACATACCCAGCCAGGTTAATGCCTGTCTGGCACTCCAATTTCACGGCCCAGTCTCAGGTTGAGGCAGTTTCTGCAGCAGCAGTGGGCTGTGGTTTCTCTTTATCAGATGAAGAAAGAAAAATATAGTTCTGAATTATTGAGCAGATACATGACTGACAGTTTGGCTGATGAAACTGAAGGAGAAGGAAACAGAAAAAGCAAGAAGGAACACAAACTGTTATAGTGAGGGTGATTGATGCCAGGGATAACTTTAGTTGAGGGGTTAAGCTTGAGAAATACTGACACAAAACATGACTACAGGGGTTGTGGTAGAGTGGACAGAATTGCTGAAATTGCTCTTCAATGCTCTATTTTCTTTCTATTCAAAGCTCCAAAATTATTTCAGGCAGTCCATCAGAGGTGAAATCTTACCTTCATAACTTTCAATCTGACTCATGATATTCATTTGACGGCTGAACTCGTCACCTGTGTTCCTTGCACCGCAGCTCAGGAAAGAGAAACGTGTCTTAAAAGAATAACACAGAATATTCCCTAAACACAGTAGTCAATATTTTGAGATGAGCTCATTTCAGTAAAATCAACTGATATTTGTCAGCCATTAAGCTCCAGCAAACATTTTCAGCTAAAAGTCATTGCAAATGTCAGACAGATAAAGCAGCTCACATTTAAGAATCTGTCTGACAGGCAGTGTGATCAGGCTAAATGGTGGGATGAGGCAGGAAGAGAAATTTCATAGGTGTATGTGTGTTATCATGTCTGGCTCTGTCCTGACTTTACAGCATGTGTGTTTTTTTGAAGCCCCGACCCAGACACACCACATATCTTTTATTACCAGATTTAAATCAGATGTCAACACTGCCGGTATTTTAACCACATCATCAGAGGAAAATGCAGATTTTTTAATCTGCTTGCAGCTGGAACACAACGTACAATGACAACCTGATTCACTGCTTCAAAGTTCTCGCTTGATTTAGTTTCTCAGTACAAGAATCTTTCAGAAAATCACGTGCTATGAAAAAACTGACAATTGTTCTACTTATATACTTGGACTAGAGTTAAATTCGGAGCTTTGTTTGCTTTAATGTTCAGGAGAAAAGATGCTATTTTTCTTTTCAAAGCATGTTTGGATTGTCCCCAGCACAATACCTCAAGGATATTCTGGCAAAACTGTGTGAGAATAATAATGAAAAAAAAAAAAGCTTGCCAATATTGTTCACATATTTTTCACACAGACATATTCACACTAAACAGGTATATGAGGTGTTGGAGAATAAAATATACTCCTCAAAAAATATATTGACATTAAAAATGTTTATTGACATAAAAAGTGTATTTTGTAATTTGTTGAAAACAAAATGATGGAACAGTCTATGGAAACCAAAATTATCAACCCTTTGAGGGCTGGATTTAAAATCATACCAAAAATCAAACTTAACCTTTACATACTGGTAATACTTTGCTCAATACCTAATTTTGAACAACAGATCCACCTACCTCATATTAGCAAATGGATGATTAATCATCAATAAATGCACCGGAGAGCTGGAAGAGGTTTTAACTTTTCGATGTTTTGGAGAAAAACATTAATTACAACACATTATCATGTCCTGCTTTATTCAAGACATGAAAACATAATAGCCATAATGGTTAAAATACAGTTTATTGAAAGTAAAAATGGTGTTAAACTTATTATGCAATCATTGATAACCATTACTACAATTTAAAAATATCCTCAATGCTGTATTATAGAAAAAAGATCCCTGTATTTCTATTTATTTAACATTAATTAACACTCAGACCTGAAACCATGGATGTCCAATATAAACCCCGGGGGGCTGGAATCAGCCCTGCATCAGTTTCTTTTACTATTGGCTATAGATAGTCCCAATTTATTTATTTAATTAATTAATATATTTTATAAGAGATCCACATTAAACAATAATAAATTGATGAAGATTTCTTGTGAATTAATGAAAAACTAGTTACAGGAGAGCCTGAGCAGTGAGCTACCAGATTTTTTCTGTATATTTCAAAATTTACTTTTTCATTCTGGCAGATTTCTTTCATTTCTTTATCTTTATCAGCAAAATTTTGTTACCATACTGCAAAACTGAGACAAACTGTTGAAACTATGTTTCTTTCTCTTAGGGTTGAATGCCTTCACACCAACAAAAATGGGAGTTTCTTTTGTTCAGCCCACTTCAGGTTAAAGTTGGCTGCATGTGACCCACGATGTAAAAGGAGTCTCACATCCCTGTCTTAGACCTAACACTTAAACCTAAAACCTTACTGCAGATTAGTCTGTACGGTACATGTGTTTTCCACACTCAGTGAAATCGCAGTCATCTCTAAATAAACCAGTTGTAATTTATTTTTACATTATTTTGTTACATGACCTCTGTCTGACCTCACGTCAGGTATAACTTGTTTTCTCCTCTTTAGCAGAAATCCCTGCAAAGCTCCTGTGAGGAAACAACTTATCTGTTCTGGTCTCTGAGTTGCTGGCATTATGACAAAAACAAACACTATTCAAAAGATTTCAAACCTGTAACATAAAACTACTGTTTTTAATTCAAGCCATTTGAGTCTATCAGACGTGTTTCTGCCTTTTTTTCTGTTCACCACTGTGAAATGCACTTCACACACACACGCATAGTTGTTTGTCACCAGATGCCACGTTTATTTCTAGTTTTCATTTGTTATGACCGTCCACAGTCTGACAGCTCCGGTCTCAGCTGATTTCCAGCTCTCCCTCCGCTCCTCTCCCGTCTCACTATAAAAGGGGAAGGAAACCGTCATCAGTCCAAACGCCATCAGCTGTTCTCACCTGTGTCTCCAGCACCGCCCCGTTGAGCTCACTGCACCACTCCTCCCCTGCAGCCACGCCCGGGACCACACCTCCGCTACAACCGCCACATCAAATCAGGAAACATAAATAAAAACAAATTACAGATATAACACTGGTGACGGTAATGTCAATACTTTCCATAACTACATACGCGATTGGTGCATGACTCTACAGCTGTTGAACATCACACAGTATTGAGGAGAGGAATGATAAGATAACTTAAAATCTCTCATGAAGATGATTATGCTGTGGTGTAGTGCATCACAGCATCACAGCAGAACATCCTCATAACTGTGTCATAAGGATGTTTATGGTTTACTTTTACAATAAAATCAAGTACTTAACTGTATGAAATTAGACTAACAAATCATAAAACTATACATCAAATTAATGACAATCTGCCAAATGGCACTGAGTCTCGTTTTGTAGATACAGAGCAATCCAAAACTGAAAATATCTAGAGTGACGTGTTCAGCATTTGAATACCCTCTGAAGGACAGTGTGGAATTGGTTTTTTGAAAGCACACATGGGGATTTGTAAAGGTCTGCAACATGTTATATGCATCTACTTTACTGCGGCTCATTAGTATTTGCAGTGCAGTGCCATTCTGCCATCCCGAGAATGACAATCCTAAAAATTCACATTTTGATCACATATATATTTCAGGGTGTTTGATCGTATTTTTGCATGGGCGCCATGACTCTAATATTAGTGTAGAATTCAATTTGAATTATACTGAAATTTCTGCCCCAGCAAACAGTTGTCCTTGTTTCTTTTCTTCTTGCTTCTCTTAGAGCTCTGCGTCGGATTAATGCTATAAAAAGTCGGCATCACTGAACTTGTCAAAAAAACTCCTTCTCACAATACTGTTTCTTATTTATCTAACTAATAGATCTAATTGATAGATAAACTCAGACTATATTTGACTCAAGTGCTGAAAACTGTGCTGAAAGATGGGGTTGGCTAAGTATATCTATAATTTGACTAATTCCTTTAATTTCTGTATTGAAATGCTGACAGAAAGCAAATCCTCTGTATTTCTCTTGCCAATGCAGCCAAAATAGTCAGGGGAGTTGTTTTTTTAAAAGTTAGAATGAAATGAGTTCACACATTGGTAATAAAAAGCATTAGTAATGATTGGCTGGTGACAGAGCGTTAAACCACATCCAAATGAGAGAGCTGAGTGTGCAGCAAGGTGTTTTTATGCCAATGACTTTAGGTGTTGTCAATGCTGACATTGATAGGATATGTATAGAAAAGTTGACCAAATCCTGACAATAATATATAAAAATGTGATAGACATGATACAAGCCTATATTTTAATATTTGTGGAAAGTGAATTTTAATTTGCAAGAGTGTTTTTTTTTTTTTTTTTTTTTTAGAAAGAAAGTAACTACCTTAGTAAATACAGTACAATGCATACAGTATGTCTTGAGACCCTCCCACAACACTGGGTGTCTGAACATAACAGACAGCTTAGCAAAGAAGAATTTTAAATGGTATGCTTCTGCATTTTGTTACTTGCATTTTGGAGTTAGTCATTGTTTGGAACTTCATTTCAGCCAGTTGTGTCAGAGATCTTGTCAAAATTTATGGAAATTTGAATGCAGATAAATACAGCCAGATTTTGACCTTCCATGCTATAGAGCATTTAACCACATCACAATGATTCCAAACCAAGGTTATTATCGTTAACGAAAACTAACGAAATAACGAAAACTAGAAGTGAAAAAACATTTTCGTTAACGGAAATAAAAATAAAAACAAAGAAAGGAAAACTAACTAAAACTGGGATGAGTGTTCACAAAACTAACTAAAATTAACTGAATTTATAGCAAAAATGTGTTTAGTTTTCATTGATGTGTGCGTGTCATACAGTAGTCAAGGGTGAAAATGAAGTTTAGTTTACAGATTTTTTTCTTGCTGTGTCTCATTATGCCAGCAGGTGGCAGTACGTTAGTCGACTCGTCTGTGTTGCTGCTCCGTCCACGCGCAGAATCATGTCAGGAAAAGTCGGAAGAAAGCGCCAGAGTCCAATTTGGGATTACTTTGAATATGACTGTGTTTTGGATAAAGCAAGTGTCTTGTAGTGGAAACAGACAAATTATGAGGGACATTTCTAAAGGGAAAAAAATCCCACAAACCTTAAAGTGCACTTGAAAAGCTCACACAAGAAGGCTAACCTAGGTTACCTTGAGAAGGTAAGGGAGCACACTCAACCCTCATCCCCAGAAAACAAGCTAACCCCAGGCAAGGCAGCGTGATGCATCCCGAGACAACAGGACGGGGATATCTACACAACTGTGTGAGTCAATTACCTTCAAAAAGTTTATCAATTCACTTGAACCAAAATTACGAACACCCGGTGCTGCAAGAGTTAATAGTGTCATTGGGGCCATGATATACGTTTTATAGTTGCCTGGTATCAATGGTTGTTCATCTGCCTTTATTTATTTATTTAAAGAACCCATAGGTGGGAATGTGAGTTGTCTGTCTCTGCATGTTAGCCCTGCGACAGACAGGCGACCTGTCCAGGGTGCAGTATGGTAGCTGGAATAGCAACATACCCAAGGATAAGCAGAAGAGAATGACTGATATGATGAAACTGGGATTTTGTTACACTTACATTATTGCAAATACAACTAAAACTATAACTGAAACTAATCAAAACTAAACTGAAACTAAGGATTTTCAAAAAAATAAAAACTAAACTAAACTAGCAAACAATTGGTAAAAACTAATTAAAACTGATATAAAATTGAAAATCTGAAGTCAAAACTAAATAAAAATAAAAACTAATGAAAATTGCAAAACTATTAAAACCCTGTTCCAAACAGACTGTCAATACAGTAAAAACATCTCTTGATAGAAAACACACAATGGAACTCTATCAGTCATGAAAAGGCCTCTCCAGTGCCCGGACTTTAACATTATTTAAGGGATCATCTCGACAGAGAACAGAACAAACGGCAAACAACATCCAAGGAAGAGCTTTGAGTGTCCTTCAAGTAGCGTGGAGAACTATTCCTGAAGAAACTTGCCTGGGGAAGTTCAGGCTGTGTTGAAGAAAAAAGGTGGTCACATCAAATATTGATTTTCAACTTTTATAGAATTGTACACACTCTTATTGTTTGCCTTAATGCCTTTATGCCCAGTATATCATATTTGATGCGTAGAGTTTTTGTGATTTTGAGGTGTGAGTTTTAGGTAATATACAGCAAGTTCATACAACATTTAAATTTTTAGTCAGTAAGGTAATATGTGTGTGTGTGTGTGTGTGTGAGAGAGAGAACGCCTTCTACATCATCAGTGTGATTTTTATTTTTCCACTGAAACACCTAAATAAATTGCACAATACATTTTTAAGCAGTTCATTGTGCAAAAAATTCCAGATGTAGCAAATATTTTTTCTTTCTTTTTTTATTGTAAGAATGTTGAAAAAAACCCTCCTTTTAAAAAGAATTTTGTGGTTCAGGTTTTAAGAGGTTAAATTATTATTGTTGTATTCTATGGTTCCCAGAATCTTGTAACCCCCCCCCCCCCCGCCCCTCTCTCTCTGTGCCTTGCTCTAGATCTCTGGCTCTCTCTCTTGCTCTTAGGTCTCTGCATGATTGGGTCTTTGGGAGGTGTGGTCAGGTGGTGCAGCAGCTTGGTTGTGTGCCATTACCTTATTAACCACAGTTCTTAAGTCCTGGCTTTCCTTCCACTCATTACCCAATTGTTCATGGTTCTTTAGTGATAATATCTAAATGTTTGGAATCATTTCCAGGGTGTTTTTGAGACTCACACCTTCGTCTCAGTTCCTCTCCCTCACTGTGCTGCTCTTGAGTTTTCTGTTTGACTGAAATCTTGTCTCGTGACACAGTCTGACACGGGAACTTGCTCTTCCAGCTTCAGTGAATTTGACAGGTTTAAAACCGCAAGCTCTCCTCTAACTTACCAGCGTGCCCACTCCTCCAAATCAACATTTGCAGTGGAACGGACTTACTCCATCCTACGTTTGGAAATAAAATCTTTAGATTGCTTTGCAAGAGTGAGTCTGGTCTTTCTGTCAGTCTGCAATCATGACAGTATTTCACACATTTAAATAAATAGCTGATGCTATTTCCTGTTTCCAGAATATAATGAAACAAGAGTTGGCTCAAGACTTTTGCACAACAAAATACAAAAAACTGGACAATCGTATAATAATGTAATAATTACACAAACTTTATTTGGACACATCTCACGTTATATTTCTTGATTTTATTCCCCTATTTATTGCCATTAACAGTGAAACCAAAGCAATGGACAGGGCTGGAATTATGACAACATCAACTAAACAAGCACAAAAAGTTACCACTAATTTTTTCAGGACCTGGACCAACAAATCAAACAGAAACACAAATAATGATATCATCTCTACATTCCATTCGACAGCTCAAAGCATCAACGTGTACCGCCTCTAGCACTGACCTTTTAGGAACCTCTTCTCTAGCACATATTTTACACTTCAAAGTAAGCAGCTAAATTATTCCAATTAGGCCTGCAGCGCATTCTGGTCGCACTAGTCTGCTGATGAAAGAACTTATGAAGCCTATCATCCTCCTTAAAAAAACCCTGCTGCAGTTGCATATTATACATATTCATTAGGCTGTTTAAAGAGAAGCGTAGAAAAGCCATAAACATTACTCATATATCCATTGTTTCTAAACCATGCATGTTCATTTGTCACCTATTTTACCAGTAGTGATTATCATTAATCTACACAAATAAAGTGTATGACTTTCAGATATTCTTGGTGTAATTAAGTTGAAAAATATGATGCAGGAGGAGACGAGGCTTTCCTTAAGTGGACAGTGTAGTGTCAAAGCATTTTGGAGCACTACAGGGTTTATATTTATGGCATCAAACAGCCCGGTAAAGAATATGACCAGTTTTTGAATCCATGAGAAGTGTTTTATTTCTCATGCAGTTTTAGTGTATTGATTTTGTATGAAGTGCACCTAAGGTGGCTGAAATAAAACACATGTTGTCCATGCGACTACATTACTGTAGGCATCTTCTCTGCCTTCATCAGGTGAGTATTTTATCTCCCTTTGAAGGAGCAGAAGCAAGGGAATTATGCAGGAGAAAATTGCAGATAAAGGCTATTATTTCCGCTGTAATATCCATTTTCCAAACAATAATGTCAGGGAGGAAAAAGTAATGAGAGCAGAGCAGTATTACCGTGCCATCTGCTCTCTTCCACCACTCGGTTTGTCTCGTCTCTCTGGGCCGCTCTCTACGTGGCTCATGTGCTCTCTCACTCTTTCTCCGCAGATCAAGTTTTCTCTCTAAGTTCACAGTTTTCAACATATTCCAAGGTCTTCACTGACGATTCTCTCAGAGATTTTTTAATCTTTTTCCAGTCTGAATCATCACAAATATGCATCTTTTCCATGTTGTCATGTAAAAATTTATCGGACTGTGATAAAAGTAAAATCACTGTCTCCATGTGCATACTCAGTGAAAAAACAAACAAACATTTAAATGATAAACATGAATGTAAAATGTTTATTTTATATGTCATATGAAATATTTTAAACTAGGAGCCTTGAACTGTGAACTTTGAACAGACTACCTATAGCAGGGCTGTCAAACTCCGGAGTCCTGAAACTTTTGAATGTGTCCCTGCTGCAGCACATCTGAATGAAACTATTAGGTTATTAGCAAGACTCTGCCAACTCAGCATGCAGTCAAGTTCTACAGTATCTTGGTAATGACCTACTAATTTTATTCAGGTGTGCTGCAGCAGGGACAAATTTAAAAGTTTCAGGACACCGGCCCTCGAGGACTGGAGTTTAACACCCCAACCCTATACTGTACAGAGAAATGTCTCTTTCATCTAAGGATATTTTGAAGTCGATGCAAGCAAAGCGTCATAACATATGATAAATAATAGATGTGATACTATTCAAAGTACACCTTTTAATTGGTTGATAATGTATTATTTTCTGTTCATGACAGACAGACTTCTAACAAGTAACTGTGATTTAAAACTGAAAACATTATTACCGTGATCTTGCTGTGACATACAATAGTTTCGTATAGTCATTTCATGTGATTTATTTTGTCAGATACTCAGTAAGCTCAGTAGAAAATTAGAACTATGTGTTTTTGGGATTAACTAAAGGCCTAATAGATACTCTGATAGTAAAAAAAAAGACAGTATATTACAGCATATTTGTGATCCACACCTACAGCCAGTTTAGAGTGGCTAATTAACCTATATTCATCTTTTTGGACTTCAGTGTAGCCTGACGAATCTCATGCTCAAATACCCTCAAGAAACTCCACACAGAACAGATCCCAGATCTTGCTGTGAAGTTGATAGTGGTAATGCTACTGCACATGTTAATCCTAAAGAGCCTGAATCTGTGCATCAAATTTCAGGCAATGCATCCAAGAGCTGTTGAGACTAAAATCCACAAATGTCTTCATGTGGATTTGAAGTAGTAGTAGAGGAAAACTCAGAGCAACAAAAATCATAGTTTTTCCCTAGAGGACCTTAAATAGAGGCAGGTTTTTGTAGGGGTTAGCAGGGGCAATATACATGATGCTATGTGCATGTTTCGTGATCAGCAGAGCCGTGGTGATGTACTGGAACTCTACCAAGCTCAAAAGGTTTATCAAAAAGTAAGTCTATGTGAAAATATACAACAGAGTTGAGTTATAAGCAGGTCTTTTTCTTCTTCTTTTTTTTCCACAAGAAAAGCTTCGTGACACTTGGTGTCATCATGTTTAGGTAAAAGGCTTTTATGGACCATGCCATTTTGAAACTTTCATATTTAAAATGCTTTAATTCATATAATTTCACCGTCCATTCTCTCCTCTAAAAGCATTAAATGTTGGATGTTGAGTGGGTATGCAAGCACTTAGGGTGCCCTGCTGTCTCACCTATGTGAAGAAGAAGGCACCGTGACATTTAGGCCCCTATGTTCAGCAGGCCCAGGGTCAGCTGTGAAAGCCAACCAGGGACTGTTAATGAATGAAGGGTGGAAATGTCAGCAATCAGTCAGGTGGTACGTCATAATTTCACCGTTTTATTGTCTCTGAGTGGGAGTGACTTCCCGACCCTTAAACTTAAAACTGAATTCTTATTTTTGATTTCATAAGCTGATACGCAGCTACTCACTAAACTCTCTTCACTCAGCACAGAAACAAGTTTTACATATGACACATGGGTCCTCAAATAGAATTTGGCAATAACATTTCATTTAAGTGTAATACAGTTTGAGTGATTTCATTTTTCCTTCCATGCAACCTACATGGGACTTTAAGGAAACTGTGATTTGTTCATGCACAGCAAGAGCTTTTCTTCTGCTTTTCCTTTAGAGTGGCCAGTGTCCAACAACAGTCACAGTGGTTTCTGAGCAGCCCAGTTTGGCCATAACCACTGGGGGGAAATCCACGTTTTACCACAGCTGACCACACACCCACTCGTCTGAATTCCACAGCTTTACTTCAAACACACATCAAGTCTGCGCAGCCTTGTGACTGCACGTCACACACATCCACACAAATAGCAGCAACCTGCCACTCTCACAATCCCAGATACTCAAGGCTCTCATTAGGCCCTGTAAAATCTAAACATAGCACCACATCCTCACAAATACATGCCATGGGATTATATCATACATACTGTATATAAGGATAATATGTTAATATTAATAATAAATAACAGCAGCTTTTTCGTTCCTCTTTCTTTCCATGCTAGTATCACAACTGGCATGATCATGCAGATTTTTGTCACCTCATTTCTTAGGTTTTTTTTTGTTCACAAGCACGCACACAGCATCATTAAGGCCCTTGACATGTGTCACAAGCCAGAACTGTGGTTTCACAGCCATCAATCACATGGAGAAGAGACAGCACAGACTCTGTGTTTTGTGGTTTTTCCTATTTAAATGAACATGGAGCCCAAATTATATTTAGGTTAAATATAATGTGTGGTATTCCCAGTTTACATATGTATATATATGTATATATGTATATATATATATATATATATATATATATATATATATATATATATATCTGCAAATGAACCAGAACATTGCGTTGTGGTTCATTTGTTGCCCTTATGTGACTGTGAGCCTAACCTGTGTTTTCTGCTCTCCCATCCATGGGCTTCACACCTTCCACACATGCACACATTTTTTCCGCCCCATTGAGTACACTAATGCAGCTGAAGTATTTTTGTACTCCTGCAAAATGCCTCTTCACCACAATTCCCCACAACTTCATGCTTCATCCCAGTTTTTGAGCAGAGCTCTCCCCTGTGCCTTTTTGACTGAGAGTAATTTGCACATGGTTCAAGAATGCGCTGAACGATGAGAGAAATGTTGTGGGCTGAGACAGAGGCTAATGTGTATTTATTTCATTGAGTAGCGTTGCTTGGCAAAGCCAGCGTAGCACATACCCTGGGCAATGGCTTGACAAATCAGATCTGTCAGACTATCAACACTTGCCACTTCGCCTCCAAGTACAGGTACAGAGAGCTAACTCTCCAGGGGAAGGAGTGAAGACAGGAGGCATGTACTCAACCTTCATAAAAGAGGAATGTTGGCAATTTATTATGCACATATTACCCTGAACATCAATATATATATATTTCTACAGAGGAAATGTAATTTCTACTTAGGTATCGTGAAAGGTAACATTTACCATTTATACTCAAGAAAACTTCATTGCTTTGAAAAAGCAGTATTTTACATTTTTTTGTGTGTTGTTTGATGTGCACTAGTGCATGTAACTGTTGTCTATTTTGGGCAGCTAATTGCTACTTTAAAAGCAATACTGCAATTAAAAAGAACAAAAAACAAGAGGAACAAACTGATCTCATCTTCACCATTGAAAACTACATCTGTTACATTCCCTAGCTGCTAGTAACAGGCTTGACAACCTTTTTGCCTTCAGAACTGCCTTATTTCTTCATAGCATAGATTCTAGAAGGTGACGGAAATACCATTTAGAGATTTTGACATGACAGCATCCCCATTGCTGCAGATTTGTAGGCTGCACACCCATTTTCCATTCTTCCACATCCCAAAGGTGCTCTGTTGGATTGAGATCTGGTGGCGTGAACTCACTGTTATGTTCAGAAAAATCAGTGTAAGATGATTTGAGCTTTCTGAGACGCTATCCATCTGGAATACAGCAAATTTTAACTTTGCTATCTAAATGTTGGAGCAGAGATAGACTTTTCAGACCAGGCAATGTTTTTTTTTTTTACAATCTTCTACTGTCCAGTTTCCTGTTCTAAGCTAACAGGAGTGGTACCTGGTGTAGTTATCTGCTCTTCTGCATACTTTGGGAACTATTGCCTTCCTTCAGCTTGGAGCAGTCTGGCTATTCTCCTCTGACTTCTGACATCAACAACACATTTTCACAAAGAGAACTGCTGCTCACTGCATATTTTATTTTTTTCAGACCATGATCTGTAAACTCCAAAGTATTTTCTCCAATATACTCCAGTATTTTCTCCAGTATACTCAGACCAACAATACCATGCCATGTTGAAAATCACTTATATCACCTTTCTTCTTCATTCTGATGTTCAATCTGAAATGCAGCAGGTTGCCTACATCAGCGGTCCCCAACCTTTTTTGCGCCACGGACCGCTTTATGCCCGACATTATTTTCATGGACCGGCCTTTAAGGTGTCGCGGATAAATACAACAAAATAAAACTAGTACCAGTACCGAAAAAAAGAAAATTTATTCATAACACACGTGAAAAGACCAAGGAAAACCGAGTAAACGATAAAAACGATAACAAAATAACGCTGAAAACCGATAAAAACCCTGAAAACTATACATTTCACACCTGAGCCTCAACTCTCGCTGCCCGGTACCAAACGACTCACGGACCGCTACTGGTCCGAGGCCCGGGGGTTGGGGACCGCTGGCCTACATGACTAAATGCATTGAGTTCCTGCAGTGTCATTGGCTGATTAGATTGTTTTCTCAACTAGCACTTGAACTTGTATATGTAGTATTGTAGGGTCTTTACCTTACAATATAAAGTGCCTTGAGGCAACTGTTGTTGTGATTTGGCGCTATATAAATAAAACGGAACTAAACTGAATAAAAAGTGCACCTAATGAAGTGGCCAGTATATATACGGACACTAACCAAAAATGTTTTGTTGAAGACTAACTCAAGCTGTGTCAGATAGGAACTTTGTTTCCCTACAAAACTGGATGTCCTTTCATTTGAATATGTCTTCAGTTCATTAATTTCAAAGTATTTGCTGTCATAAATGATTTCATATTACATTTAGCCTCTTCGTCAAAGTATACAGCAATAAATATGCGATGCACTTCATTGGTTTTGAAACAGCATTATGAGAAGCTGGAAAGAATGGAGCTCCTGTGGAGTGGCTATATTTGGCTGCCTCATCATCTCCTTTAGTGCTGCAGCTCAGCATGGCGGCTTGTCTGAGAGCCTAAACACTCTTTGTGATGCATCCATGTTAATAAAGGTGCTTGTAAGAGTAGTTTTGGTTGTATTTATAAAAACTGACACACATACAGAAGTTGCTACAGTAAAGTCTTTTCCAAAAACGGATGAAAAAATTCGGAACTTTCATCGTTTAAATTTTTATCTGATATATAATGTACACATATTTTTACCTATCTGACTGCAGTTAATCTCAAGTAAATCTCAGTCACACAAAGTGGATTTTAGTGCACTTATATACAGCTTTGTGGCCAATTTTATTTTGTGACACCAAACAACTGGTTAGGGAATAGAAATTTTTCCTTAGTGGCTTGTGGTTACTGTGAGATCACTGACCAGTCTTTAGTCTTATGTATCTTTGGGCTAACTTATGACTAATTAACTTATCAGGATTTTTTTTCACGTAACAAATTATTTTCAGGTTTGGAATAAGAGCAAATCACAGCCTTTACAAGATCTGTTATCTGGCGACATAAATTGACCCTTTTGAGAACTGAGCAGCTACTTTTTATGAGCAACACTGGCAGAGAGATATTCAACTTCACAAAAAGTCAGAAAGAGAAAATAATTAATAACGAGCCTGGAGAAGTGTAATTAAATTCCATTTAGCGATTTCAAACACAATGGCCAATGAATGGATAATGAACAAATCAGTTGTTGTACTGCTTATTTGTGATTTGCCCTCATTTGTTTTCATAAAGGTGTTTCCATAAAAAAGAAAAAACAATGATGGCATCATGAATGCCAACATTTGAAGATAATTGTTAGCTCACTGAAAATGTAGTATCTATTATATAATTTAATGAAATTCTCGGCAAATTACATTGAGAAAGAGAAACTGTCAAGCAATAGTCTTTATTTATGTGTTAGGTGGATCCCATCAATGTGAGGTTCATGTTAGATTTAAAAAGCCCCTTTAAGAGAGGATGAAGTATTGATGAGAACAGGGATGTTTTCATCCATAGCATGTGGTAGGTTTAGAGAAAAACATTCTGATCAGGTCACGACACCATGTTTTGAACACAGTAATGTTTGTTACAAAGCACTGCTGGAGGGAGACATATATTTTTTGGCATTTTGCAGTCATCAAGAACATTTAAGACTGTACATGCTTTCTCTTAAAATCTGCTCATACCATTGCCAATTGTTGGAAAACATCTATTTGCTTTGAACTAGTTAAAAAACAAGTCAATTAGAAGCAAATGATGAGTCATTTTTTTCCATCTTAAAAGCAGAAACACCAAAAAACTTTAGATTCCAACTTCTCAGTTGTGAGGTTTTTGATGTGTTGCTCTGTTGTAGGAGAGTAAACTACTGTAAAATTTCTTTGGCATCATTACTCTGAAAAACAAAAACGGGATATTTCATATTTCCCTTATCTTTGGCAAATTATACTGGGCATTTCTTGCCTCTTGCTGCGATGTTTTTGCCCAAATCATAACTGTGTTAATCAAGAAGAGAGCAACAGTTAAAATAATGATTAGTTGGGGAAATTAAGGTGAAAAAACATGGATCTACAGCATTTTTATGTAGGTTGGTACAATAAAATAGTCTGTAGTGTGGTGGAGGAGCTTTGCTAGGACCTGGTGTAACAGACCATGGAATCAATGTAACTGTACGCCTTGTCACATTGCATTTTGTTTGTTTTGCTCTGACCAATTTGTAATATTCTGCTTCTATTGTCTGAGCATAAAAATGATCATTTAGATCTCCAGTGAAGTGTGCAAAACCCGACTGCTGCTGGTGGATGAAAATGTCACCCATAATAAACATCTACATCTCTGTGTGCTTTCGTTTTTCCTGTCATGTAATAAAGCTGTACGCTTTTGAAGCAAATGAACACAGCACGAAGAAGTGCATTTGGAATCAATTGTGTGTCAAGGGTAATTGCTTAATATAACAAAGTAGGTCATTTAGAGTAACATGGGGGCTGTTTTGAATTGTAACTGATTAGCTAAAACATATTTATAAAGTACTCAAAAGTTAAACAATGCAATTTGTGAAAGAAGCGAGGATGATGAGAAGATGAAGGTGATCTAAGGTTAGGGCGGCTGAAAAACAATGGTTTGCTTCCTTAGCGAATATACAGTTTAGTGCACTATTATAGCACTACGACAGCATTAGAATTTCATACAATATCAATCTATGCTATGCATTAACTTTATATACACTTGACTAAAAAACAGACTAAAAAATTATCTACATTAAAAACAAGATTTTTTTTTTTAATTTATAGCACTGTGCAAAAGTCTTGGGCTACCCCATATTTCTTAATGTTGAGCTTTCTTCAGCCAGCAGCCAGACTTTCTTCTAATTTTTGAGGTGGTCTTATACAATAATTGTTCAGGATTTCTGAAGCTTGATGACTAGCAGATAAGGAAGCAAGCTACATTTATTTATATAGCACTTCTCGCAGGCAAAGCAGACAAAAATGTAATTAAAGGTAATACAAAAATGCATAAAATGAAAATGACATGAAAGAACGCGGGGAAACTAAAAGGGAAGAAAAAACATAAAAACTGCACAATTATTAGAAAAAGATAGGCAATCAAAAATACAAAAATTCTGAATTAAAAAGCCGTAATGCATAACAGCAGATCTTGTGCAAACATACTGTTAAACAGAATGTGCAAACTTTATGGCTTTAGGTAGATCAGATGCACCCATTTCACTTCATGTTTTTAAAGACAAGCATTAGCAGGGTCAAAAGATAGAGCTACCAGTGAGCAGAAATAATGGCATATAACCTGGACCGTGACAGTAAATACGAAAAAAGCTGAAAATGTTAAGATGTGTGAGTTTGTGAGTAATCGGTGTGAAGAGGAGAAGAATGAAGAAGAACATTGAGAAGAATGTTGGATGTGTGATGGAGCAATTGGTTTAAAAAGCTTTCATAATCAGATTTACCTTTCCTATGTCTCTCTGTATTCTGATCTCCCTTCATGAAGCGTGAAGTTAATTGATTTCATTGGCACTACGCAAGCTAATATTCAATCACCGCCAGCTCCTGACCTTTCGAGTGTGAAACACTTAGCTGTGCTAATTCTGTCAGCATCCAAGCAGTGTTGTATTCAGAGGCCTGCTAGTCCTCAGCCACCAGTCAATAATGGGTTATCTGCATATTCTGTTAAATGAGGTATAAAATGAAATGGAATATGGTTTGTTTTCTCGACTTTATGAGAAAACAGCAGCTGTGCTTGCTTAGTGAATCTTGGTTTGTGTGACTGCCATAACTATGTCAGAAGGCAAGTAATATATATATATATATATAATACATAATACAGTCAATCTACCCTGCATGCAGTACGTACATATAGATTTTTCCACAACATAAAAGTCATGTCGTATTTGATAAGCTTCAATACATCATTTCTAAAGAAATGGAACATTTTTCCCTCACCATTACAGAAATCAATAGGGACAACTGTACCAAGGCTGGGGTGTAAAATTGCTGTTATCGAAAAACCATAACTTGGCAAGCTCCAATGTATTTGTGATTTCTTTAATGCTTGTGTTAGATGGGGAATGTGATTTTTTCTCTTTTCTATGTCAAATGCTGACTGGAAAAGAAAATGAGAAACACCTTCTGTGCTTTAAGGGGTAAGATTTCCAAGGTGAGTGAAAGCTTCCAACAAATTGCAAATGTAGACCAGTGACATGTTGAAAAGAAACAATTAGACTATGCTTTTCTCCTGAAATGTAACCCTAGTGGATTTTAAATGTTAACTTGGTTGCTGCAACATGAATGGGCTTTCTTTTCAAACAAAACAACCAATGTAGTGCTACTGAACATTGTTTGTTTTTAAAAAAAAATCTTGGTTAAATCTTCAATTGTAAAAAACACTGTGGTTAAAACGGAACGGTGCATGGTTCAGGGCTTAGTGTGGGGCCACAGTTGATGTGGCAATGACACCTTTGATTTGTGTTTTTTTTTTAGCTTTAGAAGTTCCATTACATCCTCAGAATCAGATTGTTTTTAGCCTTTATTTACTTAGACTTACTTAGCCTTTATTTAGGAATAAATGCATCACTATTTAGCAATAGAGATCATCAGGGTAAACAAGGCAGACACTGCTTGCTAAGCGAAAATAGACCAAATATTTACTTTTCACATATCAGTTAAAACACACCAAATTTAAATCAACCACTCTATTTATGCTGTCATAAAGCTTCATTCATTTTTGTATCCATCTTTTAAATTATTGTCATCTGTGGCATCGGTTGGCTATTGTTTGTGGATGTAGACTTACATTTGCTTAACTCTGATTCCACTGAAATCTGCAGTGTCTCAAGCTTTGTTAGGCATATCCTTTAAACAAAAGCTTGAGCTTGTCAAGCTGAGATGTCAGCAGCTTTTACTGGCTGTTTGCATGTGTGCACTGTGGATAAACTTGTGGGCTTTAATAACTCCTTTATTGAGTAAAGCTTTGATGATGGAGAGAGGCATTCTTGCCATATGTTATTTGATAAAATAGACAAGCTGGACAGGTGCATGGATGTATTTCAAATTAGCACCTCTGAGAAAGGTACGACTAAATGTACAAAGTTTAACCAGTGAGATTGCTAATACACCACCTTCATTTATCAGTAATATATTATGTCCGACGTAGATACTGAGAGTTAACCATTTTGATTGATACTGAAAAGGTAACATATTACCAAGTATTTAAAATTAGTTTTTAAATATCTGCACAAACAATATTTTTTTTATCTGTATAACACTGATTATACAGATTTCTTTCTGCAGAAAAACTGCTTTTACTTTTGATATTTTATGAACAATCTGGCTGTAATAAACCTTTATATATTGAATGCTGTGTTGCTATTGTATGGTATTACTAGCTTTACATAAGGTTTCTCTGCCACTCACTAGCTAAAGGTAAATGTTTTTGATGAGAGCTGTAGAATACTTTACAATATTTCAGTCAGAAAGGAGTGTAAAAAGATGAAGACATCCATGCAGAGTGCATCAAGATGTACAAATCTGCCAGCATCAAAGAAAGACAGCAAAAAATCATCAAAATGTATTTTTTTTTAATCCAATTTGTCTTGTTAAACAGCGGAGGAAGATTTTTGTTCTTCTTGTTAGAACTATCTACCAATATCAAGCTAGATTTTTTTCCATTTGAGGACATCCATAGTTTTTGTATTTTTATTTTTAATTTTGTTTTGTTTTTGAAATGGGTATATATTGTCAGAAATCAGAAAGATTCATTTATAATATTCAGTGATTCAATCAAATCTACCTCTCAAGAGTGTGACTCATTGAAAAGCTATTTATTTGCCGCCAGCATTTTCTGTTTCTCTGTCAAATAAAGTGCATACTGACAGTGACAGTTCAAAACAATGTCTCAAAAAAAGTGCCAGGCCTTCATCAAAAAGATGAAAAATGAAGGATGACATCCTACTGAACATACAAAATTTGACCAAAGAGAACATATTCTGTCACCACTATATACCGAGCACTATTAGATATTTTAACTACAAAAGAAAAGTTATTGTTAGAGTTTGTTGCACTGCCTTTGTGTGTTGTGTGCCCTTAAGTATAAACCACACAACCCAGAATTAGCTTATTTTTGTCCTTCCATTTACCAAGTGCTGTCACTGAGGAAGAAAGCATAATTCGACTGGGACAAACAGTTTAGGGCTCTCCAGGCAATCACCTGCTTCCCAGCACCTATTATCCCCAAGAGGAACCTGCAGAGCTCCTCTAAATGTCTCCCAGCAGCATTGCTCTCCAACTGGCTCCCATATTTCTGCTCCACTGGACGGTAAAATAAAATCCTGCCAGCTGCACATGTGCGCACACACACACACAAACGTACATGTACACACAGCTATACAGAACTAAGTGCAGTGCAAGAAGGATTTACAATTTAAGGCACAGTGACTCTTCTCACTGAATGCAAAACTCAGCATTTGAATGATCTATTCCCTCCAACTGTGAAAGAACCAGTCAATCATCATGGCAGACACGCTAATAATATATTACAATGGGCTGATCGAGTATATATATATATATATTACCTGGGCTATGACATGAGTGTTTTAGTTACCCATAAATATGAATGAATGTTTGTATGTGTACATTGACAGAGGCCTTGATCAGTTATTCTAGGTAGCTGATTGTGATATTTGTGATCATACAAAGAACACTAATGACATACGAAGAAAAAAAAATCATAGTAAATAATATAAGGTATATTCCACCTCAATGTCCACTGGGCATTAAAAAAAACAATAGTTTTTTGTCATACCTATGTACCATTGATCTACAGAAAAGGTCCTATTATTAGAAACTTGTTTGGAACACTGGTCACTATCGCAAGAGCCATATTACTATTGATTTTCCTCTGGCACACTGGGTGACTCCAAAGTGGTCTAGCCAACAGTACACAGCACTTGCTCACCACAGGGTTTACTTAGGCAAGGCTAGGAGCGTGCAAACAAGGGTTGCAAGAGCAAGTAAGTGTGACCAATTAACAGGATTGAATCTCTGACCACCAATACTGTTTGCGTGACGAACATCAGGAGGTGCTATCAGGTGGTGGAAACAGCAGAAAGTTTATGTCAGTGGGCTGAAATCAGAACTCAGGCTCTTGTTGGAGGGAAGTGCAACGTGCCAAAGTACAGATAATAAAGTTTTCATTTTTCACATGTGAAAAGTGACACTTTTATTTGTATTTTTTTTACTTTTAAGGTCAAAGATCTGTTTAAAAAGAAAAAAGGCCTACCACGTCAACCCTTTACAACATGTGAATATATTATATATAACAATGCAAAACGCTGTATATCAGAGATGAATTTTGACTTCATAGCAATTGTCTAAGAAAGGTTTTCCTCTGCTAAACGGAAAAGTAACACACACATGAAAGTCACAATGTCTGTTGTGAAGTATGGAGTGAGAGCACCTAAATAGAAATGTTGGAGACAGAAAGGTTGACTTGAAAGCAAGAAATTTACTGAGGCTAATCAAAATCCAAATAGTACAAAAGGCAAAACACAACCTCTGAGCTATTGCTAATGAACAGTAGGGAAACACACAGGGAAGTAATGGCACACAGAGCTATTTACACACAAAAGGGTAATCAGGGAATTGTACACAGGAGGGTAATGAGACACCACTGAACCTAATTAAGACAATGGCCCAGTAGAGGAAGTAAAACTAAATGCAAGACACATGAGATAAAGAAGTGTCAAAGTTAAACAGGAAGTGGATAACAACATCACCACCAACAACTGAAACTAAGAAATTTAGAAACATGACTGAACTTAACAAAAGAAGGAGACTGAAGTGTCTAGAAGGGTGAAAGAAATCTGAGATGGCAGCAATCACTTCAGAGTGTTGGGTCAGAACACTTGCAAATGTTCAGATGTAAGAGGAACAAACAGGCAGAGTCCAGGAATAAAGTTGTCATTCTTTGTATTTCCAATTGAGAATGTGCCCGCAGCTGGGCGAGAGAGAGAGTGTGTGTGTGTGTGTTGTTTCTGCAGACAAAACATAATGATACAAATCAATTAGGAATCAAATTACATAATAAACATAAAGATACAACTGAGGTGTACTCAAGTACAGTATATAACTAAATAAGCTGACATTATACTTCAGACTGGTTACATAAACTTAAAGTCAGACATTATACATTAACACACTGCATACAAGTATGCACTGAAGGCAACTTTACATTGTTTTATCATCTGTTACACAGAGCACACAATCAACAACACGATAACAACGAATCTCTCTGCTAGAAGCTGATTAGCGAACAAATCGGTTATGCTAGCAAACTGCCACTTATGCATAACATCACTTAAACAGAAGCAGAAACTGCTGGTAAGTCATCAAATACACTCATAGCTGAACACCAACATAACTGAGTGAAGTAAAACATTAACTCAAGGTCTTATGAACGCACACACTGTCCGTTGTTCGGCTGCCGTCTGTCTCTGAACTGAAGCTGCAGACATGCACACCTATGGTGCCTTCAGGGGACATAGGAAATCCCATACACGAACCTAACCCTTTTGTACAGCCGCCCCCAAATTTGGTGTACAAATTTGACCTTGATGGAATGTCCCCTGCACCTAAGCAGAATCCTGGGGTAGAACAGGCAACCTGATGAGCCGTGCCACCGGGCAAGTGTAAGTTCGGTCCTTTACTTGAACCACTGCAGCTCTGACATGATCATCGGCCCCTGGTAAGATAATTTTCACGGTTCCTACTTGCCAGAGCGCTCGTGGGGTCTGCTGATCAACAATGAGAACCACAGATCCAACTGCAATGTTCTCTATTTCCTTGTGCCATTTCTGCCGTGGTTGTAAGGTGGGCATAAAATGCCATATGAAGTGTTTCCAGAATTGGTCAGCCAGGACTTGAGTGTGTCTCCACCTCTTACGACTGAGCAACTCGGATTCTGGATAGAACACTTGTGGTAGAGCGCAATCTGGCCACCCCATCAACAAAGAGTAGGGCGTGATGGGATCTGGGTCTGCGATGTCTGAAGAAACATAACCCAAAGGCCTGGAGTTGAGTATACTCTCCACCTCAAGCAAGACAGTCCTCAGCACTTCCTCTGACACTATCTGTGCTCCCAACGTGGTGCGCAGAGCGGTTTTCACAGTATATGAATTCTCTCGGGAAGCTCTCCATCTGAGAATGTCTAAGTAGGGCCAGATCTGCCCTTTAAAAGTTATCAGCATCAGGGTGACTGGTGTCATTAGCCGCCCCGTGCATCAATCGAGCAGTGGCTTTCAGGAGTTCCTCATATGTGCTGAACTGGTTGATGTCAGGTATCGCTAGTAAGCAGACCACAGAACACTGGCTTCTTCAGCTCCTCCACTTCCTCCTTAGCTTCTCCCACTGGTGCTTGTGGCCAAAGGCTGGGTGGCAGCTGAAGAAATGGTGGCTCCCAGCTCCAGCGATTCTCACCAGCAAGCTGAGCCAAAGTTTTCCGTCTCGTGATATCGTCTGCTGGATTGGTTCCTGAGTCAACGTACCACCAAGATGCTGCAGCAGAGAGTTCTTGTACCTCTGCAACTCTGGTTCCCACAAAGACTTTATATCTGCATGAATCTGAATGGAGCCAGTTAAGCACTGTAGTCAGGTCTGTCCAGAACACCACATCTTGGATGTCAAGGGTCAGTTCTTTCTTCAGAACAGAAGCCAGCTGTGCTCCTGTAAGGGCTCCACACAACTCTAGCCTTGGAATTGAAAGTTGCTTCTTAGGTGCAACTCTCGACCTTGCAGCCGAGAAAGCCATCTGGACCTTTCCTTCCCCTTGGTCGGTGCGTAGATATGCCACAGACCCACAGGCATGCTCAGAGGCATAACAGAACACATGAAGGCTTCGATGGCTGTTACTACAATCCGAGCATGAGTCAGTGTAGCATCTCGGCAGCATTATCTGTGAGAGCTGGCTGAGTTCGCTTTCCCACAAACGCCAGGCCTGGAGCAGATTCTCAGGTAAGTGAGGATCATCCCATCCTCTTTTCTTGTCCCAGAGGTGTTGCACGATGACGATACAACTCTGGTTGTATATGGAATAAGAAGCCCGAGAGGATCATACTGCTGGGTGAGCAGCCGATAAATGTTGCGCATTGTTGGCTCTGAACTGACACTCTGCTGATGCTTGTACCGGAGTGCATCAGCGTTACAGTGCCATACGAGTCCTAGAGTGCGCTCTTGAGGATCGTCTGACTCCTGGGAGAGCCAGAGAATGCTACCCTCTGACTGGGACTCAACTGGCAGGTGACTGATTACCGTGTGGACATTGCTAGCCCATTGTCGTAGTTCAAATCCACCCTCCAAGAGGAGAGACTGCAGGCGATCCACCAACTTCTTGGCTTGGCCTTCTGATGGGAGGCTCTGCAAACAGTTGTCAACATAGAAATGACGTTCTATGGACAGACGAGCATCCTCTCCTGGCTCAGTGTGTATCTGGACATGGGCTTGAAGTGCAAAGGCAGCACGGACTGCATGTAGTCCCAAAGGGAAGCACCTGCCATTGGTAGATGGTGGGTTTTTCGTCTACCTTCATGTCTTGCCACAGGAAACAGAGAAAGGGTTTGTCCTCATCTAGCAGACAGACCTGATGGAACATCCCCTTTATGAAACTGCTAAAGGCGACTGGGTGTTCCCTGAACATGAGAAGGACTCCCAACAGGCTAGCTCCCAGTGTAGGCCCTGGAAGAAGGCAGTCGTTCAGGCTCTGACCCTTGTAGGTGAAGGAACAGTTGAACACTATCCTGTCCTTCCTGTTGTGGTGCACCATGTGATGGGGGATAAACCATGTACAGTTACTTACTGCAGCCTCTTCCGGTGCAACAGCTGTGACGAAGCCAGCCTGCAGCAGTTTGTGGATTTCCCAAGAGTAGGCAGCTGCCTTCTGTGGTTCTCTGGCAAGCCGTTTCTCTGTACCACGAAGCAGGGCTAAAACTGCCTCTGGTGTAGCACGAAGAGGGGGAAGATTCTTCTTCCACAGTAGTGGGGTGGCATAGCGGTTTACTCCATCAATCGTTACTTGAATTGTCCTTTCCTCAAGTCTCTGAATGGCCTCAGCGTCTTGTCGGGACCTGGTAATGAGCCGCTCACTCCGGTATAGCAAGGTATCCATTTTCCAGAGTCTCTCAACATAGCTGAAGAGCTCAACTTCCGGTGAGACCCAAGAGGTGAAGAGACACTGCTGTGGGGTTAGCCGCTGACGTAGGAATCTCGATGGACCCTGTAAAGTCCATCCAAGTCGGGTGTGCACAGCTGCAGGTCCACCTGGAGGGCCTTGGCATACTGGCTCCACAGGAGTGAGAAGATGTGGATTATCCGACCCAATAAGCAGAAGGGGCTGTACTTCCTTTATGTCTGGCAGTGGCAGGTGCTTAAGGTGACGGTACCGCTCCTGTAATGCTCTTATTGGGTAACTATGGCGTGCTA
The DNA here is from genome assembly GCF_963576455.1 of Neolamprologus multifasciatus. Classification (NCBI taxonomy): domain Eukaryota; kingdom Metazoa; phylum Chordata; class Actinopteri; order Cichliformes; family Cichlidae; genus Neolamprologus; species Neolamprologus multifasciatus. The sequence continues at coordinate 16,593,717 of NC_140442.1, forward strand.
GGCCAAGTTCCTTTGCTGTGAAGGCTTGGTGGATCTGGAATGACTTATTAGGCTGTGAGGCAGGAGAAATGGAGAATGACACAGCGGCACCATGGATGGTACAGATATCTTGACGGACAGTGCGGAGTGCTAGGTCCTCAGCTTCCCCATGCAGCCCCGAGCGATCAGCCGCTTCATGCAGAAGTATGGTATGCTCTGAACCATCATCCAGTATAGCATAGGTTTCAACCATTTTGGTACTGCTCCTAATGATGACACGACTTAGCTTGAGTAGCACCTGACTGCTGCACTGGTTGAATCAGAGGCTGTAGCATCTGGGCTGGTATTGACATCATGAAGAACTTCAAGATTTCGGCGCCCACATGGTTTACACTTGGCTTTGAGGTTACACTTAGCTGCTTGATGATCATGGGCGCATCTCCAGCACCTCTTATTCGCCTTGATCCACTCTGTCTTCTGCTCCTTCGACAAGAGTTTGAAGTTACTACACTGATTCAGGTAATGCTGCACCGTATTACAGAATGGGCAGTACTTCTTGGGCCTTTCTTGTGTCGTTGACATGTCACCTTCGGTCTTTCTCCTGGGCTCACTACCATGGAGAATGGTGGTAGCCTTCTGAAACTTATGCTCAGGACGTCTCTCCTTTCATGAAACTTGCCTCTCACTGTCGGAGTGGTCTCCAATTACCTGGACACGCACCTCATACTCAAGCCATTCAGCCAGATCAAGCAGTGTAAGTATAGGAGTGTTGATAGGATTGACAAATATCTGGAAATTTGCTCTTAGGTCATAAGGTAACTTAGCTAAGAGGCAAGATACGTGTGAGCCACACCTCAACTCTGTCCGACCTTTTTCTCCCAACTCGTATAACATACCCACTGGCGCACGGACTTGGAGTGCAAAAGACTTGAAGGCTCTGATGTCACCACTCCTAATGTTGGGTCCATCCATCAGTTTGGTATTTCTTTTTAAGGCCAGATGTTGAGGTTGCCCGTACATTTCTGTAAGTGCTCTGATGGTGTCAGCAAATGGGAATGGACTGTTACTGTATGAGTCAGCTACAAGTAGTGCATCTTCACACTTAAGGTGATCTGTCAAGATCTGGAACTTGAAGTGTTCAGGAGCATCAAGTGGAAGTATGTTATCTAGGGCTAACTTTAATCTTGCAAACTCCCGTGGGTCCTCGTGCACAAAGTCGGGGATTGTTGGTTGAGGTCCACAATAAGTCTATTGGTTGGGCTCTGCTGAGAGAGAGTGGTGCCTGAGGGCACCCACCTGGTTGCAGGCGATCGGGCGGACACTGTCGGCAGTCATCTGGGTAGTTACCACAGCGCCTGTACTGATAGTCAAGTCAAGTCAAGTCAACTTTATTTATATAGCACATTTAAAAGACATCAAGTGTCAGCCAAAGTGCTGAACAGAGGAATAATATAATAAAAGAATTAAAATAGAAAGAAAACATTTTTAAGAAAAAAAAAAATTGTAAGACATGTAATATCAACGAGATCCAAAGGCCTTGGAAAATAAGTAGGTCTTGAGATTCGATTTAAAGACTTCCAAGGATGAAGAAAATTTTATGAAGGGGGGAGACTATTCCAGAGTCTCGGGGCGGCAATGGAGAAAGCCCTGTCACCTCTAGATTTGAGCTGGGAGCGTGGAACTGATAAAACCATCTGACTGGAGGAGCGCAGAGATCGAGTGCGCAAGTGCAGGCTAAGAAGATCTGAAATGTAACCTGGAGCCAAACCATGGAGGGCTTTAAAAACAAATAATAAAACCTTAAAATCAATTCTATGTTTAACTGGTAGCCAATGTAGAGATGCGAGTAATATTCTCTCTCTTTCTAGTACCCATCAGGAGCCTTGCGGCTGCATTTTGAACAAGTTGCAGGCGTGACAGGCTTGAGTGACAAATGCCTAAATAGAGAGAGTTACAATAGTCAAGACGTGACGATATGAAAGCATCGTCACAAATACCTGTCATCTTGTCTGTAGTATGGATCATATTCATAGCAGGCCCCTAGCCTTGGCAATCTCGGAGGAGTGGCAGCCTGACTGTAGCTCCTGTGGCGACGAGCATACACCTCATCAACCCTTCTTTGGCCTGCATAATACGGTGACCATCCCCTTGCTGCTGAAGCTTGAAGTGGAAGGGGGCTCTCACCTGGTGTCATTGGTGGAAGAAAATCTTGAGATTCAGGGCATGAGTTGACTGAAGGTGATGGTGACTGTGCGCTGCACTCCCTGTCAAGATCTGCTTCATTTAGATTGTGAGTGAGCTCCTCAATCAGGCCATGCTGGCTGTCCTTTGGATGTTGAGACTCATCCCCAAATGGCACCTGTGGAGCACTTTCAGGCTGATGTGGGCTCTTCTGACCTTTGATTGGCACCAGCTTACTAGTGTGGGCAGGTGTGGTTGACGTCCAATCCTCACAAAGTCCAGACCGTGATGTGGCATACTGTGGAGCTAGTACAGGTGAGCTAGAGATCAATTCTGTCAGGCGTTGCACATCTAGTCGGAGTTGATTGTGTTCCTCTTTCATATGATGAATATATTGGAGAATTTCAGGATGAGTAGAATGCTTGCCCTGATCATCATGTGAGAGTCGGTTCTTAGCGAGGTCGTCCACTTCATAGTTCTGGAGGTATGATGGCAGCTTTGACAGCTTTTGTACATGAAGGATAAAATGGCTGGCAACTCTGAGGGAATTGATATACTTTGTAAATATAAGCAGTAACTAACTAATACATAACAGCAGCTGAAAACAAAGGATAGTAGCGAACAAACATAAATTCAAACTAAACCATAAACAAAACTCAGAACTCAGAACCACAAAGCAACCAATCAGTATTTCCAATATTTCCTGTAGCTTGTACTAAGACTGTGCACATTACCCCCCACCCCCACCAAACACACACACAAACAAACACCTTCCTCCACAATTTAACAGTTTAAAAGATAAATTGGCTCAGATTAAACAATACCGTGCTGTCTGTGCGCTCAACATGAACATCTTCACCTTTCTGAACTCCTTTCTGGCTGAAGAATTGTAAAATATTACTACTGGTTAAGCTTAATATATTCATTCTCATAGATGCTAATTTGAAAGTGCTGCTAGCCTTCTAATCTGCTCAACTAGCTGTTTTATTAGACTGGACATGGTTAAAATTGCTGTCCCTGTCTCCATCATCATCACTGCTTACCTTGCTAATGTAGTACAGTTGACCATGGTTAGCAGGAGGAAACTCAAATGTTATGATGCTAAATCACTGAAGCTCCTTTACTTGCTAATGCTAGCTGTTTTTCCATATGAAGCTGGTTTAAAATCCTGCTTAAACGTTTTAAAAAAAAGTAACTTACTGAACTGTAAAAATAAAAAAAAAGGAATATATTTTTTTTTTACCTATTTGGAACCATGGTAACAGGGTTCTGGCTGTTCTGGCTGATCGGAGCTGGCTTGGCCCTGACTTATCGAAGAATTAAGAAAGCGGAACCGGGATTGGAACGATGGGAGAGGCGTGAGTTTCTCAAAATGGGCTCATTGAGTCAGCACGGATAAGATCTTGGAGAGGCTACGGCTGCTGTGAATACTCAGAATAAGATCTCTGACTGCAGACTGGATACATCTCGGAAGGGCTAGCCCGGAATAACATCTCTGGGCGCAAAATTGGATGACATCTCGGGGAGGCACACTGCCGTGAGTTCTCAGAAACTGGCTCCTTGAGCACAAGAAATGACATCACTGAACGCAAGTATGGCAAAGCTCGCGGCTCTCCAACGGGAGATTAAGAGACCAGTGTTGGACTGTAGAACTGCTTTGAAATTCATATGAGCTGTTCGCACTAAAGTAAAAAATAACATCACTTATGCGGATACCCCTTTGGCACCAGCTGCAAGGCCGGAGCTGAACAAAACACCCTGATAACGACTGTGTTTAGTCTGTTCCTTCCCATTCCATGCAAGGCCACCTGGGTTGGCTGGAAGACTGTTTACTTAGCCTAGCAGGGCGAAGGACACTGTCTCAGCTGAACTATGGACACGCACACACATACATATACTGATACTGATAAGCACTCACCGACGCATCACCCTCCCTACCCCGGATCCAACGTCACCTCCAACGCTTACCTCCCCTCTGATGTGGACATCGGGTCAGTTGGAGGCGCAGTCGAAGATTGCAGCGGTCCCAGATCAGATGTACACACTGGAACTCTTTCCCATGTTGCTTGTCTGTGTTTATTGTGCTATGGTGTGTTGATATCTGTGCATTCCTGTATTATCCTTTTGTGTTACACATTTTGATGTTTTTTTCCTCGCTACCTAGCCTGACCTGTCTCCCCAATGTGATGTTTGTGTATTGTACGTACGGTCGGCAAGGTCTGTCATCTCGGTTGTGGGCAAAAGACCTGCAACTGACAAATAAAGGCTATCTCATCTCATCTCATCATCTCATTAGTAACTGATCTCAGAACAGTGAAAGCAGACCAGCAGCAGCTTGCCCTTGCACTCTGGTCTCCCCTGTCAAAGACCAGGGGTTTATTTACAATGCACAATGTGAGAACCACCAGGAACAAGATGGCAGTAATGTTAAGGATGGACGCACACATTAATTAACAGGTGAGGAGCTTTATGACAGTGCTGTCTGAGGTTAACAGACTTAGATATTTTAAGTTTATTTGCTGTCCTGATCGAATGCCATTGGCTTAAAGCAGCTGGTTAAAAAACATTACCAAAGATACAAAAAATTTTTAGTTTCAGTTTTTATATGTGACAATATGTGCAGCTCCTGAAGTGTTACAAGGTTAACTTACTTTAATTATTATTAAACTGAAGTGTTAAGTATGTTGTACTTGAAATTTCCAGGTGAAACACCACCTAGGCTACTTTTGTGCTTACAATTGGTTTATGCTGTGCCACTATTGCACTATAATGCTGCCGCTGGTGGCATATTGTGGCAATAGATTCACAATTGACATTAAGTAGACTGCTGTGGGTTCATTGGAAAATTGCAGTTCACTTGAAGAGGGATGTAAAATTCCCTTCATTTTGTTTGTATTAATAAATAAATGCGGACTGCACTTTGCAATCACAAACACTATTTAGTATTTTTTCTATATTTTCTTAAATATTATTATCGTTTTTTTTTTTGTTAAATATCGTGATACAGTTTTGGTATATTGCTCACCACTGACTTGCTCCATGCATGAATGGTTTGTGTTGAACAAACGTGCCATCAGGGGAGCATGTGTCGGTGTGAGGTGCATCCAGGTGCATATTGTACACATAAAGACCACGAGCAGCACAATAAATGACACAGTACTGGCAGAATGCAGCGGTCAGCACAGCACAAACCTTGGGCCATTTGCTCAGGCTATCAGCTAGTGCAGCGCATACTGTCTTCTATATGAAGGGACTGTAAGAACAAGGAAGAAAAAAAAAAAGATACCAACAAATAGGAAATGAAAGGAAACTCTGGGTGCAAGAGAAAGTGAAAACTGTGGGTTCAAGACCATGACAATATCATCTCAACAGAGCCACTGAACTATCAAGGATGTGCAAGTGAAAAAAAAATAAAACAAAGAAAACATAACCCTCCTGTTGTATTGGGTTCAACACAAATGCAACTTCAGAATCCAGCTGTTACCATACATAAATGAAAAAAGGAAACCACATATAGTGAGAGATTTGTTTTTATAATTTGAGGCTTACTTTTCTTGTTCTCAAATATTTTTTTCATAAACTCCATCTGTACATGTCACATCCCTCTGTTTGCAAGCGAAATGTTTTCCTCATCTCTCTTGCCCCTGGAGTATAAGCCTCATCCTCTTAAATCATCATCGGTTAGTAGCTCTTCATCCGAAACTTGTGCTTTGCTTGTGGTTGTAGCCTTTAACTAAATCAAAGCACTCTCTCTTTGTTTTCACTTGAGCAGCACATAAATTCATGAAGGAGATAAAGGCCAAAAGCCCCACTAGCTATGCTACTTTGTTTGAGTGGTAGTGACATGTTTTGCTGTGTGTTTACCAATACTGCTTCAAGTCTTTGCTGAGGGGCTTCCATTGTGGTATGAATGCGTTTCAGTGTGAATGCACATGAATAGGTCTGTGTTCTGAACAGAATAACAAAAGGTTGGAAACTCAAAGTCAGTGATTTTTTTATTTATTTATTTTTTTGCAAACAGTTTGTTGGTTTTTCCTCGAAGTGTAAAACCGAAATTGTTTTTCTTTTTTAAATTCAAAACATCTCATATGTTGTTCTCAAATAAAGCAAATATTCAGGCCTTATCCTCTCTCAGTAATCTCCTGCAAACGTTTCAAGCTATCTGCTGTTCAGTTGCAGAATCATTATGTAACGGGTCGAATAGTGGCTTTTAAAAATGTGCAATCTTTAAAATGTAAAATTCAGAGGCACAGTGTGTGAGTATTTTGTCTTACATAACCCACAATTATGTCTGCTTTCATACAGATGTTGCGGACTTTTAAAATGATTTCATAATGTGAAACTTGAGACTTGTACAAGTATCACATTTCATTATGCATGAGATCTTTTATTTTATTAGTCCTTTATTTATCCAGGCAAAAAAATCTCATTGAGATTAAAAATCTCATTTCCAAGAGAGACCTGGCATCAGATCAGTTAAAATGAAATGATTGAAATCTGTCTGAAAACTTTCAGAACAGTGCATTTTCTAGCACAGCTAAACCTTGTGTGTTATATTAGAAGTCATATTATTATTATAAGATACAAAGGTATAACATAACATCACCTAAGCTCTTTTGAAATGTATTGTATACAGTTCTGTATTTAATTGTCCTTAGCTATAAGGGCATCTGTTACACCACTTTCAGTCCTTAGTAGCCTCTCTTGCAGGAGCTACTGCCATGTGACCACCCACTCAGGAAGAATGCCAAAGGATAGTTCTGCAATCGTGCCAGCATAGTGCACTTTGGTTTTGATGGACTAAAAAGCCATTCTTTCTATGAGGCTGATAAAGACTTAATTAGAAACATAATGAATGTGGAGCACATCTGACAAGCCTAATTAGGCCTGACTGAAATGCAGGGATAATTGGGTTTCCAGTTCAGGGCTTCAGAACATCGACCCAGACCCTCCTCCTGACCCTCGGTGCAGGTCCCCGGATCCCTCGGCTACAAACTCCAGCCAGACAAGATGGACAGTCAGCGTACTCTTACATGAGGCAGAGAACTATCTCACCATGTTGACTGATTCAATTGGTACTCACCCTGTGTATCTGTTGTGAGCTTTGTGATCCATGGAAACTCTTCTGATGCCCTTTATAATCCCATTAAATCCTATTGTCTCCAGCTTATAGCTCTCTCACTGGGAGAGAGGAACAAAGGAACTACGAGTCTGCTGGAGCAGAGCAGACGTTTGTGGTTCAGGTCTTTTTGTCAAAGGGACTTTAAGGTTATCAATCATGCTGTGTGACTTGCATGTCTTGCCAAGCAGATAAAAATATTCCTTTTTACCATCTCAAATCAAACATATTTGACTTTTCATTATTTCATATAGTAGTTTTGGCTATCAGCAGATTGGTCTAGCTCCAACAACGTGGTCCAAGAGTTTCTTGCCTCTGGCTGAGGCAATTCTTACATGTAAATTTAAACACACAAATTCTAAATCAAAATCAGAACTATATTTTTTAAAATCAATTTTAACAACAAAAGCTATTTCTAATCTGTTTTTGAGTGTGGTTCAAACTGAACAAGAAGACTTTACTTGGTAAAAACATTTATTATTGTTGTTCAATGTTATTGATTTGAATGGTGGTTTAATTGTTTCTCAGACAGAAGGTTGTCAATATCGCCAAGGTTGTATTTTGCTAATAGACAAGACATCATCAATAACATGTAAGCATGCAGTTATTGCTGTGGGGATTGGGTGTTTTGAAGTAGTGACACAAGCTGTCTGCTGCACACACGTGATTCTGGTTTAATAAAAACATATTTAAGAAAATCAAGGGAATAGTTGTGGCTAAAAAAGCAGTAAGATAAGCTGCAGTAAAAAATACAGCGTGATGGTGCAACACCATCATGGAGGGAATTTGGACAGGTAGACAGCTTGAAGATACGTTTAAAATAATGATTTGTTGCTGTGGGAATTCAGTCGGGTTAGACAGGTGGACTTCATCTGTATTCAGTCATTGTGGTGTAGATTGGCTGCAGACATTAGTGCTGCAGTGTTGCTAGGAATTTATCTGAATACCTATGACAAAGACATAATGTTTGCAGTTTTGCCTCTGTATGTACCCAACCACAGTCAGTTTTAAAATCAAGCAATCAAAATGTAATTGAAGTGCACAGTTTCAGCTCTGATTCAATGGGTTTTACATTTACAGACTTCATTTTCAGAGACTCAAAGTATGGATAAACTGACATAATTTTAAATATAATGATTTGTTTTTAATACTTAGATGAAAATCTTTTGCAGTCAATGACTTTCAAAAGGCTAGAACCCATGGATATCACCAAATGCTGTGTTTCCTCCTTTAAAAGGCACTGCTAGGCCTTTAGTGCAGCCGCCTTCAGTCACATCTTGTTTGTGGGTCTTGTCACTGTGAAGCACTGTGTGATTGGTTTTGCAGCATTTAGTTGAATCTGAGCAGAGAGTACAGCCCTGTATGCATCAGAATTCATCCTGCTATTTCTATCAGGAGTCACAACATCAATAAACATTAGTGGCTTGGTTCCACTGGCAGCCTAAAATGTTCATGCCATTAACATTCAATTCAGTTTAGTTCGGTTTTGAAGCACACCACATTATCTGTCAACATGGTGATGACAGTGTTTGATTGAAATATAATGCCTCAATCATGTTGACAGATGGTGTTGTGTGCTTTGGATCATGAGCGGTTCCCTTCTTTCTCCATAGTTTTCTCTTTGTGTTATTCTAGTAAAAAATAATGTGTTTTATTTGTCCAAAGTTTTTCAGAACTATGAAGCCTCTTTTAGATGTCTTTTTGTCTAATGTGGCCTTCTTGTTCTTGAAGCGCCTTGAGGCGACTTTTGTTGTGATTTGGCGCTATATAAATAAAATTGAATTGAATTGAATTGAATTGAATTGAATTGAATTGAATTGAATTGAATTGAATTGAATTGAATTGAGTGTAACTAGTGGTTGTACCTTGTCGGTTTTTGGTTTTGCTGAGCTGTCCAGTGCACTGATTATTTTTAAGAAAGTAAAAGACTGTTGATGCCGATTGTTGAAGCTTTTGATATCTCTCTGAGACATTTACTTTGTTTTTTAACCTATTGATGGCCTCCTTTGTTTGCTCTAATGTATGTTTGAGCTTCACATTTGAAATGTCAGTGAAAGGCAATAAAATACATTTCAGCACATTCAACTTGAGATGTTGTATCTTATCCATTTGTCATGAGATAACAAAAAAACCCAAAAAAACAGGCAATTTTTGTAAACGACATAAATCATATATTGGTTGTTTGGTGATGTACAGAAGCAAAATGACATTTTGTTTTTACTTTAGCATTTTTATATATAATATATATATATTGAACAAAATGTAGCCTATTCTCAACAAAATAATCTCCAAAGTACTGAACAAATGAAGTCTTTCTTATCCTTATTCTTATGAGTTGTTCTTTTTATGCTTTTTCAAGTCAGTTTGAGTCTTTCTTGAGGATAATTAGGAATGATATATAGTCACAACAAACTAGAGGGCTCAATGATGAATTTGACATCACTCAGATCCAATTGGACATGTGAAAACTTTAACACACTGTGTAATCACTTGGAAAGTCAGAGTAAACAAAGCCACAGACAAGTGTTTTTGGACCTACCCAACAATGCAAATGTTTAACAACTGCTGTGCATTTATCTGACATTCAGGCTGAAATGTAATTACAGCAAGGGAGATGAAGAACTCACAAAGTAACAATGGCAAGTGAGGCTGTGAAAGAAAGGACAGACTTGATAGTCTAAAAAAACAACAAAGGGAGCCAGACAGTTAGAAAGGAGAGATGTCCAGGCACACCAGGGAACAAAGAGACAGATAGTACTTACAGTGTGGGGAGGATGATCAGCAACGTCAACAATAGAAGTCAGATAATCACAGCTGCCTAGGTGACAGCACGCCATGATTAACACTAATGACCCTACACTTTATGAGCCTCTACAAAGACAATTAGTCCTCCCACTCTTCTTCTCCTCTATTCTCTGGGGCAGTGAGCATGAATTTAACCCACACCTCCCCCTCCTTTATTCCATCCCACTGCTGCTTTTTTGATTTTTTTTTTTGTAAGTGTATTCCATCTTTCAGCCTCTGATCACTTTACTTTCCTCTATCTGTAGTGGAAGAGGATTTGCAGTGGAGACGCTGCACACAGACATCTACATCTGTATCTCCAAATGCCATCCTTGTTATGTTCAAAGCACTCGGTATCCATACAAAAATCAACAAACAAACAAAAACAGAAAACACACTATTAGGAGTTTTGTCTTTTTCTGTCACATCTCAGAGGACTTTTTACAGATAAGTCATGGACCACTACACTGGATACAATTATATGTGATAGATGATCCAATAAGGTGACACCTGCTAAGGTGTAGCTGACATGTGATTGATCATATGGTCACTGATTGATGACACCAGAGAAAATGATTACCAGTCTAACTGACATTACTTACGATGTATGAAACAAAATTTAGTAGAAGGTAAAGCTGCTGGAAGATGAAGAAGAACAAAAGAATTGCTTCAGTTTTGCTGAAAATCTTTTTAGAAAAAAGATAAAGACATTTTAAATCATTACAGAAACTCATGTGATGACATTAAAAGCAACAGCAGCAGCATGAATTTCTTTTTCACATTATAAATGACTTAATGTGCATAATTGTTGATGAAGACACACCTTGTGTTGGCTTTTAGATACATATAGATCTTTAAGAAACTACTAGTGTTGAGTATTTATGTTACATAATGTATGTGATCAGATCATAAATAGCATGTTTTTTTTAGTATTTACAGTAATTACAGTCATTATCATTTGGGGATTATTATGTGTTAGTAATGTACAGGACTGCATTAGATTTATAGGTATACCTTGTATCGTGTGAATGGGGTTTACAGCCTGTGTACGACTGCCTCTAAGCACAATTGCATTTTCCTTCTTTCTAGACAGAGAATATAGCAGTCCTGTAACCTACAACTCTCCAATGTTCACAGGCTCTCTGGGACTTAGAGCTAATCCCCATGTCAGGCTGACATGCCAATAGATCTGTGGCACATGGAGGCTCCAATAATGACTTGCAGCCAAACCCACAGTGCCAGACCTGGGCTTCTAACACCATGTAATTAGCAGGCTATTGACTCTTTTAGACACCTAGTCTGTGCAAGCTGAAGAATTGCTCCAATTTATCTTTTGTTCTCAAGACTGTATGGTAGTTGGGGACGTGACAAGTGTGCATTTGGTGCAGAGGATAGGTTGTAGCGTGTTTATTCCTGTTGTGAGCTTGTGTAGAATATTCTGGCTTGAATGCAGGTAGAAGATGGCAGGTAGGCAGATATAAAGATTTCCCAGAGGTAAATAATTTCTTTACAGTGCTCTCCTTTACAAGTTACAAAGCTGATTACCAGAACTTGAAATATCTGTCTGCACTGCCCTCAATGTCCAAGCATTGCTTTGCAAACCTATTGCAATATTTATGAAGTCTGTCCACTCATTTTCTTTCCCTTATTCAGTTCAGGGCTGTGGGGGATCTGGAGACTACCCCTGTTGTCTTAGGGCAAATTGTGGGGTACACCTAGTCAGCAGTCTAGGTGTACCTCACCTTTTTTTGTATTATGCTTTTAAAAAAACTAATTTAAAAGGAACCATTTATTATTTCCAATATCTTTTGTTTATTTTGTTCATTCTTCTGCAGTCCCACATTTGAAGTATATTTATTCAAAGATTATATTTCATTTCATTATGCAGTTTAGTCTTGATCACATTCATCTGGCAGTGCATGAGGTGAAAGAGTAAACAGTCCACATTGCACCATTCTTGTGATTTTTCACTTCAATCCACAACAGTTGTGTTTTGCAGTCTACATTGTAAACACGGAGCACTATCAGTTGACTCGAGGTCCCATGAGACTGGAGTTGCTACATGCTGGCACACATTCCATGTGCTTCACAAATGTCTTCTGAAAAGTATTGTCTGAAAAGTATTCTCTGCAACAGTCTTTAATGTTCTCTGCTGCTGGTTCAGAGAGATGTGCATTCCCCAGCAACATTTGGGACTAGATTCTGTAATCAACCATGCAGAGCAGCAGTTGTTTGGTTTTAGTGTATGATCTCTGACTGTTATCTGTGAGCACAGTTTTTGTACTCTTTGTATTGCTATGACAGAATGTAAAGAGTTCATGGAAAAGCTTGAAATGCTGTTTTTTTGCCAGCTGAAATATCTTGTTTACTCAGTTTGCCTTTTGTGCAATTGGGTGTAGGAGCTGAAAGTATTGTTTCGTAATTGGAACCTGTCTTTAAGTGAAATGTCCACAGCCATCCCTGTATTTTAGCAAATGGAAGTGCAGTTTAGAGCTAACAACCTAATGTCCAAAATTTGGAGGGATGCTTCTCTGAGTTGCCTGTAGCTCTGCAGTGTGAAATTTATAAACCACGTATACATTTGCAAAACAGCATGCATAGTGCTCACACAAACTGGATGGGAAGAGCACAGCTGAATCATGTGGCACTTACATGTTTACTGTAATTGTTACAAACACAATGTTAAGTTGTGTCCACAAAGGCAGTGATTTGCTTGTTTGAACTTGGTGATAGTCGCTGGTTGCTAGCTGCCATTTGATTGCCAGCTAGCAACTGGGCTCCAGTCGTCTAGGTAACCCTGTAATGTATTTGCTACCCTGTCATATGTCAGTCTACAGTATCATGCGCTCTCATTGTCATTATGCCTTGAGAAAATGTATCTAAGGATGTGCCCACTTTATGTCACCAGCAGTTTTTTTTTCAAAGTAACCTAAAGTCAGTTTTCTATGTTCTCTGGTTGCCACTTCACTGTGCATCACTTTCTGCATAGATGGTGCAGATTTAGGCTACTTTCACACTTACCGGGGTATTTTTGAAAACGCAGATTTTTCTATGCGTTTGCACCTTTCGTCCACACTTAAACGGCGTTTTTGGTCACTGAAAACGGAGATTTTTTAAAAACTCCGGCCAGGGTGGATATTTTTTAAAACTCCGTTTTTGCATTTACGTGTGGACGAGAAAAACGCAGAAAACGCAGTGTCAAAGGTGTGCGCATTTTTTGACGTCACACTGTGCGCCACGTTATTGTTTTGGTGAAATGAATTTCTACAATACTGTTACTGTTAATTGTACTCTCTGCAGTGTTTAAATGCTTACATATACACAAACAGTTACTGTCCCTCCACACTTGGGTCTGCTTCTATGCCCCAGCTTTGTTTACTTTTTCCCACCGAGGCTTCTAGACTTCTGATTGGCCAACATTTCTACACTGTTAGGAATATATCGCCACCTGTTGCTTTGGCATGTTCCTAGCAGCGTTTTCCTTCATTTCTGTGTTTACTTGTGGACGGGATTATTTTTTAAAACGAAAACGGAAAATCTCAGTTTTCAAAAATACCCGTGTATGTGTGGACATAGCTTCAGAGTTTTTACTCTAGACTGCCTCACCATGCATGATTTCGTGTAACATTTCAACTGTCTAAATTACTGACACATCAAAGAGTAAAAATAAAGTGTTTCTGAATTCCTACATCAGATCTTTATTGATCATTAAAGAATACAGTTGCTGTCATACGTTCATGAGGCATGCTTGGGATGATTATGTATTTTAAGAATGCAAACCATTTTGCCCTTTATTGATGGCATGTTCTTGATTCATCCTCAGAATATCACCATCAACATGCCTACTTACTGGCAATAAATGGAATACTAGCAATCCTGTAATAATAATAATAATAATAATAACAACAATAATAATAATAATAATAATAATAATAATAATAATAATAATAATAATAATACCTATGGCTCATGGAAAAAAACACATTGAAAGGTCTCAGGAGGTAAAGCTTACCGCATGAATTCAGGAGCATGAACAGGCAGCATGAAGCTAATTAACATATCTTTTCCTTATTATTTCCTGCCTATGAAATTAATCTCTGATGTGCTTAAATGTAGATTTGTAATCTATGCTTGATGGATTTATTTTGGGTCCCTAAATATGGATTTGTACTGTATCCTGCTTTTCTTTGAAACAAGCCAATGCTTCTCTTATTTAATCTTGATGCCTCCTGGTCCACATATCTCTTCAAACTTGGTAAAACAGCGTGGTGTCAGAGAATTAATTTTACAAAAAAAAAAAAAAAAGGCTTTTGATTGGTGTGAAATGTGACAGAATCTTCTGCTGGCAGAGTCTGTGAGCGTTGGTGCCCCGCTGAGAGGTCTAATGATCTGCTGCTGCAGTTTCATGGAAAAAAAAAAAACATGCACATTTACTGGGATGGCCATCAGCCCAATGGAAATGCAATCAGATCAATACCATTACCGAGCATGCTGACCACATCTGTCAGACTGAACTGTCACACAAGGAGCCAATGTCACAGTTGGTTCTGTGCTGACAAAGTGTGGAAGCAGAACTAAAATATTCATTTCCTTTCAAATTCATCCTTACATGTTTACAGCTGCAGCTTTAACAATAATATATACGGGCATCCGCTCAGTCACATCTAGAGTGAAGACATGAATGCACTTGATGATCTGTAGGATTGCATTTCCATTTCTATTTTCACTGGTGTTCTCAGTGTGGGTCTGTGTGAACTTTGTGCATCTATGCAGGGCATGACACCACCACTGCGATGGCACATCCCAAGAATACTAAATATTTCATCCCTTATATAACTTGAATTGTCCGCCCCAATCGCCAGACTCAATTCAAAGATATCCCTGCAGGTTAGAGATCATGATCATGTGATTTGTACTAAGAGTTCAAACTCACCACTGTCCTATAATGTTTCTTGACAAAGATGGTTGTCAGTCGAGCTTTGTTTTTCATTTCAGTGATTCCATTTTCTCCAAATGTAAATATCCACCTCAGTCTAAGCTCATTTTAAGTGTGAAAACAGCTACAATTTTTTTGATTAGCACTAATTAAATAGGAGAGAATATTTACTGTTCACAAAACAGCATGCAGCACTACATGCCAATAATTGTGTAGTCATATCAACCAGGTACAGGTAGCAATGTGAAACAGCTCAAATTGCACATTTTTGGTGCCCATGTGTTAAATTGAGTGGTTTAGACCAATGCAGCGCTCCTCTTAGCAATCAGGTCTCACCCCCAACCCTTCAAACAATCTGTTGTTGGTATCTGAGTGATAAAGCTTTTGCATTAGTGTTTGTGAGACAGGTGCAGGCTTACTACAACAAGCTAAGTATTTATCTGGTGCTAAAATTTAAACCATGAGTACACAAATGGTCTAATTACGTAGTCAGATGTGCTTATATGCCCTCTCACTGTGTGTTTATTGAACTTGAATATGTTGAACAAAATATGCTGTAATATATGAGCATTGCCTAGCATTAAATGAAAAAGTGTGCTGTTGTATGATAGCAAATAGATGTACTGAAGGTAGATGTATTTTTTACCATAAACAGTTCTTACCCTATATGTTTACTATTGTATTTATATACGGTTCAATTATTTCCGGACTGAATCTGGCTTGTTTAAGAGCCAGGAGGTTCCTGTCATTAAGAGGTTCACTTTTAAAAGGTTAGCTTAATGTAAAAACAAATTTTCTTCCTTTGGCCACTAGTGTTAGTTATTTTTTATTAGTTATTTATCTGGATTATTTTGGTGTAAATTTCCCAGCTTTAGTGATATTGACTGTAAGTGCCATGTGGTTCAATCCAGGGGGGGCTGTTAAAGTTCATGGTTTGCACTTTTACTGTTGCACCTTTGAAGCCTAAGATGCAGGCTGCCTGTGATGGGTGTTGTTCATAAATTAAGAGTTGAACATCTTGCATTTATACACACAGGTGCACTGGCACCAGTGCAAATATTCAGTACAGTATATGACCCAGTGTGGTTTTGTTATTTTGTTCATGTGCAGTAAAATATGGTGAATGCTGCTCTTGTTGATTCTTGTTGAGTACACACAGTCTGATGGAAGCCTCCCCACTCAGCCTTGTTTGCGTCTGGTAGCCACAGAGTTTACTGTTTGGCAGCAGGGAACAATCATTCATCAGGAACACAATAACCCACACACAAGTCAAGCCCACAGCCCGTAGAGTTTATGCAACATATGTCTATATCTTACCATTCTTTATGAAACATAATATTGACATTTCTGTGCTGTTTTCTGTCTGATACCAACTAAAGATTTCTACTCCTCCTTTCTTCCTGACAGGAATCATCCCCCCCACCACCACTACACGTTTTTCTTGAAACACAATGGAAACTAGAAAGATGGAATAAATGAACTAAGATTTCAGTTTCAGTCAGCTGGTGCTGACTTTGATGCACTTAAGTGAGAGAATGCCTAAATTAATTTCTCCTTATATTTCAAAACTGTGGGTAGAATGAAAAGTAAATTACCACTTTTCTTTCTTTCTTTCTTTCTTTCTTTCTTTCTTTCTTTCTTTCTTTCTTTCTTTCTTTCTTTCTTTCTTTCTTTCAGATGATAAAAGAGCACTGCTGTAGTGTTCTTTTGTGAGGTGCTACACAATGCTGCAAAGTAGATACCTAAGCAAAGCCAGGTGTGGCCGGTTAAAAGCAAATATGAAATATCTATATCATTAGCAAAAGCTAATAATATAGATGCAGCTGGCCCATGTGGCAGACATAAATGTGAACATGTTAAACTGCCTTTGTATTTGTGTGTGGCCAACCAGTCCCACATGGCCAGACTGCTAAGTGGAACAGAAGAGTTAATGGGATATTTATCAAGTGAGGACACTCAGCCAAAGACAAGGAGAAATAAACAAGCTTGTCTGACCGGGTCCTCCTTGGCTATTATGATAAACAAGCGCATTATTTGAAAGTCTAATGACCACTAGATGAAAAGTACTATGCTGTACCCTTTAAGAGCTTCAGTGGTGCAGTTATTGCTTTATAGTGAAAGTGACTGAGTGGCAAGTGTTGAGCCGTAGCACAGTGATAGTGAAGATTTAAATTAATCCGCCAATGTTGACTAGAAGATCATTATTTAAAATCATTCGTAGATTGTTGTGCTTAGTAAAACACTTTACATTCACTGGGAAAACTTGGAGAGTAATTTGAAAGTTACACATTTAAAGAGAAATATAATACTGTTATATACTACACTTTATTCAGAGTAAAATGTTCTAGGTTT
This sequence comes from Neolamprologus multifasciatus, assembly GCF_963576455.1. Classification (NCBI taxonomy): domain Eukaryota; kingdom Metazoa; phylum Chordata; class Actinopteri; order Cichliformes; family Cichlidae; genus Neolamprologus; species Neolamprologus multifasciatus. The sequence goes on from NC_140442.1 coordinate 16,611,068, forward strand.
TACTTGATTATTGTGCTATTTTCCATCAACTAATGAATGGATGGTCTTTTTCTATCCAGTCCCCTGTCTGCTTTTGACTGAAGCACGTTAAGAAAAAAACTAAACTGTTGGAGAATTAAAGAAAAAAGGAAGCATATATACTTTTCATGCAGACAAGCAAAACAATATCCATTGATGCACTAACTGTTGAAAGCAAAAATATCTATTTTGTAAGTTATTATTATTATTATTATTATTATTTTGGTCCATTTTCACATAAGATACTCCGGATTTGTTGGCAAATGTATCCTGATGAGAATCTTTCATTCCAGCACATCCCAAAGGTGCTATTTGGGTCTGGTGACTGTGGAAGCCGTTAGAGTACAGTGATCTTACTGTCATGTTCAAGAAATCAGTTTGAGATAGTGTGAACTTTGTGACATAGGACATTATCCAGCTGGAAACAGATATCAGAAGGTTAGCAACAATACTTGAAAATACTTTGGTGTTTACTTAGCTAGTACTAAGAGGGCCAGACTGTGCCAAGAAAATATCCCCCAAAATATTACAACACCAGAAGCAGCCAGAACTATTGATACAAGGCAGGAAGGATTCATGCTTTTATGCTGTTTACAGCAAATTCTGACCCTACCATCCTAATGTCACAGTAGAAATTGAAACTCGTTACACCAGACAGCATTTTCTTCTATTATCATTTACAGCCCTTGAGGCCTGGGGAACTCCAGGCCGGTGTCCTGCAGGTTTTAGATCTCACCCTGGGTCAACACACCTGAATCAAATGATTAGTTCATTACCAGGCCTCTGGAGAACTTCAAGACATGTTGAGGAGGTCATTTAGCCATTTAAATCAGCTGTGTTGGATCAAGGACACATCTAAAACCTGCAGGACATCGGCTCTTAAGTCCCGGAGTTTCCCCACCCGTGATCTATTGTCTCTTCTTTTGTCCAATATTGGTTAGCCTAAATTGCATCCTCAGTTACTTACTTACTCGCTTTTGTGTTTCAGAGATGCTCTTTTGCATAACTTGGTTGTAATGAGTGATTATTTGGGTTACTGTGCCCTCTAGTCATTCTCCTCTGAACTCTGACATCAACAAGATATTTTCTCACAGAGAACTGCTGCTCTCTGGAGACAATTGGAGAAAATGCCTTATGAAGTACATCTCTTTTTGGGAAGATTATCTGTAAACCCTAGAGACGGCTGTGCAATGGATCAGAAGTCTCTAAAATACAGACCAGCCAGCAGTCTTCCCCATTCAGATGCTCAGTTTGAACTTCAGCAGATCATCTGGACAATGCCTATATGCCTAAATGCACTGTTTGCATTGTATTAACATGCAGTTAAACAGAAACATTTATTCAGTTAGCCAGTGGTGGTCTAGTCAAATTTCACTTAAATTTCTAGCTAAATAACAATTCTCTGCCACCCCACTGATTCAAATGATTAAACACCTTAGCTTAGCTCACTGGTCAATTAAAAAGATGAATCTAATTTCATGGATCACCGGTAACAGCCTGTGGACATACAGTGATTATCTGAAAGTGCAACTGATTTACTGAATATCAGTTTATGATATCACCTCAGTTAACTAAACTTTGGCCCCTTTTTTTATTTCTGTACTTGGTAGGCAGGCTGACTACTGCAGTGCCATTAATTAGAATGCAAGATATGACTCTGCAGGTATGACAGCACTGTTGAAGGAGTTGTTTATCAGACCTTTCACAACCTTATGCTGATGAAAAATACTAATCAGTCATGCATAAGCAGTGATTAAGAATTGCCCACGTCATTGTTTTCAGGTTCAACATGTAGGGATGGAAAAATTCAAGTAGCATTTTTAGCATGATGAAAGTGTGTAACGAGTGAGAAGTGGGCCTCTCCTCCTTCATGAAGATTTTTACATGTTCTTTAATTTTTATTCAGTTATTCTGTTTCTCAAAAGAGTGGTTATTCATTTGCATTCAGATGGTAAACAATGAACAAAAAGATTTGGATGGGGTGTTTTTTTCTTATGAAGACTTTTATTAAATTTCATAAAATTGTACGTTAATTTGTTCTCTGAGAGTCTCAACATTCTGAAGTGCACGACTGAAAAATCGTTCTTCTAGAAGGAAAGGTGACGGCACTGTTGTAAACATCTGTTGATTCATTAAAAACAAAAGCAAATAAAAAAGAATAATTACTCCAATGTGAAGTGTCAACACTGTGCGCGCAATAAAAGCCATATGTACAGTAGTTGACAATCTGGAAATTTCCTTCCCTGCTCAGGCTCAGATAGTCTTTTATGAATTAATGTTTTTCTGTACTTTGAAATTGTGTGCGGGTCTTTGCTCAGTACACCAATCCCACTGAACTTGCCATCTATTTCTGATAGTATTGGAGGCGACAGCTCATCTAGAAGGCTCTGCAACACAAAAGAAATAGGGTGCTCTGCGCATGGCCTAACACATATACAATAAAGTAAGAACAGCGGCAGAGAGGTTCAAATATTAATTCTGCCTCTGAGAGCTGGAACTGTAAAAGTGCCTGTAAATACAAAAATAATAAAAAATAAACTGAATGTGGGTTTGAGTTAGACCATGAAAGCCAAAGTAGGTAGCTGTGTTCTGAAGGATGTCAGAAACTTGAACATGTTACCTCTCGTTTCTATTTCTAAATGTTTGCATTATTTTTGGTTGGCTCTCTCCTGTCTTTTCTTCATCAGTTCCATCAAATATTCACGCTGGTATAAATGAACCTTACATCCTTGATGCATACGAACCAATGCAGGAGATCAACAGAGTCGAAAAGAGATCTGAGGGAGAAGATCAGATGAATTAGTCTTTATAAAAAAAAGGAAGTTGCTGTGATACGCACAAACAATTGTGACGATGACCAGGTTTTATTTATGGATGTCTCTCTGTTCTCAATGTGTCAGTCAGAGTCTTTAGGGACAGGGAATAGTGTTGACATGTCAATCACTTCAGGTGTATCCTCAAAAAAAAAAAAAGGTGAGGCGTTTCCTCAAGGGACACATAGGTTTGAGACTGATATGCTAGTTTGACATTTTATTGAATCACACTGGCTCAGAATGAAATTGTAAAGTAAAAAAAAAAGTTTTTCTTTTTAAAAAAATATAGTCTGGTACATGCACTTTATAACATGTTTTGTATTAATGCAAAAACAAATCATAGCAACAAAAACAGCTCAATGTCAGAAATGAAAAAGATAGCCTAGGAGAAATAGCATTATCCAGAAAAGGATAAAGTTCTTGCTGGCAGCGTTGTCCTGTTGTTATGTGGTCAGTACATTCCCTGATGACTGACTGATGCCGCATTAAGAGGCTGTCAGAACAAGTCAGTTTCCGCCAGATCAACTTGCAAGTACATCACTTAGAGAGACGTATATAAATAATCCAGTGACCCTCTTGTGCATTGCATTGTGACGGCTGTCATTACTGGCAGATGCAACAAGCACTCCTCAAAAGGCACAGCAATTTATGATTACTGAAAAAAAGCTCAACACATCTGACCCCTAAATTATCAACTGTCCACCATTAAGATAAAACCCTACACTGACATGTATTAACCTATTTTGGTTAATATATATATATATATATATATATATATATATATATATATATATATATATATATATATATATATATATAAAACTGCTAACCAGTTTCTATGAAAATGGCAGTGTTGCAATTTTAAAAGAAAAAAAGATGTTTTGGTATTTACTGGCTTTCTTAATTTAAGCAAATAAATGTAATTTTCATTTTGAATTTGCCTGATGTTGAAATTTCAATGATGCTACAATAGGAGCAGTAAGTTCTGCAGGTGATCTTTCAACACTGATTTGTGAACAAAGGTATAGTCATGCAAATGAACTTTGCAGCCTTCCAAGAACAGAACTGGCAGATGCGATAACAACCGGCAGGGACATTTGTGTATTCCTTGACTGGATGGCAAGTGGTACCTGGCACTCCCACACACACCCGGAGTCACCCAGCAGTCTGACTCAAACCAAACTTTTGCTGTGGTACAGGGACCAAATGGTGTACAGCATAACACCACAGCAGGATTAAGGAGGTCCGAAGTATTCCTTTCACAGCGTGACTATACCCTTAGTTGAAGTCAACAGCATCCCACCTGCACTTCACACCGTGTAAGTGGGTCTCCACTTTCCCCTCCTGAGTTGCCTGACAGTTTGCCAAAATTGCTTTGAAACTAACCAGAAGTCTTGTCTTGTTTCATTGTAACACCAAACTCTTCCCATACACCAGTTTTTTGCTTCAGCTATTGCCAGAGTAACACTCCACTTTTCTTGCTGTTACCTGATCCCTACCAAGGTCAGTAGGACTCCTTCTTCAGCTTGAATGCTTGGTTCACCTCTGATGTCCACCACGACCTGCACCAACCACCTTGCAGCCACAGTTCCATGCAGACAACTCAACAATGGAGGGGCAGAACATGGTCCATTTGAATGCAATGTCCTCATCCTCTCTTGGAATACCGTTGAAGTTCTGCTGGAGCTGGGAATTAAAGATCTTAGAGACAGGGGCCTCTGCCAGGCACTCTCAGCTCAGTCACTATATGTTTGGGTGCACCATGCCTGTCCAGCATCCACCACTTCCACCATCAGTAGATGGCCATGATTATCACAGAAGTCCAATAACATAACACCATTTAATCAGATGGGGCCCTGGTATTCCTGTCCCAGGTCAGGTAAACTGGTCTCTGGATTTTTTTCATTTTTTCAAAGAGGTCATGTGAATCCTTCTTTGTTTGGCCCACTCATTTAGGACTAGTTTACCCTGGAAGACCCTAGTTGTGTCCAATGCCCAACAACATACTGTAGGCCCTGGGGATCACTGTGACACACAAGCCTTTCTACCATGATAAGGTGGTGATTTGCTAAGGTTAACTTCCAGCTAGTTTTGGGAAATGTAACCTGAGGAAACTACATACAATAATACTTCACTCTGGTGCTTCACGTTCTTCCCACTTGGATATTACAGCAAAAGTGAGCGGACACTTATCCAAAACTCAGCTGCATCTTAGTATTAGCTCAATGAGTGCCAATAGTCAAATGTTGAGTTTGTTAAAGAATTAACAACAAAGATGCAAACTGTGAAAATGTGCCAGCATTTTGCAGAAAATCTGGAAAGAAAGAAAAAGAAATCCTTTCACAGACCAGCACTGTAAATCATTTACAGGGCAGATGCAAGTTAACTGCAACATTTAATCACAGTATTCCTTCTATTCACCCTATTTTAGTCACAGTTAGCTCTGGAAGAAAATACCAGGTGGTTTAACTGCTAAATACTCCAGACAGTTAGCTGATGTGTACACAGCTGCCTGCTCAGGTAGAAAATACAGCCATGGGAGCGGTAAAGGTGAACCATAACAGAGAAGCTGTGAGACAGAAAAGCAAAACAGTTAGATAAAAGATATTAAAACATTCTGCAGAGCTGAGGAGAACTTCAGAGTCAGGCCTTAATTACCTCTGGGTAAATCACCACAAAACCCCAATTGTCAATAAACATACTAACATGATCTACTGCAATGATAATGAAAAAAAAAAACAAAAAACAGTTACATATTTGTTGGTTTTTTGTTTTGTTTTTTAGCACTTTTTCATATTGGGTTCATGTTTTATTTATGTTTTGGTAGCTGTAGTAGGATGAGATGGTGCTGGACAACTAGCCACTTAACTCCTAAAGCTCATGAGGTTTTATATCCAGCTGTTTCAAGGACTCTGCTAATCTACATGATTGCTGCAGTGCTGAATTTACTGGAAAGTATGCATACCTCAGGGAGATGACTGTGTTACTTGCAATTTTAGCATCAATTGTGTAACAGAGGTTTCATTGTCTTCGCTGAATGCACCCTAGGAAGAGTTCACATTGCTACACTCTATCTTTTCCAGAGGTTTCATGTGGGCTGAGTGTCGATGTGCTCAAGTAAAAATAATATATTGTGATAATAGACTTTGGAGAGAAACCCAAAATATGCTCTTGACCCACAAAAGTGTATTTCTTTCATCACTTTTCCAAAGCTTTCTCACAATTTGATTGATTTGTCCTTACATACATGATTACTTTCCCATTCAAAGGTCAGACATTGTTAACCTCCTTTACAGTCAGTACAATAGAAGATAATTTGAGCGTTTAGTCACTGATAAGATTAACTACATTTTGACCCAAGAAGACTTTTGCTGAGATGAGATTTAAAGTGCGTTTTGATTGAGATGCTACATAAAAAGCTGGTTTTCAGTAACAGCCTGTTAGCAGCACAGATCCTTTTGTTTGTCACGAGTTCCCTGAGGCTTGTAGTCTTAATTGACAGGATGAGCTGAGGACAGACTGGTGAGCAGTCAAGCTTTTTATTTGGCTACATTAGCTGTGACCGTTGATGTGACAGACCTGGCAAACTCCTTGGTGCTGTGGGAATTGGCCTAGAAAAGTGACTGCATGAGTGCTTATTATATGCAACCTGAAGGCGTTGCCCTAGACTTAATTTTAGAATCTAACAAATACACGATGTACAGTACAGATTTAAAATCCATAAAATCCTGAGTATTACAGTACAGAGATGCTCATCTCATTCTCTGGAGCTAAACAACTTGTATTATTGTGGGGTCTTTACAATATAAAACACCTTGAGGCAACTGTTCAGTAGCACAAAAATGTACTACAAAGTATTTAAAAATGCTTAAATGTTACAATTATGCACCGCTCACATACACAAATGCTTACTTTTCAGCAGAAAATAAACAAATGAAAATCCAATGGAAAACCCAGGAAATGGTTTGACAATTGGTTGTGAAACAATTCAGAAGCACAGATTTTATGATTTTGTCTATAATAAGACATAACTGTTTGCCTTAGTTTAAATTAAATGTGCCAGGTGTGAGAATATTAACCTGTCACACAGCCTTTTTTCTGAGTTATTTTTTTCAACCAGGCTGTAAACATGTTTATTTCTTCGTCAAATCTGAGCATTTTAACATGGAAATATATAATTACTGATTTGCCTTTGAAACCTGCATCAAGTGGCCATTTGAGGAACTATTTTCCGCCCTTCCACACTTGCCATTAGGTTTCATTTTAGACATTGACGTTAGACGTTTTGGAGACGTCTAACCGCTCTGCGCTTGAGTTCCTACTAACAGATTGTGACAGGAATAAATGGGAAAAAAATTACATCCTCTTTTTGCAAAATTGTACAAAAGACAGTGTGAGTCTTAAAAGGTGCCTTCAGAATTGCATAATCACATGTTTTTGCCCTCATAACACAATGGATTCACTTTAAAAGGTTAAGCTGATTTTAGATGGTGTTCAAGTTCTTTTCTGTATCATTTAGGTGTCTCCTTGACAGTCCTTATTAAAACTGCATGTGTATATACTTCACTGACTATCATTACTCAAACCATCTGGACTTGAATATGATAACTCCATAATATAACCAGATTCACTGTAACAGTCCAATCACAAAAGTCCCAGTTTCCTCTCCAGATCCAAACCCCATACATTTTCCAGCTTTGTGGTAGAGATTCTATTTATTATTATGAAAATGGCTTTCCAGAATGATAAAACTGGGAATCTAAAGACTTATTTAAACAGTAATGTGAGGTTCACGATATGAATACCAATGGCACTAACTTCATTTTGGGATTAGAAGTGGTTCTTTTCATACGACAAGATAATGCCCATTCACAGTAAGAACAAAGCTTGGGCAGCTAATAAAACATTAATATCAGCCAAGACAAGATTATTCTGCGTCCACAGAACCACTTTTGGAATTTAGATCAAAGGAAATTTCATTTGGTTAAGTTCTCTCAGCCATTTACACAGCATGTATTTCCTAACAGTAATGCAGTTATCCCTTTTCCCCTCAGCAGCTGTATCAGACATGGCAAGCATCAGTTAAATGTTTGATCTGGTCTCTCTGAGGCTTTACTGTATGAATAAATTCAGCTAAGGCCTTATTTTGAATTGCAGTGTGATGCTATAGATGAATTCAAGTCAGAAATTGGTTCCCTCCCTTTAGACGCATCTCACTTGTACCAGCACTTATTATATTTAGGATGAAATCTGACTATAATTTCCCAAAAAGTAGGCTATTTCTTGGAAAAACTGTCATCATTTTCAGTTCAAATAAAGGTTAGAAGACATTAAAAAAAAGAGAACATTTTAGCAGAACACTGAGAGTTTAAAATATGTCCTGGCCTGTTGTTATGTGCTTCAGCAATGTATTTCAACATAGAAAAATAACGGAAACCTTTACTTTCTAAAATAAATTTGAGTTTATTCAAACTCCAATCAATCTTATGCCTTGGAAGCAATATTAGCTATATAGTGTATAGAAATTCTTATCTGCCTAAAGATCTAACTTGGTAAGGCCAAACTCTGCTTTGACTCTGTTATAAACAATTCCCACTTGACAATTGGTCACTCGTGCCCAAAACATATCAGTTGTCACGCAAATAAGTTGGACTTTGACTACACCTCAGGCAACATGCCACAGAACAAAGGGCCCTTCTTGGAAAGTATTACACCTCTGTCTATGAGCCACACTTCTAGGCATATGCTGAAAGAACTGCAGTCCCAGGGAGTTTTGGTATCAAAGTCTATCAAATGTATTGATTTGATGAAATCCCTATGATGGTGATGCAAAATCCATGTCATAGCAGAGCTTGACACCAATCCAGGATAGCAGTTGTAAAGGTAGACCTAGAGGTAAAGTCCAGCCACGATGCCAAAAGTCAGCTGATTTCAGTGCCAACCTATATCAGCTGTTTGCCTTGTGGTGCCTCTGAAAGCTACTGTGCTACTTGCCTTTACCCCTGCTTCTCATTTAGTGCTGTGTCTGACTTAATCACTGTCATGTCTGTTTTCACTGAAGGCTGCTCTGTTCTGTGCTGGAGACTTGCTCCTGCATCTTTTCATGTATGCTCAGAGAAGGCCCACAGGCTTCAATATACCCATAACACCAATTATGAATGACTGTAAAAGAAAATAATAGTATTTGCTTTACTGTGAGGGTCTTGACTGAAATGATAATGATGAAACTGTGCTTAGGTTAGAGTATATTGCATCAATTAGACAAATACAGCTTCTATGTGATTATGATCAAGTCAAGACATTTATCATTCAGTGTAAGTCATTCTCAGTGTCAGATAAGAAGGGCCATGTAATCATGGATTTTTTGAAGTACTGTATACAATAGATATTGCCTATTTTGAGCACTGAAAGTCAACAGACACATACCGTACTGTGCAAAAGTCTCAAGTCTTCTCTTATTTCTTTATATTTTGCCACCTAAAATGGTATATAAGTGCAATGATTAAATAAAATATGCAAAATTACATGAAAATGCAGTGTGTAAGGGAAATAAAATAAATAAGAGTTTGCACATTTCTCTTAGGCAAGCTTTCTTGTAATTTCTTTAATTGGTCTTCAGCTTTCTTAAAGGACAACCAAAGCCCTGCTTTGGATGTCGGCTGCAATTTGTCCCATTCTCCTGGGGAGGCCAATCCATGACCATTAGTGCTCTACTGAGTATTTTTTCGTATCCAGGTGTGCTTTTATTGCACTGGTAGTGTGTTTTGAATCATTGCGTCATGGTCCTGGGTCTTTGATCCAGGTTTTGAGTTTTGGTTCTGGACTTATTTTTGTATTGTTTAAGAAAATGATGTTGGGTTCCCGAAGTATGTCATGTTCCAGTTTCTGAACATGTCACCTTCCACCATCTAAGTTGTTAATTATAATTCTTGATTTCTGTTTCTCCCCTGCCCCAGTGTCTAGCCCATGCGTCTCATCCTGGGTGTCAGTGTTTGTTACTTCCTGTTTTATTTTAATAGTCATGTTCATTTTGGCTTCCTTTATCTGGATTTGTGTGAGCTGTGTCTCCACCTGTGGTCTGTTTCCTCGTTTCCCTCGTATCTATATAATATCTACATCTCCATCTGTCACAATCTCCCTCATGGTATGTGAGTCTCTGACTTTCTGTTTAGCCATGAGTTTGTTTTCTTCCTTTTTTTGTAGCTTCACCTTTTCCAGCAAATAAAGCTGTAATTTAGGTTTAAACATCTGTCCGCATACCCATTCCTTGACCATTGTTATAGAATTAGAATAGAATAGAATTCAACTTTATTGTTATTGCATATGTCACAAGTACAAGGCAACGAAATGCAGTTTGCATCCATCCAGAAGTGCTTTAGCCATGATATAGATATATTACAAAATATATATTAGCAATAATATATGTATATAGATATATTACAGAAATGGGTCTGTTATAGGTATGTTACAATGTACATGGTATGAAGGTATGTTATGTATATGCTATAACTATAAGTATGTACAGGCTGTAGTGGGAATACAAGCTATGTAAAGGCTATGAACAGGATATAAATATGAAACTATACAGAAATATGAAATATAAAGCTATACAGAAATATGCAAGTTGTAAACAGTTGTAGGATTATAGTTATCGTATTGTACAGAATGATTGTTTATACAGAATTATACAGTAGTGCAGTTAAGATAAGTGTTTTAGTTTAAGGCAGTTTTCACAACCCTCTGCAACGCCTTCCGGTCCAAGACAGAGCAGTTCCCGTACCAGACTGTTATACAGTTGGTCAGGATGCTCTCGATGGTGCAGTGATAGAAGTTCACCAGGATGTCTGAGGACAGGTGGTTCTTCCTCAGAGTCCTCAAGAAGAAGAGGCGCTGGTGAGCCTTCTTGACCAGCTTGGAGCAGTTGGTCTTCCAGATTAGATCCTCGGAGATTTGGACACCCAGGAACTTGAAGGTGCTCACACGCTCCACAGCCATCCCTTTAATGTAGATGGGTGGATGTGGATCAGCATTCCTCCTGTAGTCCATGATGAGCTCCTTAGTCTTCTCGGTGTTGAGCAGCAGGTTGTTTGTGTCGCACCACTCAGCCAGACGATCCACCTCCTCCCTGTAGGTGGCCAGGGATGCCATCAGGACCTGTAGTCTTGTGGACATTAATCCTGCTCAGCACCGCTCCTACATCGGTGGGGGAGAGAGTCAGTGGGTGGTGGTCCGGCGTAGGGATGGGTATTGATAAGATTTTCACGATTCCGATTCCATTTTCGATTCTGTTTAACGATTCGATTCTTTATCAATTTTCTTATTGATTCTTTTTAAAAAAGGAGAATACTAAGGTCGATTAGCTTAGAACTTTGTTTTATATTTTCTCTTTGAACAAGATAGAAATTTAGGAGTAACATGGCCTTACAAACCCAACAGTGAGATCTTAAGAGATCTACAGCCTATGTCTCTTCAATGGGGTGTCACAGGGTCCCCAGGAAAAAAATTGCAAATGTAAAATAATAAAATAAATATTATTCTGTTGCAATAACAAAGTATAACATAAATTATTCTGTAGCAATTACACAAGAATATCCAGTAATGTCCCTGCCTACAATTAAACACATTCACTTACCGAAAATCGGGGCATCTGTTGTGGCAAATGGGTGCAAGCCTTTGACCACAAACTTAGTCACTGCTCGGTGACATTCGTCTATCCTGGCCTGAAAGGAGACGCTACCGGTAGACTGCAGCGACAACTGCCAGCGTCTGAGCCAGCCAGACTCTGTCTCTCTCATCATTGTCACCTAAATGCACAGTAATGGCAGGTTTCGTAATAAGGCAGATCACGCTAACAAAATATGCACTGTTAGTTGATTATTTACCTGCCGCATTAACGGGAGAGGACATGCAAACGTTACCGCTGCTGCTGGGTTGAGATTCACGAGTCCGAAGCGGAATTAAAAACACAACATTCATTTAAGGTTATCGCGTGTTTTGAGAGCAAATGCTTTTGCTATATTCGTAGTGTTTCCTCCCTTAAATGAAATATATACTTTGCAAGTATTGCAAGTTGCCCTGTTGTCATCCGTTCTCATAAAGTATAATCAAACCTTTGAGCGTTTGAGCCACCATGTTTCCTGCCAGGTAGATGACGCTCCGCAATGTGGTGACATCATTCGGGATGACTGGAATCGATAAGGGAATCGTTTGCAAAAATGGCAAACAATTCCAAGGAATTGAAACAGTGGGAACCGGTTCTCAACAAGAACCGGTTTTTGATACCCATCCCTAGTCCGGCGTCACGTCTGCTTTGGTTATAGTTGTTGGATTCCCTCGCTCAAAACAAGCATAAAAGTTGTTGATGTGGGGGAGAGTTTGGTGGTCCTGTAGTCTGTAATGGTCTGGAGTCCTTGCCACATGCGTTGGGGCTTGGAGTTGGAGAAGTGTTCTTCTACATTCTTTTTGTAATGGTGTTTGGCTTTTTTGATACCCCTCTTTAGCTTAGCGCTGGCTGTACTGTAGGTGTGTGCATCTCCTGACCTAAAGGCGGTGTTGCGGGCCTTGAGGAGGAGACGAACATCCCGGTTCATCATTGTTATGCTAAAAAAAGTGAAGTTGTTGCAAATTAGGAAAGTTTAACATGGTATTGGAAAAGTTGGATACTTTTCTGCATTCATAATTCCATCAATTTTATAAGATCCCCAACACCACTGGCTGACATCCAGCCCCAAACTGCGATAGAGGCTTTATTGTATTTTACTGATTGTTCTCAGATGCTCACTTTTACTGAAAATAGTCAACTACAGGACTAGACTTAAAAATGAGTAAGAAAATGGTCAGTATCCAAAAAAGAAGACCTTCAAAATACCTTCAGAAAGTATGGAGAATAATTGCTAAAGACCACATAAATAAACCAGCACCATAACCAGCACAATTTTCTGAAGAAGAGATCACTAATAATGAACAAGTTAAATTAAAGATTTCTAACAGGCAAGAATCAAAGTAGTGTATATACGAAGAATACTATATACACTGTTTTCCACCCAAAAAGTTTAGAACACACTGTTGAAATGTTTTTAGGGCCATTTTAGGTACAAAGATGTATAAAAACAGTGAATTGTGGGAGGCCACTTATTCTGAGAAAAAAGAAGTTATTAAATGATCAATCAGAATCAGAAAGGGTTTTACTGCCAAATGCTGGGCAGGTTTACAACATTAGGAAAGTGCTGCGGTACTTAGTGCAAAACATACTGTAAGATAAACACTTAAATAAACATAAAAATAAAAATTAAAAGTGCTAAATTAAAAACCCTGAACTCCAAGAGGGGCATCCCAGACGGGTTCAGTATAGAGATGCTACTCCTCCACACTGAAAGGAGGCAGTTGAGGTGGTTAGGGTATCTAATAAGGATACCTCCTGGGTGAGGTGTCCCGGGCATGTCTCACGACCCAGGGCAGACACAGGACAAGCTGGAGAGATATCTTTCAGCTGTCCTGGGAACACCTGTCATAAGCTTTGTGCAGGCAAACAAGAAAGGACCCAAATGCAGACTCCAGGACGTGAAGCGTAAACTCAAAAACAGCTTTAATGCTGAACAAGGAAAATTAACTAAACTGAATATACAAAATAAACAGGGCAGCTTGGCAGATGGAACACACAGTGTGGAATGAGGGAGATCATGACAACAAGCTGGGAAATACTAAGAAGTAAAATACAGAGACAGGAACACCAGAGGATGGGGAACAGGTGGAAGCACAGCTGGGACTAATCAAGACATAATGAGACGAGGGAAAACAAAACTAGATACACTGATGAGGGACAAGAACTAACAAAATAAAACAGGAAACACACAACTGAACTCAAGACCTGTAAACATAACACAGAGAGACGGACTTGACAAGGAGAGACAGGAGACGCTAGACAAGAACCCTAGACAAGGGGCGTGAAACACAGGGAAGTCATAAAGGCAAAACCAGAGAACTGGAGCACTCCAAAATATAGCCAGAATAAACCGAAGAAAAGAATATTAATAATCGAAAACATAAACACTCAGTCACAGACTGAGAAGAGGAGAGGGGGGTCTGGGTTTTTCTGCTTTGGCTGCTGCCCCTGGGACACGGCCCTAGATAAGTGGAAGAAAATGGATGGATGGATGGAAATTATCAAAAGACACTCAGTTCACACAAATCTGTTTGGTTTGTTTCTGAATATTCCTGTGTGTCCAAAATCTACTCTAGCCATCAGAATTTTTTGACATGAGTCAAACATAGTATGATAATGGTTTGTGCAATTAAAGTGATATAAACTTTTACTTCATCAGTATTCCATCAGTGTCACTGAAGTAGATAGATGTGATGGTATTCAACTGGAAATAACAGGGTTAAAAATATCTGTAGCTGCCTGCCAGTTACTGAAAAACCTTTCCAAGAATGTTTTGAATCCTCGGTTGATGGAGCATATTTTGCCCTTCAAACTGGTCTTTCAAATGCTATGAAATAGTGTCAGTCATAAAAAAAAAATAAATCACTGAATAGATTTTTGCCCATGTAAATGTTAGAGGGTAACCTGACAAATGCTGCAATGAATATTTGCAAGTGTGCTATGTATTTGAAGGCCTTTATCCACACTTTTTTCCATTCTAGGTTGACAAAATATACAGTATATCTGCTAGCTGAGATGAGAATCTGAGTGAAAGACCAGGAGGCTATGAAGAGCATCTATCCTCTGCTTTGCAAATGTCAAGGTATCAGGGGTAGGTTTCCAGTTATAAAGGCCATTACATATTCTCTTTCACTTTCTGGCAGCTGTCCTGAATAGCAGCTTTTTAAAGTAAATAATCATGTGCTCCTTCTAGATGCGCTCTCGATGACTAACTTAAAATGTCCAGACATGTCTTGTGTACAGAGACTGATATATCAGATCAATGTATATAGATGTGTAGGCTGCAGGGAGACACAAATATGAAAGTATTGAATTCCAGATATCTGCGTGACTGTTCAATCTTTTCTCTTTTTCCCCCTTTGTTTAAATTTACTGTGACATATTGGTCTAGTCAGTGTTATTGTCACAGGCACTGAGCTGATTACTGTATATAGAGTACAATATTGATGTTTGAATATTTGATTCAATATCATTGAAGCTTATTTTTCGAATTTGTAAAAGTTGGATATAGCTCACAGTTTGTGGGATATTTCGTCTTTTTAAATAAATAAAATTCTTCTTCTTTGGCAACTTGTGGCTCGCACACCACATGTGGTTCATTTGCAACTACAGAACCACATGAGGCTTGCAAACCACGGGTTTGGAATAGGGTTAACCATATACCATACATATGGTATATGTATTAATTTATCCTATTAATTTACATCGGTCATCTTCCCGCCTGTCCCGTGTCACTGCAGTGTACTACTCTTTTTCTTCTAAATTCTAATTATTTGGTAGGAAGAGTTAAATTGGCTCTTCTGATGCTGAAGGTTGCCGAAACCTCTGCTATAGATTAAAGTATAAGATGACTTGAGAGGACTATTGTTGTGAACTGGACGCTCTTTATTGCAGATTCTGTGACACCTTGTTGTCATAAATTGATTGACTTGGTCAGCAACAAAAGTACACTAAGCTGTGGCATTTAAACCATATTCACTTGGTAGTAAGATGCCAAAAGTGTGCCAAGAAAACATCCCCCACACCATTACACTAGGCTGAGCTGTTGATATGAGGCAGGCTGAATCCATGCTTTCATGCTGTTTATGCCAAATTCTGACCTTGCCATCTGAAATCTTATTAGACCAGGTAACATTTTCACAATCATCTGTTTTACAGTTTTGACGAGACCATGTGAACTGTAGACTCAGTTTCCTGTTTTTAGCTGATGGGTGTGGCGCCTTGTGTGGTCTTCTGCTGCTGGAGCCCATCTGGTTTAATGTTTGATATGCTCTACATTCAGAGGTGCTCTTCTGCATACCTTGGTTTCAGTGAAAGATTATTTGAATTACTGTTGTGCAGGAAAATCTCAGTAGATCACCAGTTTGTGAAATACTCAGATGAGCCCAACTGGCACCAACAACCATGTCATGACACCTGTCATGTCAGCTGTGCAGTGTTCAGAGTGAAACTGAAGAAGCGAAGAAGTGCATTGCTTTACTTAGTGTGTTAACACTGTGACTGATGTATAACTCCCAAATATGTTCAGAGAGGAATAAAATAAAATGCATACCCAATAGGTAGGAGCCCTAGCAGGAGTCTAGTGAGTGTTATATGGCAAATTATTATCCAAGTCTTTTGTGTGCAAATAAGGCAAACCTGACAGTAGGCACCTTTGAAATAGTTGCGTTTTGCTTTCTAAATAATAAATACCTGTAGAGAAATGTGTTAAGACAGGAGAGTGAGAGAACTTTGAAAATAAAGTTAAGGCTAATAATGAATTCTGAATAAAGTGTACCTCTGAGAGACAACATGATGCAGAGGCAGCATCTCTGAAGAAGAGGTTTCCAACTGAAGTCAGCATCACAAACAAGAAAGAGCTGTGATTTTTAAAGGGATGATGCAAAGGCAGTTAAAAAGTATTTTGAGGCAAGTGTTGTATTTGGATGTAAACCACATCACAGTGCGCTACACACAAACCGTTACTGCAGTTAGTAAAAAAGTAGTAAAAAAGTAAACAACTCCACCAACTGTCTAAACTAAAGAGGTCTGCACATAAAATATGTATGCCATTTAAAACCAAAAATGAAAAAAGCAAACAAAACTCTGTAGTCCAGCAGGAATTTTGTTGTTTTCTCTGCTATATTTGATCTCCTTGAATGTTTTGGAAAAGCATTTTTATACAGCTGCTATTGTCATAGTTTAAATCACAGTTTCTGTTTCTGCCTCAAGGCTTTTGCATGGCTTCAGGTCAGACGGGGATCTGCAGAAATGATGGGTTGCTGCTGCTGGAGTCTGGTTGGGTGTTGGCGTAGTCTCTAAAATGTCATGTGGTGCCAAAGGACAAGATATGAGGTTAAGTGGTCACCCAAGACGTCTAACCACAGGAGGACAGTGCTTTAGAGGTTCAAGTCTCAAGATTGTATTATGTGACAGTGTCCTCTCATGAAGAGAGCTTGAGAAGAATCGGAGACATAAAAGTATATGGGTCTAGGTATATAGACCACCGGGGTGATCGTGTAAAGCGCTTTGGGGTCCTTTGGGACTAGTAAGGCGCTATACAAATACAGGCCATTTACCATTTAAAATCAGTATACATACATTTTATTTTAATTAGGGGTGCCAATTGCAAAAATGACTTGTGAATTAAGCAAGAATATATATCCCAGCATGTTATATTATATTCATTTTCAGTCTTAGTTCAATTTCACCTTTTTTCTAATTCATTTTGGTTCAATAACTGTGCATGCATAGTGTGACATATGGATCTATTATACATGCTTCTAGATGAGGCGAGGCTCGTATACAGTAACGAAGTGGTGCCCTTTTTAAAACTGTATTACTGTCTCTGAAAATTAGAATGTACCTGCTGATATAAGGCAAAGATTAAAGGTAAGGCAGCTGTCATTTTCACTAAAAGAGAGACAGTACAGTATCTGCATGTGTGAGCATGTGTCTGCAGTGCATCGCACAAGCCTAAGTGAGAGTGTTTATGAGTGTGGGGCTGTAACTGAGGAACAGACACTGATTGCAGCAGGTCTCAGGGGGATACTGAGATGGAGAAGGGCTTACGGCATTCCCATTTAATGCCTATCTGACAGGACCTTCATTTAGCCAGAGTGTTTTGCTCCCCTGTGGGTGCCATGTGTAAGGTCAACACAGTCCCTTTTTACATGAGTTGCCCTCTGTGTGCCTCTCTTTCCTGCCTCGAGTGGCTGACAGACACACACAGCGAGCATTAAGAATGACTGTTTCTGAAAAAGAACCTGAATAAACAAATACTAAAATATCTAGTTTTACTAAAATTCATCATGCCAGTTAAAAGATATTAGAAGTGGAAAAAAAAAACATGTTTGGAACGATTACAATACTAAGCCATGAACCATAGTCCAACATTTTTTTTATTTGAAAATCACGCTCATGTACGTGACCTTGGGGTTCTTACATGTTTGAGACATGCATGCGTATCAATTTTACGCTTTGCAGGCAATTCAATAACAGGCATCACCTTGACAGTCAGATCCCATACGCCTAGTCTCGCTCTCCTTCATGCTCTGCGTGTAATGCGGTGGTTCAATTTTGCACTATTACGACAGAGATTTTCAGAACAGAAGGAGACTTTCAGTTAGATACATGATGTTTTGTGCCAGGGTAATATTTTGAATTTAGGCAATTAAAGTATTAGGTAGCTATATGTTTATCATATTATTTTCTTTCCAGGAAAATAGTGATCTGTCTGCTTCATGTAGTTGTCATTGTTAGCACAGGGAATCCATGCAAGCTCTATTAAATTACTGTTGATGATAACTGATTTCTCACTGCTAGAATTTCACACTAAAAGCATTTGGCATGATAAAAATGTGAAGAAAAGTCACACACAGGATTTTCCTCACTAACCGTAGTGATGAAAATCTTTCACAAAACAGGGTTTTAAACTGTCTTCACTACATTATTTTCTGTCACTTTGCTTTGGACAGATAATTAGTTTTAAATATTTACAAGGGGTAATGAAAAAAGAAGAGCTGCTGCCTCTGTTAGATAAAGCGCAGCACACTCAATCCCTCAAGAAAGAAGTAACAATCATGAAATCATGCACTTGTTGCTATGTTAATTGTTTTTTGAATAGCTACTTTATTAAAATTATGTGAAGGGGATTTTCCTTGTTGTTGTTTTTTTGTTTTTTGTTTGTGTTTTAGTTTTAATGGTACTGCTGTTTTTAAAAAATGTAATGAGTGCACTCACAGCAGCACCTTGAACTGAACAAACACTTTCATCATTAACTGAGTAGAACTTTGGGGGGTATTTTATTTGCAAAGGTGTTGCTGCTGCAGATGAATATTTGATTTGGTGCAGATTTTAAAGTAGATGTCCTTCCTGATGCAAATCTCCTATTTATCTGGGCTTGGGAGAGGCATGAGGAATACACCTCTTGTGACCCATGAGGCCATGTGTCCCCTCCCATTCTTAAACAGGGGATCTATATTAATCGCTACACCACAGTCATTTTTTACCACTAAAAGAGTAATTAGTCAAATATTTCAATATCAACCAACACTGACCTGTGAAGTTGGTTTCTAAAAAAAATATTTGTCTGGAAAGCACAAAGCAAAGATGAAAACCAGCACAATGAGACTTTAAAGTAATCGCCATGGTGATTCTGCTTTACAAACAGAGGCTCCAGCCTGACTGCTCATCAGTTTGTTACATGTTGAAGTTTGGGGTCTGGTTTCTGGGCTGGGGTCAGCATTCACTAAGCTTTACCATAGCTCTGGGTTGTTGGCTAGCTTAGCACTAGCATGCTGTCTGTGCAAGTCCTTGAAAAGAGCCAAAGTTGTGTTAGCAGCATAATCCAGTTGTTTCTGTCCTGGATGCAGTTTGCACTTTGCCATCACCCTTTCATCCTTTTGTGCGATAAAAACAAAAGCAGTGTCCACCTCCATGCTGTAGACTGTGAAACTATTTGCCTCCTGCTGCACACAAACTGAAATCTATTGAACTACTGTGAACCGGTTCTCTTGATTCTCATCCCTATGCAGCAATATGATGTCTTTGCAACAGTGCCTGCTGTAATACCAGTTAAAAAAACTAGGGTGCCAAAAGTTATCCACTGAAGGTTTAATAAGTGCAGAAATAATATACACTGATTTCAGGCGTTTCCTTGGTTCTCGTATCCAAATTAACTCCCAAAACTTGGATTGGTCAGCTCATCTTTTTGGTGATCATTCAAGAAAAACATGTTTCTTATTAACACTTATAACTCACTGACATAAGTCTTAAAAATGATTGATAGGATGTAAATTTTTATGTCTTGTCAGTGGTTTAATGAGCAGTACTCCATCATGTCTCTTGTGGAAAACATTTAAGGCATTTCTTCAACTATAGTAATCAACATAACCATGAAGCATTTCACTGGTGTGGACTGTTTCATTTTAGGAAGTGGAAAAGGTGTGAATTCGCTGGACGCTCTGACACATGTTGTTTTAATAATAACTTGATATCTTTCAGTCCTCCCGGATCAGTATTTCACTCACCTTAATCTGACACAGTGAAAAAAAGGGGCTGTCACATTTCAAAGCTGAAGCTTTCAATAATGTCGTATGAATCCCTGTGTAACCACAGCTCCTCTCATTATAACCCCCTTTAAACATTTCAGCCTTTGAAGTGAACTTTCAAAATCCCATCTGCTCAGTTATTTTAAGTGAAAAGGCAGCCACAACACAGACTGACTGTAAACTGTAATATCGTTCAGAAATTGCAAAAGATTGCACTATCCCACTTCAGCTGCACTTGAGACTTTGAGCTGACGAGGTACTTGAAGTTTCCCTGTGCTGGCAGAGAAAGCAAGACACAAAGACAGAGTTTAAGTTCTGTGCAAAGTCCTTGTGACTGTGAAATGTGTCCTGCCCTTCTCTGCCATTTGCTTTTATGGCTTAAAAGGTGGCGCAAATTACTACTGAAAGTCTATAGAGGTCCTTTGAATCTGATACACAGAAAATCCTCTTAACTCCTCCATCACTTTTACATTTGTTGGTGCCTGTAGTTCTAACAATGAGTTCTAAATTCTAGTTGCAATTTTCAATTAAATCAAATGTTTTGACTCATTTAAAATTATAAAAAGAATTAATCATTGATCATATCATAATTTGAAGTGGATGCTGTATGCAGGAAGTCTGCCACAACTTCAATTATTCTCTCAACAAACCGAAAAGGTTCCACTGACTACCAGATTGGGTCGATGGATAGTCATGGATTAGGTGCTGGCTGACTTACACTTAAACCCTGGCCCTTTATTTACAGTAACTTCCTGTTTGAGGATTTAAGTGTGTATGCCATGCAGATCATCCATGGCAAAAAAGATTTAGATGAAAGGTGATAGCACACAGTAATGGAGCAAATCCAGGAAAAGACCAGCAAATTTAATGTCGAGTCTTTAATAAAAGCTGCCGTTCAAAAACATTAAGTAATAATGTCCTTGAGTCATTTTATTTAATTTGAGCATATACATGTGTCCTTCTACCTCCCACACAAATGGAAACAGTTCATCCTTGGCATGTCATTCTTCACAAAAGAGACATTAAAATGAACTATCAGGAAGTTTGCTTTTAAATAGAATGCAAATCTGAAGAACTGATATACGCTGGAATTAATTTATAATGACCTTAACATTAAAGAGTAGCAAATGACCTATTTGCTTCTATAATGAAAAGGGGATTCTTAATTACAAATAAAATCACAAAATGAAGTGAGACAAAAATATTTTCAGCATTATTTCATTCACTGGAAAAGTGGCATTTAAAAAAAAAGATTTAGTTCAGATAACATTCTTAATCAAAGTTTCCCACGAATCAGCTGTTGCTAAACAAACATCCTTGTACCATGTAAACTGAGATGTCCATGTCTACCCAGTGCTTCCTGGTTAGGAGTCATCCTGCTGCATGTACACGTTCCTTCAAAAATACAGTGAAGGTTCTGGAACATTCAGATAAGGATTCTAATTTTGCGAGTCAGTGCACTTTGTGCCGACCACTAATGGCTAATGGAGTAAATAATTATAAAGCTACTCTGTGATAAATCTGATTATTTTCTTTCTTTCTTTCTCTCTCTCTCACTGCACTGAACCAAGGGCTGAGGCAGTATAGGTCTGTTTCATTATAATTAAACAAACTCCAGCTTATTGCTAATCCATAAGTCAGTCCATCATCACCAGGAGTGAAAAATATATATGAGGATCATTTCTAGAATGTTCAAAACAGAAATACTGTACTAAAAACAACCGATCAATTACATGTCTTGTATGTTTTTGCTCAATCAGTAATCATCTGTATGAAGTTTACCTTAGTAGAGCTTTTTATGGGTTTTCCAGCTCTTTGTTTGAATATTATTAGAATCTGGTACATTGGTACATTGGTATGACGATTAGCAGTGTCGTCTCACAACAAGAAGGTCCTGGGCTTGACTCCAGGCTGGGGCCTTTTATATTATCTTCCTGTGTTTATATATTCTTTCTGTGCCTTCTGGGTTTTCTTCAGGTACTACACAATCCAAAAGCATGCACAGGGTTAGGTTAACTGGTGATTCTTAACTTACCATGGCTGTAAGTGTGAATTGTTGTCTCTTTGTGTTAGCTCTGCAATAGATTATAAAGCTGTCTAGAGTGTACGACGCTTCTCGTCTTATGACAGCTGAGATAGGCTTGAACCTCAGCTGCCCCCTGACCCTGAATTGAATAAGATGAAGAAAATAGATTGATGGCTGGAATCTGTTGCCATGGTTTTGGCAGGTCTGTTTGGTTTCTCGCATAGGTATGTCTATGTTCTACTTTTTCAGGTTTTTACTCAAGTGGAGTTGGTGAGCAGCCTCAGTTCGTGGTCTCCACCAGGAGGTGGACTTTCCTGGTAGATTCTCCTCGTCTCCTGGCAGTTGGTGTCACAGTCACTCACCAGATGATCACCATCTCTGTGTTTGTCACCTGAAAACACTTGTGAAATCTTGGCTATTTGAAAGAACACTTACCTTCTCTTGGTAGTCCACCTTTGGAAGTTAACAACCAGCCAGTGCCTCCATAGCAGCTAGGGCCTCTACCTGCTTCACCTCACTCAGCACTCTTCACCTGCCCGAATTCTGGAACTCGCCTGCAGGCTCAACACCCATTCCTCACTTTATTTCTCTGCAAGTACACGACTGAATCTGACCTTTACAACCTGTTATTATTACCTTATCCTGTTTGGAAACCTCCCGTTTTCACTCTCTTCTCTGGCAAAGTCTCCATGATTTTCTCTGAGTTGTGACTCACTCATCCCAATATACTCACCACACTCCCCATTAAAACTAAGTAAACAATAAACCCGTTGTCTGTCTGTCTTTTTGAGTCCAAACTGCACTGTGTCATGACATCTGTTTAAATATTTAATGATCATTTTTACTGTTTCACTGCTGAAAACCGAGTGCCCCCTTAACTCATCGTATAGAAAGCCACCAGATGTCTGAATATGAAGTCCTTACTGCTTGCATATTGTGTGCAGAATGCAATGTGCAAGTCTGATACCTCCCCTGATAATGCCCATTAATATTAATACTTAATTAATACTTTACTTAAGATAATTTAGAGATTAATAAAGTATTCTGTTTCTCATAAACTAAAAATTCCTATAATTAAATACATACATAAAAAATACATGTATTAAAAAGATATACTTGGTTACTGTACTATAAGTAGATTTTTCAGGTATCTGCACAACTTTTTACATTTGCACTCTACATTTTCGAACAGATATCTGTACTTTCTTCTCCTTAAATTTTCAGAACAGACTTCTTACTTTTCTTTGAGGAGAGATATTATTTCACATCACTGTCCACATATACATGGGTGACTTTCCTGAGTTTGTTTTGAAAAATGTCTCCATTCAAATAAAAAATAAAATAAAATAAAACTACCTGGCGGTAAATGAAATGAAGATATGTTTGCACGTGAAATGTTGGCCGATAAATGATAACGCAGTACTAACTCTGATGTCAGCAAAGTTGATCAAGGCACACACCTTTTGATGCTGCAAGATAAAATCTCAGTTTTCCCAGAAGTTTACATGAGTTCCTGAAAATCTTCAAGAAACTAAGTTTTCATTACGTTCACGTGTGGACGAAACAGCAAAATGCATAGAAAAGCCACACTTTCAAAATACCCATGTACGTGTGGACATAGTCTTCTTTAGTTATTTCCTGATTTACTCTGAAGGTTTTCTTCCGTGTCTTGGTTCTACTTTCTATCTCCCCGATTGCTCCAATTGTTTTCACTTGTGTTTCGTTACCCTCCTTTAGGTCATTCCCTAAGCAGCTCTTTCTGTATAAATAGCCCCATCTTCCCCTCAGTCTTTGTCACAGCATCTGTTATGCTCCCTGTGGGTTGCCCTGTGATAGACCCGGTTCTTTCCATTTTTAGCTTATTGTTTGTTCACTTTTTGGATTTTGGTATTTTTGCCTTTTATCTGCCTCCCACGTTATGCATTTGTGTCCCCACTCCTGTCTTCCACATTCCTAAGAACAGGTACAAAAACTGACATGTATTTTTATCTAAAAGAACGTCCAGGAACGTACTTTACTGATTATTCAAATTTAGCCCTCCTCTTGTGTTAGCTTTCTGTTATCATCTCTTATGTTAATGGGTCGGTTTTGACCCGTGAATTAAATCAGTTATAAAATACACTAAAAACAATAAGTTAAATTTGTTTCTCATCTCTTGGTTATCTTGTTAGGCTTCCTTATCCATGAAAGTGTTGGTTTTAATACTTTTGGTGTGGGCCTGTGGGTCTTTTTTTGTCACTATACCCCTCGATTTCGATTAAAAAAATTGTAAAATTAACCTCAAGAGAATCATATTAATAAATAAAAGGTTTTTGTGTTACCTGACTATTACTGAGGGGTATAGGACACATCTCTTAAATAAATCTGTTTTATTGATTTTTTTTCATTTTAAGATTAATTACTAAAATGACATCTATGGTGTTACGGGTCAATTTCGACCCATAGATATTTACATCAAGAAAAGACAAAAAAAAAAATGTTGTTTTTTAGCAGTAGAATAATTTAATATCAACTGAAAAAAAAGAAAAAGTCCACTCCTCCTTTCTTTTGGTTATAATCGTGGGTAATTGTGGGCTTTTTATCATTTCCCAATGATACAGCTACATCTTTGTGAAGTTCCCTTTGTGAAGTTCTTGTCCGAGGTCATATCTGGTAAAAAATAAAATAAAATATTACAGCTGATATTGTGATCCTGCAGTCCAGTGGTCATATCGAGGACCACACATTTTCATTGTTTGTTCTCAGGGGTGCCACTCACAGCTTTGACTGTGAAAATCTGTACATTCTAGCCATAGCTGGTTTTTGCATCACAGGCTTCCCAGATTTTTCTGCCGTATTTCCCTGGCTTACTGGGTATGTATTGCCGGTAGGGGCATTTTCCTCGAAAAGTGGACAAGACGTTCATCCCCTGTCACCTCTTACCCTGGGATGAACATCAGGGGAAGAAGCTGCACCCATCTCTCCCAGACATCCCTGATGGGAGCAAGCTTGTCAGACCTCGGTCTGGTCTCTCTGTTGTCAAATCTGAGGACTCCTGAATCAAAATGATATCAAATGTGTGAAGTGACATCGTTGCCCAGAAAATGATCAGATGTGTCTGTGTCTTCTGGATGATAGTCCACATTGTCTTCCTCCTAGAAACCTGCCCATCTGAATCGCTATGCTGCTCTGTGTCCTCTCTTTCATTTTCACCAAAAATATGATGCAGAACTTGGCTCACTGTGAATCTTCTTCTCATTTTTGTATGCTGCAAATTGTAAATGTGCACTCTGGAAGTCAAATGGCCACTCAAATGAGTGAATTCACCTCACATGTCTTGACATGTCCCGTCTTTATTTTGTTTTGTTTTTGTGCAGGTATACTGCAAAAAACACGCAAAATAAGAATCCCCTAAAGCTCATATGATTAGGAGAGGAGCTTGCTGTCAATGTTTTAGCTGACAGTGCACTTATGATTTCAGTTTTGGCATTAATTATTGCTTTATACTCATAATATTATACCTGGGTCGAAACCGACCCTAACAACACAAAGGCCATAATTTCAACTAGGGCATTTTATAATTTAGTGAAAATAATTTTTTTTGTTTTATTTTGTAGAAATAGAGGTTCCTGACAAAGTCAAAAAGCCTTGATACAATAAACAAATGTTTGTGATTTGTTTTATGCATTTGAAATTTAAAATGGGTCGGTGCCGACCCTAACACGAGAGGAAGGTTAAAGTGTAAAATGAGTAGAATAAGACATTACTGCTGTTTATCTATTTTAAAGTAAAGGTAATATTACTGAATCATGATTTAAAAGAAAAAGCAAGCAACATTAAACTAATGATTTTGTCTTTGTCTTTCCTGTGAGCACTGCTTGAAGTTGATGTGCAAGATGTAAGGCATTTATATTTTCTGAAAGAAATTACATACTACTGCACTGCTGGGTGCACAACAGGAAAAGTCTCTTAATGGACTCATGACTCACAATCTACAGCATAATACAGTATAGCATAATATCAAATTGTTCAGTGAAATATGTATTATTAATGTGTAACTCATCCCAGTCAACACAAACGAAAATAGTATTTATTAATACCAGAATGAAGATTTAGATAAGTTATGGGGAAGTCATCCTCAAAAATTCCCTGTCAGACTTTGGAAGCTCACATACACTTGTCATCATCATTTACAGCAATATCAAACATCATATAAGCCTTGACAGTGCCACCAGGGATAGAGTTCAGATCTGAAATGTGGAGGAAATACAGGTATTGAACTGCTTCTGGGAGGCGAAGAGGCAGATGTGAGTCATCAGCCTCAGCTCAGTGGCCAAGCTGCCTGCAGTTAAATCAGGATCACTTTGCCTCCATCAGCAGGATGTTAAGTGTCAGAACCCTGAGAGGTCTGCAAAGTGAGGCCTAAAAGAGAGGGTAGCAGTGCAGTTTAACAGTGCATGGTATGGGGTGAAATTTGTTGTTTTCTCCAGACGTGTAGCTATTTGGAACCATCTGAGTCTGAATCAAAACCAGGCTGACATGTACTTGCTGTTTGTGAAATGTTGCTGTTGTTGGTGTTGGATTAACTTTATGCAGCAGAATATGGCAATGTATGCTCTAATGCGTTAGTGTAACTACATAATTTAACTCTAATAATAATATTTCATTTTCTTGGGTACACATAGCTACAATATGAATTGACTAATTCATTTTTTACTTGTCTACTTTTAAAGCAACAAATATTACAGTTCTCATAAGAGTACTTGGTTTGTTGCAAGTTAATAGATGTTTGTTACCAAACTATTCTGCTACATAAATAACAGAATATTACTTCAGTTACCAGTTCAGGATTGCGAAAGGTCTATACTAGCTGCTGTGGGGTGAGAGGTGAGGTACCCCTTGACAGGGCACCAGTCCATCAAAGGGCCAACAAAGAAAGCTAGACAACGAGTCACGCTCATATTTGGCCCTACAGAAAATTTAGATTCAACATGTGGTGGAGAGGATTGTGGATGTGCAGCTGATAAATCTGCAGCAACTATGTGATGCTATCATGTCAATATGGACCAAAATCTCTCAGGAAGTTTTTCAGCACCTTGTTGAATCTGTATCATGGAGGTCCAACTTGGCTGATGACTGTAGAACTAGATACACGTCAAGGTAACATCCACATGAATGCCAGGCCTCAAGGTTTGTAATGAGAGCATCAATGTTAGACCTGTGATTAGTTCTAGTATGATCCCAAAGCTGTGTATGCAGTGTGTACTTATATCTATGTATATAGACACACATATTTTGAGCTTGTTAAAAATTTGATTCCTAAAGCAGAAATGTTTTGCTTACCTCTCCTCTTCACAACACACCCCACTTACCAACCACTTTCTCATCAAAGTACAAAACTGCACGGATCGACTCTACTTACAGAAGTCAAGTGGAGTCTTTATTTCAAAGGGGAAGTACGTTGTAGCTGAGGCAATTACAAACAAGCTTTCTCCCACTGAAGATCTGCCAACAGGTTCTGCCACAGTCAGCAGTTTCAGTTTTCTTCAGAGTTCCTACTAAAGCAATGCAACACTTTAGTGTGATTCACCTTATTAAGATGATCACCAAAGTTTGGCTACTTGTCTCAGGGGGAAAGGAGACGGGGAAAAAAGACAAAACATTTGCCAAATATTTATTCTCTGTAATCAAGGAGACATCACTTCGAGGAGTTAGTCACATTTAAAAGTGGGGAAGCAAGTCTTCAGAGTGCAGGTGGGTAGAGAAGAAACATTGTCTTCTACTGCCTCAAGCAATGGAATAAAGCAAAACAGTAGGGGAGGATTAGTTATTCACTGTGGTGGATCGCTGGAGTGTTTCTGTTCAATGGCCAACTGCAGGTCAAATTTCTTCCTCTTTGGCCCTCCTTGTATGTTGTACAGAGAAGTTATTTGTGGCAAACCTCACTTCTAGTGTATGTCAGTGTTACATACCTGTGGAAATGAACAAAAGTAGAACAGTAAAACATGTAAAATCCTAGCAGAGCATCTCAAAGGAGGAGACAGCATTTGGTTATGTCCATGGGTTCTAAACTTTAGGCTGTCATTGACTACAGGGGATTTTCATTCGAGTATTAAAAGCAATCTATATTTAAAATTATGTTAGCTTGTCCAATTATTTTGAACCTCTGAAAATCTGCAGAGGACTGTGTATAAAAGTTCTGTAATCCCTAAACACTTAATACTTTTGTTAAACCCCTTGAGTTAAAGCTGTGAGTCTGTACTTCAATCACAACTTGATTCCTTTGATTTAAAATCCACCGTGATGGTGTATACAAGCAAAATTACAAAAAAGAGGTATTGGCCAGAAATCTCTACATCTACCTGTACCTCTCAGTTTTAATCAGCTGTAATGTTTCCCATATGATGAATATGGATATGTTATGATTTCTGTGAACCTTCATAAATTAAACAGAGAGGTGCAAGTGTAACCCTGGTTAACATAACTGCCAATAAATAAAAGCCTGTTAGTAAAAACAGTCATAAGAAATATATCACAGGTGATAAATAAATAGATCATAAGGGTTAGAAAATTCATTAAAAACATCAGCAATGATATAATTCATGTTATAGGATTTCATTGTGTTTAAAAACATGTTAAAAGAGTACAAAACTTGCTAATTCATGGTGTTTTATGTTAATTCAGGTAAAATGGCTAAAATATGTGTTGAGACTCTTATTGTGAAAGGGCACGCTGCAGCGTGACTCCTGTGATAGCCACACCCAATCGGGTTGTTCATTCTTTTTGATGCTAGAGAGGGAGAAATGCAGACAGTCCTTGCGGAGCTGCTGCCTAAACGAGTGAAAAAAGATTAAAAACGAGCCAGAAATCTACATAAAGCCATTTTTGTACTCTGGAGAATATATTTTTTGTTTTTCCGACCTGTCCTTGCCTCGGTGACGTTGTGAACATAACCGAACGGGACTTGGTGAGTTTAGAAATTGTATTTTATTTCATGCAAGAAATGTTTTGTTGTATTATATTGCTCATTTCATGCAAACGGAGAGCCAAGGTAGCAGATTTATGTTGTTTTATGTTAAACACGGTGGATTCGTGCTTAACCGACACACAGGCTGTACTTCAAAGGCCTTTGACGGTGTTTCAGCGCGCCATTTTGGCGTCACCTCATTCACGGCTAAATAAGCTGGAAAAATGGACTTTTACTGTTATTTAAGAGCTACCCTTGTGTTATTTTCGAATGTTTATGCACTTTATTTTGTTGTTATGGTAGGCCATTAAGGTTTGGATCGGGAAATGCCGAGCTAGAATCGGAGTTTGATCTGCTGAGCGAGAAACAAGATGGCGAGCCACCCACGGACCCATTGAACTGTACCGAGCAGGAAAAGGGAAAACGCCCCCTGCTGGACGTTGAGCTCTTTCGCTGAAAAACTGGTAGGATTAATCCATACACCTCTGCAAAAGAACAGCGGACTTTCAAAGCACTGGATAATCATTTGGAGTAATTCCAGGATTAATAGTTAAAGGACATAGAGACAACTTTCTTTTGTTTATTTGTTTGTTTAAGGGGATTATTCAGCCTTTTGCTGAATTGTTTTTAGTTTTTACATGTTTTTGTAAATTATTTTGGTCAACCTCACATTTTAATGCTCTAATGGTGTTAATGGAAATGTAAATAAGTTTGTTGGGTTAAAACAAAATAAGAACTGGTTGAGATTGAAAGGTGAACCTAGACCAAGATTAAATTAAATCTTGGGCCTAAAGAACTGAACTTGATTTAAAATAACACAGTGTTAATGCAAATAGGTCAAAGGATAAACTTGAACTTAGAACTTGAAATAAATAAGACAATAACCTAGGTTGAAAATAACATCCTTTTAAAGCCAAATAAAAGGTTTTGAGATAAATAGGATAAACTAACAGAATATACTGAACAAAAAGGGGAAAGAAAATATCTTGTTTTCCTTAAATGTGTGATGTTGGATGTTTTATGTGATGTGTGTTAACTGTCTATTCTCTGTCTTCACAAAATAACAAGCCGGCAATTTAAACGTATTTTCTGGTCTGTGGTCTTTATTACATGCTACACTCATTACTACTCTAGTAGTCGAACCTAACTGGTCCTAGTATACTGTAACGACTCCAGAAGTGTTACAGAAGTGGCGAGCCAGCCAGGAGTAGTAATTGATTCCTCAAGCTTGTTTTCCTGACCCAGACCTCAAAAATAGGCCAAGTCCAGCAAAATGGAAATAGTTGACAGAGAGAATGTTAAAATCCCAAACTCAGTTATTGTTAGTGGGATTACAGGCATAGACGCTGATGAAGCTTTAAAAGACTTTTTAAACAGATATGGTCAAACAGCGAGAACTCTGAAGATAGATGACCCTAAGTCTTCTTACCACAAAAATGCTATTGTAGAGTATGAGAGTGGAGCTGCTCTGTCGACACTTGAACCCTTACTACCCTACACACTTGAATGTCCGAATGAAGTCACTTATCAGATACGAGCCCTGTCACCTGAGTACATCGCAGCTGTTACCAACGTCGCCACCAACAGTTTTTTCAATGAACTGCAAAGCATTGCTAGACTTAGTGGCAAATCTTTTGAAACTGTTCTGCATGAACACCTTTCCCAATGTGCTCAGTCAGTCACACACAGCACAGAAGCAACTATCCCAGACTTACAAAGTGAACCAACAACCCAAGTACAAGCAAATGACCAACCTATCCAAAGTGAAACTGCAGAACCAATCAAAGCTAGCATATGCATCAGCGATTCTGAGTCAGTCAACCAGACACAACCAGATCTACAAACTACTACTCCACAGAGCTTTATAACACACCCTGATGTGCAAAAGGTTGTAGTAGAGCACATAGTGCGAAGTGAAGCTCTTGTCTCACCAGTGAGCGCCTCTTTCCGCCTCAGAAATTTTTCAGGCAAACTGCCCTGTCCTAGTCATGAGGTGGACTTTGATACATGGCGCCACAGTGTAGAGCTCATACTTCAAGATCCCAATCTGTCTGACTTGCAACGCTCGCGGAAAATCTTAGACAGTCTTGTACCGCCTGCTGCCAACGTGGTGAAACCTCTGGGCCCTGAAGCCTTGCCTTCAGCTTATCTTGAACTACTCCATTCAGCTTTTGGCACTGTGGAGGATGGCGATGAGCTTTTCGCCAAATTCCTCAACACATTACAAGATGCAGGTGAAAAGCCTTCACACTACCTCCATCGCTTGCAAACAGCTCTCTCAAAAGCTCTGAAAAGAGGTGGTGTCGTAGCTGGTGAAGCGGACCGGCACCTTCTGCGTCAATTCTGTCGGGGGTGTTGGGATAATGCCTTGTTAACAGATCTTCAGCTCGAAAAGAAAAAAGATAAACCCCCCTCATTCACCGAACTGCTGCTACAGTTGAGAGTAGAAGAGGACAAGCATACTGCAAAAGAAAGCCGAATGAAAAAACATTTTGCTGCCACCAGACCAAAAGTAGCCTCTCACTCTATTGCTGCAAATGCTGACTTTCCTGCGCTCACCATGCAAAACGATCTTACTGAAATGCGAACACAAATAACTGCGCTGCAGAGTGAACTGACAAGATTGAAACCCCAGAAAGTAGACCCATCAGTAGATGCTCAAAAAGATCTGGTCACAGAACTAAAGGCACAAATCAGTCAGCTTCAAAGCCATCTCGCAACATTAACCCTGAACCCTCCTAGGAAAAAGTCTAACCCTCCGAAAGCTAATGCTAAGACCAACTCTAAAGTACCAGAACGAACCCCTTTGACACCCCAAGCTGCGAAGAGTAGGCCCAGGCCTGGTTACTGTTTCCAGTGTGGCGAAGACGGCCATATTGCCTCTGTATGCCCAAATGACCCAAACCCGTCTTTAGTCACTGACAAAAGGAAACGGTTGAAAGAAAAACAGTTACTGTGGGATAGACAAAACAAGCAAACACAGCCTTTAAACTAAAGGGAGCCCTCATTGCGGGACAAATGGGTGCTACGGATAAAACTAGTCCCACTGAACCTTCACATAAACCCGGAAAACGATTCTCAAACAATAAATCAGCCACTGCGAAACTACCCAAGGGTCTAATTGGAGCTAAGTACACTGCTCAAGTAAAAATCAATGATCAAGCTTGCAACTGCCTTCTTGATACCGGATCGCAAGTGACTACAGTGTCCCAATCGTTCTATGAAAACAATCTTGCAGACCTTGAAATCCATCCAATACAGGACCTGCTAGAAGTCGAAGCTGCAAATGGTCAGAATGTCCCATATTCAGGCTATATTTGTGTCGACATTACCTTTCCAAAGAACTGTTTTGGTACTGAACTTACCGTGTCTTCTCTTTCATTAATTGTTCCAGACACACGCTCTAGTGTTCAGTCTTCTCTCTTAATTGGCACTAACACTCTTGACCTTGTCTTTGAAAGCCTCTCCTTGGCTGATACAGACCTCAGTATCCTGCCTTATGGTTATAGAGTAGTGCTGAGCGTGTTACAACAAAGACACAAGCAAAAAGAGGACGACAGCTTCGGTCTTG
Organism: Neolamprologus multifasciatus; assembly: GCF_963576455.1. Lineage (NCBI taxonomy): Eukaryota > Metazoa > Chordata > Actinopteri > Cichliformes > Cichlidae > Neolamprologus > Neolamprologus multifasciatus. Next base: position 16,643,635 of record NC_140442.1, read on the forward strand.
TCACTCTGTCAGGGAAAGAGCCTGAAGTCATTCCTGCAGGCCAAAGTCGAGTGTTAGAGGGTTTAGTCCACGCAAAAACTGAACACTCAGGCAAGTGGGTAGTAGTCGAGACCCCCTCTACATCCTCGTTGCCAGGTGGTGTCTTGGTCACCAACTGTCTACTTACCCTTGCTGAGAAACCCTCACAAAAGCTTCCAGTGGTCCTGCGAAATGAAAGTAAGCATGACATAGTTATCCCTGCGAAAAGTGTCATTGCTGAAATGCATGCTATTCAAGAGATCATACCAAACAGTCAGATCACAGAGCAGTCCAAACAGACTCCCAGCTCGAACCCTGCTGAGCTTAATCTTAACTTTGCTGATTCTCCAGTCCCTGCTGAATGGAAAGAACGAATCACACAAAAGTTAAGTGCTATGTCGGAGGTTTTTGCGCTACACAATACAGACTTTGGTTGCACTAACAAAGTAAAACACCAAATCAAACTGAGCGATGAAACCCCCTTTAAGCACAGACCCCGTCCCGTACGACCACAAGATCTTGACGCCGTACGGAGGCATTTGCAGGAGCTAAGCGATGCAGGTGTCATTCGCGAATCCGAGTCGCCATTTTCCTCACCGATAGTGGTGGTAAGGAAGAAGAATGGAGACGTAAGACTCTGTGTAGATTACCGTAAGTTGAATCTGAACACCATCAAAGACGCCTACGCGCTTCCTAACTTGGAAGAAGCGTTCTCCGCCTTAACAGGATCGAAATGGTTCTCTGTCCTTGACCTCAAAAGCGGGTACTACCAGATTGAGGTTGATGAGGCAGATAAGCACAAAACAGCCTTCGTATGTCCGATGGGGTTCTTCGAGTTCAACCGGATGCCCCAAGGCATAACAAACGCTCCCAGCACATTTCAAAGGCTGATGGAGAAATGTATGGGCGACATCAACCTTAAGGAAGTCCTGGTCTATCTAGACGACCTTATAGTTTACTCCGAAACCCTCGAACAACATGAGACCCGCCTTCTCCACGTGCTTAATCGTCTCAAAGAATACGGTCTGAAGCTGTCGCCTGAAAAATGTATGTTTTTTCAGACGTCAGTTCGGTACTTAGGGCACATCGTCTCCCAAAACGGTGTAGAAACAGACCCCGAAAAAGTAGCAGCGTTAAAAACATGGCCAAGTCCCAAGAACTTGAAAGAACTCCGCTCCTTCTTAGGGTTTGCAGGGTATTATAGGCGGTTTATTAAGGACTTTTCTAAGATCGTAAAACCCCTTACCAATCTAACTGCCGGATACCCCCCACTGCGGAAAAGCAATAGCTCGAAGTCCAACTGCGTCCAATACTTTCAGCCAAAAGCTCCTTTCGGGGAGAGATGGACAGAGAGTTGTCAGAAAGCGTTTGAGACGATTATAGACAAACTGACTTCTGCCCCAATTTTAGGCTTTGCTGATCCCAAGTTGCCTTACGTATTACACACAGATGCAAGCACAATTGGGTTAGGGGCAGCTCTTTATCAAGAGCAGGAGGGAGAGTTGCGAGTAATTGCATATGCCAGTAGAGGACTATCAAAAAGCGAAAGCCGTTATCCTGCTCATAAGCTTGAGTTCCTTGCACTCAAATGGGCTGTAACGGAAAAGTTTTGTGATTACTTATATGGCAGTCCTTTCACAGTAATAACTGACAGTAACCCTCTAACTTACATTTTGACCACTGCTAAGTTAGACGCGACGAGCTATCGCTGGTTGTCCGCCCTGTCCTCTTTCGAGTTCCAGCTTAGGTACAGAGCAGGCAAACAAAACATGGACGCAGATGGCCTATCTCGTCGTCCGCATCTCGAGCCATTAAATGACCTTGTCTCCCTGAAGGAACAGGAGCGGATCCGTCAGTTTGTGCAACACCACTTGCCTGGCACCGATCCTTTCACTCACGTTCCCACTCAAGCTGTCAGTGCAATCTGTGAGAAACATCTAGTCCTCCAGTCTCTTGACACAGACCATGCTCTCGCCTGCCCACTCGTAACTTCACTGTCTATGTCCGTTGATGCTGTTCCCGACAGTTTCGACCAGTGTGATCCTTTTCCTGTCATTCCAAGCTTGTCAGAAGAAGAGATAAGACAAAGTCAAACAAATGATCCTGCTATCAGTGAAATCATACACCAGCTTGAAACAGGTGAAACATCTCCTCCTACTGTACGCAACGAGATCCCACAACTTAGCATCCTTCTGCGTGAGTTAAACAAACTTGAGTTGCAGAACGGGATTTTGTACAGAAAAAGGCAAGTAGGTGAAGAGACCCAGTACCAGCTGGTTCTTCCTGAAAGTCTAAGATCTATGGTTTTCAAAAGCCTTCACGATGACATGGGTCATTTTGGTCTTGACCGGACCCTTGATTTAACCAGAACCAGATTTTTCTGGCCAAAAATGGCCTCAGACATAGAGCAAAAGATCAAAAGCTGTAGCAGGTGTGTTTGCAGAAAGACCCTGCCAGAGAGGGCAGCGGCCCTAGTAAACATTCAAGTCACCAGACCTCTAGAGTTGGTGTGTATTGATTTCTTGACGATTGAACCAGATCGCAGCAACACTAAAGATGTCTTAGTTATTACAGATTTCTTTACGAAATATGCTGTAGCAATGACAACTCCCAACCAAAAGGCTAAAACTGTAGCCAAGGCCCTGTGGGAAAACTTTATAATCCACTACGGTTTTCCCGAGAAGTTGCATAGCGATCAGGGAGCAGACTTTGAGTCAAAAACTATCAAAGAGTTATGCGACCTAGCTGGGATTCAAAAGGTCAGAACTTCGCCTTACCATCCCAGGGGAAACCCTGTGGAGAGGTTTAATAGAACCCTGCTAAACATGTTGGGTACACTCAAAGACGAAGACAAGAAACATTGGCGTGACTTTGTTAAGCCACTCGTTCACGCGTATAACTGCACAAAACATGAAAGTACAGGGTTTACGCCGTACGAGTTAATGTTTGGCAGGCAGCCTAGGTTACCCATTGATCTTGCTTTCAATGTCCCCCTGAACCATCACCAGCAGCAATCTCACTCACACTATGTTAAAGCCCTCAAATCTCACCTTCAGGAGAGCTACCAACTGGCTACCAAAAATGTAAGCAAAGTCGCTGAACGTAACAAAACTAGATATGACAAACATGTAACCGAATCTGTCTTAGGTGTCGGAGATCGCGTGCTTGTAAGGAATGTTCGGATTAGGGGAAAAAACAAATTGGCTGATAAGTGGGAGTCCATCGTCCACGTGGTTGTAAGTCAAAAAGACAACCTCCCAGTATACACAGTCAAACCCGAGCATCACCATGGTCCCACTAGAACTCTCCACAGAGACCTTTTGTTACCTTGTGGGTTTTTGTCAACTGCCCCTGAAAATCCTCCAGCAGTCCAAGTAAAGCCTCATCGGCCAAGCACACGTCAACACCCAACGACTGATCCCGATGAACCTGAACTTGAATATCACTCTGAGGAGGATAACTACCCTCTGTATTACCCTCCACCTCCTCCCAAAGAGATCTCATGGTCGATTGAGGAATACGAAGTAGTCTTTCCTCCCAAGGCTAAGTCAAACCATGCTAATGAGCAACCCAAATCAGACAATTCTCAAGTCTCAGAAAGTGTGACAGTGCCTGATATTGCTCAAGAGCACATGGACATGACGGAAACTGTAAACTTACCTGATTGTGGAAACCTACCGGATATGGAAAACTTACCTGAAAATGACAAAATACCTGAAATGGAGAAACCACCTGAAATGGAAAACTTGCCTGAACCTGCAAAGGAAGGAGCTCAAATAACGCAACAAAATGAAATGGACAATGCATCGGATTCAACGAAAACTAATGATGAGGAAGCAACTCAAACTCACGTGAATGGAACTGAACCTGTAAACAATGAAACTGAAAGAAATGACCTCGAAGCAGAGCAATCAGTCAGAAGATCATCCCGAGAGAGAACAAAGCCCAAGCACTTAACATACCCTCAATTAGGCAACCCTCTTGTTGGCATAGTTCAGTCTTTGTTCCAAAGTTTAAGTGAAGCTGTCACAGGCTCTATTGAAATCCATGATATCCAGGTAGTCTGATTTATGCCTTATGCAAAGGGGCTTGCATACATTTAAGAGGGGAGGGTGTAACCCTGGTTAACATAACTGCCAATAAATAAAAGCCTGTTAGTAAAAACAGTCATAAGAAATATATCACAGGTGATAAATAAATAGATCATAAGGGTTAGAAAATTCATTAAAAACATCAGCAATGATATAATTCATGTTATAGGATTTCATTGTGTTTAAAAACATGTTAAAAGAGTACAAAACTTGCTAATTCATGGTGTTTTATGTTAATTCAGGTAAAATGGCTAAAATATGTGTTGAGACTCTTATTGTGAAAGGGCACGCTGCAGCGTGACTCCTGTGATAGCCACACCCAATCGGGTTGTTCATTCTTTTTGATGCTAGAGAGGGAGAAATGCAGACAGTCCTTGCGGAGCTGCTGCCTAAACGAGTGAAAAAAGATTAAAAACGAGCCAGAAATCTACATAAAGCCATTTTTGTACTCTGGAGAATATATTTTTTGTTTTTCCGACCTGTCCTTGCCTCGGTGACGTTGTGAACATAACCGAACGGGACTTGGTGAGTTTAGAAATTGTATTTTATTTCATGCAAGAAATGTTTTGTTGTATTATATTGCTCATTTCATGCAAACGGAGAGCCAAGGTAGCAGATTTATGTTGTTTTATGTTAAACACGGTGGATTCGTGCTTAACCGACACACAGGCTGTACTTCAAAGGCCTTTGACGGTGTTTCAGCGCGCCATTTTGGCGTCACCTCATTCACGGCTAAATAAGCTGGAAAAATGGACTTTTACTGTTATTTAAGAGCTACCCTTGTGTTATTTTCGAATGTTTATGCACTTTATTTTGTTGTTATGGTAGGCCATTAAGGTTTGGATCGGGAAATGCCGAGCTAGAATCGGAGTTTGATCTGCTGAGCGAGAAACAAGATGGCGAGCCACCCACGGACCCATTGAACTGTACCGAGCAGGAAAAGGGAAAACGCCCCCTGCTGGACGTTGAGCTCTTTCGCTGAAAAACTGGTAGGATTAATCCATACACCTCTGCAAAAGAACAGCGGACTTTCAAAGCACTGGATAATCATTTGGAGTAATTCCAGGATTAATAGTTAAAGGACATAGAGACAACTTTCTTTTGTTTATTTGTTTGTTTAAGGGGATTATTCAGCCTTTTGCTGAATTGTTTTTAGTTTTTACATGTTTTTGTAAATTATTTTGGTCAACCTCACATTTTAATGCTCTAATGGTGTTAATGGAAATGTAAATAAGTTTGTTGGGTTAAAACAAAATAAGAACTGGTTGAGATTGAAAGGTGAACCTAGACCAAGATTAAATTAAATCTTGGGCCTAAAGAACTGAACTTGATTTAAAATAACACAGTGTTAATGCAAATAGGTCAAAGGATAAACTTGAACTTAGAACTTGAAATAAATAAGACAATAACCTAGGTTGAAAATAACATCCTTTTAAAGCCAAATAAAAGGTTTTGAGATAAATAGGATAAACTAACAGAATATACTGAACAAAAAGGGGAAAGAAAATATCTTGTTTTCCTTAAATGTGTGATGTTGGATGTTTTATGTGATGTGTGTTAACTGTCTATTCTCTGTCTTCACAAAATAACAAGCCGGCAATTTAAACGTATTTTCTGGTCTGTGGTCTTTATTACATGCTACACTCATTACTACTCTAGTAGTCGAACCTAAATGGTCCTAGTATACTGTAACGACTCCAGAAGTGTTACAGAAGATTTCCCAAATGATAATAATGACTGCTCTTAAAAAAACTTAAAAAAGTGTAATTAGTGCATATACACGTAAACCACTTTTGCATTCCTAACTCTTAGACTCCTTCCTGACTCCCTTTGGGGTAATGTGTGGTTTTCCAGAGATGGTTTTGTAATGCAATCTGCTGACAATTGTGACACGACTGGTATATGCTGATTATTAATTCATAGGTTGGTTCAAGCCAAACTTTTTTCTCCTGTGATGTGATGGTGGTCTGTGCAGATGCATATGTGTTTTTAAATTATTTTTCATTCTGCAGTCATTTCATAATTTATATATATATATATATATATATATATATATATATATATGATATGGAAAGTAAAGCAGAGAAATATTCTGCGCCCTGCTCTTTCAATTTTATCACTTTTATCCGAACAAGCTGAAAATGAATGATGTGTTTGCAGTTGCCACGCTCCAAAAATAGTCATGCAAATGAGGAATAGTCTCAGGATTCAGCAGCGCTTTTGTGCAATTTACATATTGCTAAGAGTTCACAGAAACTTGTAGGTGGATATCAAGGACACGAAAACCCATGTAGTTAAGTTGAGATTGATTATCTCGGTACACTGACTTATCAGCAGCTTGCAGACGGCCTGTATTTTGGTCCATCATGATAAAACACATTTCTGATTTTGTTTTAATATGCCAACAGGGTCAGATGACTGCTGCTTCTACAGATGGAAGGATGGAAGTTGTTTTTGGTTTGTGTTTAAATGCATGCAAATTGAATGTCCTCTTGTACCATCTGAATTGAGGCAAGCAAAAGGATAAAGCAGGCTAACCTCCCATCTTAAAAAAAAAACAAAAAAAAAACAGAGGCTATTGGAGGTTGAAAACATTGATCACTGTTAGGTAGCCTAATTGGGGACGATAATAAAGAATTGATTAATGCGGTCAGGGAGAAAACAAATCAACTGCACACCAGCTATCTGTACAAGTGTGCTAAAGTAGCCACAGACAAAAAACAGACAAAAACATAGAACAATATGTTGTTCTATGTTATGTTCAATAACGTAGTAATACACAAAGATTATTCCTACAGCACTTGTATATTTCCATTATTAAAATTATGTATAACATACTTGATGGAGGTAAAGGAAAGACTGTGCTTAGAGGAAAGTAAGCAAGGTCATTTTTGGTTTGTAGGATAAACTCTTAGAAATTCCTGTTTTGCTTCAGTGAAACATCCTGCTTCTGCTTTCTTGCCATATCAGCAACATGTACTTTGCTTTCAATGATTACTGAGAGTGAACAACAGTTTTCCACACCTTGAGGTGCATAAGCTGTATGCTGAGCTTCTTGAAATGCAATTACTTTCCATTATAAGTTAATAAAGCCACGTTATCTGCAACGTGTAAGGCCTCAGTCTCACAAGTATAGAGACCAGTCAGCAGCCCTGGCCCAATCTCTGGTTGTCTGGAAAAAAAAATTCTCCCACCATTTGCAAAGTTGTTGATGTAAGTTGCTCACTGTTGCTAGTTGAAATTTGTTAAAAAAAAGGATGCTACACCAGCATGGAAAATGATGACTTGCCTGCAAAGACTCGCCATTTACTGGAGTAAAAATGGAAAAAGTGTGACGGAAACAGGAAATGGAAACTTAATCTTCGAAAAATTGTATCCATTGCAACTGATAGTCACTGACACCCCCCCCCCCCCCCCCCCCGGCTCCTCCCCGAGCATTAGCACATACAATTTTCTATATCAATAGAAAGATTTAATGTATATTCATATATATTAAATATTCATCCATATTTTGGGGCTAATAAAAGCTTTTAATTTCTTTAAAAAATATATTTTAGTATTCCTTAGTGGCCATAATTTGTGACAGCTTTTAAATGGGCTCAAAATGTCTCCTTGTAAGTTTGATTTTGAATCAAAGTGTTACTGAGATCCTTTTAGCCATTAGGCAGCTTTGCCATTAACTTTAATTTGATGTGAGGCCAAATTCTCATAAAAATATAAAAATCCATTTCATAACGTTTTCGGTACGAAGGTCATTTGTGCCAGTTTTGCAAAAGACTAGAAAATGTATGCCCTGTGAAAAAAAACTTAATTGGGCAGAAAATCCAAGATGATCGTGACGTGGTGGTTTGAACTCAGCTCAGTCCAATAAATACAATATTATTAAGTTACCATGTAGATAGAATATTCAGGCTACAAAAGTGAAACCTGCTGAAAAGAATCAGCGGACTACAAATTTGAAATCTGAGGGTCTGCAGTAGCTAGATGACAGATGAAGAGAGAAGATGATGACAACAGCACCCTAAGGTCAACTTGTAGAACAATTATCAGTCCTAATCTACTGAATGCAGCTCCCTGTAGAGGATCTATAAATATTTCATAGCATGCCAGCGAAAGACTGCATGTTGTAGAGCATTAAGGGTCACTGAAAGTGAGATTGGACGAGAAAGCCCTTCATGTAGAGAGATGTTTATTAGAGATAGAGATGTGCAGAGGAATAAAATCAGAGTGTAAATTCAAATCCTTGGATACATGATGCTTCGCAAATTTAGCCGAGAATGTGAGCAAATGTAGCCTCTGTGAACTTCAGGGTCAGGTCACACCTGAGACCACACACATTTGTTCAGTAAATATACATTTTATTTATGTAATGTAGTGTAGTAGTGTAACAGTTGAAACACATATTTATGGACTCTCTTTCCATTAATTTTTAATAAATAATACAACACATTTAAATATTTAAGAAAATCTGGCCTGCTTTATAACAGATGTATTATCATCATTTGTTAATCCATTTCAAAGTGGGGGTTATTGTGTGTGTTGGCGCTAATGCAATGCTAAAAAAATTTGTAGCTTCGAGGCAAAGCTACAGAAAGCAATTTTTACCCTTTATTTGCTTTGTGTTCAGTCAGGCCTTTAAATATAGATAAGCAAATATTACTCATGCTCAAGTAAACTGTTTACTTAAAAACGAAGTGGTGGATACTTGAACAGACGAGTGCAGCTATAAAGCATGATTAGCAGATGATAGTGAAATACAGACTCACTCCCATTATCCTAAAAACAAAGCATGCTGGTGCAGATGCGCGGGAGCATAAGCACAAATGCACACACACACGTGTACACATAACGTTTCTTTGATGAACATTTCTACAATACTGGCTGCCAGTGGTTTGATCCTTTCATGTCAGAAGTCAGTAAGACATCCTGTCTTTTGATTGGAATTATTTAACAACACACATAAAGAGAGCATTCGAGTCCAAGTAAGGACACATCATTAATTCATAGTATACACAAATATTTTCAGAATCAGTTGCACAAACTGACACCCCCACACACATACACAAAGCACTCATACACAAACACACAGAGCCTCTGGCACTGTGACTCATTTCTGAACTTCTGCCCACTTTCAACCTCCTGCTTTGTGATTTTAGCCCAATGTCTCAATACAGTTTGCTAAGAGCATTTTTCACACAACCTCAGTACCACATTTGCTTGACAGTAGTCCCCACAGGCCTTTCCCGTTAGCTGCATATTAACCTTAATTAATGTGCCACAGTACTTTACCTGCTAGGAGTGATATACTGATCTAATATACTGTAAACAGAATTAAGCAATGCAATTCAATCAGGATCTAAGGGCTGTTCATCACCAGCTGACAGACTCTTCACGCTGTATGATTTCAGTTAAATGAGATCAAAATACAGCGATTGAACAAAAAACAAACAAGAAAACTTGTTCTTTCTTTTAAACAGCCTGACCAGAGTCCCTGTAGAGTACCAGAGTCAACCAGTTTTGTGTCTGCACATAACAGACAACTTTGCAAAGAATCAATTTAAAAATTGTACCTTTTGGCACTTTGTTGCTCACAGTTTGTTGCAAAAACCAGTGATTTGTTTCCATTTTTTTAGTCCAGTCTACAAAAAAAGCAGCCTGACAGGCATAAAATATGCCAACAAGGTTCTTCTCAAAGAGGTATCAGCTAAAAATATTTTGGCATATATTAAAAACTTTGAGGAAATTAGATAAGTAGAGGACAAAAGAAATGGCAGGTCAAAAAAACCAAACATCTAGAGCAGTTGAACAGCACCTGAAAGTCCTTAACCTCCTGAGAATCAGCTATTCAATTATGTCCTCTGTAATGGACATTTGTTTTTCATAAGATCTTTTGCCTTATTTGAGCTACCCTAATAAGTTCTGATGTAGTAAATAGAGGACACTCTGGGCTTTCCGTTGATATCTGATGTCTTTAGGTGGCCTCTTTTCTCCAAACAGGAAGGAAATCACAAAAAAGTTCAAGATTCGTTTTTCCTTGGTTCTCAGGAGGTTAAGAGATATGGAAAAAAAATCAAGTAAAGCTCCGACATGAGACCTGAGAGATGCATCTGGCCTTTATGTTGATCCATCTACAGTTCACCAAAGCGTCATCAGAAATGGCCTTGGTGGAAAGGTGGCTGTCAAAAAGCAATTCTTAAAAAAAAAAAAAAAACCAAAGCGAAACAGGGAAGTATGTCAGATTGCACAAAATGGACTGAAAGTCAGTGGCATCAGGCCAGGTAGAACCCTAACACCTGATAAGTGTCTACAGCTATCTGTAAATCATGGTGGGGGTTTAGTCACAGCTTGGGGCTATATTTTAACCAGTGGTATTTGGGATCCTGCCAAAACTGATGAAATGATGAACACAGAAAAGTATAATCTGACTTTGATCCATTATGCACTATCATCTGGAAAGGATCTGATTGGCAGCAACTTCATTTTTTCAACATGATAATGCCGATGAAGTAAAAACATCAGATAAAAAACAAAACAAAATGGAAAAACACAGTGCCCTCCCCAGAGATAGAAGAATAAATTACAAACAATAACTTCCAACCTTGTGAGAATTGTCTTATGTTGTCTATTTTGCTTTATATGCTGTATTTCTATCTATGTTTGCAGAGGTTTCAATAAATCACTACACCTATTTTCCATTTCCCATTTGAAGGGTGGTTTGAGACTGAATATCATGTCAGCTACATTACTCTGACTCACTTGGTGTTAATATGGGAAATGGTGAAGATCTTAATCTCTGCGATAAACTGGATTAACATAGCAAAACAGGTTATGGAACTGCATTCATTAATTTTCATTTGAATGAAAATAGAGTTGAGAAAATATTCTGTGCTCACAGAAAAACATCAAAGCGATTATTGATAATATCAAAGCTTTTTTTAAGTTAGTGTTTTTTCTATATTTGGAATTTAATGTGTTTTCTGTATAATTATACTTTAATGGCTTCATTAATGGTTTTACATAAAGTTCTAGCTTTATTATTTTATTATCTTTGCCCTACTTGTCATAGTTCTTTAATGGCTGACATTTCTCATTGTATAGTTGTACTTTATAACATTTTTTTGATATTTTATCCTCCGTCTGCTTTATTGCTGTAATTTACTTAATCATTTGACATTGGAAAACATAAAAGAAATATTCTCTTAATGAGCATAGTCTCTCTGTTGCTTGATCCAATCAAATAACCTCCAATTTATAAAAAAAAAGGAAGAAAAAATTAAATCTTTTCAACACCTTTGATTTTACAGAGGAGGCCTAATACTTCTTTCACATTAAAATATGGTACCTGTAAGCATACGCAGGAAGTGATGAGTATCTTCAGTGGTTTAACATATCAAATACAGCTCATCAGAGTGCTTTATAGAAGACTGCAGTTAACCTCAATCAGTCACATCTGACCTACCCAATCAGCTAAATAAGGTCAGCGTTGAGCTTGATAGAAATCTGAATCTCTACATAGAGATTAAAAGCAGTTATCCTCATGAGATTCATAAAACAAAGTCCATGTACCTGAAGGTGTCCCATTGTCCTCACTGATTTGTTGCCTGGAGTGTAAATGACTACAAGATAAATGAATTTGCAATCATAGGGAACCTTCAACTCCCCGTGCCATTCCAGATCCCTCCATCAGACTCCCACCACTACAATAAATACACAATAACTCACTAAGATCCTTCCCATATGGGGCATGAGAGGTTACAAACAAAAGAGATGTAGTGTGTCCCCTTGATAAATTCATCTTGATAAAGTAGCTTTACCTTGGTTTAACCTATTTTTCTCCCTTCAGGGCACCGGGAGGATCGAACGACCTGACAATCCAGTGCAGCCTTCCCAACCAATCTAGACACAGTGGAGGGTTAGTGGAGGGACAGGAAAATGATGAAAATATTTTCAGAGGCAGTGATGCAAGGCCACTTGAATTAGGGTGCTAATGTAGCGTTGCCCATAAGTGCGAAATGGCATTGAGGTAGCAGGCGCTGCCAGTGGCGTTACCATTAGGGCTCATTTTCCAGTCTTAATGGCACAGGCACCTTGTTTAATAAGCATGGATTACAGGTCATAAAGGGCAATGGAGCATGGACAACCACACAGGCTCCGATTAGGATACAGGGAAAGAGAAAGGGATGGCCTGAGGTGAGGAGAGATATAAGAAAACAGAAGAACTGAAGAATAATACAGAGGAAGAAATCTGAACAACGAGAGACATGAAAAGGGCGACATGAAACGTGGCAAAGGTAAGGAAAAGGCAACTTACTGTAAATGTGAGACCAGTGAATGTCAATAATTCATACCATGAGATTTATAATGATGTGTAAAACAGATTTTTATGATAAACCAGGAAATGTCAGTGGATTGTCACTGATAACTGATAACATTGAGTTTTTTTCTTATCAGCAGTTCTCCTCAAATTGGAATTTTGTCAGACTCTAAAACAGATGAAGTCTGTTTTGTTCAGAACAACTTGGAGAGGATTGGATTTTCTTTTGCTGCACTAATGCTGAATTTTCTGCCAGTGTCTTTGGCTCCCTGTGAGGAAAGCTGATCTAGCCATTGGTTTCCTTTCACTTTGGCATGAATATTAGACAGCAATTCTCACAGCGAGTATATTGTGACCTTACGATTACATGGGAATCTAGAAGCCACATGCTTACCATGGTTTTTATCTGAAAAGAAAATGAATAAAAATAACTTTCCTGACTCATCATATTAAAATGAAAGCCCACATATTACCGTTGATATTTCTTTCTCTGCTTACTGCATGTTCGGTTGTGTTTCAGACTTTTGATTACTTTTACAGCTTTACATTAATCTTGACTCCATGTTTTGAATGTTGAGACTGCTGGCTTGTTGTTTATTCTAAGCATGTCATTCTATTCTAGGGGGGAGAGAAGCATAGAACTCAATATAAGCCTCTTGGTAATATCTTTGAAAGTAAGGAAAATGTGACTGTGGAAAAAACAGACATTAACTTGTAAATTACCTTGTGAAATTTCTCACATTTCCCCACTGGCTGCGGAATATGGTGTGCTGAGAATTACAGGAAAGATCACTGAAGTCAAGAATGGAAATCTGGCACATCTGCTCTCATTTCTCCTATACTTTTTCATATTTTTTGGTACCTCTCTAAGGCACTGATGTGGTTTTTATTGAGGACAATCAAGAGTGAAAGAAAAATGAAAGTAAAGTTTGCTTGTGAGACAAATTATGTTATGCTGCATTTAGCAGTTTACAAGCAACACACAGTATATAAAGAATGGCATAGCAGACAACTGCTTACAGGGCAAAAGCATGGCACTGCAGAGAACAGATTTCTCCAAACTCTTGCACAGTGGCCAAATCTCATCATCCCTCCATCACAGAAACTCAGGTTATCAGTGTAAGCTTCTAAAACTGACACTGGACGTAATTTTTGCTTAGCTTTATGTCATCCAGCTGAGGTACTTACTACTGCCATAGAATCCTGACTGACCCTAAAATGAATGACCACTGGATTAATTTGAGAAACTTAGTTTGCTTTAACTAATGTGCTCTTCCTTTTTGCTTTAACACTGAAGAAGCTACTTAGTATTACCTCTCAAATGGAAACATTACTGACCCTTTTAGATTGCAAATATTTTACACAAGATACATGTAACCAGTCACTTTATAAGGTATACCTTGCTAGAATTGGGTTGGACCCTCTTTCACCTTCAGAACTGCCTTTTTTATTCCTGACAAAGTTCCAACTGATGGTCGGCTGTTACAAATACTTTCCACACCGTCATTTATACCACAACTTGACCTTACCGTGTTAAATGTCACGGTAGAAATTTTGACTCGGCCCGAGAAACATTTTTCCAATCTTCTATTTTTCATTTTTGGTGAGCCTGTGGAAAATGTAGCTCCAGTTCTTAACTGATACAAGTGGCATCCGGTGTGATGTTCTGCTGCTGTAGCCCATCTGATTCGAGGTTCAAAGTATTCTATATTGAGGGATGCTCTTCTGCACATCTGGGTTTCATGCATGAAGCTGTTGCTCCTTAGATATTTTCTTTTTAGATTTAGGTTTTTGTAAACCTCAATGAATTTGTAAATCCCAGTTTCTGAAGTGCTCAGACCAGCTTGACTGATTGCAGTCAATTTAAATCCACTTAAATCATCTTTCTTCTCTATTCTGATACTCAGTTTGAACTTCAGCTGGTTGTCTAGACCATGTTTACATGCTTAAATGCATTGAGTAGCTGCAGTGTAACTGGCTGTTAAGATATTTACATTAGAACAGATTTGAACAGCTGTACCTAACAAAATGGCTGGTGAGCATATGTAAACACTGTTGAAGTAAAGTTCTGACATTGGCTTTATATTATGGTGGGTACTTTTTAACAATAGCAAGTGCCCTAAACCTGTATTCATTTACATAAATGCAAAGTTGGTTTTGGTCTTTGGACAGTCTGTGCTGCAGTTCTATGGAGTGTCCAGTGTTGGTCAGTATGACAAAAACCTGTGTTTTCCACATTCAGGTCTCCATAGCAGTAACTTACTGTAACTGAAAATAATTGAATTGGATGCCAAGATTTAAATTTGTGATCACGTGCAAACTTGTATCCATGAAAATCCACATACTCTCTCATTCAGCTCATCTGTCAACCCTCAGGCACCATGCCAATTAGTTCACACCAGAGGATAATAATTTCATACATCACCCAGAGGGAACTCATAGACACAACCATTATTCACTTGCCATACTCTAATTTTAACCTCACACTGGGATCATTAAGGATTCATTATGTTATTCAGCTCAGTCAGAATTTTACAACATGCTGATGAATTTAGAATTCAGTAAATGCTGTTAGCCATGACACTTAGCCAGTCATTCAGTAATGAATTAATGTGCTGGAGCAGAAGAAGGTGGTGGAGTAAATGCTGAACTTATTTTACATTGAATCTTTCAGAAATCACTTTCTGAAGTCCTAAAGGTTGCTACAAGATGTCATTCAAGAAGAAACTCAGATTTGCTTTGAATCACCTTTTATCACAGTCAACATTTCATTAGGGCTATGGTTATTGTATTCACAACATTTGTCATTCCTTAATAATCAGTTTTATTGACACACCTAGCAGCCTGCCAGTCAAATACGGGCCGTTTGCATGCACATGCGTGCATACAGCTGCAGTCCATCTATTATATCTCATCGGCTTTGAAGGATTATGTACAAAATGTCCAACTCAGATTCATCAGACTAACAGATAAATGGATATAAAGTCCAGAATAGTTTCAGATAATATCCTTCAGATGATTTGCTGATTAAAATATGTCATCTAGTAAGAAAGATGAGATTTAGGTTGTAGTTGGCAAATGTTTTAGATTATTTTGTGCAGGAGAAAACTTTGCCCATCAGCAGTGGTTCA
Source organism: Neolamprologus multifasciatus (assembly GCF_963576455.1). Classification (NCBI taxonomy): domain Eukaryota; kingdom Metazoa; phylum Chordata; class Actinopteri; order Cichliformes; family Cichlidae; genus Neolamprologus; species Neolamprologus multifasciatus. The sequence continues at coordinate 16,659,189 of NC_140442.1, forward strand.
TGAATTATGGTGCATTTGACGTGGAAGAAACTAGGAGAATATATCAGTGCCTTCAAGGTATTTTTGAAAGTGCTTAAAATCTCCATACACCAATGAAGACAAAATAGAAACAATTGTAATCCCAAAAGTGCTGCGCAAGAAAGAAAAAGTGTCAGAAATGAAAACTCCTCAAGACAAGTATGGTAATTAGATGGCAACTTTGGATTCTAGAAGAAAATCAGAACAACATAAATTTGCATGCAAGCAAGTAAAGAGGTTGGTGAAAGAGTTGTTTTAGCTCTCATTCTCAGCTTGGTTTAGGACTCCACCTCTGTGATTATGTCTTAGAGTAGGCGTTCACACCTCTCTGTTCCCTCTATATGAAAACTCCATGGCAACCCACTCTCTTGAGAGTGATAGAAAAGGAACAATGCGACTGATACAATATTAATGTTTGTTTGCTTTTACTTTTTTATGGTGTTAAATAAGACAAGGTCATACTTTCCATTTTCCATTTTTATTTTATTTAATTATTCTTTTAATAATACCATAGAGTTATACAAGTTTGGCAAAAAAAGGTGATACTATTCTTTTTCTACAGTTCTATAACTTCAAAGGTTGCTTGAAAAGATTTTCACTCAAGACAACTAAAAGCTCAAAGAAACAACACGAGGAGTCCAGCTATGTTGGTGGCAGGGATCGTCACACCTGTGAGACTACAGAGAAGCGTTTTACCTAATCAATTAGCAGCATGATAATTTGTTGTTGTCATCCTTGTGTTTAGGACTGCAGGGATAATGTCTACCATGTTTCCCACTTAGTGGGGATGGCTGAGCTTATTATCACTATTTGGGGACAGAGATGCATCAAACCTTAATGTACTGAATATATTCAGGTTCAGCATTTGTTAAAGATTAACTGAAAAATTCGAAATAATGGCGAGTTAATAACGTCTGCTGGACTACAACACACTTAAAATTATTGCATTCTTCTGTAATCCTGCGTTATCTCACTTATTGTAGTGAGCTATGGGGTGAAGCATATGACATCAATTTAAAACAATTGCCAAATACAAGAAATTAGGATAATACACAAGGACGGTCCAAGTCAATTCATAATCTGGTTGATCTGAAAATTTTATCAATTATGTTCAAAGCACTATGTAGAGATCATCCACCAATATCAAGAAGAAACAGTTCTGCTGACAACAGGGGAAAACTCCATTTTAAAGTCAGCTTTTGTAAGACTAATTTAAAACATGTTTCCAAATACTGAAATATTATTCAAAATTTTGAAATTATTTAACCATCAAGAGAAAGCTTTACACTGCATAAACAGCAGACCATTTTAATTTGTGTAAATAAAGCATTTATAAATACTAATTAATGGCTTTTGTAAGGGTCATTCTACTGAAACTGGACTTCTTAGAGCAGCGGTCCCCAACCTTTTTAGCGCCACGGACCAGTTTAATCTCCAACAATATTTTCACGGACCGGCCTTTAAGGTGTCGTGGATAAATACAACAAAATAAAATGATCCAACCATGACAAAAACTGGTAAAACCAACATGTAGCCACACATCTGAAAGCATATTGATTTGTTCTCCTGATATTTAGACTGTAGTATTGATATTTTAACCAGTCCCCAACCCCCGGGCCAAAACTGGTCCATGGCCCGGGGGTTGGGGACTGCTGTTTTCGAGTGTCTAATGATATTTTGATGGACTTTGATGCTGGAGAGTGCACTATTTTGATGTTGCTGGACCTGACCTCTGCTTGGTACATGGTTGATCATCATATTTTGTTAGATAGATTAAACCACTGGGTGGGTATATTGGGTACCGCATTGGAATGGTTTAAATCCTGTTTGTCTGAACAATCTTTTTCTGTGGCTACCTCTAAGTTCAGATCCTCCATCAGCTCTCTCGCCTATGGGGTGCCACAGGGTTCTGTCTTGGGACCGTTGCTGTTTCTGTTGTATTTAGTCCCTCAACTTCTTAGCTCTTTTACGGATATTTCGTATCATTGTTACGCAGATGATATTCAGCTATATGTCTCTTTTAGTCCACCTGATGCTTCTAAGCTTCAAATCTTGCAGTCCTGCTTTGATTCAATTAGAGATTGGATGGCTGTTTTTTTTTTTGTTTTTTTTTTTAAATACCTCTATGTACAGTGGAACTAGTGAACACCACAACATGAATTGAGATCACACTTCTTCAAGATCAACTAGAACAGAAATCAAATTCACACTTGTCTTAAAGTCAAAAAAATGTCCTACTCTGCTAGTTCTAAGCATAAAGTCAAAATAAAAAAAAGGACATGATTAGAACAGGAAATCAACTTGTATGCCTATGCATTTCTGAGAAGGTCTCTTCGCTTTCTCCCAAATAATGGATTGGATTTATATAGCGCTTTTCAAGGCACCCAAAGCGCTTTACAATGGCACTATTCTTTCACTCTCGCATTCACACACTGGTGGAGGCAAGCTACAGTTGTTGCCACAGCTGCCCTGGGGCAGACCATTGACTGTAGAAAACATGGACGACGCGACCCCGCCTCCTACCATTGTGCAAAAATGAAGCCAAAATACCCCGCTTGTGGAGGCTGCCATCTTGCAAATTTGGAGCCAGAGTCTGCGCAGTAGTGACTTGAGGTGGAGCGACTGTGTAACGCTCCCGCCCACACACCCGCTGGACGTGACCGCAAACACGCCCCCCTACACTTTTTACGTAGCCCGGCTGCTCGAGTTTTTTTGCTGGTTTACCACGACTGACGACTCGTTTAATTAAGGTAAATACAACCACGTCACTGTTATACAAAAGACACATCTTATAGTTCTAAAATCACTCTGTTGTTAATTCGTTAGTTAGATTAGCCGCTAGCATACGCACTGTGTTGGAGGCTTGTTGCTAGCTAGTTAGTGATGCTACACACCTACTACTCTAATAGTCTTCAACACTTATGTTTTTTTTATCCATTTTTAGACAGCGATGAGATCAGCTGCACACTCTACAGAGGCCCAGAGTTACTGTTAATATCAAAAATATAAAGCTGTCCTTTGAGATTTTAACATAAGACTGAGTGTAATGGATCTAAAACTGTTTAAATCTTCAGAGCCCTCTACATCCTGGTAACATGGAGACTCTAAAAACATCAGCAGAACGTTTCAGTGTAGTCTAATTTGTTCTTTTCATTTAATAATAGAGTCCATATTATATCAACAGCTACATTCACCCTGGAGAGAAACTAGTGAGGGAGACCATCAGGACCAAGCTGGGTTTCCTGGGTCCAGAGGTTTGGAGAAACTTCTTCCCTTTCTTTCATCATAGCTGTGCTGTGCCATAAGTTCTGTTGACCCGCTGTAAGAGGCTTCATTTAAGAAACACCAGAAAGACTGAAGCTCATCACATTGATCAAGCAGGACTCATGATCTTCACCAGTAGCTCCCTCACAGGGAAATCTTCAGCACTCCTCTGTAGGCCCGCCCCAGGAGATGGATAAACCCAGCATTTCATCAACACTGTGATGAGACCTTTGGTTTGTGTAATGTTATAAATACTCAGATACTCCCCAGAGGCTCTGGACTTTTACATAAAGATATTATATTCAGTCCTGTAGAAAGTTATATATTTAAAAATATGTGATCCTCTCTGGTTATTCTGGTATGAATGACTCTGAATCACTTTATGGTAAATAACACACTATGTGTAAAAAAAAAAAAAAAAAAACCTGAAAAAATTCCAGATGACAAGTTTGTAGTTCAACATACAAGTGACGACCTTTGACCTTCATCAGGTTTTATTTAATTGTGTCATATGCTCTTCATGCAGCTGAGTACATCAAGTGTACATCAACAGAAGCTGTGCAGGTCTGAGATCAGCAGCTTTGTGAAACACCAAACTGAGGTCCTATTAATGCTGATATATTGTGACACAATTACATGAGTGATTAATCCTTTTGTTTTTTGTCTTTAACTTTATCAATAAAACAGCTGCAGCTTTCACTACAGCACGTGTGGTACTTTAACCTTTGTACTGTTTTCATCAGTTCATTTTGCAGTGAACATGTTGGATGATCTGTCTGCTGTCACTGGGTGGTGCTGAGGTCTGAATCTGAGGGCAGCTCCTGTAATCACAAAGACAACAGAACCATCAAACCCAAATATAAATTTTATCCCTCAATATTGAAATAAAGCTGATTCTTCTGTCCTCACACACTCAGGATCTGAAGTTCTTCTCTTACATTTTTTTTCAGTATTACAGTACACTACAGTACTTTAATCCATAGTTCCTGATTAATGAGGAGTTACTGAAGTACAAGCTTTTAAAAAAAATTGTTACCGTCTTTACAGATGTGGCAAGAGACTGAAAACATGCTGTTGTTTGCACATCTTTAATATTCAGCTCTGCACAGGAGCTGCAGCAGTGTGCAGCCTGTTGCTTTTACAGTATAATACTTGTAATAAAAGTACAGTAACAGTAATTAGTGACTGAGCAGCCCGGAGCGTTTCTCTTGATTTCTTTAGTAAATTCATTCACCTGTACAGCTAAACGAACCCTGACAGCCGAGTGCTCATCTTAGCTAGCTAGGTCTCAGGACCGAGCCAAGGACTGTAGTTACGGATTAGCTTACAAACACGTTTAACTTACCGAAAAAGTGCAGCGGGGCCTCGGGTCCTTCTGTCGGGTAGTCCAGTTTACTGAAGAACACCTCAGGCTGTCAGGTTAAAACACTCTGTCGTGTTTTCGTAGCGTAAACGCTGGCCCTCCTCTCAGAGCCTACGCTCTATCTGCTATTCGCAAACAGAGATACGCAAGTTTCTCCGTGACTGCAGCTGTCAGTCAAAGCTCTTATGATGACGTTTCACCCCAATTTAACATCACCGCGGTAGGAATTAGAATCAAACTTATGGGAAAGGAGACCCCTTGGACATCAATCAGCGTGATGAGAACTATTGAAAACAAAAGAAAGAATCTTTGGAAAAAAATTATCTAAGGAGAATTAATTTATTTTAGTCCGACCCCAGTCCTGTCCGCTAACATGGAGGAGGCGGGGTTTATGACCTATACTGCAGCCAGACACCAGAGGGCGATAGAGACGTTTTGGCTTCATTTTTGGGGAGCTGTCACGTTGTCCATGTTTTCTACAGTCAATGGGGAAGAATGACAGAAGCGAGGCTGCCATATCATGCCATCGGCCCCTCTGACCAACACCAGTAGGTGGTAGGGTAAAGTGTCTTGCCCAAGGACACAACGACCAGGACAGAGAGAGCCCGGGGATCGAACCGGCGACCTTCCGGTTACAGATATGCTTCCCAACCCCCTGAGCCACGGTCGCGGGCACGTACACAGCTCTTGTCTGCAATAGGTCAGGTTCCTCGTCAACTTCAAGAACAGGCGCATCCTCTTCCTCCATCTCCAGGGGGAGGTCTGGAGGCTTCTTTTTCTCCGTATGGGGTTTTGGGTTCCCCATTCTATAAAGGATATTGTAGTGGAGCTTATAGAGTGAAGCCGAAAACATTTTAACAAACTGCTGTCGAAAGGATCCTGTACTTTTGGAGCTCTGCCTGTGTCATCTTCAGCTTCAGGAGTAGGTCCTTCAGTTTCTCATAGGACACAAAATCCTTATTCATGATAAGTCCCACTGAGCTGACCAGCACCAAGACCTTGTTCAGCGTGTGCTTTTCAGTCTTCCCCGGAATCCTCTTCATCACTTGGGTCATCCATGGCATTCCATGGAGAAAACAAGCAGACGGAAAAAAAGAGCAATATAATAAACAACATCACGATGATCTATGGGAATATAACAGTAAATACTAAATATTAAACATTATTGTGCAGCATGTAAGATCGACAGCGCACAGTGTGCTTTGCGGTAGGAGCCAAAAAGGGTGCAGTTTGTGTGTGAGCACCCATGTGTACACCTGTGTACACATGTGTACACCAGGGGGGGTTGCAGTGACGTGCCTGTGAGCTCCGCCGGCAGCCAGCTGTGCCAGAGTGACCGAGCCCCAGGCCGAGAGCACCCCACCGCCGAAGTGGCCTGAGCGAGCCCCAGGCTAGCAGCCACCAGGAGTGAGCCGGTGTGTACCTGGACGCCCATCCCCAGACACAAAGAACTGCCAATGCACCGATGTCTGAGGGGATCTGCCACTGGCAGGGGAAGTGGTGGGGGGAGATAGGCCTCCATACCTTGGAGGGCCTGAGATGTCCCTAGAGAGGTGGCGTCTGATACCCAACCTGACATATAGACACAGACAAACCGGCACACATAGATACAAACATCCATTCCCACCCTCATGCTCTTAAATGCAATTACTCAGCACTCACCCAACATGGAGACAGACATAAAGAGACACTGTACACACAATCACACTCCAAGCGTACTCTAAGGCAGCGGTCCCCAACCTTTTTTGCGCCATGGACCGGTTTATGCCCGACAATATTTTCACGGACCGGCCTTTAAGGTGTTGCGGATAAATACAACAAAATAAAACTAGTACTGGCACCAAAAAAAGAAGATTTATTCATAACACATGTGAAAAGACCCAGGAAAACCGAGTTAACGATAAAAACGATAACAAAATAATGCTGAAACCAATAAAAACCTTGAAAACCATACATTTCACACCTGAGCCTCAACTCTCGCGGCCTGGTACCAAACGACTCACTGACCGGTACCGGTCCAAGGCCCGGGGGTTGGGGACCGCTGCTCTAAGGTACCCTTGCCTCTGGAGGGGAAAACTGCACCCAGACCCAGGTAGTGTTACCCTTTTCCCTGGGGTGGAGAGAAGCAGACTGCCCCGACTCAGCCCCACAGAGCCCGGGACAGCCCATCTGACCCCACCACAGAGAAAACTACACCCACCCTGTCATCCACTCATCTTCCAGACTACACAAGACAACAGACGCCCAGGCTGAGATCTTCCTCCACCTCTCCTATATCTCCCCCACCTGCACAGCGAGTTCCTGAAGAGAGGAGACCTCCTGCAAGATGTAACAGCCTCCCCCACCAGTTGAAGAGCTCCCCAGGTGGCTCGATGCACTGGCGGCACCCTGCGCCAGGGCTGGGCCCCATACACCCACCAGGACCCAAGCCCCCAAGGCCCAGCCGGGGCTTGAGCCCTCCAAGGAAGATGCTCCTGGGGAATCCCCCGACGCCCCAAGCCTGTCCCTACCCCCACACCAATCACAACAGCGAAGGTAGGACCAAAATATGACCCCCCACTAGGTTATGGAGCTGATCAAAGGAGCCCAGAGCAATTGATCTGATGTGGTGGCAAAGGCTGTATCAAGACTAATGTAATCTAATAGATAATTTCTATATTGGTTAGAATTAAGATCTTTTTATTTTTCTAGTTCATGAGGACTGTTTTCTTGGCTATGCATAGGGCAGTAAAAACCATATGGGCTATTTTTTTTTTCTGTAGTGACATTATCTAAGCTGCCCAACAAACACACTAAAGGGGAAGTTGGAATGTTAAATTTCAGACGCTTCGATAAGTCTTCACATATCTCACGCCAAAACTTCTGAACTGGTGGACAGAACCAAAGAGCGTGGATATAATTGTCCGGTGAATTGGTTTGGCAGTGTGAGCAGTTGGTAGACGTAAAGCCCATTTTGAACATCCAATGACCTGTATAGTGTACTCTATGTAGTATTTTGTATTGAATTAATTGAAGACTGGGATTTCTAATTAAATGAAAGGTTTTTAAGCATATCTGAGACCAGAAGTTTTGGTCCAAGTTAACTGATAAATCCGCTTCCCATTTTGCAATATGAAGTGATATTGATTCATCTATTTTAGAAAGCATTCTGTATATTTTGGAAAGTAATTTTGGGGTTTTAAGAGTAAGAAATTGTACCACACTTGGTGGTGTTTGTAGTTCAACTTGACCCGGTTTAAATTTCTTTTTTTACTATGGATTTAATTTGTTGATATTCTAAAAAACTTTTCTTGTTGATCCCATATTGTGTAACTAGTTGGTCAAATGGAATAAATTCTGTTCCTTCCAATATATGTTCTAAGTATTTGATTCCTTTACCACTCCAATCTGGAAAGTTTATCATATTGTTTTGTAATATGTCAGGGTTGTTCCAGATAGGTGTACGTTTACATGGGATTAGTGAAGACATCAATTTTAGAAACCCTCACCATGCTGTCAGAGAAGAGCTGATGCTGATGCTTTTGAAGCATTCATGTTGTTGGATGTTTGAGCTGATAAATGGTAGGTCTGAAATCTCTAGATTATTGCAAAGTGCTTGTTCTACATCTAGCCAAGGTTCATCTAAGAAGGTATGTTTTAGCCATCCTGAGATAAATTGAAGCCTGTTGGCTAAGAAGTAGTGCTGAAAGTTAGGTAGTTCTAATCCGCCTTTATCCTTGGTCTTTTGTAGTGTTTTTAAGCTTATGCGTGGGGGTTTATTTTTCCAAAGGAATTTGGACATATATCTAGAGATCTGAACCAATCTTGTGGCAGTTTAGTTGGGATCATTGAGAATAAATAATTTATTTTTGGTAAGACCATCATTTTTATAGCGGCAACCCTTCCCATGAGTGATATGGGTAAACATTTCCATCTAGCCAGATTGCCTTCTACTTTCTTTAAAAGTGGGATATGGTTTAATTTAGTTAGATCTGCAAGCTTGGGAGAAACATTAATACCTAAATATTTTATATTTCCCAATTGCGGTGGTGTAGAAAAAGAATTATGGAAGGAGCAATTAATCGGAAGGACTGTAGATTTTGACCAGTTAATTGAGTAATCTGATATTCTTGCAAAAGAGTTTATCAATTCAATCACCCCAGAGAGATTGGTTATTGAGTTTGACAAAAAGTAACACATCATCTGCATAAAGGCTGATTTTATGTTCCACGTTCTTGCATTTTATGCCCTTAATTACTGAATTCTGTCTAATTGCTGCTGCTAGTGGTTCAATAAACATTGCAAACAGTGAAGGGGAGAGTGGACATCCCTGCCTGGTGCCCCTCAGGAGACAGAAGCTGGAGGATGTTTGTTCATTTGTTTTGACACAAGCTGTTGGGGAATTGTATAATATTTTTAACCAGTTAATGAAAGAGGTTCCAAAACCAAATTTGTGTAAAGTTGCAAATAGAAATTTCCAGTTAACTCTGTCAAATGCTTTTTCTGCATCTAAAGAAAATATTGTAGTTTCAATGTTTTTACTGTATGAGTAGTCTATCAAATTAAGTAAGCTACGTGTATTTGTTGATGAGTGCCTTTGTTTTATGAAACCAGTTTGGTCAGGATGAATTAAGAGGAGAGTTATTTTCTCTAATCTCTTTGAGAGAGCTTTGTAGATTATTTTAAGGTCTACATTTATAAGGGATATTGGACGATAGCTTGAGGGATATACAGGGTCTTTGCCTGGTTTTAGCAGGAGATTAATGTTTGCAGAATTCATATTTGATGGAAGTCTGCCCTTTTCTTTGATTTCCAACAACGTTCTATAAAAAAAATTGGGGCTAGAATCGTCCAGAATTCTTTGTAGAATTCTGCAGGATAGCCATCTGGACCTGGAACCTTATTATTGGGCATACTTATCAGGGCTTCCTGGAGTTCACCTGGCATCAGTGGGGAATCCAGTGCCATTGCTTGAGTGTCTAATAATTTTGGAAGAGTTATGTTGTCCAAAAACTGATCAATTTCCTTTTTAGATGGGTTTATTTGTGGTGAATACAATGTTTTATAGAAATCCCTGAAATGTTTGTTTATTTGTTTCAGGTCATATATTGTGTTCCCAGATGAATCTTGAACAGCACATAGTTGTTTTTTTTCTTTATTTTTAGCTGGTTTGCTAGAAATTGACCGGATTTATCACCATATTCATAATTTTGTAAGCGTAGTCTTTTTACTCAGAATTTTTTTTTATTATCAATTATGTCATTTAATTCTAGTTTTGTTTTGCGTATTTTGTTCAATGTTTCCTGATCTTCGTGTGACACGTAGGCTTCTTCTAGGGATTTGATATTTTTTTCTAATTCCTGAATATGTTTGTTTTCTATAAGACAATTGATAAGTGTATTTGGTAATACTGAAGCTTAAAGGAATTTGTTCAATTCTAAACTACCATTCACTTTAATTTTCCGCCAACATCTCCGGCGTCTGACGTCAGTTACAACATGAGTCGCTTACCTTGTCTGTCACTTCCGTCACTTCCCTCTGTGAAAAAAAAAAACACAAACAAACAACAACAAAAAAGATTGGATGGCTGATAATTATCTTCAACTAAATGCTGATAAAACTGAAGTCATTGTCTTTGCTCCTGAGAAATCTGTTCCCCTCGTGGTTAAAAGTCTAGGCCCTCTTGCTTCTTATATTAAACCCCCCATTAGAAACCTTGGTGTTACATTTGACCCACCTCTGACGCTGGACACACGTTAAGTCCTTTTCTGTGTGTTCTGTCTGCCTTCCTACCGTTTAGTTTCATGTGCATTTCCATTGTTGTCGACAGGATCCAGGTCATATCAGTTACGGCGTTTTGTTTTTATTTTTGTGTGGCCCTGTTTATTTTAGTAAGTGTTAGAGGAGAGGAGGAAAAAACAGTGACAAATTCACATGTGCAGCCTGTCCTGCAGGAGGCAATACAATATAAATTAGATTGTAGTGCATAAATATACTTTTTTTTAATGTCAAATATATTAAGTTAACATACCTCCAGCAGAAAACTGTGTTTGCTGCACACCTGGCTTGTCTTCTAAAATCACTGCTAGAAACATAAAATACAATAAACATCACATACATTTCAATGAATTTAAAAAAGCACTAAAAGAAAAACAGCCTGTACCTCGAACCTCTGCTGTAGAAGCTTAAAACAACTGTTTGTGTAGAAGACGAAACTTCTTAGGCTCTTCACGTACTCACACAACCATTGTTCACAGCCGCTCATCAGTACAAATGAGAGAAGAAGAGCACCTGCTGCTACTTCCTCTTTTATACCCTCCCTTGGGTCCCCTGGGTCCTAAAGCCTTCCCATTACGTAAAGAACAAAAGGAACGAACAAAAAATTACACAAACCTAGAAACTAAAATAAACGGAGACAAATATACAAAAACATGACCTTATAACCAACAGAGACTATTGTAAAAGAAATAATGAAAATCATAAACCAAGGACTGTAACCACAACAGCGAGTGCTTAATAATGAATTCAAGGTCCAAAAATACAAATCTGAAAGTCTAGAATCAAGGACCAGGAAACCATTAAAGGTGTCAGAATTTGGGGTGTTGTGAAACTTTCAAGCCATAAAGAGCAGGTCACACCGATATAATGTACTGGTACTTTGACAATGGACATCACATCAGGGTCTCTGGTCATAACCCAAAGATGAAACAGAAGTTTTCAGTTGAGAGCAGTGCCGAAGTCTTGCACACACTGTGAACACATGTGAGGAACATTGAATTCAAAGGGTTGTGCACCATGAAGCCGTTGCTCTCTCTGTTCCTTCTGTATGAAAACTCCATGGCAACCCACTTACTCGCTCAGGCATAATATGAAAGTAACAATGGGACTGATATAATATTAATGCTTGTTTGCCTGAACTCCTCTACAGTGCTCAATGAGTCAAGGACATACTTTCAGGTTTTCAGTATTACTTTCTCATAATTTTATAAATTCATGGCGTTAAAAAAAGAGGTGATGCTATTCTGCTTCTAAACTAAAGGACTGTAAAAGAAAATCAAAAAATCAAAAACAATAATATATATATAATATTATATAGTTTTTTTCTTCACTGAAATAATTACAAAAATTACAGAAATAGCCAAATCTGTTGAGGCACAAAGCTCCCAAGGGGTGAGCTCTTTAGAATACGTCTAGCTAAGTGCTCAGAGCAGCAAGAAATGGAAGGGAACAGACTCAGCAACCTGTCATAGGCTGAAAATCTGTCCAGTCTTTGTAGTGTGTCACTGTAATTTTGGCATGTTAGCATTCCCTAAGTATTCAGGGTTCAAAATAAGGGTAGATAAAGGTTAAGGTGGTGGATACACATCTAGATGAAGAACCTAAAATACATGTTTCTCCTCCCTCTCCTTGGAACGGAACAACCTTAGTTTTGCAAGTCCCAGATCATGAAATAAAGCAGTAGACAAATGAAAACGTTGACCTGATGATGCCACTATATTGAAAATGACACCAAAGTTATTAACAAAATAGGATCATTGTGCATCCATATAAAAAGCATGTCACATAATGACACATGATAATGAGTTCCAGGTGAGTTGAAGAGGGAAACTAAAACAGTTTGTTTAGCATTTAAGTACCAGACTGCAGCCCAGATTTACAACCCTTCTAAAGAGTCCTGCCTGTGCAGTATTAAGAACAGAACCCAGAAGAGCTTCTGTCATTGCATTATGCTGACACCTTGAACAAAAGAGGGTAAAAACAGTCACTAACTGGACCCCTGCAGTGTCACACGTATTTGTGATGGATAACAGGAGACTCTCACAATCTGTTCTCTCACCTACCCTTGCAAGAAAAAAAAATAGATCAAATTAGTTAATCCCCTTAAAACACAGATACACACACTTTACGCGTATTCAGCACAAAGTGTTGATCAATGCTGCTGGATAGCCAGTCTTATACCCTAAGCCCTGGCATGACTTCACATCAGATGAAAGCAATGATGATTTGCTGTGAATCAGCACTTAGCCACCCACACAATATTGGGACAGCAGAGGTCCTACAGCCTTTCTTTCACAGCATGCACTATCCTCCACCCCCTGGTTAAAGCACGAGCAAACTTCTATCAAGCAATCGATAAAGTCCAAATTCTTTGTATTTCTTGAATGACACAATCTGCATCACTTGTGTTTAATCTAAAACATATTTTAGGTTAAAAATGATCTATTTTTTTATTTGTATTTTTTATTTGTATTTAGATTGTATTTTTCAAACCGCTATCTTTGGGTTTTGACAATGCATTAGATGAAAACAGCACACAGGTCACTGCTGGATTTGCTCCAGGCCCCGCCGGTCTTCAGCTATCTCTGGCTTTGTTATGAACACCCCCCCCCCCCCCCCCCCCCGCAAAAAACATGCTTTCTGCTATTCCAAGCAAATTTCCCTGAATTATGGATGACCCTCATATAGTAACAAATTGCAAGAAGCCATGCGTTGTAACAAGATGGGAGGGAAGACAGTTTGGACGAAAACATGAAAGGGAATGTGTGTCTGTGTACCTGTATCTTTGTATTTGTTTGATACATATCAAGTTCCTTCCTTCCCAAGCAGTGCATATCATAATCAGTTCAGAACCTCGGGATTCATGGACTGAAATAACATGCAGAGGCAAAGCTGGTGAGTCCTGACTTGCCCCCCCCCCCCCCCCCCTCGAAAAAAATCCCAACCACTCCATATTAGATGTAGAGAACGATGCATGAGGTGTATCCTTGCATCCCTGTTTTTTTTTTTTTAATTGTACTTATATTTTTTCTAATAAAAGTACAAAGCTTTCCCCTGTGTTTTGTATACGTGTAGTAATGTCAGCATGTCTCATATATTGACACTGTGTATGTTTATAGGAGGCAGAGTCAGAATTTAATAGCTTGTTAAGTGCATTGGCTTTGGGAAGAAGCCTATTGGCTGTCATCCTGCCAGGACCCCAGGGACCAGCTGGTGCCCAGGAGGCTTAACATGCAAGCTCTGGGAGAAAAGCTTTGATGTTACTCCTATTTTAAGAGCAACAGTCAACTTGCTGCCTATAGAAATGAGGTATTAGGGACAGTCAATTTGGTTTCTTTTCAATGAATGTGACAAAAAAAGTGCGTTTGTAAAATTAAAATCCAAATTAAGTTTGTTAATTCATGACTTTGTTTCCTTCTGATCTTTAGGAATTTCTTCCTCTTGAATGCTGGTTTACCAGTTTGAAAGACACTGTTGGGCTTCTCATTCCATGTTTTATAAATTTATGAACCAATAATAGAAAGTCAGACACTGATTTTTTATCAGATTATATTTGGCAGCAACCAAATATTTAATTACCAAACAAATATTAATCTCACAAACCTCAAAAAGTTTTGACCACATGCATTATGTAACACTCCTCTTTGACCTCAAGGTTTTAGTTTTTTTTTTTTTTTTTAAATAAACCTCCAGTGACTGTGACATCTACCTTTGCTGATGCCAACATGCCTTTGACAGCAGGCAATGCAGTGCACTAGTGTGCTATAAAAGGCAGGAACTGGAGCTTGTTCTTCATAAACAATTGCAACACATAGTTTAAATCACATATTACACTGATGTTCATTTTTTTGTAACAGAGCATAAAATGTTTTTATCTGTAATATCTTTCTTACACATTACCCATTTTATCAATACAACCACTGTTGCTTTCACATGGCAGCTGCAGTCTGGTCCAGACAGAACTGATTCTTATCTCACCAGCCTCTACTCTCACACATGATCTAAAGTAATCTTCATTCAGTTCTCAAGTACTCCCTTTTAACATGTAAATTAATCAGAACGGCAGCTATATTGAAATGTATTGATTTTTTTGTATAGTATTTTTTTCTCTTATTTTCTTTTCTAAATGTACCTGTATATTGTTTACATGTTTGAAATAAATTACCAATCATCATCAAGTATTCCTCTACGAGACAGCTTAGTACAATATTAACAGGAGTTGAGTAATAGTATGACTAAAAAACCTATGGTAACAGTTCTTCAGAATCCTTTCCCCTTTATTATTTCCTAAAATGCATACTGTGATTTCACATGACTGACAGGAGTAAATCCAGCATATGCTGCTGTCTGCTGTTAAAATGCATCAATCTGGTGGTCCACAAACCCAAACATTAGACATCACAACCAATCTGTCAAAAATAGAAAGTGATCCCAGATTTTTCACAATAATGCCTCCCCTCAAAAAAAAAAAAAAAGAGTCTGCAGGTATACCAGTATGGCCAGTTAGGAGCTGCATGCAGAACCAGTGACGTACACAGGCAGTAATAATATCATATAACTACTTTTATTCTTCCACACAGCCTGAATTCTCTTGGGCAAGCTTTCTTGTAATTTCTTTAAGTAGTCTTCAGGAATAGTTTTCCTTCTTGAAGGACATTCAAAGGTCTACTTTGGATGTTAGCAGCCAGGGGCTCTGGAGGAGGCCAGCTTCTGTGTTGCTGTCTTCCACTGTGTGTTTTTTCTATCCAGATGTGCTTTTACTACATTGGCAGTGTGTTTGGGATCATTGTCACGCTGAAAATGAAGCCACTGCCAATCAGAGGATTTCCAGATGGTATTGCACGGTGAATCAAAATCTGATGGTACTTTTCTGTATTCATCAATTTTGACAAGATCCCCAACACAACCCTCTGAAATGCAGCCTCAAACCATGTCAGAGGCTCCAATTGTTTTACAGATGGTTGGAGACACTCACTATCTATAGTGAGATTCATCAGTGCATTAATTGTTCCATAAGAACCACTTTCACTGATTTTCATCCGTTCCTTAAGAATATCTTCTTGACCACCCTTCATGGAAACCATTTCTGATGATCCTTCACTGAACATCCCTTAGTCAGGTGCCTATTTTATGATTGAATGATTTATAGGGCAGAGTTGATTACTGTAACAAAAACAAGCCTTCCTCAGAAAATGGTCAGGTACGAGACTGGACTGAAAATGAATAAAAACGTAACCAATGTCCAAAGAACCTTTAGACAAGATAGACCTTCAAAAAGCCCGGAAACTGTATACTACACTACTAATAATAATACACTATTTTTGCACAGTAGTGTATTATTTGCACGATCTGATATCGTCGTGTTCGTGTTGTTCCCAGATCACCATAGTAAATGTTGTTCCAGGATCAACATTGCAAGTGACCAATCAGAATGTTGTGACGTCATACTTTTGCGACTTCGGGAAAAACCGCCGTAAAACAAAAAACTGTACTTAAGCTGCGAGAAACCGCCTCTGTCCGCCGATCAACGCACCCTGACCCTAACCCTTTAATAAACACTAAGCAGAATTGATATTGTCCTTACAACATTGAAATTTCATAAATGCACAAATGGCTTGGCGCGCCAAAGAATAATGTCACAACAATGAACAATGGTCACTTGCAATGTTGATCCTGGAACAACACAACACCAACACGACAATATATCAGATCATCCGTATTATTTATACACCGATACCACTGGCATATCCCTTATCTACATCTTGCCTTGACTACATGGGGCTCTTTCTCCACTCCCTCATATATCAATTAGATAATAAAATATGCCCATGCCCATTCCATTGCCTGACAATGTCAGTAACAAATTGAGTATTTTCTTTGAACCAATTATAAATAATGTGGCATCTTTACAAGAAGATAGGCATCTGATTTTTTTCTTGCAATAATCATCAGTCAGAAACCATAATGAATAACAACCTGATCTGTCTTCCCCCCTCACAGCTAAGACTCTCCTTCTGGTCAGAAGTAGAAAATGAGAAAAGTGGAGGGTAAGAAGGACAGGAAACGGGAAAAGATAACTGCTCTGACCTTGGAGAAGTAATCCTGCAGACATAGGCAACACTGGTGCTGCTTCCAGGCTCTCGTACCTGCCAGCTTCAGAATCTCAGGGAATGAGCATAAACGTCAACCACTTTTTATTTCCCATGAACGTTTTGGAACAACCTGGACTTACAGCAGTTTGTGAAATAGTCTCGAAAAAAAGAATCTGTTCTTTTCATGTTCATGGACACAAATTGTTTTGTTTGTGTGTGTGTGTGAGTCAGTCATCACAATTTTGAAAGTATTGCATTCCAATTTGAAATGTATTTTGTGTCCTGTATTTTGTGTGCATACCTTTTTGAAGAGAAATCAGAGAGCCACAGCATTTTAAAACATGTGGCAAGTTCAAATTGTTCTGTTATCACTAAAAGTTGTAAAATGTTGTATCACTAAAATATTATTCTCAGTCACCTGTTATTTATTATGTGTTTACAGCGCCCTCTGTGGTTGCTCCAAGTAATGCGCTTTAGAAACGGCTTTATTTTGAAACAACTTTATTGAACAGGAAGTCGGCGCAAGAAAGGCAAAAAGAAGGGAAACATATCGGCACACAGTTTATGGTGTCCTGTTGGAAAAAATACTGTTCAAATCTTCGGTTTATGGTTGTATCGCCGGTATGTACTTAAAGTATAAATTGCAACTTTGTTTTTTGTACAATATGTTCCCCGCTAATGCAGTATTTGGCTGTAAAGCTAGTCCTTTTGTTAAGCTAGCTACCCGCGATTTTGGAGGTCGTCTGGGATAGCATCAGTAGTAGTTTAAAAAGTTGACATAATTAGACATATGCTATGTAGTAGCATTGTAGTATATAAATGTATATTATGCTGCACATATATATGTCATGACTGTATTTTTTGTCTTGTTTTTAGTTTTACCCTTTTGAATATCAGTAAACCTGTTGACAACGCTCATCGGTCTTCATAGTGGTGATATAAGAAAGGTGTTAACGCCCCTGCATCAGACATGCACCCATAACGGCATACAAATAAACCTGGTTATTTTTTCTAAACCTAACCAAGTACTCTTTAATACCTAAACAAATAACATATTTATAATTACTAATGTATTTAAAATGCAAGTGATGTGTATATCTTAAACCTGGGTCTCTAGTGTGAAAGGCCCCAAACCGACTCCTCCACCTCACCTACAGCCTTAAACAAACACATACTTGAAACAAAACTAAGGAAGTGGCTAAAACAGAGTATGTGAAAATAAGAATACAAAACTCCAAACATCAAAGGATACAAAACAAACCTGGATAGAAACTCGAGGTCAGAAATTCATTAGAAACTGAAAATGCACAAAACCCGAGGATCATGACAGATACTTGTATGTCCATATACACCTTTTTGAAAACTTAAAATACTTCAGATTGATTTTGTGGGGCAGTTTTTAAAAACTTTAAATTTCCAGTTTCCAATATGGCAATCACATCAATAAATGTAACACGACAAGTAGACATTTCCTACTGTTGGTATTACCAGACACAAGGACTGGCATCTTCTTCAGCACTAACTGTGACTGTTAAAGTGTACTTGGCAAAATGCATCAGGTTTCGGTTGGCAACAACCTCCAAACATTTTTACCTCAAAAAGAGAAAAATAAGATGGAAGATGCGTAAGAAAAGACAAACTCTGTGGAGCCAATACGGCCTCGCTGCATGTCCACCAGTGATTGTAACTGGTGGAAAAAACAAAAATCATGAAATACTGAAAAGCTTTGCTATGGACCAGCATGAGGGAGATTGTGGAGACGATGTCTCTATTAATCCTTTCTGAAACAAAATAAAAAGAAACAATTGTCTTACTGCATGTGGTAACAACTCATGTCGTGCCAAGATTTCCTTTTAAGTTGATGAAAGAAAATTCTGGCAGTAAAACATCAAGACACGCATCAGTTAAAAAAACAGTCTTCTCTGAAATCTTCACTGAATTCCTTGGATATATTAGCTGCAAGGGTTTATTGGTTATAAATGAACTAATCCACAAAAGAAATATGAAAGAAGAAAAGATTGAGTATCTTTGTGAAAATTTATCTTAAAACGCTTTCATGTTTGGCAAACACTTGATCCTTTAAGAACAACTGATCCTCTACAGAATGTCTGGTGAGTCTTACAATTCGCCTTCGTCATATTACACTCTACAGACATCTTGCCTCAGAACAAAGAACAGGGCGGCACAATTCCCAGCTCATATTTTTCAAGTGAAGCAATCAATAGATTCATATGAGAATGTGTGTATGTTGTTCACTTGTAAGACACGTACACGCCTTTACTGTTGCAAAGGGATTTCTTGGGAGAAGTTTGAGATGGAAAAGAAAAACTGGACAATTTATCTCACTTTGCCAGATCATTTTCTCAATGTTTACCTGCGCATGAAGCCACTGACCACAGCCTTGAAAATGTTGTCGGAACCTGATGGGAAGAAAACAGCTTCCCAAGGTCAAACCGCAAGTATATATTCTCTGTTTCACAAAGATGAAAAACCTCCGGAGGGGAGTTAATCCAAGACCCCTGTGATCTCCCTCTGACCTTGAGTCACCACAAAGGACCCATTGTTAGCATGCATCACAGAGACACTCACTACCAGACCCGGCAACAGTCTGCAAAGGACAAAAAAGCATTCCTATCTCACCTAATGGGGCGTGACAGGTCATTGATTTCAGACTGAGCAAAATATCAATATTACCTAACAGAGGAGATGGAGCACGAGAGACAGAGGCTGTGATTTTTTTCAAGCCAATCAGAAAGGAAATGTATCACTCTGACCTTCGATATGGGAAGGCAGTTTCCATGTTATCAATGTGATTTTTGAAAACCACCTGCTGAAAACCCTTTGAAAACCTTGTGACCACTGCAGAGAAATAGGAAGTAATGTGTATCCTTTCATGCTATATCTTCTGTGAAGATCATATTACATCTCAGAATTTTAGGAAAATGAAAGCAAAGGTAGGAAAGAATGAGTAGAAATGGCTGCTACATATTTTATATTTTTATATTTCATTGCCTCTGAATCAATGCTGCTGCTTTTTTTCCCCTCTAATTTATTCATTTGAGTCTTTGTAAATTTAAAGTATGGTTCAGAGCAGTTTCTGGAGCATAACATAACATCGTTTTTATTTTATATTAGTATTCTAGCTGTCATCAGACCAGTCTACTGAGGCAGGAACTAACACAAGTTTTGAATAAGTTTTGGTGACCCTGAACCCTCCTATAATTATGTTGCAGTAGGCCTAAGCTGCTGGCACCTTCCCATGATACACTGAGTGGTTGTTCTTCTCCCACTCTCTTTGTGTTATATGAATCACTTTGCATGTAATCATTAGTTATTAGTAATCTTTGTCTCTCTTTCACAGTGTGTTTTTTCCTGTATGTGTGTCCTGTCTTTCTCCCTATCACCCTTAACCTGTTGAAGGAAATGACCCCCCTTTATGACCCTGGGAGGGAGTTTTTCCTTCCCTCTTTTGCCAAGTGCTTGAGGGGTTCATCTGAATGTTGGGGTTTTCTCTGTATTATTGTCATTACCTTCCAATAGAAACTGTCTTGAGGCAACTGATGCGTTGATTTGCCACTATATAAATACAATTAAACTGAAGTGAATTATAGGCTGATGGTTAGAGTATATCAAAGTGATAGGACAATAAGTTCACAAGAGACAATCACAAAGCCTTTCAGGTTGTTAGTTGAGATCAAAACAAAGGTCAGACAGTAGAAATAGGAGTCAGGGACCTGACTTACCTTTGCAGTATAATGTAGTTGTTTCTGTCCTGGACACAGTTGCTAGTGTGCTAGTATACTTTTCAGATAAAAGAATTTAGTATTTTAATTTAGTGAAGTATCTAAAAGACTGGCATCCAGACCAAGATTCAAGATGTTACGATCCCTCTGTCCTCTTTGTGCTGACCGGCTAGTTTCTGCCTTTCCCTTAATCAAATGCTCTGTGCCTCATTCCTCCTCGATGCCGGTTTGTTTTTACGTCTGTTTGTGTGTTTCTATGTGGGTATGCCGGTTTTTGTGCAGCAGCAGGACTCAGTGGAGTTTTCTCACCTATTGGTATGGCACACCTGCTGGCAATGATGCATCTGCCTGTGATGACGTAGTTAAAAGCGACTACTTAGGGGAGTGCCTGAGCTTTAGTCGGTATTGAATGGTTGAATGACTACAGTCAGTGTATCCCTGGCACTGGTGTTATATGTATCTCTTGCTATCTGTGAAGAAACCTACCTGCCTTTTCCTGTGTACTGCCTCCTGGAATCAGGAGTTATTGTGGAACACTGCTGTGAAATTGAGTTTTTGGGAGTGTTGTCACGCTTTTTCACTGTAAATAAATTCATTGTATTGAAGCAGTCCTGAACTTTAGTCCTGCTTTGCCTCATGGCAAACGTGACATAAGAATTCAAGTTGATTTAGCTTCAGTTCAACATCCAGTAACTGAAATATATGTTACCAATTTTAGAGCATTGCTGTTGTAAAGTCAGCTATGTTCCTTAAGCTGGGCGTACACTGTGTGATTTTTTCAGTCGCGTTATTCAGTTCCTGTTCAAACTGTACGATTGACTCACGGGGGTTAGAGGTTCACGATGCAGGGTCTCATACTATACGGCCCGATGCTCTGATGCGACCTGAGTGCTCACACTGTGCGTCCATAACATGAAGGTTATAACAGAAAATCTGTCGCTCGCTCTCCCTCTCTGTCAAATTTGCTAAATTGCTAATAAAAAACATTGATCAGGCAGCTGTGATAGAGCAGCAATGTCCATCCAACTCTTTTCACGGTTGTTGTGGTCGTGATAATTTTGTGAGGCCACATCGAAAAGGCTGAGATGAGCTTGCCAAAGTTCTACAAGTTGTGCTTTCATCGCTTGTGTCCAGATCACACGCTGCACTGCTATGCTGCTCCGCTTTTCACTTTCATTTCTGTGTTTGCGCATGCGCAGTGTGAGAGGCTGTAGTGACACCCTCACGACGGCCGACAGGATTTCAAACAGGTTTGATTTTCTTAATGATCAGGAGCTGGTCGTGAGGTGTTAATCGCTTCTCGTTACCCCATGTATACTACGATGCACGGAACACGATGAAGGCGAAACTCAGGCCGATCCCCAAAACGGTCACACAACTGAAAAATCGGCTCAAAATGGGCCAAAAATCGCACAGTGTATGCCCAGCTTTAGGGTACAATCGCTACAGGGGTTAGTATTATATTTCAAATGCTTAAGCTAAAATAATTTAGCTAACTTTGTGCCTTACAGCAACCATCCTGACATTTCAATCTGTAACCTGCCATGATCTGCATGTTAGTGACTTAACCTCCAAAGACCCTAACTCTTTCATGGAATAGTTTTTAATTTCTCTCTGCTATTTGGGCTGATTGGAACCTGATGAATGAAAAACAAAGAATTACGTGATTTTTTTTTTTTGGATTTTTTTTTTTATCTGATTTTTGTTTCTGAGCAAAATGAGATCCATATATGAAGTCATTCGCTTGAAATTTCAATAGGACAGCTGCAGTATAATGTCCTCGTAAGTGGATATCAGGTCCATGTAGAGCAAAATTTAGTATTTTTGTCTAAACAACCGAAAATGTGATGTCCACATATGTGGATGCCAGGTCCTAGGAGGTTAAATCAACTTTTTTAATGAAGGAGTTCTTTAAGTATGTAGGATAATTGTCTTGCTTTGATATTGTGACTCGTGTAATTTTGTTGTACTGGTATCAATGACTAAAAGTGTTTTACAACTCGCCAAATTATGTTATCTAGTGAAGAATTATATAACAGTTTAAAAGAAAGTGAGGATGTGAAAACTTCACTGTTAATCTTCAAGAAGCAGGTAGGCAGAGTTTAATTTGGAAATCTTGGATTAAGGATTTATAAAGCTAATAAAGTATCATAAGACCTCAAAGGCAAGGGGCGAATTCAATTAGCTGGAAACTAAAACAAAAGAATGCATAGTTTGCAAATGTAAAATCTGTTTTCATGAATCTATAAATGATCCATGTTTGTGCATATTTATGAATCTTCACTCCTGTAAGTCTGGTGATACTTCCTAAAGCTGAAAAAGAGTTCACCAATCACAAGATAACTGTGAGTCTAAGATGACTTTTAGGTCAGAACAAAGTGTCAGAATGACTAAGTAACTCTCCATCTTAATGCATCCTGGGAGCAATGCTTGGCCTTAAACAAGAATTCCACTGGCTTGATGCCACTGTGTGTTTTAGTCTGCCATTGTAAATACATTACAGTGAAGAGAAGTTGGCAGCTGCCTTCATCAGTACTTTATTTTTTTTCTTCCAAATGCTAAATAGGTGGAGCAGCAGCAGCTCAGCATGCATATTGAAGACCTTCCTGCAGTTCCACCAGTACATATACACATACATCTGCACAAAATGACTGAGAATGAATGCTAACGGAGAAAGTAATATTTAAATCGTTAACTTGCTGTGAGCATACTATATGAAAGTGCTAATCCCCAGAGGTTACTTTTTATCTCACGTTTCTTCTTCTCTATTCGCTTCCCTTAATCTTCACTCCTCCCTATCTTTCTATTGCCTAAATGAAGTACAGACACAAATGGATTTCTTATACAACTCTTTGATGGCAAATGCACTTTGACTTTGAATACAAATGCTACCTTTCATGAATGCCTCTGCCAGGGATTATAATAAGGCATTCTTCACATTCAACCAGCTAAAGGTCTTATGAATTTATTGAGCTGAATGGGATAGCAGATTATAACAAATGAGAAGAATACATATATGTTTCATAAAATGGAGAATATTTAATACAAAAGTGACAGGTCTTCCAATATTTTCTGCCGCTTATTTCTGGATTAACATGTTAAATACGTATCCTCTCTCCCAAGCGACTGACAATGGATTCTCTCTTTGAGGATGTTTTTTCCATCTTCTTTGACATGTACATAAATGTCAGTATCTAGCTTTTTCACATTAATGGGTACACACAGGAATACAATAAGTTCCTCATATTAAAAAAGAAATAACATCTTCCTGCTTCCAGAAATGGATTACACATCAAACACATGCTGCTCTGCTGTGGTTGTATGTCAAAACCTGACAATCCCAGGTCGTGTCTCTCTTAAACTGAGCATGGCTCGGGAACCAAGGCAGATGGCCAGATAAGTCCCATTACAAGCAAGCTCAAACTATGATTCATATAATGCTGAGATTATTTTGTTAGAACACATTACACTGAAAAAGTACTCTGGTGTTCTGAGCTATGCTGAGGTTTCAATTCCTTTTTTTTCCCATATGAATACTAGTGGAAGTTTGAAGCCTTGGAAATGAGATCTCTGTTGGAGTCCAAAAATCCACTCTGTTTTAGCAAAAAAAAATGACTGTGGGAACCTGCCAGTGGGAACCTGTGTGTGTGTGTCTGTGTGTGTGTGTGTTCCTGTCTAGCTATCTTTGTGAGGACCGAAATCTGCATTCTACTATACTTGTGAGAACCAACAGTCACTTGTGAGGACACACACACCGGTCCTCACAAGTTTGAAGGCCTTTTTGAGGCTCAAAATGTGGTTTTAATGTCAGGGTTACAATTAGGTTATGGTTAGGTATTAGGGTAAGGGTTAGGGTTAGGCATTCATTTTTAATGGTTAGGGTTAGGGCAGTGGTTCCCAAACTTTTTTCGCTAGGCCCCCCTTTGTTTTACAAGAAAAATGTTCACGCGGTTTATTTCACACCTCAAACATTTAGTAAACAATTAATCAAATACAAGTAATCTGCAATAAATTACAGGTAGTAATAAAATACACTATTAACTATTTTACGCTTCGTCCACACCTACACAGGTATTTTTGAAAACGCAGCTGTTTCTATGCGTTTGGGCCTTTCGTCCTTGCGTTTAGAATCACTGAAAATTTAGATTTTTTTTAAATGTCCTTTTTTGCGTTTACGTGTGGACGAGGAATACAGAGTTCGTCACGCAATGTCAAAGGTATGTGCCTTTTTTCACGTCATGCTGTGTGCTGCGTTATTGTTTACATGAGATGAATTGCAGAATGGCAGATAGAGACAAAATACTGTTAATCTGACTATCTGCAGTTTTTACATGCTTACATATACACACGCAAGCCTGTCCCTCCATTAGAAAGGCAGAGGCGTCACGGTGTAATTAGGTTAGGTGTAGTTGGGTTTTTTTCCTGTGTAATAATATTCACCATTGCTATCAAATCAAAAAAAATGCCTCTCTGTGCAAAATGGGTTCAAAAACATAAACAGCTGTAGGATACTGTTTGTCCGTGATTTAGACAGGGGGAACAAATTGCGGCAGGATCAGCCTGATATTATTTGTATCCCACTGTAACTTTACTGTATAAAGAGCTAACATCTCCAAAATGTCAGGAGTAGTTAATCATTACAGCAAGTGTTTGTGAAGTAAAAATCATGAATGTGGGATACTGTTTGTCCATAATTTGGAGAGCCCAGCACGTGCTCCCGATGAAGGGAAAACCAATTCTGCAGGTGAGACCTACCTTGGCACTTGTGCACGTGAAGATATGCTTCACAATATTTTCTAGTCTTTGGGTTGGAAGGAAGCTGGTTTGGAAACATATTCAGAGATGCTTTATCTCCTGCTTTGCGTTTGTGTGGGAGCCCTGTCAAAAAGCTGTCCATTGTGCTAGCAGTGTCCAAGCGTTCTTCTTTTTTTTTTTTTCCTTTTCATACCACGCCCCTCTGCAATGGCTCTGGGGGGGGGGGGGGGGGGGGGGGGGGGGGCGCAGAGCCATTGCAGAGGGGCGTGTGGTGGGCCCCACACTTTGGGAAGCTCTGGGTTAGGGTAAGGGGCTAGGGAAAGCATTATGTCAATGCAAGTCTTCATTAAGATAGCTGAACGGGTTTGTGTGTGTGTGTGTGTGTGTGTGTGCGTGTGTCTTCTAAAGAATCACCTGAAATAAGACTGCCACAACTGACATCTACATTTTCGTGTGACTGAAGTAACTTTACATTGGTTTAAGAATTGTCTCACCCTTTCAGCCTGCAGTAACGCTAAATTGTGTGATCAAAGTTAAAAGAAAAACTTTGAATAAGTAAAATGCAAAGCCTATAAACAAGACCATGAAATATTAATACAGTTCAAAAGTGCATCAGCCCAATATGTCGAACAAAAGTGAAGAGGGGGATTACCAGGTAAGGTTACGAGATATGCCTTTATTAATGGAACCCTTATAAAGATACAGTATAACTAAGTCTACGTACACTTAGTTATACTGACTTGTCTTGAAAAAATGGTGTCTTCATTAGTAGCTTGTCTTGATTCCAGACAATTTGTTCAGCAACAACCCTCTCAATGAATCAAATCAAGACTAGGGGCTGATGCTGAACGTGCTTTATTATCTTGATAATTAATCTGTTGTCTTTCAGCAGCCAGCATTAATGGCCCTCCTGGTGAAAATTTACGCCTTTAATTAAAAGCCATTCATTGCTCAACAAGCCACCTATGACCTTCAAATCACTACCACAGTTAGAAAGCGCTATTACGGCAGCTTGATTTACACAGGGGGCAAAAACTTTGTATAAATTATCCTAAAATACTTTGGATAGTGGTGGAGAGGGACTGACAGAGAGGAAAGAGAGAAAAAGCAATAAAGGAAAGTGTAGACTTTGAAATTAATTTAATAAAAAAAATGGTTTACAGGCACAAAGTGCAATCGGTACCTTAAGAGAATAGTTATTTTTCATTCTTATTAATTTTATTTTTATTTATTTGCCAAATCATAAACAAGATAGGACCACTTCCTGTCTATTTCTAAAGAGAAAGCTGCAAGCAACTGGAGCATCAAGGCTTAGATTTTTTTTTTCTTTTATAAATTGCGTTCCCCATAAATACTAAATGTATCACAAAGCTGGGTATGCTTTTAAAAGTGACTGCTTTGACTGTATGCCCGGTTTATCATGTGGGCATAGATTGATATAAACTTCTGGGCATCAGCTGCTTTCTTTTTAGCAAGTACATTTTGTTGTAAATCCATTTTCACCTATCAAAAGCATCCTGGTTAACATTATAATGAATATGGATGTGCAGAAGCAACATCTAAGTGTTTAGATCTGTATTAAAAAAAACATACACAATGTCACACAGACTGCATCAATTATTTGTCTGCAATCTATGGTGCAAAAGTAGCAAAACATGTCAATTAACATGTTGACTAATACACATGTTTTGAATAAAAGCAAGAATTCACTATGAAATTAATTTGCTGGTGTTCTTTCTGGCTAGATGGAGTAGTGTTCTGTAGTTTCTGCTGGCCACCACTCAGAGCATAAAAATAGCACAACACCGCTTAAAATTGAGACTTGTGATTTTTACACTTGTTTAAGGGTTCAGTTTGTTTCACTTCAGGAAAGTACTCTCCAAGCCAACCCTTCTAGTTTATTTGCTAGTAGCTCAGGTACACAAGAGTAACGGTACAATGGCGGTGGCACAATAACTGATTTTTATTGTGCCACATTCGCAGGATTATGATGGAGCAGGATGGATGTTGTGTGCTCTGGTGCTCAAGCAATCTGTTAAGCACTTCCCTAACAGAGCAGACATGATCTACTTTTGATTGAGAGTAGATCAGGATGTCATTCATAGAAGCAAACACCTACTGGCCGACCATGTCATGAAGGACATTGTTAATAAGTTGTTGGAACAGCAGGACTATTGCACAGGCCAAATGGCCTGTCTTAAACTCGTCCCCCTCTCTGATGCACACCAAATTGTAAGCGGTGCACAGGTCCAGTTTGGTAAAGATGCTGGCATGAGAGAGAGAGATCTACAGAGGTGACAGGAATCAAACGGTCCACTAAAGTCAAAAGGATATCAAGTTGAGAAGCAAAGTTCTCAGCTGTCCCTGTATCTAGGAGAGCCTTAACAGTTATCAGTTTGTGTTTCAGCTGAAACACTACCTTAAGCTGGAAACGAGAGGGGTCAATGGAATGGGTGGGTCCAGCCAGGATTAGGTTTAGAGGCAAAGGAGGGGGTGGCAGTTCTTAATGGTGACCTTGTTTAAACCCTGATAGTCAGTCCAGGGACAGAGCCCCCTTCCTTATTCTTAACAAAAAATGCAGCAGTGGCTGGAGAGGTGGAGGGTTGTAAAACCATTGTTGAAGAGCCTCTGTGATGTACTCTTCCATGGCCTTGTTCTTCTCGGAGGAGAGGGAAAACAGACGACCACAGGGTGGTAGAGCTCCACGGAGGAGTTCAATGGCCTTGTCGCAGGGGTGTGTTGTGAATGGGACAACAATATAGATAGCTGGAAACCCAGCCCGGGTACTCCCCTATGGACATGTATATAAAGCTGAGTCTGGTCCTGGATGGGGTAAGGTTGGAGAAGACATCCATCTACAGAGGTGACAGGAATCAAACGGTCCACTAAAGTCAAAAGGATATCAAGTTGAGAAGCAAAGTTCTCAGCTGTCCCTGTATCTAGGAGAGCCTTAACAGTTATCAGTTTGTGTTTCAGCTGAAACACTACCTTAAGCTGGAAACGAGAGGGGTCGATGGAATGGGTGGGTCCAGCCAGGATTCCCCCGATGTCTACCTGGGCTCGCCGTTTCCCAGAAGCAAGGGACACTGGGGGTAGTGATGTTTTGCCGACCCACAGTAGGTACAGATGTCAAGGACCTGGGTCTGGGGATCCAGGGTCCTTGAATAATTTATGGACATGTGTACATCTGTTGCTGCTGTCCCTCATTTCCATGTTGGTGTGTATTAGTAGGTGTGTGTGTGGGTGTGGCAGAGCACTGGGTTTCAGGCATCATCAGGCCTGCTGGCCTGGAGGCGGGCCACACCAGAAGAGGGTGATCACACACACCTTTGGGTCCTCATTCCCAAATTCCCCACGGTCTGCCTTGCTGACCGTGACAACAGAGGTCTTCACGTCAGTGTCATTCTCGTTCTTCTTTGGAAAACTTCCTCAGTTGCTTCGGTTTCTTGATTGAGAAACTGCTGGAATTAGCAACTACCCCTCCAGAGAAGGGAGGAGATGGAGGAGCTATAGACCTTTGGGACCGAAGGAGTTTAAAGGTACAAGGAGCAGGATGAGGTTGTGACATGGCTCACTGATGAATCTTTAGGGCAACGTACACAGTCTCATCCAGTGTCTTAGGAGCCTCACGTACAGTCAACATATGGAATTAGCCAATACCTCTATAAAAATTGACCGGCCTACAGCGTCTCCCCAGTTCAGTTTAGGTGCCAAAGTGCAGAATTCAGAGACAAAATTGTGACTACATTTCCACTTCGCTGCTAGCGGGAACAAAGGCCTTCTTTAACTACTCCACAAATTGGGCATAATCAATGCAGGCAGGTGACTTCACATCACCTGCTACCCACTCCTGGGAACAACCAGATAAAAGCGAGGTTAGCATTGCAAACTTAGTGCAGGAGGTGGAGTACTTAGAAGGGTGACATTTGAACATCAAATCCAGAGTGGAAAACTCTGACGGCTGATGATCAGAGGGTATCTGAGCTCCAGACATGAAAGGAATGATATCTGAGCAGAGAACGCGTAGGTGGAGCTTCCTTTTAAAGCCAATCCCTGTGGCCACCTGACCACTACCTGACACTAGTGATGGGTTCATGACATGAAGCTAAGCATTGAGTTTTGTTACTAAATGTATATTTATCTACTAACAACTGAGGAGTTTTAATTTTAGTAAAACAAATAAGCAATAAAGGTTTAGTATGTATTTACCACTGTACAAATCTATCTTATACACTACCACATTCAAATCAGTCAATCAGCGATTCCAGTTACTAATTATTCCATAAAATCTTGTGAAAAAATGTTTACCTGGCACACATTTTGGGTAGGAGATGAAACCTACGAAGCTGACAGAATATCTTCAATTTTGAAATGTGGGAACACCAAAGCACTGTAAATGCATGCTGTGGGAAACTGTAAATTTTATGTAGCTGGGAAAAGAAGGAGAACCAGAGATCAAGATAAGAGATGGCGATAAGGACAGAAAGCCAGTGAAATACACACACGCACACACACTGCTGTGTGCTATTTAAAAGTGATCGTAATACTTCTTCTGACTTATTGCCATGACACATCTTCACTTTTCTCTATCCTTTTGGTCTGTATTAGTTAGCTATTTATTCAGCCTGTTAGCAGAGGGAATACATTTTTATTTCAAAGAGCTTTACTGCTAGAGATCAGCTGGCTAGAAGTTTTACCCAGGGGTACTGACTACTCATCGAAGCATAAAACACCAGTCTTACTACTTGATTCAGGGATTCAAAGAAAATAAAGAAGGCTCTGCTGGTTATCCCTTTTGGCTGAGTTGTGGAAGCACATCAGTGGAGGGCAGATAATAGAATGAGATGCCATTAGCTGCTGAGAGAAGTTATCTAACTGCTTTAATAAGAGAGAAGAGATGAGTAAGAGTGTTCTAGCATTTAAATGATCACCTCTTGATATGTTCTGAAATATTACCTGCATAGAAATGAGTAAAAGCTTATAGGTTGGATATTCAGTTGTTGGACCTTTTTAATAAAAGAAAAGAAACAAAAGTTAGAAACTAGGAAATGTAATTTACCAGGTTGAGTTGCACGTTAGCAAAAGCTGGATCTGGGCAAACTATGAGGTTAGCAGCATTAGATGACTGTTTACATATGGATTTGTTGATAAACCTCTTGTTTTTGACAGGAAATTGATCAGACAGAGTGTGTATGTATAGCAATATATGTGATCATAGGACAGCCATAATACAACCATATGATTTTACTGAAATGATGCATTGCTGTAAATTACACAGAATATAAAATATTTAATGTGAGCACAACCTTACACATCTTCAGCAGTAATCTTAGTCCATATAAAAAAATGGGGGATATTTTGCAAAAGAATAAATACTTTTACTTTTGATAACATACAATTTACCAGTAACACGCAGTTTGTTTGTGTAGTGAGGTGTTTTCATAGTGTTTTGTTACATTTATTAAAGGATTGCTTTAATTTTATTTTTATTTTAGAGAGTTTGTCAGTCTATTTTTCAGGATTGCAGAAAGATGAAAATGCCCATGCAGAATGCATCAACATGCACTAGTCATAAAATGACACATTTTAATCCTGCCTAGTTTGTTTTGTTGAACAGTTGAGTGGACTGAAGTGTATTTTTCCTGCTTGCCTTTCTGCAAAAGTCACTGCATGGCAATGCCATAAACTGTACACTGGAGTTGGAGGTAACCACTATGATGCCTTCCACTATGATGCCGTCCACTATGACGCCATCCACTAATGTGGACACACCTTTGGAGCGCAAGTTCAATTCCCTCCCAGTATCCAGTAAGGGTCCTGGCTAGGCCACCCATGCCAAACGCCATGCCCAGGAATGGCACAGCTACGTCTGTAGCTCAGACATGACACATTTGACTGCATGTTGTACACTGTATGATTGTGTATGTGACCAATAAAGCTCGTTTCTTCTTCTTTCTATGTTGACGTTCCAGATCGAGCGTTTTGACCATGGTGTCAGTGAATTGCATACAATTGCATGTACTTAGGTTACATGAGGTTCAAATAGAAATCATTGTAAAAGGCAAATCTTGTATTTGGCAGAATATAGTACAGCATGTGGTTGAACAAGCTTGTGAACTGTGATGCTGTTTTAAACAAGCAAGCAATTATATTTTCTTCAACAGATTTCGACTTTCCAAATGGCAAGTTATTTAAAAGAATATTTGAAGGAAGAGTGGTTATGTTTAAATGCATGTAAAATGGTCTCTTTTACAGCTAACTGACCTGGACCCAGCGTGCTTAGTAACATTTTGTTTAGTGTTTTTGAAGTGTGTTTGAGTTAAAGGGGTTAGGTGCAAGAGCACAAAACAGACAATTCTTTAAAACCATTTGTAGAGTGTTTGTAATATGTGGCTATTATATCAGTCAGGTTTTTCTTTTTTTCTTTTGGAAAGTATTTTTTTATTGAACTGTGGATAGATTGTTATACATACTTTGACAAGGAGGATGGTATGTTTTAGATATATATGTCTTTAGTCTTTTTATTATGTTGATGGCTATTAAAATGATACATATCAGACTCAGCTGTGTCAGTGTATGAATAGACTGTAAATATTACTAAAAGCATTAGTAAATGCCTGCCTTGTCTCCCTAAGTGCTGCTGTGAGCGAGCCAAACATCGTGAAACACCAACCAACCGTTTCTGTTTTAAACAGAATGAGAACAGTCAGAATATGTAGGTGTAGCCAAGCTCAGGTGGCAGCCTATTGTGACTTTTTAACACTGGTTGGCCTGTATTTAATTTTACCTTTTCTTTTATTGTAATAATGTATGTATAATGTAATAATGTATAATGACTGAGCACTTGATTGTGCACTGAGTGTCCATGATTGTAAAATCCAGCTTAGTGAATACTAATTGCTTTGTTTGATTCTTTTAGTTGCTGGATTTGGCCAGTAGCAGCATGGCCTTTCTGTTGGCTGCCCCCTTTCACATTGCCCTTATTTTAAGGCACGTGGGTATGAAGTTGTAGTGTTTTTCATCCGTCTTTATTAGGAGCCTCTTTTTGTTTATTTTTTTAGTTTTAGGACACCATTTAGCCAGCGCTATGCGGTTTATTTTAACCGTGTTTTTATAATTTTTAACCTTTTATTGTATTACTGTATACTTTTATCACTTCAACCATTTCTTTTGCTGAGGTGTTTTTTTTTTCAAAGTTGTGGAGTCTTTTATTTAATTTGTTCATATATTGAGTCTTTAAATTTTCAAATGGTTAGATTCCCCAGAATGTCATTGTTGTGACCTTTAAATAATACTCCCCTGACTATACAGCCAATATAAAAATACATGCCTACCTGTAAAATCATACAAGTACAAAAAACCCCACACTCCTTGCCCTTAAACATTAAAAACTAAAAAATGCAAATCTTATTTTTGATAAAGAAAATACAGTCCACACCTCAGATTGTGGGAGGCAGATATCTTTGGGTTACAAGGGGTTTGTGTGACTTGCAGAGACAACACCGCGGACCTGGGTCATGTTGTCCCCAGTGGAGAGATAGGGTGGGTGAGAACCATTAGCCAGTAACTAAATCCATTCCTAAGGTGCTGGGTGGCAGAAAGAAGAACAAGTCTGTACAGCGTAATGAGACACCTCCACCCAGAACTGACGCACAGGCAGGCAGGTTGAAATGCATCTTCAAGATTGACGTACACACAAAGATATTAAGCCACCAAAAACTGACATTACTGAATTTCATCTGAGTACAGAATGTATTAAGATATACAGACACACTCACAAATTTATGTACAAACATTTACACACAAGTACACACATCAAATATTTTATTTTACCATGTTTCACCACATTATAATGTCATGCTAAATTAATCCATTTAAATTTGTAATCCTGAGTAGTAATTTAGGCATAGCATAGCTTATTTTAAGAATTTTTTTATCTTTTTTTTTTGTTTGTTTGCTTTCTCTTCTGTTTTTTTTCTCCATACAGAGGATCCAGGTGTTTTGTTTGTTTTTCTTTCTTTCTTCCCCCCTTTCTCACCGTCTCTTCTCCCCTCTGTTTTTCTTTCTCTCCCTCTCTTTCTTTCATTCTTTCTCCCTGTCCTATCCCCCAGTCATGTCTGTCCCGTTTGTAGCAACCGAAAATAAAATAAATACATAATTATAATAAAGGTCAATCAAGTGGACCAATATGGCAAGGCCATGATGATCCACTTGGTAAAATAAATCCGCTTGGCATCTTTCTTGGCCTTAAGACAACAATTCTGATGGCTAAAGATCCAAACGGGACAAAGAAAATATATTTTAGTTTGTATGACTTTTACCATCTTAGTTTAGTCTAGTCTTGTCTATAATTTTTGGTCCATGATTTAAAAAAAAACAAACAAAAATATAACTTTTACCACAAATCAGGTAATCAAGTTGTGACAGAAATGCAGACATTTAGCTTTATTATTTATTTATAAAACGTATTATTTTATTTATATATTTTAATCATCTTCTGCATTAGCTTAATTTGTAAATGAAATAACAAGACAACATGCCTGTGAAGCTGCTTATTACTCAATTGTCCAATTACCTTTGAGCAACTGAAATCGGGGGCCTGTGTATAAAAATGGCTATAATAAA
Organism: Neolamprologus multifasciatus; assembly: GCF_963576455.1. Taxonomy (NCBI): domain Eukaryota; kingdom Metazoa; phylum Chordata; class Actinopteri; order Cichliformes; family Cichlidae; genus Neolamprologus; species Neolamprologus multifasciatus. The sequence goes on from NC_140442.1 coordinate 16,692,806, forward strand.
TATAAATAAACATTTTTGTGAAACCGCTTGAGTTAGAACTGAAAGTCTACACTTCAGGTGATTTATTTAAGTTGTGATATTATGCATATAACAAATGTGCCTTTTGTCCAACAAATTATTTGTGTACAAGATAAGTCTTATCTGATCTAGACGCATTAAGTGAACAATTACAGTTTTTGCTGTGGTTGGCCCAAGTACACAGTGTTTTGGTTGCAGCATATGCAGTATCTTCACTGGTTTACAGTTTCACCCACAGGGGCACACCTCTCTCTGAGCCTGGTTGTGCTGGAGTTTTTCCCTACCATTGTCGCCAAGTCTTTGCTCATATGGCATCGTCTGATTGTTGGGGTTGTCTCTATATAATCGTAGGGTCTTTACCTTACAAAATAAAGTTCCTTGAGACAACTTTTATCATCATTTGGCACTATATAAATAAAACTGAGTTCAACTTACCTTGTAAATGTCAAAAACTATTCTCCTGTCAAAGTCTAAATCATGTAACCATCTTCTTGGTACTTTCCTTCATAGCATTCATAAGACTTGGCAAATTTCAGCCTGTCACTACATGCTTCCACCTTGAGGGGCAATCATTAAAGCTGTCTATATATACTACTGTTGTAGACTGTTTGTTAAAAGTCATGTAAGACAAGACATACTGAAGCAAAATGATGACGTTAGTGCTGTCATTTCCTTTGACAACCAGTCCTGTCACAGTAAGTGACGCAAATGATAAAGGAACAAATCACACAAAGCAGAGAGTGGAACTGGATTGTATAAAGTTTGACACTGGCATGTGTTAGTCTAAAGGTGTATGCTTTACAGTTGCAGAAATATATTTTTAAGAAGCAGCAAAAATAAAATTTCTGAATGTAAAAGCAGAGAACCCTCCCATGGAACTATATTTAGGTCAAAAGTCACATGTGAGAAAAAAAAAAAACCAGGAGAAAATTATTTCATTTCACAAGCGCAGGTATTCCTTGCCTCTCATGCAATTAAATCCTTTGTGCGTAAATTCAGCAACCCACACATGAAGAACTCAGCAGCGCTTTCCACAAAGAACCTGTCACACATACGAGAGTATCTGCTTTGCGAGTGCTGCAGCAGATTCATGCTCTCATGGTTAACTCTGCTCTCGGTGCTGAATCCTGCTCATTCAAATCAACAGTTTTGACAGTTTGGAGGGTGGAGCCCAAACAAAGAGGGGTCCTAATGTGACTGTTCACTTATAAAGTAGTGATGCCACAGCCTCTGTAATGGACACAGGATTAGGTTACTGCATTAAATGGATTTACACCATGTTAGCAACTCAGCTGCTATTCTAAACCGTATATGTTTACAATTTGGAAAACGAAGTTTGCCAAATTAACTATCAACTGTCATTGTTTGCTCCATAGCAGTAGAAACCCTGAAAATTGTCATTGGAGTACTTAACACAATTACTTAATGCTGAAGGAATCTTAAAACTGTAAGATTCTGAAACAGGTTCTAAAGCCTCTTCACTATTGTCCAGTTAATCTGTTGTACGGTCTTTTCTGTAGTAGATTTTAATTATCTGAAACTTTTTTTCTTTTATTTTCTTGGAGTTTCTTAATTTTCCTGCTTACCTTGTGTGATAAAGCATAATTATGTGAGACCATGCCTAGCTGTCAGCTTGCATTCACCCAGGAAAAAGAAGGCTGTGAAAAATCCCTTACCCTCTTCTTAACAGTTTGATCCTTGTAGCCTTGTAGCAATACTGTCAGTTCTTGATTAAATCAAAAAACGTTAAATAAAATGCTAAGGTTTTGTAAGCATTTGATTTGAAGTAAAAGTAGCTGAAGACAAATTACCTGGCACAGAGTGCAGTGAGCTTTAATCAAACTAATGCTAAACTAATATCTCCTCACCATGCTCTCACCAGCACTGTTTTGTCTTTGACTGAAAGCTATCTAAATGGACTAAATTGAGTGAGCCTGAGCAAGCCTCACCAATTTTACTTTGAGCCTGAAAGTGATTTGTAAATGGGTACAATTAAAAGGCAGCCTTTGATATGAATAGAATAACAAAGATTATATTATTTCAGGGCAACTGAAATGCTCAGTGAACTCTAAAAAGTGAAAGAAAGTCTTGACCTTACATCTCAAACAGTGTTCCATCCTATGCAGTTTCAGCATATTACACACATGTACAGATGAGTTAAAACAGAGATAGCAACTGCAAGTAAAAAAGTAAATTTTTCTCTGATTCATCATCTCAGCAGATACATTTTCTGTTGCATAATGTAGAGGTGTTAGAGTATAGTGTGAAGAATAACTCCTTTAACATGTTAACAATGAAACATTGAAAGCCTTCCCAGGGGAAATTCAGATCTTGGAGAGAGTACCATCACCTGACTACATTGTCAGGTTTGGGTAAACAGGCAAGTTTAGCTGGTGCAGGTTGCACCAGCATTTTTAGATTAGTGTGTATGAGTTGTTGTTGATTGATATTTTTAATCCCCTTGTAGATATTGTCGATTAACCAGTTCTAGACACAGTTCTCACAGTTCCCAAGCCTTTTTAATTAAGCTGAGTGTGTGTGTGTGTGTGTGTGTGTGTAGGTGTGTGTGTGTGTGTGTGTGTGTGTCTAAATATTTTATTCATATATTTTAATTTACTTTTTTTTTAATTCAAGTATTTTTTTGAGCTCATGAACACCTGGATTTTAGAGGTGAGTCGTCCTCACTGGACAGCCCATCTACAAAAGTATGATTTTACAGGATATGACCTTTAAAATCTGCATTGATAAACAATAACACATTCTTTTATTTTAAGTATTTAGGTGCTTTCCTAATGTGGTATTGCTGCTTTTTTTTCCCAATAGTGAACCTCTTTAGCAACCACCTTTATTGCCTTTTTCATGTATAAATAATGTTTTCAAAATTGCAAAACTCAGAGTCAGAGACACAATAGAGGCATGGAATGGGATTCCAAAGACTACCTGCCTTATACATATATCACAACTAACAAGAGCTTTATGTCATCCATTGTCTGTATCTCTTAATAAAAGCAAAAAGCATTATTTTTGGTCTTGGCGCAGTGAAACAATAATAATTTATCATCCCATACACAAGAACAGCCATCTTAAATGATCCTTCCTAGTGGATGCCTAATGAAGACAAAAGCTCTTTTTGAGAATAGTTTCCTGTCTGTAAGGAATTATGCCCATGTGTTACAGAGTGTGTGAAAAAAGCAGGGAGGTGATGCAGGGATGATCCAGGGCTCAGAGCGGAGGAACAGAGACTAGTAGTGAGGAGAATGAATAGTGACTGGCGCTCAGCCCAGTGGCAGCTTAATGACTTGCGGTCAGTTGACTCTGTCTCAATTAATCAGACTGCTCTTTCCCGCTCTCCTCTTTTTTTCTCATCTTCCCTTGGCTCTAATTTCTTCCTTTGTCTCAGAGCTGAGAGAAGATGTTTTGTTCCCACTCTGTCTATCTCTTTTGTTTTCTGCTTCTCTATCTCTGCCTGTGGATTTCCATCTCTAGACTATCGCCTTCTCTTTCTCTCTGCTCCCTGACAGCTTCCTCAACAGGACAGTTTTCATTTCTTCTTCAGCTCTGCATTATTAAGAGAGTGAAAGAATGAGGCCATTTTACTATCATCTTCGATCTTCCTCTAAGTACGGCAGAAACCAAGTCTCCTGCAAGACTCAGAGAATTAGGTTTTGAAGAAAACTCAAGCCCGCTTTACTGCAACAGAGACAGTGAACACAGGCTTTGACCCATGTAGATAATGGAATAAAATTCAGACCTGACAACACAACTAGCCTGGACATGTTTGCTTCTGGATCACAAAGTACAAGAACAGGCAGCACTGTGCTTCTGTGTGTGCAAGTGGCCGCTCAGCTCTCCCATGTCAGTTGTTATCTACTTTCCTGGAGTTCCCAGGGGGGGTCTTGCTGGCTTCCCAGGGTGGTCCTGACCGGGTTGACATTTGGAGGACTGGTCTGTGATGGCCTGTAGGGGTGTTCCATGGAGCAACAGTCACAGCTGCACTCAGCTTTGCTCCTCTGTTCGTTCTTTTTTGGCCCTTTGTCTCTCTAGATTTACTCTCCAGTTGTCACACCTTTCTCTCTCTGTCACTTTATGTTTTTTTTCTTTTTGTACTCTGCACTCAGCTTACTCCATCTCTGTCTCATTTTCACGTTGTGTCCCTCTTGCCCAGCTTTGTCATTTCTTGCGCTCTTTCTGTTATCTTTCTTTTTCTCACATTCAAGCACCCTATCTCTCTGTCCTCCATCCCTCTTTGCCTCACACAAATCCATTTTTGTATTCTTCAGTGTTTCATCTACACTCTCCCTCCCCTCTTGCTGTCAATGGGGTCACAGTGCTGGGGAAGGCACCCTAAGGAGCCTGCTTGCCACAAATCTTACACTTTGGGAAGAGGTGTGGCAAAGGACCTGTGCACTAACTAGGCTAATTCCCCGATGCTTCACTGTGCAGTCAAGCAGACAGAGAGAGCAACCAAAGGTCAAACACTCCAGGTGGATGTGATGCAGCCAGTGGGCACGAAAACATCAATATTGTAGTATTGATTGTAGCAAGCATTGATTTACTTTTCATGCCCATTTGCTGATTGGAATTTTGTTTTCTACTAAGGAAATGTGAAGAACAACCAAGTGAGTTGCGCCATTCAAAGTCAGTGTCTTTCTAAGATCTGAGCTGTACAGTTTCTAATAGGAATTCTCCTTAGCATTCATTAGCCTTTGGCCAGAGCTGTACAAGTCTGACATGCCTACAACTTTTCTCAGAAAGAAAGGGAATCTCTAGCAGTTTCTTGTCACCAGACAATTTAACTGACAAATAACTCTCACTCATGTGTGTTGATTCTGAAGAACTGTCTCATGTTGAAACCCTGCAGACCTTGGTCTGTAGCATCAGTCTTTAACTCTGTTTGAGCGTGTATGCTAGTTTTAAAATAGATTCAGACATGGTCCACAGTTGCATGTCTTCATTTTAAAACTGTAAATTGCAAAAGGGTCTTTTTATATGTACACTATTAAAAAAAATGTTTTTAATTCTTTTAAGTTAAAATGCAACTTTGAACTTATACACATATTATTATACTGATAAAACTAGCATTTTGCCAAGCTATCAGGAATGTTTTGTTAGAGAAATTAAACTCCCATAAAACTCTGCTGCAATCAGAAGAAAAGAGACATGATGTAAATAATGGTGTGTGTCATTATTATAGGTTCAATTGAGTTACAGCCTTTAAAACATGATAAATAGAGTACTTATAATAAGAAAAGCATTTCTTTCTCTAACAATGGTTAGTACTAAATTCAGCTTCTATTCATGCAGACTTATGATCAATAATGCCTTTCCTTTCGATGTGCCTCCCAAATTCTCTTTGTATTCACTTTGGTGTGAAACATTTTCAACAGCTGTAGGTTTGAGTTAACTGGAGAGCCTCTTCAGTTAACTCCAACTGAAAAATAAATGGAAGGAATGCACATTTGTCTCGCTGACTGTCCTTTTGAAGAATTTTTACATTCAACTTAATTTTCCCCAGTTCTGTTACCTTCATTTACCTAATCCCCATTTCATGACTTTAGCTAATTAATTAAAGTAGGGAAAAAGTATCTTTTCACTACTGTAAATATTCCTTTAAAAAATTACATATTTGAAAACTATTTTAATATATATAACTGTATAAAAGTATCTATAATACCTTCACTGGCCAAATGCTTTAGGTATGTGTCTTAAACTGTTCATTAAAACAAATATCTAATCAGCCAACCACATGGCAGCAGCTCCATGCATTTAGTCACATAGAGGTAATAAAGATAACCTGCTGAAGTTCAAAGTGAGCATCAGAATCGGGGAGAAGGGTGATAACAATTATACCACAATCAAAGGCAGTTATTTCCTCATGGGTTGGTCTGAGTATTTCAGAAACTGCTGGTCTTTTTGGATTTTTCCACACAACCATCTCTAGGGCTTACAGACAATGGTCCAAAAAGAAAGTGAGTGAGCAGCATTTCTCTAGGAAAAAAATACTTTGAGGTCAGAGGAGAATGGCCAGCAGCAGAAGACCACACCAGGTGCTTCTCTTGTCAGATGAGAACAGGAAACTAAGGCTACAGTTCACAAGGGTCCACCAAAAATTGAAGTAAGGAAAGATAAACTGGACCGCTTTACTCGGCTTGTGCTCTTGATGCTTCTAGGACCATTATCAGTGGCTTGCTATGTAGTGCAAAATGATCTGTACCATTCTGATGAGTGAAATTTTACTATTATCCTGCTTGGTACTCATTAGCTTATTTATATGTCTGTGCATTGTATTTTGAAAATGTCAAGATGTAGCTTCCCAACTAAGCTAGCTAGCATTAGCAGGATAAGGCCTTTTGTGGTTTTATTTTGAAGAGATGTAAAGTCTTCTACTCATGTAGAAAGGGAGAGGTATTCAGATAGTTGGATAAAATGAAATCACGCACACTGCCCTTTAAAAAAAACGGCTCTATAGTATCTCTTGCTAGATGAAGCGAATATAATAAGAATGGTCTTGACAGTCTTTTAGCATATATACAACATAGCAAATAGTGATAGCCTGCTTCACCTTGTACAGTGAGTCCACATGAATGTACTTCAACAAGTTCAACCAAAGTTAAGCAACAAACACAAACTGTGGGCTAAAAAGCAAACACACCACCACTGACCCAAAACTTCCATCCCCTACAAAACCTTGAAGTGAAATTGACAGAGCTTATCTATCACCTGAGAGAAAAGCTCCCACCTCTCATTGGCACCAGTACCAGAGTCGGGATAAGGAGGAAACAAATAAGAACAAAATGAACACACAGGCAAACAGAGCCAACAAAAAGAACTCTAACGTGAGTCTTGTGTGCACCTTAACAAAGTAAAGAAAGCCTTCAGAAATAGCTCTTCATCCTTTTTCTTTCTCGGTCTTTAGCCTTCCCAGTGGTGGTCCAATCTTTAATTACTGACTCTATTTGATTTTAATCAGCAGTGTGAAAAGACAGATATCACATCCCCTTCTAAACCTTCCCACAAAGACCTAGCAAAGTGCAAAGTTATATTTCTCCCAATTAGGATCAAATGGCTTGGTGCTGAAGTTCTCAGAGTGTTTTTTCCAATTTGCTGTGTCAATTAGATTTTCTCCTAGGTAAGTAATCAGACTCTAGGAGAGGGTGTGAGATGGAAAGATGACAAAAGTAATTACAGCTTTTTGGGAGGTTTGCAGCTGCTACATGGTGCCTCTATACCACTTTTAATCATATTTTTTGGGGTTTATGGGAAACCCTTGCCTTTGTGTTTCTCACAAAGAAAGCAGATTATACTCCGACAAAGATAACTAAAACACTCATGGAAAACACACATTTGACACTGCACACACATGTTCTCGAATGCACATAGACAAAAAGAAAGAAAGCTGAAAACTGATGACAACATTGTTTCTTTTCATTGATTTCACCACAGTGTTGCAGTCTGTAAGGCAGGACTATCGTGTTGGAATGTTTGGCTTTCTTTTATTAAATTTGGTTTTCCGCTCCAAGCACGCTGATAATAATTTGCAAGAATTAAAAAGTTTCAATGTGATATTCACTTTTAATCAGAGTGAAAATCACAACACTTACAGCAGCTAAAGTTAGAACTGGGAATTTAATGGTTGATGGACAGAAATATCTGAAAATAGGAAAAAACAGGACGCAATCAGAACAATCCATTAAAATAAAAAACATTCAATTTTATTTCTGAAAGCTTGAATTATGTGTCTTTGTTCTTGTTTGAGATAGAAAGAGACAAAGCGGGTGAGAGAATTAGGCAGAGAGGCAGAGATAGGCTCACTCTGATGCTTGGCTGTCCTGTTTGTCCTTGTCAACGCCTGACACTCCCCTAATCCCCACTCCCGGCCACCACCATCACAACCCCCATCTCAGCTGGCCCAGTTTGGCTCAGAGACAAAGCTGTCACCCAGTCAGAGATCTGGGACCTATCCAAACCTGGTCCAGATGTAAGCATCAGAATTCGCACAGGCTCCTTCAGTCCTATGCATATGTTTACCTGCCTCCTGAGACAAATCCTCAGACAACATTGGCTCCTGAGCATTTGAGGTGCCTAATGCTTTTTTAAAGAAAAATCCTGAGCAAGTATTTACTTATGACCTTATTCATTTCAGTTTTAAACTGGGAGCAGGTTTCACAGGAGAGGAGCCTGGTAGCTGAAGGCTATGCCTCCCATTCCTCTTATGGATAGTTTAGGAAGTGAGTACTGTAAGCTGCAGTCTGAGAGAAAGTTTATTAGGAAAACATGGCACTATGAGGCTTTTAAGATATGATGGGGCCTGAGTGTTAATTTTAAATTCAAGTTACTGTGGGAAAACTATTTTTAGTCTTATTTAATACTCCTGTTGTTGTGTTTCGGATCAAAACAGCTTCAATAACGTCAATAACTAGAACTAATAAATGCAGGAACTATTTTTTTTTTTGTGATAGTACCGTGCATATGAAAGGATGCAGTCATGGAGTTTTATTGTATTTAATTACAAGCACCACAAAAGCTTGTGTACACTTAATGAGATTTAATCTCATTAAATCTCATTAAGTAATGCTTCAATTTAATATTGAAGCATTACTTAATGGTAAGATTTCTTATATGGATGGGGTCTAATAAACACATGCATGGTCTGGATGAAGTCATTATTGAGGTAAACGCAGATCAATAAGAGAAAAGCAGTCAAAATAAATTGGAAATAGTCTTAGATTTATGGATTTCAAAAAAAAAGAAGTAGTAAATGATCTTTCCGGACTAGCTGGATTTCCTTTTCGGCTTATGTGTTATCTTCTTTAAGGGTCATTTCTGCTGTAATGCTGTTTAGTCAGCTATTTTCAATTAAAATATTTATTTAAATAAATATTTAAATAAATAGTAATAGAATAGGGGTCTACTACTATTAAAGGTTGATATGTCATATGGGAGAATGAGATTGAGAACATTATTGGAATGGTGAGTTGACTTATTTGCATTTTGAGAGAAGCCAGTTGGGTCTAATAATGAATTTAGTGCACTGTTGTGACTGCCATGCACATCAGAATCCCTTTTATTATCAGAACTAAGTACCACATCACACAAAATCTCTTAGAATTAAAATAAAACTTTAAAAAATCAATGCCATTTATCATCCTCCTCAGCTTGTGCTTTGAGGATTCAACTCCTGCTTTCAGCTACTTCCTTTAGGGGTCACCACAGCAGGGGTCATCTGCCTCTATTTCACCCTTTCACTAGCATCCTCCTCTGCCACACCAACCATCTGCATGCCCTCCTTCTTACATCCATGAAACTTCTTTTTTCCTTTTTCCTGGCAGCTCGATGTTCAACATCCACTGTGCCTTATATTCACTATTCCTCCTCCTGTACTTGGCTTTGAGGGTTCGGGTCAGTATAAATCAGGAGGTCACGCTTTTTCATTTTCTTTTGAAGACCACATGTACTCAAAACATCAGAGTTTTCATGGCACGATAAATAGTTAAAAAGCTGTTGATTTATTTTTCATTGACTCGTTTTTGCCCCAGAACCTTCTCCAGTCTTGGTGTGGATGTTTCTGTATTACTTCTAGTTTTTTGTCAAATTATCTGTGAGTCACATTGAGGCTATAGTGATTAACACCGTCACCTCACAGTGAGGTTGTTGGTTTGAACCCTGACTGGGGTTTTCCTGTTTGAGGTTGCATGTTCTCTCTGTGCCCATGTCAAGTCAACTAGTAATACCAAACTGGCTGTGGATGTGAGATTTAAAAGAAATTGCTTAAAATGTTTAGAGTAAAGCATTGTATCAGTGTGTGGTTAAATGATAAAACTACATTTTAATCAAAACTCCATTTAATAAAGAAGTTACCTCATACTTCCATTGCTTGTGTTCCTTGATTATCCATTAAAATTTCTCTGAACATCAAGAGTGTGAGACATCAACAGCAGCTCTATGGGACTATAATAGCAATATATTCTTGATTATCACTTGCACTATATTTTCTCAGTGATACTCTGCACACAGAGAGCTCGTCTACTTTGTCATGCCTATTGTTTACCAGCCCTTGCATTTTAAATGTAAAAAGTTCTGTGATGAGCAAGTTCTTCCGGAGCTGCATTGGCAGAAAGAAGTGGGCGGTGTGCCCTTTGAATTTAATTTATTCTAGACATTTAGCTCTTATCATAAAATTGATATGCCACTGTCAGATTTCTTAAAATATGCATTGTTCTGTTTTGTAAGAAACGTATACAAAGAGAAATCACACATTCATATCTGGCACAGTAAATGTAATCCTGAAAACCAACAAAACATAAAGCATGCTATAAATTTAACACCTATTTCAGGGAAACTGGAAGAAACATTGCTATCTGTGCACCTGCTGAGAGCTGACTTCTCATAAAAGTGGAAAATGTGAGGTCAAGCAGTTACTGTTCACAGTTAGTTTATTTACCATTAACAGTACATAACTCATTAACAGTAACCAGAGGAGGCAGCTGGGTCCACATGCCTACAGCTGTTCTTGAGTTTCAAAGTCAAACACATAAAAGCTATGTAAAGGCCCAGCCAGGATGTTTTAAGCATATAAATCAAGGTCCAGTCTACTCACATAACTAAAATGTAAAATAGATTTTTTTTATGCAGTTGTCCATTCATCGCAAGTGAAACACGATAGATCTCCTTTACTTGTCTTTTATCAGAGAGAATGTATAAATTAGATTTTTCTGAGTAGGCGGAGACTCTATGTGCTAAAAGAGTTTTCCCCTGAAGCACTGCGTGTCTGTAACAGTCACACCCAAAATACATGAAAACTGATTCAGCTGAACTAAATATTACATTTCCTATACTGTAACCAGAAGACGTTTATTACATTTTGTATCCTGATGTGTTTCTTTCCTCAATGAGAAGTGCAAAAAGGTTTTAGATGCAACCTTTCACTTCAGTGTTTGTGTGTGTTTTCAAAAAATGTTAAAGTGTGAGTGTTGTCCAATATCACAAGCTGTTTTCCTCTCCTAGTGCCATTAGCATTTCATACTCGCTGTGGATACCTTTTGATCCCAAATTGAATTGACTGTGATCATCCCACAGAACACAGGCCCTTTATTAGGCACACGAGCTGTGCAGATTGCAATCCTGTTTTTAAATAAGATTAAAAAACAGAGACTGAACACAAAACTAAAATTTGTGCAACCATAAAGGAAGGTTGGTGCAAAACAATTTTGGCTTCACTAGAAGCTCATTTTTGTATTTTTTTTCTCTTCTTTGCACAGCTTTATAATAATAAGGTAAACATGTATTTTCTCAGAGGAATACGGGGGATAATCAGATTCTGGAATCACCGACTCCCTGATCTCCTGTGTTTCTGTCGCAGTATGTGGTTGCATTAACGAGGACATAACAAGTTTGGATCTTGCAGCTGAGAAGAGCCATCTGAAATTACATCAAAACCACACATGCACATATATTCACTCCTAATGTCTAAAATTATTTCCTCAGAAGCTGCTTTATGAGAACACACACACTCAAACAGATGTACACCGAGGGGGTGTGCATGACTCATTCCGTGTTCATTAGCAAGGAATAGAAAAATGCATCACCAGCACTAGCTGAAGACTGGATGTGTAGCGTTAGATGCATGTTTACTTAATGATTACATTTCTAAAGTGTAACATTGCACCCCTTGTTGAAAGTTGAGGTGCTCCGTTTCCTTACAATCACACAAAGAAAGGGAGGTGTGGTGTGTTGCCTTCATTTTATACATTCTAAGATCTGTTATATGAGTGTGGACTTGATACATACTGCCAAAGAAAAATGAAAAGAACACTTTGAAAACACATCAGATCTCAATGGGGGGAAAAACATCACGCTGCATATCTGATATTGACTGGATAATGTGTTAGGAATGAAATGCTGCAACATCGCTTGATGGAAATGAATGTTATCAACCTGCAGAGGGAGAATTCAACGACATCTCAAAAATCAAAGTGAAAAAATGATGCAGCAACCTAATCCATTTTGCTGAAATTTCATAGCAGCAGGTCAAAATGGTACTGGAGATTGTAGAGCGCATGCGTGCATGCCTGACAACATGGGAGCATGCTCCTAATGAGACCGCAGATGGTGTCCTGAAATTCTTCCATATCCAGACCGGAGCATCACTGAGGTCCTGTACAGTGGTCTTCTATTGGATTTAGCTCAGGTCAGCGCAGAACCAGTAATAATATCGGTGTCTTCATATTCTCAGCACATGACGACAACCATTGTCATGCACCACGAGAAAATCAGGACCCACTCCACCAGCATAGTGTGTGACATTTCATCCTGATAACTAATGGCAGTCAAGGTGCTGTTGCCTCAAGAGGTCCTTCCATGGATATATCTGCCAAGACCATCAATGACCCACCACCAAACCAGTTATAGGCAACCCCAGAAAGTTGCTTCCGTTTTTCTGTGGACGCATTTAGTCAGTCATCGAAGTGACTCCTTCAGTCTCAGCTGACTGCCGGTTTCCCCAACCTTAAAAACAGCACATTTGCTTAATGACCAAAAGTCGCACCACTAACTAACAATAGGCCGCGAGGTCAGTTTTATGATCATTAATATGAATATGAAAACTGTCATGAACATTGATCAGTAGCCATAAGTACATGTATATATCATGACAATCCTTCTGGCACTTAACAGCATACTATATTACTTGATTTTTAACAGAGGACCAGATTCTTGGGGTAGATCAATTTTCAGTGCAGTTTGTTTTGGGGTTTGAAAGCCACAGAGACGCGGTGTTTAGAGAAAATGTCAGCTGACACATAAGGGATCACTAAGTTTTTTTGCTAAGGCTGCAGTCTTTTCTTCTGGATCGCCTGGAGTTTTCTTTAGGTGCCTTCCCAGCTTTGACAAATGTCCAGGTGGGATAACCACATTTACTCAGGGCCTTCTTGATATGTTCTTCTGCTTCCCTGGCCGCTGTGTCTGTGGAGAGGGTGTTCGCTCTGTGTTGTAGTTCCTGATGACACCCAGTTTGTGCTCAAGTGGATGATGAGAGTCAAACCTTAAAAATACTGATCCGTATGCGTTGGCTCATGGTACACATCGTCTTTTATATGTCCCTCATGTCACTGTCACTTTTGTCACTTTTCATATCCTCCCTGGGGAACTTGATGTGTTTGTAAACCAGGGATAATGTGATCAGTGAATTTTGGTACATCCTGAGATTTGAGGCCATGTCCAGATGAACAAAACCAGCTTTCTGGGATTTCCTTACCCATGATCATAGAGCATGCGTCAACACAAAATGTTACAGGCAGCATATCATTCTCCACAGCTTCTCCAGGTGTTTTCATATCTGTCACATCGCTCAGCACGAGACTGCTCTCGTCTGTAAAAAGTACAGGGCATCAGTGGTGGACCTGCCATTTCTGGTATTCTATAGCAAAAGCCAGTCGGGCTTCATGGTGCCGGTCAGTGAGCACAGGCACAGTGAGGTTTCTTTGTGTTTTAATGATCATTACTACATTAATAAATTCAGCAGTTAACAACCAACCAGACCACTTGTGTTTTAAGTGCTTCATATAGACATTTACTTTGGTTTAGCTTGTAATGAACTGCTGGCATCTGGGGTTTGAGCACATGGTTTTGCAGGTTTTCTCAATTTCTCAACAAAATTCTCAGCACAGAACTTAAAAGTCAGACATGTCAATAAGCCAATGAAATATGACCACATATAATGTCATTGTTAATATAGGTAATGTTGACCTGCACTCTATTAAAAAGAGAACTTGGCCTAAACATTCAGTATAACAGCTGCTTGGGCTTTTATACTGGACCAGAAACTAGATGTGTTGGAATTAAAAAAAACCAATGACCACATGACACACTGGATTTAAAGGTTTTGAGGTGTGTTTTTGTAGGAGAGATTTAAATTTAAGAGGTCTTGTGTCATGGCAGCATCTTTTTCTTATGATGCAGATAAATCAGTGCCACTGCCGCTCACAGACTGTATATCCACAGCATCATCTTAATAATTAAACTTCAAAATAACTGTCAGAAATGCGGATGCATTCATCCCTGATGGGTATAAATATATTGAAAAATATTGGTATTTAAATCTTTTCAGTGGAATAGATGTGAGGTTAGATTCTGCAGGATAAATGCCTGTTGTTTATTTTGTGACATTTCAGTGTCTAGCTGAATATCAAGCCTTTTATTGAACAGCCCGCATAAAAACCGGTGTCATGAAACACTGAACATACACAGACAAAACAAACACACCATCAGCTAACCTAGAACACCTTATCAGCTTTTGTTAATTAAAAGCAGAGCAATAAATTTTCCACGCTTTGTCCTCCCCAGGAGTAAAATACTTCCTGGAATAATGACTCAAAATACAAATCACTTAACATGCTACTTAGTGGTGTTAGTGTATGTGTGTTTGTTAGCATGTGTTAATGTGAAAAATTGTGTATGTGTTATTGATTCACATTCGCTGTCTTTTGAACTTCTGCTTCCTGTTTTCAAGCAGATGAAAGAAATAGCTGTTGGCCAAGATGAATGAGATTATAAATCTCTATGTTTCTCTAAAAGCTGCACTGCAGTGTAAACCTGAGGGAAACATGACCACTTCATTTTCATCATTAAAGGCAGAAATTCACATATTTATCCTGTGGACTCTTTTGAGATAACAGTCAGAGGTGTTTGCTAATGTTATTACATATAGTTCAGTGCAATATTGTAAGGAAATTTAAGGCCTACGGCATTTCAATATTTATTTTTCTGATCCAATAACAGACGATTTTAAATAATTCTATATTTTCTTAACAGTTGTTTAACAGGAATGAATGAGACTGAAAATGATCCCAAATTAAATGGTTGTGGGGGTCAGAGTATTTATTTATTTATTAGCAATTGTGATGGAAAGGTTGACAGATGAAGTCAGGCAGGAGTCTTTGGGGACGTTAATTGTTAATTAACAGCACTGTGAATTGTAGTGAAAGTAAGGAGTAGGTAGAAGAGAGCCTGGACATATGGAGGTATGCTCTGGAGAGACGAGGAATGAAAGTCAGAAGAAACAAGATATAATACATGTGTGTAAATGAGAGGGAGACAAGTAGAGGCAGTTAAGGTGAACAAGTTTAAATATCTGGGATCAGCTATCCAAAGCACTGGACAGTAGTGGTGAGTGATACTGCAAATGTTATAATCCATCCAATACTGAATAAATAAAGGGCCATTACTGCTGATAGAAATACTGATGCTGATCATTTGAACTCACAAAGTCAATTTATGTAGTGGAGATCAATGTGTCATGATTTATGAATCATTATCAATTTGCATATTCTGAACACATTAATGACTATAAAATAACAGATTTTTACTTTGCGCAACAATGAGTTAACACAATAAAAGAAACTTTTTGGCTTAATGTACTTTAGAAATAAACATGACAGTCAACACTGACATTTTTCCTGGTGCACGTTTGATGTATTTTTTCATTTCCAGAAATGGACATTTGTTTAGCACAATTAAGTGGACTACTTAGAGAATAGAAAGAATGTATCAATCCTATCAAGCTAGTATCAATCCGATACCATTACCAGCATTGGTATCAATACTATTGATATTTGGATCAATATGCCCATAATGGACAGTGCACAAGAGAGGTGAAGAAGAGAGTGCCGGCAGGGTGCAATGGCTGGAGACAAGTGTCAGGAGTGAGAAAGATAGCAGAAAGAGTGAAAAGGAACGTTTACAATATGGCCTGCTTTGATGTACAGTATGGTTAGGAGACAGTGGTACAAAGAAAAAGACAGGAGGAAGAGCTGGGGGTGATATAGCTGAAGATGTTATCATTTTCACTGTGAGTTACCAGAATGGACAATGTTAGTAATGAATAGAGGGACAGCTCAGATTGAGCGGTTTGGAGACAAATTTGGACAGGCAAGGCTGAGGTGGATTGGATATGTGCAAAGGAGGAATAATGGATATATTGACAAAGGCGGTAAAGAGAAAGACCACATGAAGATTCACAGAGGTAGTGAAGGAAGACATGCATGAGGGTGGTGTGACAGAAGAGGAAGATTTAAAACTGATACTTAAACTGATCTTAGTATAAATAGCCATATCAAATAGCCTACAGTTAGGCAATGAAATGTGATGTACCGCTGTTTCACTGTGCTTAGTATATGCATACCTTTGTGCTTGAATAATGTAAGCCGTGCCTAAAATGTAAACTCTCACAAACTCTTTGATAGGTAACATATTGCTTTCAGTCTGTTGTGGTACAATGTTACACAATGGATTGTTAATTTTACCATTTTTGGACTGGCAGATGGTAGGAAACAAAAAGCAGCCAGGCTAGAGGCTACTGGAGAAGTTCTGGTTCTTACCAGGCGATTTAAGGTCCCATTGATTGGATGTGAGAATTTGTTAATCAGGGCAAGGCTGGCAACTGAAAACAACAGATGCATGTAAATTAATCTGGGATTAACTGTATTACTTCTCAGAACACATTCAGTCCAACGACTGGTCCAAGCACCATAATTATGGAACAGCAGTGAGACAGAGAGTGTGAAATCTGCCCGTGAAGGTTAGGCCAATATATCAACACACACTGGGAGTCTGACAGGTCTCTGAGCACTTTAGTTGAGTTTATTTTCCCCCTTTCATCACATTTTTTTGGCACCTCAGTTGGCTAATGTCTGACCTGGCCGGCAGGAATTTGGGATTGATAGACGACAAGCTTGTCTGGTGTCAGAGTTCTCTGCGATAAGAGAAAATTATTGCAATATAGAGAAAACCACACATTGTCCCGTTCTGAACAAGTGGCTTCTTCTATTTTATTTCTCTTTAAAATTAAATAGTCTCATCTCACTTGCAATTTTAAATGTACATGAGAGTGGTAGAAAATCTAAACTGACCGGTTTGATCTATGAAGTTCAAACCGGTCATTTCATAGGACACAGTGGATGCATATGAGATCTTATTTCTGTCAGTGAGAAATTAAATTGATGCTACTGTTTTTTTATTCTTTCTTTGTCCTTATCTACTTATATATGTTTACTATTCAGGTTTATAAATGTCATCCATGTACAGAACCAACTTTTTCCTAAAACTATGAATTTACCTGTCGTTATTGAGGTCCAGAGCTGCAAGACTATCACCCAAATTGAGTGTATGATTATAATGCACAATTGTATGTTTTCATAGGAAACTCAGTGTGAAGATGAAGGTGAGGAGGACTAATATAATTTATGAAACAGGTATGAACTCACCATTCGACACAAATATGTTTTTTCAAATGCTATGAATAAGAAAGGAAATGTGATTTATGAGCATTTTCTTTTCACTATTATAAAAAATAGAATTCCAAAGTGTGACTGACCAAGATATGAATCATTACTGCTCTCATAAAAACTGGAACTGTTATTTTAATGATTGCATAATGGCTGTGAAACATCTAATGCTGAAAAAGGAACATGAAAAGCATCAAGACATCATTTGGAAATCATTTTTATATAAATTATATATGTCATAACATTTTGATGAAAATGTGACGAATGCATCAGCAATATCTTCTTTTCTGTTACCAGTTTCATGCTAATTGCTTCAGTTAAGGTTAGGTTTAATGCAGAAACATGATAAAGTTGTAAAGCAGTTGGAGAAGTTAAATAAATCTATGATTTATATACACTTTTATGTTCAATAGGCGATATCTGGAAAAGAAAAGTGAGTTTAATGCAATGACCTCCTTCAACATGTAGCTAATGAATGGTAAGCTAATGAAGTTAGAGCTTGCAAAGCACTGCAAGCTGAAAAGAATACCGGATGACTATGAGAGAAAAGAAAAGCAAACTTTAATGATACAACAGATGATTTCAGTGAAAATTCCAAACCAACATTTAAGGTAGAATTACACAAGAATCACTCATGGGCAGAGTTGTGCCTTTGTGGCACACACACACACACACACACACACACACACACACACACACACACACACACACACACACACACACACACACACACACACACACACACACACACAAAATTTTGATTAGCTGACATGAGATTTTGTGACATTTCACAATTTTCTCATGGGTACAAATTAAATCCATGAGTGCTCCAGATAGAGTCTTGCCATATGAGTCATGAAGAGAGTCAGCCTTTCTCTGCAGTCTTAAGATTATCACCAAAATGCCTGAAGATAAATTCAATTTGAGTAAAGAATTAGTTACTAAAATAACCCCCCCAAAAAATCACACAAGTGAAGCAAACTTAATGTAAATTTAACCAACTTCTACTCAAACCATTTAGTCCAAATGTAACTTCACAGCACTATATTTCTCTGTTGGTATGCAGTCGGCAGTGCCCACTGGCAATATTTATGAGACAGAAAACAACAGATAACAGCTATTCAGGGGGTTTATAATATCTCCATCATATGAGCTCTGGGTGGAGTTACTTGTCATTATGGATGTGGCTTAGACCTCACAGGGTTATTACAGGTATATTTTGATGTGATTTCCAAAATTGCAAAAGGTTTTTTTTTGTTTTGGGGGTTTTTGTGTGATATTTGTATGATTAAAACAACCAAAATGTTTCTGGGCTTCATGAATCTAACTTTCTGAACTTCTGAACAAGTCTTCCAGCTCAGCAATGAAGAATAAAATCGTTCATGATCTCCACTGATTTTACAAAAACAAAAAAAAGAGCAGAAGTTAAACAGTGCACTTTGTAAAAAGCTTCCTACGCGAAGGACTGACATTTTAAAGCATATGGAAAGATACCATATGCAGACTCTTTAAGTCTGCGGTAAAGAACAGCCGGTTGAGCACTTTCCTCTTGACTCCATCAGAAAGAAAAGAAAGCAACCACTGAATATTCATGACCATATTCATGACAGCATAAGGTTTCTGCTGGGATGTCAGAGGGGCAGGTCACGGCTTTGAACGCACTTAACTCTGCGAGGATTCTCTTAGATAGCAGCCCACAAGAGATTTCTGTAAGAGCCCAAATTCTCTGAGCCTCCATGTTGTGCCAGAAGTCAATGATCCGTTGACCCCGGGCAGGTGGGAGGCTGCTGGGAGCCAAAGGCCAATCAAATCAATTCCACCTAGCCAAGACTGAGGTCAAAGGTCCTGTTTGTGTATGTGTGCATATGTCAATGTCAGTATTCAGTCACACAAATTAAGGGCACTGAATCTTCATAAATCCCACACCAATAGCCCATTAGCTGCATTGTATTCGCTTGTTACCATTCAGTCTCTCAGTAAAACCTTGTGAGGAATTTTTGTCCCGAAGAATCTGCTCCCTCACCCCCTCTTCTCTTTTCACTTTGTATGAGTCAAGACAACAGACTAATTGGTGCATTAAAACAGCCTGAAGCCTGAAATGAAGCAAGGCAGGGAGTACAGTCTCTGAGGCACACAAGGACTTGAAGAGAGAAAAGAGTTGAAGAGAAAAGGAAATAAGGAAGCGGAGATAATGAACAGAGACAAAAAAGACAGAAAATTGCATCCAAAACAAAAAAAGAGAGATGATAAGAAAACAAACAAGCAAGCAAGCAGAATGAAAGACACAGCCAGATTTCAAGCTTGTACAGAGATTTGTGAGTGCATGTGTTAAATTTTTCTACTTGTTGGAAACAAATTGCAGCACAGACTGAGTGTCTGAGCCAGGATCAGACACCAAAAGAAAAGATGGGGGAGGCCAGACCTTCATTTCCACCAGAACTGGCAGGAACCCCGCGTGTTGGAAATACCAGGCTCTCATATCCAGCTTGTTTGTCTACTTTTCTATTTTCATCCTCTTTTAATCAACACAGTATCTTGGCATATACATCCCATCCTTGTTGATCCTCAACTATAATTTTTGTTTTCCCCGTGACTTTATGTTGCTGTAAGTTACTCTGTGTTTTGTGGACAATGATAAATTGTTTCAAAATTAAACAGATCTGATGCATCTGCTGTTGTTTATAATTTGCGATGCCTCCACTGCACTGCACTCAAATCTTAATAGTCTATGTGTGACTGAAAGATGGGAGCCTTTGCTGTCTGAAACCACTAAACCATTTTTAAAGTGTTTGTCAGCAAGTTTAGTGGAGTCAAATTAGATTTAAAAAAAGGGCAAAGGGCGGTCAAAAATCATACTGTTCTGTCAGTCTGATCTATTTAGTGGTTTCCTACCCACTTTACTGCGCCATAAGGTAGTTTTTCTTAAGAAAAAAAGCAAATTCAAATTCAAAGGACAGACAGATAATGGGGCAAAATGACTGAGCGGCAATCGTGGTTGATTATAGTCATCCTCCTTCTTTGTAATAAAACTGATGTTCTGATGTTAGCATTTAGCTGAAAATGACAGCTGTGTTCTAGTACAGGCCTTTATCATTCAAATGTGTACTTCATACTAATTCTGTAATGTGTTTGGTATGGATTTTTGGTTGCTTTATACCTTGCATGCTTTTATTTTGAAATGTAATAACTTACTTCCAACCTACATCTCCTCTAATCAATGCAATGAATTACATCTCCCTTGTGCGGCACTTTAAAGAATGGAGACAGGAGGCCAACACAGGGGGTCACAGGCACAGCAGAGCAAAGGGGTTAGGAGCTAAATGAACATCAAGGAAATGTGGGACTGGGAAACTGTGGGGTTGCTCTTTGGAACCAGGGCTAGACATGGAGGGGGAGCCAGACCCAGCAGACCGTTTTAAAAAGACCCTAATGAGGCTAATAAAGATATATCTTTAGCAAATTCCTGGAATGGTTTCTATAGTATTTGTGTTAAGGCTGCCAGCCATGGGCACACTATATTGTTTGACTACTAATTGTGTTCTGTGCAGTTCTGGTTTTGATATTGTTTTTACTGCCTTGAGATTGTTTTGATTGATTTTTAGAGATTTAATTTGGTAAAACTCATATTTCTCTTGATTTTAGGACTTAGGACTTTGCTAATTTTTTGTTTAATTGGTACTCTGGTGATTGCAAATTCATTGGTTACAGTCCGTCTTTTAACTGCTGTCCGCCAAATGAAGGGAAGTCCTATACATAGTCCTATACACAATAGCTTGAAACATGTTTTATACTTTAGAATCCTCAAAATAGCCACTCTTTGCTTTGATAACTGCTTTGCACACTCTTGGCATTCTCTCAATGAATGTCATGAGGTAGTCACCGGCTGAGCATTTGTTGGCTCTTTTGCCTTCACTCTGCGGTGCATCTCATCCCAAAGAATCTTGATTGGGTTTTGGTCAGGTGACTGTGGAAGCCAGGCCATCTAGAGCAGCACTCCATCACTTTCCTTCTTGGTCAAACAGCCCTTACCCAGTTTGGAGGTGTGTTTGGGGGTCATTGTCCTGTTGAAAAATAAATGGTGGTCCAAGTAAACGCAAACCAGATGGGATGGCATGTCACTGCAGGATGCTGTTGTAGCCATGCTGGTTCAGTGTGACAGTGTGATCAGCAAAGGCCTCCCACACCATCCCACTTACTCCTCCATGCTTCATGGTAGAACCATACATGTAGAGATATTCCGTGTCTTTCTGCGGTGTCATTATACTGTGTCTTTGTGCAATGCAGAAAGACAGTAACAGTAATTCAAGACAAGAGCGCCAAAAGAAAAATCCCTTTATTCTTAAAGTGACCGTAAAGAAAGATAACTTGGGACATCACTTGCTCAAATGTGCTTTGCACTGAATAAAGGTGCAAGTCTGATAAAAGAACGTGCACAAGCACTGCAAAAGTTAGAACCCAATCTGATACCTGTAGCTTTATTTGAATTTCTAACTAAACTATATAGATTCCTAAACTGTAAACTCTCTCTCTCTTTCTCAAAAGTAATTCATGGTATGGAGCGTGTGTGTGTGTGTGTGTGTGTGTGTGTGTGTGTTTCAGCAAATCCTCATTTACAGGGTATCATCTAACCTTCGCCTTTTCAGGGAAAACATTAACATTTATTTACTGGCAACTTATTTTTTTTTGTACAGACTACTAAACAAGAAAACATACTCAAAAAAAGTTTTTGTCAAATATTTGCAGGTTTATGGAAACGACACCCTAGTCTGTGGATTAATTTTTGAGCATATCTTGTGGTACTGAATCCGATACATATCCGATGTTTTAGAAAGCGACTGCTGTTTGAATGGTCATGTCGCATTAAATCCGTCTTTTACGTCACTGACACAAGACACACGCCAATTATCAGCGCCCGAGAAGACATCGCGAACGCTTCCTGCCCATCCAGTGTAGATGTCAGTGAAACTGTTGGGAAGACAGCGTTGGAGAAACGTGAACATTTTATTTGTACTGTATAATCTGCAGATTCTGACAGAAATCTGCAACTATCCATTGAAGCACCGCTCCTCTAAAACAGCAATAAGGATCATTATTAGGTTATCTACATTATTATGTAAATAACAAAATAACTTAAAGCAAAATTGGGAAACGTAAAGTCCGAAGTCTTTATATTACGGGCCATCAGTCAAACAATATTGTTTGCTCTGGGTCTAAACAGAGCGCGTTGTGTGTGGCATCTTCTTTTGCGCATGCGGGCCGCTTTGAGCGTTCACGCTAGACCACGTTTGCTGTCGTATTTTATTTGTAGTGTGAACAAGCAGACAAAAAAATCGGATTTGATCAAAAAATCGGAATTGAGCATCAAGACCTGCAGTGTGAACCTAGCCTAAGTCTGTGTCCTTGCATGTGTAAGTTCCTGTTTTATTTTGTAGGTCTGTGTCTCTCGTCAGTGTTTCTAGTTTCACTCCCCTTGTCTTGTTATATCCAATTACTCCCAGCCGTGCCTCCCTCCTGTTTCCCATTTCCTGATTGCCCTGTGTGTATTTAAGCCCTGTGTTTTCTTGTGTGTGTTGCTGGTTTGTCTGTGTATCTTCCTCCGTCTTCCTGTGCATTCTCCCCGCGGTGTTCCTCCCGCATCTCTGTTTCATGTTTCAAGGATTCAGATTTGTTTTTGCTTAGCTTTTCCCAGTTTAGGTTACTCTTAGGTTTTTGTTTTGTCCACCATGTTCCTGTTTGTTATGTTAATAAAGCTCGCTCACTTCCGAAGCAGTCTGCATCTTGGGTCCTTTAACAATTCACACACGGCTTGCCCCGGCAACCCGTGACAGCATCAGACATATGAGAAGGGAAAGGGCATGTGTTGAAGGTGTAAGGGGCCTAGGTATGACGTTATTTTCTTATTACTCAGCCTTTACCTACATGGAGTCACAAGAAGCAACTGCAGGCTGCAGCATGTGAAAAATTAACCAATTCATTAGTAATATGCAGAAACCCGCATATCTGATTTAATTACTCATTAACTGAAGCTGTTGGTATGATGTTCCAGATCATGGTTACACTTACATAAACTCCACAGAAAGACTAAAGCTGACCAGGTGACTTGAATCATGAACCTTCTTCCTGTCAGGTGACAGAACTTTAACAATAATCATATTAAAAGTAATATTACATTAACATTGCCATTAAAACAACTGTAATATTAAGAATAACATTCTCACAGCAAGAACGTTAGTTGGAATTCTTAATTCATATACATTAATGAATACATGTACTTCACCTTAGTGAAGTCTGTACTTCACTAAGGTGAAGTACAGACCTTCACCTTAGTCCCTCTAGAATTTCCCATGTGAGGACAGTCTGGCAGCTGGCATCTCGGCAACTGTCTTGCATCGTCTGGCATTCACCCTGCCTGCAACAGCTGGAAGGGAGCAGACTGACAGTCACAGACAGCAAAGATCAAAGAGAAGTAAAGATAGAGGGACAGAGCCCATCTGTCAACCTAAGCAGTCACATCCTGTTCAGTGCTGTACAATGACATCTGGCCACAGCCTTCTGCTGCAGCTTGGCATAAACTCAACAAATGTTTTAAAACTGATTATTAGCAATTACCAATGCGAGGTCTAACAGTAATTCAAGACAAGAGCGCCAAAAGAAAAATCCCTTTATTCTTAAAGTGACCGTAAAGAAAGATAACTTGGGACATCACTTGCTCAAATGTGCTTTGCACTGAATAAAGGTGCAAGTCTGATAAAAGAATGTGCACAAGCACTGCAAAAGTTAGAACCCAATCTGATACCTGTAGCTTTATTTGAATTTCTAACTAAGCTATATAGATTCCTAAACTGTAAACTCTCTCTCTCTTTCTCAAAAGTAATTTATGGTATGGAGCGTGTGTGTGTGTGTGTGTGTGTGTGTGTGTGTTTCAGCAAATCCTCATTTACAGGGTATCATCTAACCTTCGCCTTTTCAGGGAAAACATTGACATTTATTTACTGGCAACCTATTGTTTTTGTACAGACTACTAAACAAGAAAACATACTCAAAAAGTTTTTGTCAAATATTTGCAGGTTTATGGAAGCGACACCCTAGTCTGTGGATTAATTTTTGAGCATATTTGCACTTCCCTACATGCAACACACACTGCTATAGTAGCCATCAACCATGCCTGCTGTGATGTAGCTGCCTCCATCTACCTGGCCTTTCCGTTGCATCTGTGTTACATGGATGTATGACAGCCCTGAAGCAGTCCACTGCCACCAAGTCGAATCACTTGACGTCTTCATGTATTTATGACTCTATTAAAAATCTGCACAAGGACAACAGGGTGGTGTTCTAGGACATTTCCATCGTCCTTCTTGTGCTCCCATCTTACTCCCTCGGTCTCTTCACAGCCTCCCCGTCATTAACTGAGATTTATGTAACCACCCGCTGATGGGAAGTAGATAAATGTGTGGTTAATGTAAAAATTAGTTGGACAATTTGTGGTCAACATGGAAATTTTCTGTCTTTTTTCATTTTTAGATGGCATGTATGTCACTTACCACTGACATTTGCTGGATGAATTATTGCAGGCTGGAGTCTGTCTTCCTTTAACCTGACATTTTAATGAACTGTCTTATGATAGCAATGAAAGGGGAATGTTTGAGGATTCATTGCATCCCAAGAACATTTATATATTTGTAAGCATTTCTGAGTAGGTTAACAACACAGAGCATATGTTAAGCTGCAGTATTCTTCACAAAAAATGTCGACAATTCTCTAAAAAAAAACGTCATGTGAAACGCTCGGCCTACGCTCAGAGAAGTTGCTGAGTTGATGACCTTTTCACACCAGAGCTAAAATATGTGAACAAAATAGTTTTCATGAGGTCAAAGCAGTTATAAATTCATGCCTCTCACATGTACACAAATACATCAGTGCAGCTTTTTGTTGCACACTGAGTTCAAATGTGCCATTTCACCTTCAGTCATGCTTAAGAAGCTGCTGAAAACAGATGTTTCAGTTAGTATTGTAAATCTAAAGCTTTTTTTTTTTTTCAGATTTCCTGCTTGAATTTATTTTAATGTCCACATCCAGCTTTCTCATTGGATACAGATAGCGCCTGCTTGAGTTGACACAAAGTATTGTCCAAAAGTCTTTATCAACCCCTCATTTCTTTATATTTTTCTTCCAAGGAGCCAAACATTCTTGTAATTTTTAAAAAGAAAAATGGACTACAGGAATACTTCTCTAAGCTTTCTGGGAGTCTTTCAAAGTTTGTCTGTACACATCAGGTACTTTTTCACTCATTTTCTGTCCTGTCCTTGTACCTCACCATTTTAAGAAGAATGAAATCTTTTAGTTTATTAATCCATTTAACACTGACCTACGAATCATTCAAGCATAAAAAAAGCACTAAACTCGTGATAAACCAGTCTTCTGTCTACACATAACTGACAGCTTAGAAAAGAAATAATTTAAATTGTATTTTTGTTACTAGCAGCCTGTCACAAAAACATATCCTTTGTTCTGATTGTTTTAGTTGAATCTTTAAAAATACCAAAGATAACACAGTTTGACAGACATAAAACAGTATTTTTCACAAACAAAAGTATTCCGTTCAAAAGAGCTATTAGAAAATATCTCACTAATGTGTGCAGTGGCTTGTTAACAAAATCTATGGAAACCAGACAAATGGAGGCCAAAAAAAGAAGTGGCAGGCCTAAAATCTATCAACAGCAGATACGCGGTGGCTGAAAATCATGTCCTTAAAAAATATCCTCACACAGGACCTGAGAGTGTCACAGTCCTGGGTCTTTAACACGTTGTGCTGAATGTTTGGACTTTCAAGTTCTGTTTTTAATGAAATTTTTTCTGTTTCATTATTGGTTTTCTTGCTTACATTTTTCATATTGTTCTTTAATATTTTCAGGCTTGAGTGTTTACTGTTACAGTTACTGTTTGTGTTATCTTGATTTATTTTTTTTAGTGTTTTCCATCTTATCCTGTCTCCTGTGTCTTTTTCCCTGTGTCCGTTCTTCTGGCTGTATTTCCTCATTTACTTATGGTTTTCACTTCTTGTTTTATTTGATAAGTCATACAGTGTCTTGTGTTTTGTTTACTTCCCTGCTGTCTCATTGTTTTAGATTATTACCTCCACCAAGGCGGTGTCGTCATTTTTATCTGTAAATTCAATAGCTCGAGGAGTTTTGAATGAATTCTCATAAAACTTTGTAGGGGTGTAGAGCGGGATTATGTTAACAATCCATTAAAATTTGGCCTACATCCACCAAGGTCTTCAAGGTCAACCTAACGATTTATTGGTCAAAAATTGACGAAAAGTTTTACAGCTTAGAAACTTTGATTCTTACAAGTGTGGTATGTTTTGTGTACATATAGAAAGGACCTAAAGGTCAAACTGATAACGATTTTGTATAGAGCTTGTTACGACCTGGCTCGAGATGACCGTAACAAGAGCGGGGTGTCCCGTGACTTCCCACGCCCAAACAGACACAGCCACAGCATCGGACTTTTAACAATGATTTATTGACAGCAATGGCACTCACGGTAGTGGGAGTGTATGATTTCGGGGTGAGCTAAGGCCAACACAACAAACAAAACACAACCTAGGCTTCGGTTCTCCTCTGACCTGTTCACGGAAAAGAAAAGAAAGGAATAACACAGTCTGACCTCCCTGGTCTAAAAACACAGGAGAAAAGAAGGCTTCCCAAAATAATCGTCAGCTCACCCCTACTTGCTCCGCACTTTACACACATGCCCGACCATTTAACCAAATAGCTATTGCCACGGCTGCTCCGTCTGGACCTGCGGCAAGTGCACGGGAAGTCTGCCACACCCCCCACACCGCAGCTGTTCGGTCGCCCTTTTATAGTCCGTGTCCACAGCAGGAACCAGTTACATCAGGCCGTTCCTTAGGTCCACCAATCACAGCCGAGCCCCTGCACAGGTGAATTAGCATACACACGTTAGGAAACAGATAACCCACCAACACAGGCACGTAACACCCCCCACCATAAGAATTAAACAACCACTGCATGTTTAATTCCTACATGTTTACACTGCTCTAGATAGGGCATCGGCGAGGACATTATCGAGGCCCTTTTTATGGCTAATTTGCAGGTTGAAGTCTTGTAAAAGGAGGGACCAGCGCATGAGTCGCTGGTTGGAGTTTTGCATTCGGAAAAGAAACACAAGCGGATTATGGTCTGTGAACACTTGAACTGGCACGGAGCTAGACCCGACGTAGACTTCAAATATTTGAAACTTACTGAGATTGTTTTTATTGCCAACATAAGGGCATATAGGGATATTATATTTCAGATTAGACCTTTGGACCTTTGGCCTCTTCTTCGAGGTCATATAAGGTCAAGCTTTCATAAAATGTCTTTCATATTTAAAATGGTGCTTAAAATCTGCTATCTTTCTTTGTTTTGGTAACATTTAGGAAATGAAACTGGTATATGGGGATTTTAAATATCACATTATAATTTGGATCCAAATTATAATGTGGTTTTCAGATTTCACATCTGCTTTTCTTTCAAGTTGACTCCAAAATATATCTTGAGAGAAAGAGAGTGAGCAGAATTGGTGGAGGTTTGTGCTCTCAAAAATTCTTGTTGTCACCTGGACCTCGTTACACTCCTGTGTCCACTTCTTCTGATGACCTTTTGTGTGTTTAAGTCCTGCTTTCCTTTATCCTATGATGTTGTGTCTGCTAACCTCCTCTCTGTTTATCCAGACAGTTTTACATTCTGTTGACTTTGTTTATGGACTTTTAACAAGTCAAAATTGAAGCTCACTTTTGGTTTCCCAGTCTCTGCATGTCTGCATTTGGGTCCTAAATTTTGCATCCATGACTACTTTACCAAAATCTCATCCAAAATGGTCTCAGTATAAGGGTGGCTGTCAACAAGCCATTTATAAGGAAGGGAAACAGGGAGAAAAGGTTGCGCTGTGCCAAATTGTGTAAGAACAGAAAATCAGTGGCAACAGGGCTTATGGAGTCATAAATTCAAATAGTTTACAGCACTCCTTAATAGATCATGTAGGATCTATTATGGGTTGTGTCAAAATGCATGGAATTAAGCAGAAAAGTGCTGCCAGAATGAAATTCACCGTGAACCATCTGGGAAAACATCTGACTGACTTCATTTTTCAACATGACAATGATCCCAAACACAATGCCATGACAGTAAAAACATACCTAACCTTGAAAAACAATAAACCCACACACAATGAAGAGCTTTGAATGTCCTTCAACAAACCTGGAAAATATTCCTGAAGGCCACCTAATAAAATGACAAGAAGGCTTGCTTATGAAAGTTCAGCCTCCACTGAAGAATAAAGGTGGTTATACTAAACATTGAGTAAGCTCATTAGAGCTTTACAAACTCAGTTTTTTGCTTGTTTTTTTTTTTTTTTTTTTTGCTTTATATCCTGTTTCAATAAATCACTGGCCCCATTTCCTGTTTTTTCTAGTAAATTAAAAATAAATGACTGGGTGGCCCAAGACTTTTGCAGAGTTCTGTAGAAATTTTTTACAATCACAGAACACTGTCACAATTCAACCAATCAGAGCCAGAGTACTAACATCTAATAGCCACAGATTTTATGGTAAAATGTAGTTTTCTTGATTTATGAGATAAATATTAACTCATTATTTTCATGCTTAAAAATGGAAGATATGCTGTAATATGTTTTGAGCCCACGTATAAAAACAATAACTGAAAAAAGTAAAACTTAACAGAGTATGCTTAAGTAGAACATTCTGTATATATTAAATAATGTTTCAACAAACTTCTCAAGACCCCTCTGAGCACCTCAGCAAGTACAATCATTATGAAAGTCAGGAATATCAATGGAGGTTATAGCAGCCTATTCACCAGTGTACTCATTATGTTTGTCTAAACATACTGGAGAGAAACATCTTGGAGCAAATTACCGTCTAAATTGATGCAACTTTGTCATTATGTAAAGAACCTCAAAATCTAAAGATTTATTCATCCGTGCTGTCAAAAGGAGAGTAACAAACTGCAAAGAAAAAGCTATTATTTATAAGAGCACAGTAGATTGTCAGCAATACTGCTGTGAAATGGCTGTGCTGACATAAGTTTTGTGTATTTTTATGTGCACTGGATGGGGAAAGACTCGAGGTTTTGTGCACAAACAAACTAAGAGGCTTAAAAGAGCAGTTGCAGTAGCTGTAATGTCTAAAGTTCAATCTGAATAGTTCATGTTTTTACCTGTTTGAAAAATATCTGAATATAGCCGACATCACACTTATTTAATAATGCCACAAGGGACATATTTTCTAATAGCTTGGGCAACTAAAGTCCCTTTGGTTATTTGTCACTTGTATTCTTTAATAACATGCATAGTCCCATATTATCAAAATCATGTTGTTCCAAAGGACTAAAAGGAGATTGAAGTCACCCCAGTCTAAGTATAAACACAACAGAGCCACCAACAGAGGCGTTCACAGCTGGACAAGTTAAGTAAGATATATTTAAGAAAGCACTGAGCGTAAGGTGATCCAACAACTGTTTAACAGGCAGCAACCACCACAGGTTCACAGACATCAAACTAATAAGAAATCCCCATAAGAAAACACATTTCACAAATACATGGTAGAGGCATGACTTAGAAAGCACAAACACATACACACACAATATTCTCTGAAGACCATCCACCAAAGCCATTAAAAAGCAGTGATAATGACTACACTAGCCATGCTTGCTTTGGGAACCCAGGCCTGAGGGGCCCCAGGGACCTACTGAAGAGCTGCTTCAAAGCTGCGCCAAAATAAGTTACAGAGTATTATGTATGAGAGGTTGCAGCAATGAACAAAATATTATACTAAGTGTGAAAAAAAGTTAGGACATACAAGGAGTGGTTCCACCGCCTCATATAGTTGGCATCTTTGCACAGGGGTGTGTGCAAATGTCATGGATGATATGTTGAAAAGAAAATTCAATGAAGAACACGGGCCACGGACCTGTGTTATTTAGACCCAGAGTGAATACCTGTCTAATCAATCAATAAGAAACCCTTTGGCACGTGCTTTCATCCAGATACACACAGACACAGTGCAGAGAGAGTCCTCCCTGCTCTTCCCCCATATTCTCCATTTACAAATTAAAACAATTATTACTTCCCTCGTGCTTAAACTTGCATTGATTTGGCTTACATCCCATTTTACCTCCAACCTATATGCCTTATGGACACGCTTTAATGTGGACAAATGCACAACTATATCTGAACCAAATAAGTGCAAAATGCTAATTAAAGCCACTGAGACCATACAGAGCACGCTGGCAAAACAGATGTAGCAGCCAGCCTGAGATGAACGCAGATACATACACACACACAGCCTGATCATCGCTTTGAGGCAGACAATCTTTTACAGCAGCGTATGTTAAGTCGAGGCAGTACATCAATCTTTTTGCCTCTTAATGTTTTTACCTGTAAACACACAGGCATGCACTCAAAATAAACAAAGCTGTATATGCACAAGTACTTTGACACACGTGAGCACAGAATAAGTGCCCTTGTATAATTGGCTGGCTTCTCTGGGACAGGGCCTTGGGTGGGGCTCAGATGATGGGGAAAAATGTTGATGTGTCTAAAACACCTCAAGAAATGATCTATTTTCTCTCCACTTTATATTCCTTTTGTGTCACTCCCTTTTTATGCTCTTTTTCTCTCAATGTTCTTGTGATAAATGAGTCTCTTGGACTGTGCGTGTTGCAGTATTAAATCATATGCACCCCTTTTCCAACACAGCATCTAAACAACCTTCTCTCAGACCGAGAGAGAATATGGCTTCCAAGGGCAAACACAAACTCTTTTCTCTTTATGTCAAATGTTGTGTATTGTTGAACTTGACTTCTTCACATTAACCAGCAGTTTCCCCGGGCTATCAGCACAGTGTCCTTGTAAACGTGTGCCTTGGACCTTAGGAAAATGTGAAGTGGAGAGTGTAGTGTGATTAGGTCTGAGTCAAAATACCTCTGGCTGCACTGCAACTGACTTCTGCCAGTAAAAGAGTAGGAGGTACAGAAAGAAGTGAAGCAGATAGATTATCATAGTTAACGTTGTATTTAGCACTATCACTTACATTAACACAGAATCCTGGAAAGCTCAAAGTTCCCTGGAAAGAGTTTATTGCTGACAGCAATGATTGAATTTTGTGCCGCTTGAAGCTCATTGGTTTCTGTTGTATGTGAGGGCAGTGTAACAGAAAAGCTAATTTATGTAAATATCTTTTATTAGGCTTAATTGCTTTTTTAGAAAAGGCAGCAGGTCCATGACTGATTTCAGTTTTCAGAAGTAAAGGTAACGAGGTACCTATCACTCCATGAAAGGCTCTGTGGGCAAAAAAGCTAAAAACAAAATGAGAATATTTTTTCTACATGTAGGATTTTTATTGCTATATAATATTAATTAAAAATATATATATATATAAACCCTGTATAAAAGAACCAAGTCACAATCTCAAGTGGAAAACACTGCATGGGGTCAGGAAGACTTTTGTCTGTAAACACAGTTCTGTGTTGCATCCACAGCTGTGAGCTTGATATCAAACTGCTGCCTTCTCATGGTCTTATATCAGATGCACTGAGGATAACGGTCCTGTGGTCTGAAAAGTAAAATTTGAACTTCTTTATGGGAATAACTGCTGAACATCCTTTAGAATAAAGAGGAGAGGGTCCAACAGTCTAAAATTCAGCATCACTGATGTTACTGAGATGCATTAGTCCACATTGCATGGGTATCTTGCATATCTCTGCTTGCGCCATTAGTGTTCAACAAGATACGATTCTTAATATTCTAATGTAATTGTTTTCAATCCCAGTCCCAGTGCCACAGGTGTATAAATGACAGTGGTAGTTTATAGTACCTACAGGTACTGTAAAAAGATGCCACACTTGCAAATTTGTCACTCCAGGAAAAATGATGCAACATCGTGATAAACATGCCCCTTTAAAATTTTCTTTGAAAAGTGATATTGACATCAAATTTAAAATGAGCATCATGGGTTTTAGAATTGTATATGCGGTTGTTGTCCTATTTTCAATTATTGCGTTGTGGTTTTTTTTATTTTATTTTATTTTTGCCACCGTCAACTCTTTTGGAAACCGTTTCTTTTAAAGTTATGAAATAGAGCAGAGAATGTTAGAGGGGAAAACTGTCTTATTGAACCTGTCTCTGTAATGATATCACACCAGTATGAGCGTATTTAGACACTCATTACTCAGCCATATTGAGCCAATTAAATGGAAGTGTGGTCTTTATATGAGCTTCATCTCACTCTAATTACTGTCACATTATGCTTAAATATTTGGTAGGAAGATAAACTGCACACTTTATTCCACACTTATCTGTGAATTACCTGTGTGTCCTGATAACTGACCTTGTTTCTCCTTTACTTGTTTCAAATAGAAAAGAAAAAAAAATCAGTACTGTACAAAAGTTTTGAGTCACTGTTCTTTAGATATATTTTGCTAGGAAAATGGGAAATGCAGTAATGCAAACAAGGTTTCTGCAATTCTAATGAAAATGTTGAAAATCAATACTGTGTATGACCACTTTTATTCTTCATTCTTTGTTCAGAGATTGAACTTTCTTAGGAAAGCTTTCATCTAATTTCTTTAAGTTTTCTTTAGGAATTGTTCTCCTGGCTTCATAAAGGACATTCAAAGCTCTTCTTTGGATCTTGGCTATCTTTTGTTCTGTTCTCTGTCAAGGTGATCCCACACTGCTTCAATAACACTGAGGTCTGAGCTCTGGGGAGGTCATTTCATTACTGGCAGTCTTTGTGTGCTGTTCTATCCAGGTGTCCTTTTCTTGCACTGGCAGGGTGTTTGGGATCATTGTCATGCTGAAAAATGAAGCCGTTACCATTTCTTAAGGACATAACTTTCAGATATTATTTATGTGCACTGGATTGTTCGTTTTTTGTTTTTTTTGTTGTTGTTTTTTACCATACTTGTCCACTTTCCTCAAATCTGTTTTAGGGACATACTGCACAACACGACAAGGTATGCTAGGTTTCTATCAAAGCACTCTTTGGCTTCACCTTGTTGCAAAAATACTATTTTATACCTGCCAACTCATGTTATCTTTGACATTTTTCAAAGATTCTGTGAAAGAAATGGGATAATGTGTTTTTGTGACATGCTGCTAGTTAGAAAGTGCCTAAAGATACAAATTAAAGTTGGTTCAGAGACAGATTGTCTGTTGCATAGACACAGCACTGGTTCATCCCTTTACAATGTGTCTGTTTTATACTTGAATTGGTCAGTGTAAGTGGCTTACAAAAAACAAACAAAACAATCTTCTGAAAATGGTCAAGTACGAGGATTAAACTGAAAATGAGTGAAAATGCAGCCAGTGTTTAAAGGCAAACTTTGACCTTTAGGAAGCCTGGAGTGCCATTGCTCCAGTTTTTAAACACCATTTTAAAAACTATGGTGTTTGGTGTATGGTGTTTAAAAACGAATAGATGCATACAACATTTCTATGTTCATATTTATATTTTTCCGTCAATCTGGGCTAAATGTGTGTCAAAGATACTGAACATTTGATTATAAAAAGGCCTCTATTCACTTCATTCATAACAGGAAAACATTTTAGTGATTAATGTTTTCATTTCATTAAACATACATGGAAGGTTTTATAATCTGGACAAGTTAAACAGTGCTCTCCATCACCACGATAACAACGCCAAATAAGGGAAAATCTTTTGCAGGTTTTCTTCAGAGTAAGCCGTACAGGATCAATGGCTCAATACCAAAAGGTGGTTTCTCCTTTAATTTTTTAAAGCTGTTTGAGACTAGGCAGATAAAATGAATGGAATTTATTTATTGTATTATTGATGTTTCTATGATAAAGTAAATTGTGTAAATCAGTGGAGTGGAAGCATCACAACCACCATTTGAAAATCAATATCATAGTAGGTGTGTCCATTAATAACAATCACCAGATATGCCTGATTAATATTTTTACCCGAGGAATCTGACAGATCTATGCCTTAGCTACTAAACTACTAAACAACCTGACTCACTCATAGACAACTATGAATAAACTGTAGCAACATCACTATTTCATTCATATGCTTTTACTTTTATCCATCAAAAAGATTGTACGTGTTTTAACTCAAATTATTAATTACTGGAAAACACTTTCAGAAGTATTTTCAAAATGATCTGCACAATGCTTTTTGACACACAGATACAATTCTTTGAACTTTAGCATTAGCTGTACCTTCTTTGGAAACACATGCAGGAAACCATCAGAGGGAGGAGAGGAAGAATGACAAAACACCCTCAGTCGGTCCTTCTCCCTTTACTCCTGGGGCTGTGCCATTGATCCGCCTGTAAGCAGCGCTTCTAGTGGTTTGAGAGAGAACACAAGGGGAGCAGGCACACAGACTAACTGAAGAGCCAAATGAAAATTGAGAGGCAATTTAGGCAGCCAATAGCTGAATGGAGTTCTTTATAAAACACTCTGAAGTCTCTGCTCGTGTGTGTTAGTCAGAGAAGAAAGACTATGGAAGAAAGAAAGAATTAGAGGGAAGAGACAGACATCAATTTGACACATTAGAAACTTGGTCATCTCACCCTTGGCATAGAAAGAACCCACTTTCTTTTTTCTCATTGTCTTTTACTATGCTTCCACCGTTCTACTTCATCTCCACATCTCATCTTACTGTTCTCTTAGATCTGAGTGTTTTTGTGTTGCACTACTTTTTTTTCCCCAGTTGCAAGACCTGTGCCTGCAGTGAACTTCCCAGTGGCGCAAAGCCCCCATTAATGTTAGAAGGTTGTATGAAGCTTCAGTATGGTGTAACAAGTACAGTACAGTGGCATAATGCTCTCATCATCAATCAGAGAGGCAGTTTAGCTCTTTGGTTGTCATGCCACCATTTTCATTAGGTATTGTGTGTGTGCAGCTGTGCCATATTCAGTTCTTCCCTTCAGGGCAGCTATTGAAGGTACAGCGGTGTCATAAAACATAGTTCTCCTGTCCTTGGTCTATGACACAATACCCAGTGATGAGTGACATGACACACAGGAAACTTGTGAATAACTACATATCATATACTGTATAGTGATGTCAAACATATATGAGAAGACTGACACCACCACACAACTTTGTAATAAACCATGTAACCTGGCTGCTGACTTTCTATCTTCTATACCAGAAGTCCAGTACCAGCATTCAGTACCAGCATTTTCTAACTGATGGCTCAAATAAGGTCACTCTTTAAAATTTTGACCTTTTCCTCAAAATATGATTAAAGGTTATTTTGACATTGATTAAAGCAAAATGCCTATAGGTTTGGAGAGTTAAGCAACAAAATCAGTAACGCGAAGGTCTCATTTTGGCCTGTAGGGAAATGTGGAAAATACTATAGAACTTTATTTCTACAAATTTGTAATGTTCAGCATGTTATTAGTTAGATTAATTGATGATGACAAAAATAGTCACAGTTCTTAAAGAAACCAATTTTGAGCTTTGGTTAGCAGTTTAAAAGTGTCAAATGTAATTACTTCATAGCGGCAAGTATGCAGTCATTTGAAAAACTAAGTACACCCCGTGATTTAGCAGCATGTCGAATCACCTTTCACAGCAATAACCAGTAATTCTGGTCTACTCTTCTTCAATCTTACTTTATATCATTGAGATTTGTGGACATTCATTCATCCACAGCTCTCTTATGGGCCCACCACAGCAGTTCCATCATGATGAGGTCTCGTCTGGAGGACGAGCAATGGTATTGGGGCATTGCAACACCATTATTATTTTATTTTAGTAGATTTGGGATAATTGCCTTGTTGCATGACTCAGTTTTGGCTTTAGCTGATGGACAGATGGACTCACGTTATTCTCTAGAAATCTTTGATATGCAGAGGGATTCATGCAAAACAAGCTTGGCTGTTTTGCTTGGTCCTATGGCTGCAAAACAAGCCCAAATCATCAACCCAGCCACTGTGAAATGTTTGGGCTTATATGCTGCGTTTGGTTTTTGCTAATGTGATGCTGTGCATTTTGGCCAAATATCTAGCCATTTGGTCTCATCTGTCCAAAATACATTATTTCAGAAGCCCCGTGGTTTGCAAACAGCGATGTGGTGTTTGGGGGTTTTTTGAGACAAGAGGTTTTTTCCTGGCAACCCTTCAAACCATACTTGTTAAGTCTTTTTCTAATTGAACTGCATGAACTTTAACATCTAACGTGCTGAATGAGGTCTGTATAGTCTGAATTTTCCACTCTTGGCAACAATACGGCATTGTGCTAATACATCTGAGTCCACCAGACGAGCAAAGTCCCCAAACTTCCACTTTTATAGAGGTTATCAGACTTGTTAATAATCAATTAATCAATTTCGTCTGATTAGGCGCACTCACCTGTTACCTACCCTCTTAATTCTAATGAAGCAGAAAGGGTGCACTTAGTTTTTCACAGTCCTGTGAAAACTATATTTTTCACAAGAAAGAAAGCCCCAAAAGTCTGCATCTCTAAACATTCTACTTTCTCTACCCTCAAAAAGAATACTTTCCAATGGTAATATTATTTTATTTATATCGTTGCTCTGCTCATCTCCTCAGCAGGATGTCCTAAGTAGAACTATGCTCTGTAAGAAAGAAAAGTTGCTCTCTTCAGACATGCATCCCTGCCTACTGGCTATTATAGCTCCACTAGCTAAATCATTAGAGTAATTTACTTACTAAGTGCTTGCTACTCTGGAAGAGTCAAACTCCCTCACCATTCCCCTCTGGCATTGGACCAGCACGCTCTGATTTCGACCCAGTCAATATAAATGGTCATTTTCTTGCAGCACCAAGCTCTGAAGTTTTCTGCACTCAGTTGTACTGTTTGCAATACTCCCAGCACCTGCACTGTAGCCAGCACACGGAAGCGAGATTGCATATTCATATTTTACAGTATTTTGTTTTCAGTGATTTTCAGTGAACTATCTACTGTTGTTAAAAGTGAGAAAATGGAAAAAATATATATATTTTTTACTTATTTTAATCTATAACTACTGACAGCCTATTTATTGGGCTCGTTAGTGGTATGCTAATTGTGTTCCATTCAAGGTAAGACTCATTCTCAGTGAACCTTGCAGTTATTACCCACATAGAGTAAAACTCCACCAGTAAATTACAAGCATTAACTTCAGCACAGATGCCTGCAGTGGAATGCATGTCAAATGTCTCAAACACCTTCTTTTATCTTGTGTTTTATAAATATCTAAACTACTAAATATTGACTCACTGCTCTTAACACATGAGCCTCAGTGTCTCAAGCACCGGCCAGACAGGAGGGAATTTCTGACAAAAATCTAATCAAAATGATGCATGCACATTTCATAGTGAGAGCTGATGTCTTTATTTATCAACTGAGCAATAATAGTACTAATACCGATATTGATAAAAATCCAAAAACTATCCATCCCTTTGGGTGACACAGCTGACATTTGGTGGCCTTTCAACCCCTGGTAATTTACACTTATATTGAGCCATTCTACGTCAATCATTATTTTTATCCAAAATGGAGGTATATATGTGGTCACTCAGGTTCTATTAGTAATAATGAGCTACATTCTGATAGGCACACTTTCCATTAAACTTTTCCTTAAAATAGTAGTAGTAAAGAAAATGGTAATCTTACTATGCAGAATATTGCATCATTTATATATCAGATTAACAAATTCGAATGAACAAGATTACTACTAAAAAGACAGCCGTCATATTAATGGAAAGGTACAAAGAAACCACCAAACAGGAACTGAGAGCAGCAGTACTTTCAAATTCTAAACCACATGTTCCTTCACAGTTGTCTTTGTTCACCACCACAGTAGCATTTCCACACACTGATAAGACTTGACAAGTGTCAAGTACCACTTCCTCTCTGTCACTGTCACATAAGGAGCATGAATGTGAATGACAAAAATCTGAAATTATGATGCCAGCAATGTTGCAAATAAAGTTGATATAATCAAAAAGGAACGGTAGATTGCTTTAACTACAAACCATTATTACCAGTTTTACAACAGTATTTTTTAATTTAACATATTAAATATGGATTAAATGTAAAAGATTTTTCAAATAAAATTGCATAATAAAACCCAACAAATAACAATACTTTTCTGCAATTTTAAGACCGATTAATTGTAATATAGTGATGTTTAACCATATTATTAGGTAATTTCATTGTTTTTCTTCTTCTTCCTTCGGTTATTGCTCTGTTTAGGGGTTGCCACGGTGAATCAGCTCCATCTCACCCTGTCTCTAGCATCCTTTTCTGTCACACCGACCCTCTGTATGTCCTCCTTCACTACATCTATGAACATTGTTTCAAGTCTTCCTCTTTTCCTCCTTCTTGGCAGCACTATTGTCAACATCCTTTGTATAATATATCCACTTTCCTTGCACATGTCCAAACAATCTCACTCTTGGCTCACTAACTTTGTGTCTCAACTGCTCAACCTGAGTTGTCCCTCTGAAATACATATTTCTAATTTTGTCCATCGGTTTAACTCCCAATGGAAATCTTCAACTTCGCCACCTCCAGTTAAGCCTCCTGTCTTTTTGTCAGTACTACTGTCTCCATACCATTCAATCATAGCAGGTCTCACTACCATCTTGTAAACCTTCCTTTCATTCTTGCTGGTATCCTTCTATCACAAATCACCCCGACACTATTCACCAGTCACTCCTCTCTGCCTGCACCCTAATCTTAACCTCTCTTGTGCACAATATGTTGCTTTGGATGGTTGACCCCAGGTATATAAACGCATCTAACTTCACTACCTCTGATCCCTGTAGCTCACTGTTACACTGTCTCCCTCTCATTCACACACATAGTCTGTCTTCCTTCTATTTACTTGAATTTCTCTTCTTGCCAGAGCATACCTCAGCATTTCCAAACTCTCTTCCACCTGCTCCCTGCTCTCACTACAGATCACAGTATATCTTCTGCAAACATCACAGTCCATGAAGACGCCTTCCTGTCCATTTGTTAACCTGTCCTTCTTGTCCGTAATCAAGAAGGGGATCAGAGTCGTTCCATGATGTAATCTCACCCCCGCCTTGACCCCATCTGCCACTCCTACCACACACCTCACTATTGTTTTTACACATGTAAATACTGTTTATTAAACTAGAACCTACAAAAATATAGAAAAAAATATAAGATTTAATGTAGATTTAGGGCTACAGTTTTTGAATATAATTTAATATATGTATTTCAGATCTTCAGAACATTTTAATTACTGAAAATATCTGCATTTTTACAAGATGGTACAATTTTTTTCAGTATATTCAGCTGAAAAGGTATATTCAGTGTACTGATGGATGCATATGATATGATTTTCTTTACAGCTCATCCTGATTAGATTTGGCCCACCCCCTCAAACACACACACACACACACACACACACACACACACACACACACACACACACACACACATGCACACAGATCACACATTTATGACATTTGCCAGTAAATCATTTAGTCAATTAATCAAATGTCAGCTGGGAAAAGCAAATGGCAGGTGCTGGCTGATAAGAGTGATTGCTTTTGGCACAAAATTAACAGATGGATACCCAGTCATTCCTGGAGAACTTAACTAAGGACTGGCATTTTAGAGGAACATAGTGTAAGCACTTGAAAAAACAGCATAAGTGTATTTGGCCTTGGATACTGACAACAAAGACATTGCAGTGGGCTGTGCTGTGTGTCACGTTCACCTTACATTTTTTTTCACTGTCACAGAAATTCAAAAATATCTGGGCTTTTTGTCTAAATTTCTCTTTTTTATGTTTTTTATAACAATTTATAACCCTTTAAACGATACACCATTGATTGGAGTCTAAAATACAGAGAAAGATGTTTACATGCATCACAGTTGCTGTTTGGCAGTTTGCTTTTTCTTTTTTTCATCCACTCTCTCTCTTCCTCTCTTTCCACTCTCCTCTCAGAACTAAGATTTGCTCCACAGCAGCGTGCCCATTGGCAGCATGGGGTTTTCATCCATATTCAGAAAAGCTCTTCTCTTGGGTTGAAGCAGTGTGCCAGGAGAGAGAGGGGAGAGTGATGCCATGCCTCAGGGGACTGCTGTGAGTGGCTCCATAGTCAGACTGGGCAATCTCTATATGGCTTTATTAGAAACAATGGCTTACTGCCACTGGGACATAAAGAGGGGTGACAGATGAAAGGAAAAAAACAGCATAAAATGTCTTAGTAAGTTGTGGATCAGCAGCAGCGTCAATGTACATGTGTTGGGGGCTTGCCCACTATTGTCTAAGGTACTCCATCATTTGGTGCTTTGGCGATGGAGGTAGAGAGTATCACCTAAGATTCTTCATAGGTGCTCAGATTAAATTATATATCATTTCTCATGTAAATGCATCTGTAGTTAGAAAGCAAATGTTTCCTCATACGATAAACATGATCACTCAGAACATCCATTAAAACCATGC
Organism: Neolamprologus multifasciatus; assembly: GCF_963576455.1. Classification (NCBI taxonomy): domain Eukaryota; kingdom Metazoa; phylum Chordata; class Actinopteri; order Cichliformes; family Cichlidae; genus Neolamprologus; species Neolamprologus multifasciatus. Next base: position 16,733,597 of record NC_140442.1, read on the forward strand.
CAGCATATCCACCAGACTTCGACAGATAAGGATTAAGGGTTCATATTTTTCATTTTTAACTGTTATATCACTGTATAGAGAAAATACTAACATAGCTCCATGGTTAAAGTGTTAAGTACACGTGTATCTGTGTGCATAGAACTGTGAAATACATTATTTTCAACAGCCAGTTTGGGAAGCAACAAAAGAAATCTGGACGAGATCCGTGTGCACCCTCTAGTGTGCAAAAGTCACACAAAACACCTCTGTAAATTTGAAAAAGATGAATGGCAACTGGATAACAGATGGCACCCTCAGCATTATGCACTGTTAGTAGCAGTACTAATTGCACCAATCTAAAAGATTAAGCTTTTTTTTTTTGTTTTGTATCACTCGCACTTATTCAGTGAAACTAAACCAATTATTTTTGAATTATTGGCTTTAGGAAAGTGTCAAAAAGCCTTGCTTCTCTTGGGTTACAACAGAAGAGCCACAGCACTACAAATTTACAAGATTTATAAAGTGACTTATGACTAAATGGAAAAGTCGTTTGGTATATTTACCAGAATATTACTGGGGCGCTGAAAGAGAAATGATGCTAAGAAGTAATATAAATCAATACAGCAAATTTTTTAATATGTATATATACAGAGGATACATCTCAATGATCTCTAAACAACAAAATAATGGGATGGGATGATAATAACCCTCCCTGCAACACATCTTCCATTATGATTCAGTACAATGCTGACATATGACGCGTGGGTGTCACTAGTCACTCATGAAAGCTTGTAAATGACTGTTCTACAGCAGCTATCTTTGTTTTTGGCTCTCTTCTGTTGCTTTTCTTTTTCTCGATTTCGACACCTGTGCAAACACACTAACCCAATGAAACACTCGTGCATGCACACACATCTTTTATAATTACTCACCCCCCACCCCGTCCACCCCTCTTTTTTTGCAGCGTTGATGGTCTCACCTTGACAGACCCATTAGCACAAAAACACTGAATCTGAATTTTGCAGAGAAATTATTTCCTCCAGCTATAACACCGCCTGCCCTTTTTACGCCTACCTTCAATAATGACACATTCTGGCCATATCAACCATATTTTCCAGCATTCTCACTTTTCTGCTTCCAATTTATTTTGCCCTGTCTCACAGGCGAGAGTTGGAGGAGTAAAAAAAGGACTGATATAAAGCCTGTTGGGTTGTGTTTTTCAAAAGGTGCAAAAAATCCTCTATAAAAGAAGATGTCTAAAAAAAGATTGAGAACCATGAAACCATTCGAGTTATATTACACAGCATACAAAAGCATACAGGTACAAATGAAGACAGTGCCAACCAGAGATGGGCAGTAACGCATTACTTGTAACGCGTTACTGTAATCTGATTACTTTTTTCAAGTAACGAGTAAAGTAAGGGATTACTATTGCAAAAACGGTAATTAGATTACCATTGCTTTCCCGTAGGAACGCTGCGTTACACCTCCGCCTACCCCAATCCTGCTTTACAGGTGAAAATAGAGCAACAGGACCACTAGTCTTTGATTTTATTTATTTTCTGCTGTGTTTTACTTGCATCTATTTGAAAGACTGAGTGTAAACACAAAAAATATTTTATTTTATGTGCTGGAATGTGCAGAAAATAGGTTTAAATGTTAAACTAATTTCTTCAAGTCAGAGAATGGTGCATATAATTTAATTTTTGCTTGATGCATAAAGTTAAAAGATTAAAACTAATAAAACAAGTTTAAAAAATAGACTTTTCCATTTGATTACATTTTGTATGATGGATTATGCAGAAAAAGTAGATTGGGCTGAAAGATCTATCGCTTTATTACCCATTCAGGTTGTAAACCATGTTTTTAAAAAGTAACTAAGTAATTAATTACTTTTGAAAATAAGTAATCAGTAAAGTAACGGGATTACTTTTTAGGGGAAGTAATCAGTAATTAGTTACTGATTACCAACACTGGTGCCAACTTATAAAGGCTTCACGAGTAATGTAGTTTGTTTTAAAAATGCAGATGACCCCCCCCCCCCCCCCCCCCCCCACACACACACACACACACCCTCCCTTTTTCCCCAAGGCTGCTTTATATTCATTTTAATTTATATGTGGGCTTTTATTATCAAAAAAACATAGCCAGTTGTTGTTGATTGATAACAGTTTTGAAGGAATGCCTCTAGGGAGCTGAAATTCTTTGCCTTGCACAACAATGGGCCTATGGAAAAATGTGTTTGTGTACGATGCTGATTCATGATCCCTGTCTTTTAAAAAAAAATTATCTCTGTTTTTAATCCATTCATACCTTTTTTATTTTCTTCTAAACAACTGAGGATGCACAGATGTATTCTTCGCAGAAGTGTTTTTACGCATAATGCATGAAGAGGCAAGCACACTGTTGGATAAACCATGGACTTTACAAATAAGTGTCCCTTTTGTATTCACAAGTTGTTTTAGGTTTTCAAGACTTTAACTTTCTTTCCTTCACAGTTTGTGTGTGCATGTACAAAGAGGTATGATTTTTCTTTTTTTGTCATAGTGTGCTATGTTAAAAGTTTCAATAAAAATAGACCTAAATGTAAAGCACCCACTTTATTAGGTACACCTACTTAGTGTCAGATAATTAATTCTTTGTGATAACATTCTTCATAGATTTTGGTCCATATTGAAATGATAGGATCACACAGTTGACACAGATTTCTTGACTCCACGTTTTCCACCACATCCCAAAGATACTCTGCTGGTTTGAGATCTGGTGATTTTGAAGGCAATGCTCAATTGGCACTAAGGAGCTCAAAGTTTGCAAAGAAAATATCCCACCCATCAATGATTTTTATGTTGTTTTCACCAAGTTTAGATCATACCATCTTCATACCATCTGTTGCAGCACAAATCGAGACTCATCAGTCCAGGTGAAGTTGTTCCAGTCTTCTATTGTCCAATTTTTGTTAGCCCGTTTGAACTGTAGTATCAGTTTAATGTTCTTAACTCACAAGAGTGGCACCTGGTTTGGTTTTTGCTTATCCGCTTCAACGTCTGATGTGTTTTAAATTCAGAAATGCTTTTATGCATATCTTGACTGCAACAAGTGGTTATTTGAGTTATTCTTCACATCTGCTTCAAGCAGTTTGGCTATTCTCCTGTGACCTCTGACATCAACAAGAAGTTTTTGCCCAAAGAAATGCTGCACACTTGATATTCTCTCTTTTCTGGAACATTCTCTGTAAAGCCTAGAACTAGTTATGTGGGAAAATTCCCATAGATCATCAGTTTCTGAAATTCTCAGACCAGCCTGTCTGGCACCAACAGCCATGCCAGGTGTGAAATAACTTAAATCACTTTTATTTCACGTTTTGATGCTGAGCTCAGCAGGCCATTGTGACCATGTCTAATGCCTAAATGTACTGAGTTGCAGCCATATGGTTGGCTGATCAGATATCTGCATTAATGAGCAGCATCTATCCATCTCAAGAAAAGACAAAACATAGAGAAGTGTTGATATATTCATTAATGAAGCTATGATCTTTGAAAAGCTTGACAGAACTTGTGCTTAGCAGATTAGAGTAACCTTTAACATGCAGCACACACACACAGAAGCACAAACAAGTAAATTTCATTGCCACATTGTACACACCCAGCTTGGTGAGGGATAATTAATTTAGCGACATATGAAATAATAAATTGCTCACTTGCCACCTGCCTCAGTTCAATCACTTCCAATATTCCTAGTAATAAGAAATTATGCAGATCAGATGACCTTTTCCACAAATCCCTGCTTCAGGTGTCTCAGCAACCACCTGTGAGGATGGTACAGAAATACATCAATAAATGAGCAGTATAGGGGAAATCAAACACAGTATTTTGCATTTCTTCTGGCACAGTAAGGATCCTTGATTGATACGCATTATCATCAAGCTTATGCATTAGTTCAGTAAGAAAGATCTGGAATTGCTCATCTGCCTGCAATCCTGGGCTATTCTTTATTCTTCTGCTTTCCAGTGCTTTCCCATGCTGTCAAACGCAGTACTGACATCTTTAATCCACTCCAATCATTTTCATGCCTGCCTTCTGTGAGCCAATCTGTCCCACGTGCTTTAAATCTCAGTGCTCTTCTCAGTGAACTATTGTTATGAAGAAAAAAAAGACTGCATGTACTGTAATGCATCGTGTGTTTCAAGCTTTTATGTCCTGTAAATTCCTGTAAATCATTAGACACACATTTACTTTTACCACGTTCACAGTGGTTCACACAAGCACATGCAATCGCAGTCAACCACACACACACACACACACACGATCCCCTGAAAAGCTGCCTAGACAGGCCTCTTCAGTTTAAGTAATGAGGTGTTTTGTAGTGCTTGATCCAATTATAAAACTTGGAATGCCATAAAATAGAAAGAAAGAAGGACTGCAAAGAGCTGTAGCTTGTTGCCTCACAATCTACTTTTGCATGGGTCACCTAGAATGATTGTAGATATAAACAGTTTTTATTCTGTGCAGTCATGTAGCTTCTGTCCACTCTGAATGCACAATTTGACTACCACCAACTTAAGCCTTCCGGTTGTGGAGTGCTCAAGGTCTGTGGCCTCTGCATTCACAGCCTATTAGCACAGGCAGGCTACATCACCCAGCTTACCCATGCATGAGATAGGCCCTCTGTAATACAAATTGTCTGCACCACTTACTGCAGCTCCACCACAGAGCAACATGACAGCCATTAATTGGCACAGCCCTCGGTGTGGGACAAGCTTAGAGAGAGAGAGCGCACTACTTTCCAGTCAGGGAAGGGGGCTGGGAGCAGGTATGAGAAGACAGGAGTCAAAAGGGTGGGGAGATGGGAAGAAAGGAGGAAAGAAACAGTAATTGAGAAGATAGGATAAAGGGGCGAGGGTGGCGAGTGGATGGAGGAGAGGAAAGGATTACTGTCACCTTTTTAAAAATGGGACAGCAGAAAGGTGTTAAAAGGTAATTTCCCACCAAATTCTATTAACAGTTTTCACAGAGAAAGTTAGTAGTTAGGAAACTCTTCCTATTTGATTATAAAACTAGGTGATCAAGTATGCCAAATTAACAGGAGGCTGAGACTGGCTTGAATAAATTAATCCCAGGGCACTAATTGTCTTATTGTTTTAAATGTTTTAAAGAAGTCACTGCCATCCAATGCAATGTCTTGCAATTAACTAAGATAGATAGATAGATGTTTCTCTCTTTACTTTTGGTGATACAAGTCAAACTAAAAAAATACAGGCCTGTAACGATCAACAAGCAGGAACATGAGGAATCAAACATACAACATCAGAAGAAGGGTAAGAGTTCAAAAAGGCAGACTTTACTCGAGGTAAAGTGGCTTCAGAACACAGCTGTGGAACAACAGTGCAAACAAAAGCAGAGGGAGAAAGGAGAGTCAAAAAACAGAAAAACAGGCAGTCTCAGGCACATGGGAGGACTTACACAAGCCTGCTGGAACGCCTGACTCATGGCACAAAGACAATCTGACACAGAGGCCACAGAAGGAGGACAGTTAATACAGATGTGAAGTGAAAAGAGAGATAACAATATAAATTAATATAGGAAGTAATAATATGATGATCACTGAGTGAATGGGTTAAATGTAGAGAGGAATTTCCCCACGGGGATCAATAAAATATACATTACTATTATTACTATTATTACTAAAAAAAGAACACAATATAATTTAACGCACACAACCAGACATGACAAGATAAGGTTCTTTGTCTATTTTTTGTATGTGTGTCCCCAGTTTTAAAAACAAACAAACAAACAAAAAAAAATTAGATTAGATTTTGGTGAAATTATCTTTCATCATTAGGCATTAAAGGGATGCTCATACTGAAGGGAAACTAGAGTTTCCTGTATGGACTGTACACAGAAACACACAAGTTAGGCTCACTGTCAAGCCTAATTTGTTCAACAAATGTGAATGTGGGTGACTGGCACCCAGTTCAGTAAGTACCTCATAGTTCATGTTTGAATCAGTCTTGTCAAACCCACCAGACTCCATTGACAAAAACATAAATTTTACCATGTAGAACACAAGAGATGACAATCTATTGCTTCCTCAATCTCTGCATCGGCGAATGACTTTGGTGTTTTTAACTAACATGGTCGCAGATTTGTGAAAACGCCAAACAAAAAAAAGCAGACAAGAAAAAGAATACAATCGTTAATCATCAGTGTTTGACCAGGAGAACTTCATTAGCAAAGGGACTGCCGTGAGTCTGCAGGTCTCTGTTGTGATGTAGGTTCATACACCTCCTGACAAGCTCTTGGATGTAAGGTGTATAGGAATACACTGAAATGGCTATTGGTGGTTACTACTCCAGTTGAGGCCAAATTTAAATCAAACAACCAATATGATTGTAATGCTTACTTTTAGCTTTAATTCACATACATTTCACACATATTTTTCCCACATATTTTTAAATATTACAATTTCTTTTCATACTTGGATAAAAATCTTTTTCAGTCAATGACTGCCTGAAGTCTAGACCCATGGGCATCACCAAAAGCTGTGTTTTCACCCTGGAGATGCTCTACCAGGCTTTTTCTGCAGCCACCTGCAGTTGCTGCTTGTTTGTGGGTCTCAGATTTCTCTTCAGTGACAGAAAAGCTGCTCCTTTTGGGTTGAGATCAGTTGACTTACTTGACCATTGAAGAATATCTCTATATATTTCTTTCCCCTGAGAAGCTGAGATTTGCTTTTGCAGTATGCTTTGGGTCATTATCCTTTTGCACTGTGAAGCGCTGTGCAATCAGTTTTGCAGCATTTGGCTGAATCTGAGCAGAGAGAAGAGCCCTGTACACTTCAGAATTCATCCTGTTACTTCTATCTGCAGTCACAGCATCAGTAAACACTAGTAGCCTGGTGCCATTGGCAGACATACTTTTGACCAGAGGTGGAAAGTACTGTACTTACAGATTTCAGGTATCTGTACTTTGTTTGAGTGGGGGGTTTTTTTTCAGACAGCTTTATACTTTTATTTCCTACATTTTAAAACATTTTTCTCTACTTTCTACTCCTTACATTTTCAAAACAGGATCGTTACATTTGGTTTAATGGATTTGCAGGGAGTTATTATTTCACGTCACTCCGGGTGTTATTTTCTGATATTTAACAACTGCAGGTATTGTGCTACTTCTGCATCTAGCTAGTGGTAGAAAAGAGGAGCGAGGAGCAAAAAGGGAGTCATATCTTTTAAGTGTCAGGTAACTTCAAATGCAGTGTTTCTATCAGCTGAGCAAACACACAAACTGTTTGTGTGCAGTTTCTCGCACAGTGTGTTGCTAGCTAAAGGTCCAGCTGCTGTATTTCACAGGGAGAGAAAAGAAAGAGAGCTAACTTCACTCAGAGATGGAGAAAGATAAGAAAGACAGGACAGGAGAGGAAGAACAGAGGTTAGATTTAAAGGTAAGGACTGCTCAGTGGTGTTTGATAAATTGGAAATGTAAAGCTTACATGTAAGTCCTCATGTTTTTAAATTAGATATTGGGTCTGTACATGTGACATTCTGTTTTTTCATATTGTGAAACATACTGCAAATCAAACTGAGGTATATTAACTGTGTTATTTAAAGGTGGTATGGTAAATGGCAAATGGCCTGTATTTGTATAGCGCTTTACTTAGTCCCTAAGGACCCCAAAGCGCTTTACACTACATTCAGTCAGCCACCCATTCACACACACATTCACACACTGGTGATGGCAAGCCACAGCTGCCCTGGGGCGCACTGACAGAGGCGAGGCTGCCGGGCCCTCATGTATGAAAACACTCTGCAGGTTAGTGTAGGATAAACAGGTTAGTTTCCTCTACTGTGGTGGATTTAAAGGTTCCTTCGCCTGATGAATCTCATTTTAGCCTCTTTCCTGCTGATTTTCCTGTTCAGAGGCAAAGTCACACAATGTAGGTGACCAAAAATAAAACCATTTTTTAAAATGTTTCTTCTTTTTCTCTGCTCATGTTCTAATTGACTGATTAACGCTGATTACTTTTATTAGAATTACAATTTAGACTGAAATAAAGTTTGTATTCCTATATACTAATATTATTTTATTATTAATACATTAATATAACACAAGGTTTAGTTAGTTTTGCACAAGCAAAGCTTAAGAAACACCCTCCGAAGAGCTACTTTTTACTTTCTTGCTTTGAGTACGTTTGAGAGCAAGTACTTTTTTACTTTTACTCAAGTAAAGATGTTAAACCATTTTTTAACACTAGTTTCTGTACTTTTACTTAAGTACAGAATGTCTGTACTTTTGACCAATGTAAATTGTATATTGCAGGCTTTGAAAATGATGCATTAAAATCCTCAACAGTGGTCTTCATCTGAATGGAAGTTGTGAAGGGGTGTTCTTAACTAAGGAAATTATTAAGTCAAATCCACTTCAATTGTCCTATGTACTCTTATGGTATTTCTGAGCTTGCCAGTGCATTCATCCACTTAAAGAATAAGTCAGCTTGTTGAATTGGACATCTCTAATAGGCTTATTTTATCTTTTATGATAGTCTCCGTTGTGCGGATCATTATCTCTTTGGAACTCATGTCAAGCGTTCCAGTTAAAAGATGCCAAATCTAAGTTGAACATGTCATACCAATAAAGATCTGCTTAATTAACAAATAGCGATGAAAGTTGCTCAAAGGTAAAGAACAGTTGAGGGATCATACATATACATAAAAAAGGTCTGTAATTCATTTAACAGTTCATGCAATACTTTTGTTTAACCTCTTAAATTAAATGTGAAAGTATTGATTGTTTGATTATCAGATGCGTACGCATAAGAAACAAATATTGTAAAGTCACACAGTTAAGCAGTGACCTCCATGAAAACATATTACCAGTGTGTGCCAGTCAACATCATCTCAATGCAGTACAGAAAGAATGAAGCTGCAATGTTTGGGAGAGGACAGCAGGGGTCTCTGCAAGCCTAAACTTTCTTCTAGGCCCTTCGTGACATACCTGCTTTTCATACACATAAAAGAATTCATTCTCACGTCTGACACAAAGAAGTTCGAGGAGCGTGTTGTCACTTCTTATGTCCTTGAGCTTTTGTGTTATTTTCTCTTGAAGTTGTGATTACGCTTGACGTGTCCTTCTGCTTTAACGTCATCACCCATCTCCACTTCAGTGATGCAAAGTTTCTGTACAGCAAGCACACTCAGAAATAAAAGGCTGTTTAACCATTATTGGAAATGTGATGATGAAAAAAGCAGAGACATTTGTGTCAGCTTAGTAGATGAGAAAAATGAAAAGGGCCTGTGCTGATTATTACTGGGAATTTAATATCGGATTGTTTAATCAATCCCTTAAAAAGCACAGAAGCAGTAAAAGATGAACTCTTTTGTTTCAAATATCCACATGTATAAAACAGTAGGTAGATGAACCTGATACTTCCACACATTACAGACTCATTGCCACATAAAAGGCATGTCTAATTGTATAAAAAGAGATAGATGTGGGTTGAAAAGATGAGAGGCCAGAGATGATTGATACTCCTGAATAGATGTAGATATAAACATATCAATCATATCGGTCATGTAGGTGTGTAAGCACTGAAAACCTGAAAACTGAAATAAAAGCTCTGACAGACAGGTCCAACACAGGATGCCCCGCCCACGCACACAGGCAAAGGAACACACAGGCATACACAACACACACATACACACACCCAGCGGGAGTTCTGTAATCTCTTAATCTCTCCAGTGCGAATCGGGGTGGTTATGTCGTGTAGAAGAGAAAGTAGAGCTGTTTGAGGGAAGGTGTGTGTGTGTGAGAGAGAGAGGGAGAGAGAGTGTAAGAGAGAGAGAACAGCTTTGATAAGAGGAAAGTGCGCATGTGTATGAGGGACACATGTGTGTGTTTGTGCTGTGGGTTTTTGCTTAAAGGCTTGCTTGGCTGACAGGCCTTCAGACAAAACTCAATAAACTGAGTAAAAAGCAGAAATGAAAATAGAGTTTTTACAATGTACTTCTATCTCTTTAAAGCAAACAATTACAAAGTGCAAGGATGCAGCAACTTCAAACAATGCAAACAAAACTGTATCAAAATAACAAAAGTAAAAGTGAACAAATGCTAGAACCTTGTAATTAGTAGCTTTTGTGCTTTGGCTGCATTTTATTTATTTGGACAAATAAATCAAATCTATCTGCTTCATGACTGTTCAATAAGTACAGACAACACGCTACAGGTGTAACAGGAGTCATGCCTGTTACAGTGCTGTGCAAAAGTCTTGACCCCTCCTTTTCTTAATATGTTGCTCAGAAAATGTGATATAGGTTCACCTATTTAGTGAAAGATGCATCAACTTACATACATACAGGTATGTTTTTATTACATTGGCAGTGTGTTTGGGATCATTGCCATGCTGAAAAATGAAGCTGTTGCCAATCAGATGCTTTCCAGATGGTGCTGTATGGTCGATCAAAATCTGATGTTACTTTTTTGCTTTTAGAATTCCATAAACTTTGAAAAGATCCCCAGTGTCACTGGCTAAAATGCAACCCCAGACCATGACAGAGCTTCCCTCGTTTTACAGATGACTGTAGACATTCACTGTTATACCTCTCGCTTGTCCTTCTATCTACATAATGTCAGAGGTGTGAACCAAAATTTTAAGATTTGGTTTAATTACTCCTGTTGCCACTGATTTTCAGTCTACTTTGTCCCTAATTTAGTACAACTCTTAGCACTTATGGCTCATAGCTCTTTCTGGTGCATTTTATGCCCATCACTCTGTGTTATCTGTGGCATTTATGTAGATGTAAATAAAGAAATTGGAACAAATCAAGTTGTCTGTCATGTGTAGACACAATACTTCCCTTGATTTTATGACCATCATTTTTATACTTCAGTGATTCATAGATCAGTGTTCTGATGAAAATAGTCAGATATGAGGATTAGACTGAAAATGGTTGTAAATGCAACTGATGTCCTCTTGTAATTTACAGTTTAGTGCACACTACGTACACTATGTACGTCAGCTCAGCTGACAATCAAACAGCACACAGACCTGCAAGACGTAATACAAATGTGAAACACAGAGCTGGAGCAAGAGACTATGTTGGAGATGTTAGTTGGTCACTGTTTGTTTTCTATAAAGTTCCAGCCTCACATGCTGCATGCTGTTATAAGCTTGGGCCTGCAAACCTACTGAATAAAGTTTAAAACTGAGAAATGCCCCAAGCAAGAAAGTACAGACAGGAGGGTGGGATCTCTGCAGATAAACACACCTCCATCCACCTTCAGGCATGAATTTTTTAAGAATCAAGACATTTTTTTTCTTTATTTTGTTTTTAGGAAACCCCTGCCTTTTATTCCTTTAATAGCCAAAGCACTGCCTGTACACGACATCAACATCAAAACAATTAACATACACTGTATCTAAGAGCATCTAAGTATGTGGGAAGAGAGTCCATTTCAGAGTTCACTTAATTCCATCTGGACTCCTCACTTTTGAATAATGTAGAGCATCTTATTACTTCATTAAGTATTTCATTGGCTGATCTCACAGGGCAGAGACATATTTAGCTTTAGCTTTATTATTCAGGATGCACACTCTGTAAGCAGATATGGCTCTGAGTGTGCCCCCCTTGTCTGTCTATGCATGTTTGATAGAGATGCAGAGAGACCTTACCCAAATCTTAGCTGCAGGTGATGACATGCCAAAATAATGGCTCTTCCTTGTCTTACTTGTGCACTAAATCGCTTCACTTAGGAGGATGCCTTATTTATGAAATAAGGGAACGTTACACCGTGGGTGGACGGCTTGTTGCCTCAGTCAGTTTGGATAGCAAGGGGGAATTTGAAGATAGGATGAAAAAGGATCATGTCATCGTCATAAAGGAAAATGAATGAAACACGTCCCTCTGCTCAAATATGTCCAAAAAGAGCAGCTAGCCTCCACACAGTCCCACTGCTTAGATTTAAACAAATCACCCACATGATGGAGGGATTTTTTGTATGTGTGTGTGTGTGTGTGTGAAGGAGGACAAATTTGTGGATCATCATTTTAAACTCAATTTTCCCACGTTTGCCCAAATAGCCCATATTGAAGTAATTACTTCTAATCAGTTGTGTAACACCATGTAAATCTATCTAAACTCATTTTCCGCATTCAAATGAGGAAAACAATGTTTGCCTCTGAGTTGTTAAAAATCAAGTCAAGTGTTTATTGCAAAAAAATAATGAGATTAAAATGATTTCCAAGAGGGGTATACGAAATAAACACACAAAATTTTTGCGATGCAACAAAAATGCACAAAAAAAACAGGCGCCCGTATGTGTATGTGTGCATGCGTTTCTCTGTGTATACAGAAATCAAAGGGTCTTTGAGGCGGTGGAACTGCGTGTGCATTGAGGCCTTTGGTTTTTTTAACCAGAGACTGTTGTGTTGCCATGGAAACGCCTGTTGAACGAAGGTTCTATGAATCTTTCAGCAACCCCCTTTTTTGTTCAACCACTTGGGATCTTTTCATAACCCACACAACATACAAAAGTTTTCATGGCGGGGAGGGCATCCAGTCCCCAGTAAACTGGTCAAAGTGTCTTCACAGGTGAGCCGTACACTGTCTCAATATCGGTTTGTTGCATCAGATGGAATGAATCCCATGCCTGAAACAAAAGCACAGAAAAACAAAAAAAACAATTCATGCAAAAAGATACAGAGTCTACACAAATGCAAAGAGGTCAAGGAAGCACCATGCATGCTAAAAAGATATTTGTCCACAGTTGGGGAGACAGAAGCAAACACGGCAACGACCTTCTCCTTCTTCTTTCTCTCTGTCTCTTTCAGCAGACCATGAGCTCTGGGTAATGATGAGAGTGTCAACAAATGTGCTCTCCTTTATCTTGTGTCCTTACTGACATGAAAAATGAAAAGCTGTTGAACGACAAAGACTATCCAAACTCCCCTTTTCTCTCTCTTTTTTCTCTGCACTTCAATAATTTACCAAAAAATTAAGCTCATCATGTTGATGCTAGTCCAATTAAACTAGAAATGAATCCTATATGGGCAGCAATTCACAGTCTAGAAATAATACAGTTTAAGAGGGTTCTGACAAGCAGCTCACTGGTTAGTGGTATGTTTATGATGGAAATGCACATATGAAAGGTAATCAATATTTCAACTCAGTGTAAAGCCAATGGACAGTGATGGGAGACTTTCAAAGGTCCCAAGGTTTTCAAGCATAGACATAAGACATTGCCATTGCTGCCTGGTACTTCAGACTGTTGCACCTTTGACATGAATGATTAATACACTTCAGCTTTTATGTATCTAGAGAGATGGCAAAGTGTTCTGACTAATCAGAACTTCATCCAAGGGTGCTTTGGTACTGACGGTGACACATTGTTACATTTAAAGAGGAACCTTTGTCCTAATCAGCTATTCTGTATTTCCCTTTTCCTGGAATTGACGTGCTGTATATTAATCATGAAAAGAAAAGATGTTTAATTTTGCTGCACACTATGATAAAATAGAACTGCACAGGATAATATTTCCTTTTGCTACAGCTGAATTTGACTGCGCTGGTTTTGCATAATTATATATTCCACATGTTGCCAATCTTGTACTGGTTGCGGTATTTGATAGTTTTCCAGCAAACCATCAAACAGAGATCATGCAGAGTTACCACTGAGCCTTGTATGACACAGAATGACTAAAAAAATCCCAGTTTACTCTGTTTGGAAATGTAGCAACAGAATCACAAGTAATAACTCAAAGACAAATGGACTTGCTTTTCTGGTCCTGAGGATGTTTCATGTCTCTTTTACAATGATCAGCAGCAAAAAGCAGGTCCAACTGCCTTCTAAGTTTCCACTTGTACCTTTTCTAACCTAGTGGACGGAGCATTTTAGACACCCAATAAGTACATTTCAGAGGTTTTCCTGATGAAAACTGAAATGTTTACCAAAACCTTAACTCAACCGGTTCTTTCCTTTCCCATCTTGCCTTTACCATAAGGCAGCGCTTTCTGGGAAATTCAATTTCTCTTTTATCAGAAAAAGCAAGATTTCATTTTGTAGGGCGACTACACTCAGGAGGAGACACCTGAAGATCAAACTCTGTTCAAGAGGAAGACTGTTGGCAAATGTTTTTTCATCTTCAGTTTTGCAGTTTTTCATATGGCATTTCTTCAGGTGTTGTGGCGCTTCAAAGTGCTAGACATCTGTACCAGTTTTGGATATAGATTACCACAACTTTCAAATATTTTTCTTAGTCATAGTTATCTTTTTGTGGCGGTTGGCTGGAGCATATCTCAGCTATAATAGCGTGAGAGGCGGGGTACACCTCAGACAGGTCCCCAGTCTGATTCAGGGCATGTTGCATTTCATCTGACTGAAATATTTCCAGTTTTCTGAACTTGACCCTTTGACTGCGTGTCTGTTTTTTCTTTTTCTTTAGCATTTCTAAAACCTGACAGATAATATGGTTATGCTTTTTATAAATTTTTTCACACTCCACCAAAAAGTTTGTACTCAAATGTTAGCGTGTGAAATTTTAGAATATATATTTTACTTAAGCCAGTAACACTTATCAGCTTCTGTGTGTGTCTGTGATGTACCAATACCGAAAGCAGCTTGCTAATCAAACCTAACAATTTTGCTTCAGGGTAAAAGGTATCAGTGATTACAATATTAAAACAAAGGCTTTGAAATGTGAGTCTAAAAACCAGTGATTGATATCTCAGTAGTTATGTTCAATATTCATATATAGTATATGGTTACAACGAGTACCAATCTATTTATAGATGAAACTTTCACATAGGACTAGCTGCTGTCTTTTTATACACAAATAATACTGAAATGTCATAAATATGTCACCAGTTTGCTAAATGACAGTTTAAGGGCCAAAATAAATTCAGTATTTTCTGTCTCAAATGATGATGCAGAGTCTTTTATCCTCTACACTTTGATTGTGTTCATTTGCTTTACAAATCCCATTTATCAGTAGCATTTTTCTGTTAAATAGCGCAAAAAACTACACATATACAGAATGACATTATATCACGATGATTTTAATAGAGGTCTTTTTGTAGAAAGCTTGGTTTCAGCCGCATGTTTGTGAACCATTCACTTCAGTGTAGGAGTGTGTGAATGGGACCATTAGTAACACTGGATTCTTCAAGCCTAGTGCTGAAGTAAAGGATATTTTACTTTCAGGTAAAACCCGTGAAATTTGCAGAAAATCTGTGATCAGTGATTGTTTTCTTGCTATAGAGCAATCGAAATGAATATTTTCTGTCGAAAACCTGTCAATCAAGAAAAACAAAAAAATGACGCATTCCCAAAGATCAAGAGACACATGTTTGTCTCCCAAGACAAAATTAGTTCAAACAAGGAGAGAGGCTAAGATTCTAGGCTCACTTAATTACATTGGATTTCTTCTCCAGCCAGATGTGTCACCTTGTCATGAGAATACAATATTTTGAGAAAGTGTGTCAAAATTGTGGTTTTTAATAGAATGGCATCTGACAATGACATACCAAGGTGCACCTGATCCCTTTTTGCACAGTTTCTATTGCCCTGTAACAAACTGTGAACTCAAAATAAACATGCTATCTACAAATTCTCACCAAAGATTCATTTTGGGTTAAATACCAAATTAATAAATCTAATTACTTGCTGACAGGGCCATATATTTACACTGAATGACACTAAAATGACAGAAAAATATTGGTCATTGCATATTCGCTCATAATGTAAAACCATAACTAAGGATCGACCTTTTGACTGAGAGGGACAGGATAAAAAGTGACCAGAGAAGTGCTCAGAGGTGATGGTAACTATAGTAATGAATGAAGCGCAGGAGGGAAAAAAATTAATCAGGCATCATAAGTGACCTTCTGTTGATCTATACTTAACATTGAGTGATGACTTTTTACAGTAAACACTGCTTTACAAAAGGTGTTTGGACTATTTTTAAGACTATAAAAGCAGGAAAATCAATCCCTTGACTGAACTGGTCAGAGGTCTACAGAAAACATTAAGCACAGTTTCAATGACAGAATTTGAGTCACTAATAATGTCCAGCAAACTACCTCGCTGTCAATAGTACCTGTCCAGTCTGTTAACTTAATTGTAAATGGTGGATAGCAGAAGAGAAGATAAATGTTGCTTTAGGACTGCTTGTTGTCAAAGGATCTTTCTAAATGGCAAAACATCTAGGTTTTAACAATCCT
This sequence comes from Neolamprologus multifasciatus, assembly GCF_963576455.1. Lineage (NCBI taxonomy): Eukaryota > Metazoa > Chordata > Actinopteri > Cichliformes > Cichlidae > Neolamprologus > Neolamprologus multifasciatus. The sequence continues at coordinate 16,749,783 of NC_140442.1, forward strand.
TAACCCTCAATGGGTTACAGTGGCAGCTGTCTAAGCAAAGACAGCCAGACCTCCGTCTCAGTGGGTCATGAGAAACATATTGAGGAACCCTTCATTTCTTCATAATTTGGTTGTGTATATTTGAATTATATTCGCAAGGCCTTGATCAATAATTCCCCATGTTTTGGAAGGTCTTTTGCAGTTTCTCTTTGGACATTGTATGCTTTTTAACACATTTTAAGTCCAGTCCTCGTTCCTCACCATTTTCAAAGGAATGTTTTGTTTTTTGATGTTTGTTAAAATGCCTAACATGACCTATGAATCATTCAGGTATAATAAGGAAAATGAATCTGCATTGCTTACATATGGTAAATGGCCTGTATTTGTATAGCGCTTTTCTAGTCCCTAAGGACCGCCAAAGCGCTTTACGCAACCAGTCATCCACCCATTCACACACTGGTGATGGCAATCCTGCCACCCTGGGGCGCACTGACAGAGGCGAGGCAGCCAGACACTAGCGCCACCGGGCCCTCTGACCACCACCAGTAGGCAACGGCTGAAGTGTCTTGCCCAAGAACACAACAACCGAGACTGTCCAAGCCGGGGCTCGAACCAGCAACCTTCCGATTACAAGGCGAACTCCCAACTCTTGAGCCACGATCGCCCAACGCAGCAAATAACCAATTGTAATCTGCATCTGATATGCAAACCACATGCATGTGTTCCCATTTCTTTATTTTAGTGTATTAAATAAGCCTAAGGTAACACAGTTATTGGTATAAATAAATACATAATATTTTTGCACCAACAGGGTGATTCGCAAACAGCTATTAGACAGAAACTTGGCATAGCTCAGCAACGTGTCGTTAAAAATTCCAGGAAACTGGATGAGTTGGAACACACACACAAAAAAATGGTCTCAGTGGATTGGTGTCTGTCAAGAAGACATTCATAGGGATGGGAAATAGGGAGAAAAGGATGAGGGATGCCAAATTACACAAGAACTACACTGAGCATCAGTGGCAACAGGTCTTAAGGGGTGATAAATAAAAACTGGATTTTTTGGTTCAAACTGTCATTAGCATAGACTATATTCAGTGTTGGGAAGGTTACTTTTAAAATGTATTCCACTACAGATTACAGAACACATGCCCCAAAATGTATTTTGTAACGTATTCCGTTACGTTACTCAATGAGAGTAATGTATTCTGAATACTTTTACTTAATATATTATCATGTTTTTTACAACTACATGAATGTACTATTGCTGTATGATTTATTATTATTACTGGAGGTCCGCGGCTCCGAACCGTAGTAAAGGGACCTCTGGCTAATACGTCGGGTTCGTGTCGGGCTCGTAGCTGAAAACTAGCTTTACTTTGTTGTCTGTGTCAACTTTGCTAGCGAGAGACAGAGAGAGGAGTTGAAAGGCTGCTCCAAGGGAACTTATTGTTTCAGAGGAAAACACCAACACAGTGTACAGTCGAGTCTTAATAGCTTACTTACAACTGGACTTGTCACCTGCTCTTTTTGGCTGCAGTGGTTATTATTATATTTACATGCTTCCAGCTCCCGTTTCTGCTTGATGACAGCTTGTACTTTTCCACTCCCCTTTTTCTTCCTCCTCGCGCTCACAGACACATAACGTGTATGGCAGTCCATTCTCCCTGCAGCACGGACTACACTGCCTATGAGGCTACATTCTTTAGAGCTATGCCTGTAGCATTCTGCCTATTAGCTTAGCACAACAACAACAACAAAAAGGTGCTCTCTCGCCCAGGAAACACGCAGAGAGAGAGAGAGCGTCACCCTGTAACCATGTCAACCATAACGCTGCCGTCCGCCTGGAACAACAGCACATAGCTGTCAAACAAAACCCAAACAGTTCTGCCCCGCGACAATATGAAACAGGAAAGTACTGCCGTGTAATCCATTTATTTCAACAAAGTAACTGTATTCTAAATACCACCGTTTTAAACGGTAACTGTAACGGAATACAGTTACTCATATTTTGTATTTTAAATACGTAACGGCGGTACATGTATTCCGTTACTCCCCAACACTGACTATATTATATGTTCGTTCAACTACTTTCACAGTCATATGAACTTGAGTGACATCCTGTCAGCTGACATTTTGCAGCCATAAGAGTTTCAACATTTCTGGAAAGGCTTTCCAGAAGGTTTTGGAGTGTGTTTATGGAAATTTGTGGCCATTCTTCAAGAAGCACATTTGTAAAGTTAGACACTGATGTTGGATGAGTAGGCCTGGTTCACAGTCTAAACTCTAATTCATCCCATTCTATTAGGTTGAGGTCAGGACTCTGTGCAGACCAGTCAAGTTTTTCCACACCAACACGCTTATCCATGTCTTCATGGACCTTTTTTGTGGACTGGGGTGCAGTTATGTTGGAACAGGAAGGGCCCATCCCCAAACTAATGCCAAAGTCAGGGTGGCTGTAGCTCAGGAGGTAGAGCAGGTCATCTACTAAATGGAAGGTTGTTAGTTCAGTCTATTCACCACTTACCAAAGTTGTGACCATGAAATTGTCCAAAACGTCTTGGTATGCTGAAGCATTAAGAGTTTCACTGGAACTAAGAGGATGAGGACAGCTGGTGAAAAACAATCATATATCATAATCCTCCCTCCACCAAACTTTACACCTGCTACAGTGAAGTGCTGTTCTCCTGGAAACCTCGACTTGTCCATAGGATTGCCAGACATAGGAACAGGATTCGTCTTCAACCTTCACTGCTCTAGAGTCCAGTGGTGGCATGCTTTACATAACAACATCAAACATGTTGCACTGAGCATGGTGATGTAAGGCTTGGATGCAACCATGGAAACCCATTCCATGAAGCTAATCTGAAGCCCACATGAAGTTTGAATGTCTGTAGTGACTGTCTCTGTCTCTGTTGGCAACCTCTGGAAACTATGTGCCTCAGCATTCACTGACCTTGCTTTGTGTTTTAGGCTAAGTGTCTTTTAGTATTTAGTAGTGAGGAAATGTCACAACTGGACTTGCTGCACAGGTGGAACTCACTGAGAGCGACCCATTCTTTCACAAATGTTTGTAGAAACAGTCTGCATACTTAAGTGCTTGCTTTTATACACCTGTGTCCATAGAAGTGATTGGAACACCTTAATTCAATGATGACTAGGTCAGTGAATACTTCTGGTAATATACTGGATATGGAGGAGGTCAGGAGAGAGGTGAGTGTCTGCAGCCATCAGCATCTTACATATGGCTCTGTCATGCTCTGTGCCCAGCAACATTCTATGGAAAGCATCTCATTGGCAACTGCTTCATTTTTCAACATTGTAATGGTCCCAAACACACTATACATGCAATAAAACCATAGCTAGATAGAAAAACATAAAATGGTCTCCCCAAAGACCAGACCTCAAGAGCATTGACTTTGGCTTTTACAAACTGTACATCTCTTTTTTTTTTTTGCCTTAATTATTATTTTGATAATTTTAAATGCTTGGGTATTATTACTGATTACACTACATCAGTATGTGCCATAGTCCAATTGAACTGTGCTCAGGGCCAACCTCTGTATGTAGGGCACATTACACTTAGTCAAACCCAGGCACAGCACACAGCAATCACACGGTCCAACTAACTGAACTTTTGGGGTCAGACATGCTAGGGTACAGTACAGATTGTCTAGTGTGAAAACATCCTTGGTGCAGAGGGATGTAATGCCACGAGATATCAATCTCTTTCACATGGAAAAGGTCTCCATAATTATTATGCTAGCTTCATGGCACAGATTCTTGTCTCTTTGAATATTGAGAAATGTATTAGTAAGGAGTGTATTACAATGTGCACCTCTTCTCTTACATCGTCTTACGACAGCTAGAAGAGGCAGACGGGAGGAATTAAGAGCGTAGGAAAATCCCCAAGGAGCCCCCAGTGTGAGCAGAGAACACAGTGAAAGATGAATGCATTTACTCTAATTAAAGCAAATGATTGCCCATCACGAGCGCTATATGCTATCATCCACACACTAGGGGCCTAATGAGCTATTATCCCTGCACGTGCCAAACATCAAGAGACTATAGCAGCTATATTTGTTTGTTTATTGCTCAGTGTCAGACATTTTGAGACACACATTTTTGAATCCCCACCCCCAAGAGTAATAGCTGCTCAGAGTGTAATTGAAAACCAACATGTAAACCGCACAAAAAATGCTTCAGGAAATGAAAGGATATATCAAGTGATTACACTCTGTCAGCCACTTTGATTGGCTTCAAATGCAGAAAAGGAATTGCTAATCAGTTCGTTGAGTAGCCATGAAAAGGCGAGCTCTCCAGGCATTGCTACTTGTGTTCATTAGTAACATCCTGGCATTTCTCTATCCAGACCTTCACATGAAACACTGACACTAAAGCCTTGAAGACTGCTTTTAGTATCTTTTTTTTTAACACAGAGTTGGCCTGGTAAGAACATCACAGAGTGACTAGAGTTTGATTAGATGGAGTGTAGACTCGCTTCACTTTCATATATATTGCAGGTTTAAAGCATTTATACTGACCAACCTCTGGACTCAATGCTGAAGCCTTTGCAAATCAATGATTTCTGTAAAACAAGCAACACAGACAAGTTTGAGGAGCTTATCAAGTGTTTTACATTGATCTAAATGTGTCAATAAATAAATAAATGCTGCATAATATAACCTATTACTTCAAAGTGTGTTTGAAAGTGTGTATTATGTCAATGAGTAAAAAAAGCTGTTTAACCATATGGAACTCTGAGTGATGAATCTGTAATATAAATGACAGAAACAATTCATTGTTTTCTAACATAATCCATATATGATGTAAAAATGGATTTAAACCACTGTTTCATTTCAGTGAGTTGCATGCACATAATATAAAAATGCAATAAAGATATACACAATATGCATAGTAACAAGTACATTTGACTAAATACGGGCATCACTTTCTGTTACAGTTGTGGTAATGGTGGGTTAATATAAGGTGGCTAGTAATACCTTGTGAAAATAAAGTAATAACACAGAACTAGCAAGTTGTTACTACTTAATTACCCCCCCCCCCCCCAAAAAAAAAAAAAAAAAAAGCACTGTAAGGTATTTTATCAGCAGTTGTTATTGCGTAGTAATATTGTGATATGTGCTATATATGCGGTGGTGTTTATAATTGCAAAATAGCAGGACAGAAGCTGAGAGTATTAATGTGGACACAAACATATGCCTATGATGCAAAACCATTTAGTAATACTACTAGGGATGGGTATCGTTTAGGTTTTATCCGATACTGGTGCCAAACCGGTACTTTTGAAATGGTGCCGGTGCTTAAACGGTGCTCAAACCGGTGCTTAAAGAATGGAGAACACAAAATTGGTCCAAAAACCTCTCATGTTCAGCTGTTTTTTTTGTAAACAGATAACAATGTTAGCCTTTTCTGCAGCTATAGGGCACATATGGTATCACTCTTAGCTGGAAACAGTGCTTAAACAATGGAAGAAAAAAAAAAACACAAACTTTGTCCAAAAACCTCTCATGTTTAACTTGCCTTTTTAGCCAGGGTGAAGAGAGTATCTGCCATCAAACAAGAAGACAGCCGCATGTAGCTATGATGTTTGCTAGTTCACCTTACATGCATTAATGTAATAACGTGGTTAACCTACTAAATTACACACGAACAACATTAAGCTACTCACGCAGAGAAGAACGGCTGCTGCTGCCATCATCATCCGTCATCATTTCTGCTACACTGGCAGGGCTAGGGGTTTTTGTTTTTTGTTGCTAACTCCGGGTCCGAAAACAGGCACCACACCTGCAGTAGATGTGCTCGGTGTGAGGTCTCGCAGCAAGCTATCAAATACGGTGCATTTCTCGGCTTTAAAAAAAAAAACGCTATGCGTCGTCAGGTGTTTCATCGGATTTGAGGAGTTACCTCCTTTGCACAGTATCACGGTATCAGCTTAAAGCACTTGTTGCAGGCTGCTGAGTTTACATCTTTTGCTATGAAGTACAGCCAGCCTTTTGACCGCTTCGCCTTGGGCATTTTTAATCTGTAGCTCTGCTCTAAAAGAACGTACGATCCTGGACCCGCCTACTATCCTCGGAAACGTAAAATGATTGGCTAGAATCTAAAGTGTATCACATCTCAGGAAAAAAAAGCACCGAAATAAAGCACCGAAATGTGCGCTGCTTTTCGGTCTGGTTACTACCGTTTATGGCACCGGATACCGGTACCCATCCCTAAATACTACACAGTAATACATTGTTAATGATACAATAACCTACAATGATGATGATGTAATTAGAATTTAATAAAGGAGCAGTGATAAGCAGGCAATCTTTGAGCAAATAAACAGCTACTTCTTTTCTTTTAGCTTGGGAGGGCCAACCCATTTTTCTACATAAAGTAAGAAAATAGAAAGGAGAACAATCACAAATGATACATTGTAATGGGAGGATGAAGTTAAACCAAAAATATTTAAGCCACAGTAAAGGGGAAAAATACTATTAATTAGACCTAAATATTCAAAAGTACCAGTTAGCACATATATAGCCAGGTTCCTGGTTTGAACTTCTTGGTCAGTTGTGTTTCCTCCCACAGTCCAAGAAACATGCGATGTTTGGAAATGATTCTTCAGATGTTAAAGTCAAATTGGACAGTGGTTTGTCTGTCTCCGTGTTAGTCTTGTGATGGACTCTCCTCATGACCTAGATATTGCTATAAAGATGGATGGATGATTATATGAATAATAATAACTTAGTAATAGTGATTTGATACATTGATTAAAACACAAATCTCATACAGGGGAACATTAAATCATGCATGCTGAAGGCAGCAAGTCTCTGATCTTTGCATGTATAAATATAGTATCTTAATAATCTAAAACGTATTCCCAGCATAGCTTTAATATATTAGTCAAAAAAAGAAGTGCAAGTTTGTGAAAAACAGATTTTAAGTCCACACCATAATATGTGTACAAGGAATATAAGGAATGACCTTCTCTGGACATGATGCAAGCAGACTGTGCAAGTGTCCAGATCTATTATTTGAGAATTGCACAGCATTCCTGGGTGAACACTGCCTGCAGTTGTGCAATGTTCCTAGGTTGTGGCTTCTTCTGAAGAGCACATTGGACCAGCATGTACCAGACGTGTTCAAAAGAAGACATTTTGAAAGGCCTATGTCACTCTGGCAGTGCTGGGAAAGGCATTATCCTTCTGAAACAACCACAAGAATGGCACAAATACAAGTTTGAGCACCTCATCTCAGCACATCTGTCCAATCCACAAGGAACAATCAGATTGAAGATGATGATCTCATAGAAATGGTAAATGGCCTGTATTTATATAGCGCTTTACTAGTCCCTAAGGACCCCAAAGTGCTTTACACACCCATTCACACAGTGGTGATGGCAAGCTACATTGTAGCCACAGCCACCCTGGGGCGCACTGACAGAGGCGAGGCTGCCGGCAACCTTCCGATTACAAGACGAACTCCCAACTCTTGAGCCACAATTGCCCCCCTAAATGCAAGGCTACAGCAACAGCTCAGGCATATATATCAACAAATGCGAATGCCCATTGACTAAAACCAATCAACTAGAGCCACACACAGAATGTTTGGATTTTTTAAGAGATTAAAATGATGGATTTAAAAGATTGAAAACACATTTTACTACATAACCCTGCCATTTCTTTTATTGACTAGGCCCAGACAAATCTCCTGCCACTTTCTTTTTTTAATGAAATCATGAAAACAACTAGGTTTAACTCTAGCCCTGTGATACACCTGTCCAGAGTATACACAGCCTCTCCCACAAACTTAGTTGGGATAGACACCAATCTCACCCCAACCCTGAATAAAATGGATGGATGCTTCTTTGTGGTGCTAATTTATTTGCACCTTAATTGATCCATTCTAACCCTGTGATGTCATGTTTTTGTTATTTAATGCTCTCAAAATGAACTCAGCAAATGCTGTTTCCTGTTTATTTACAGAATCGCCCACTTGAAGTGCTCATAACACACTCTCTTTTCAAGCATCCAGTCGCAGCAGGGGAGCTCAGATATTGACAACACTAAGCAATGTTCTATTATCAAGCGTGCAAATTAGCGAGTGATTGTTTTCCCTCTTCACATGTGTCCAAGTAAGTTTTCAGTCATCTACTTTATGTCCTCGCATTGCGACGTTATGCTCGTTTGTCTCGTACTTTCCTTGAGAATAAAACTCATTTTCGATTCGTTTACACACCTGCAGAGATGTTTCATCACCACCATTTCCTCATAACCGCAGTATAGCACATTAACATGCCACACCACTCTGAAGCAGCATTCACTGCGGTTATGTTTTATCAAACTGTTAAGCAGTGATCATTGTGCACTTAGTAATTTTCTTCACTACCTGTAACAGCCCTCCACAGACGTCTCCCACACACTCTCGCTAACCTGACACTCGTGCCGAATTGACAATATGCCTTCTTCATTACTAAAACTGTCATCCAGTTACAGTAAGACAAAACAACAGCAAGAGCTCAAATTAATAGAGATACACTGATGGATTGACATATCATCCCATTGCTTGTGCAATTCACTCAAGTAGCCTCTCTTTATGAATAATGGCTACATCGCAATCTGCTGAATATAGGCTCAATAAAACAGAAGGGTCTTGCTCCACATGTGCTTTCAAATAAAAATGAGGAATTAATAATTTCATCTAACAGATCATTGTGTTTCTCTCTGCATGATAGTAGCTTGTAGTTTTCATCATAACAGTTTTCAGGTATGAAAAGTAGGCGCTGTGACAATTCAGCAACTGCAGGTTTCTGAATAACTGACCTCAATCTGTTCTACCAATCCATGCTTACATATTTGTTTTCTATTCTGCCACTACTATGTTGGCCTAGTTTTTCTAGAATTGAATGTAAAGGTTAGAGAAATTTGCTCATTTGTTAAGAGAAATGAGGAAAAATCAAATGTAAAAAAGTATCGAGATGAATTGAGAAGAGGCCAAGAGCTGGCCATGTTATACTCACTGTTTAAGAAAGAAGGTTAATTAGGGATGCATATAAAATAAAATGCTTTCAATTAATAGTCATTTTATAGATCACAACAATCTCAGCATCTTAACTCACCTATAGCTTAATCTAGAGAAATATGTATACCAAGTAAGGTGTAAAGTGTTCAAGTTCTACCTATATGTTCAGTTTTAAGCGTATGTGTGGGAGCTGGCATATGTTTTGTCCATATGTTGTTTACGAACCTGCCACCAGTGGGCTGTGTTTAAACTTGAGGACACACTGAATGGCGTGTTTGTCCAGTTTAGCTGGTGTGTCGTCTTGTTTACTTATCCTGTTGTAATATTATTGTATCTTGTTGAATTCCTTTTTTCTGAAGTTAAGTGAGTAATGATTTAGTTTATGGATTGAATTGCAGTAGTGTTCAAAAGTCTTGAGCCACCCATTATTACCTCCTCTTACTACAAGGTTATGTTTTTGGTGGAGTTTGCGTGGGATATTGTCTGTAAACACAATAGCACACAAAGTTTCAAATTAATCCTGCTAAAAAATTTCTACAGGTGTAGATTGGGGTCACGTTAACAATCCATTGAAAGTTGGCTTATTTCCACCAAGGTCAACTTGATGATTTATTGGGCGAAAACTGGCAAAAAGCCTCATAGCTTTGACACAATGATTCTTACAACTGTGATGTGTATTGGCAACACACACACACACACACACACACACATATATATATATATATATATCTATATCTATATGTATATAGATATAGATATATAGATATATAGATATAGAAATGTGACATACATAAGATAGATAGATAGATAGATAGATAGATAGATAGATAGATAGATAGAAATTGAAAATTGAAATCTCTCTTTCAAGGTCATCCGATTGATCTTTGCTTTATAAAGCTATTTACTGCCATCATTTTATTGACAGCATATGGGCATGCAGAGAATGGTATATCAGGATTCAAAATCTCACCTTACTTTGGCTGCCTTTTGTTCTGTTCTCTGTTAAGATGATCTACACTGCTTTATAATTTTGACGTCTGGGCTCTAGAGCGGCTAGTTCATGACTGATAGTGTGTTTTTTCTATATAGGTATGTTTTTACTGCATTGACAGTGTGTTTGGGATCATTGCTATGCTGCAAAATTAAAGTGGTCAAACTTCAGGTGCTTTCCAGATGGTACAGCATGGTGAATCAAAATCTGATGGTACTTTTATGTGTCCATAATTCCAATTTTTGACAAAATCCCAAACAACAGTGGCAGAAATGCAACCCAAACCATGACTGAGCCTCCGCTGTTTCACAGATAGGTCTAGACACTCACCGTCGTCTCTCCCAACCTTACATGTGACAATTTGTATTCATCACTTGACAAGACCTGTCATCACTGACTTTCAGTTTAATTATTTTATAATTTAGCATACTTTGGCCTTTTCTCCCTGTTTTGCTTCCTTAAGAAGGGAGACCTTTTCTGATGGGATTTAAGTGAGCAGTAGCTGAATCAGCTGTCGGGCAAGATGCATCTCTCAGGTTCTACATCAGGTTTTTACCTTTTCCTTTTTGTGAAGGACATGACTTTTATATATTGTTCATCTGCTGTAGATAGCTATTTTTTTAAGGTCTGCCACTTCTTTTTTTTGTCTTCCACTTGTGCAGTTTTCTCAAAGGACTCACTGCACAGCATACGGAAATGTGCCTAATTTTCAGCTAGGAATTTCCTTGCTGGTGCAAAAATACTATTTTATGCCTTTCAAACCATGTAACTGTGTTATCTTTGTCATTTCTTTATTAATTCAAGTACAGAAATGGGAAGATATTTTTTATTTTTTGTGGCAGGATGCTAGTAACAAAATAAAGATTGGATCCATGATAAACTTTATGTGTAAATGCAACTCTGCTTTATCCCTTGAGTTAGGTACCTTTTTATAACTCAGTGATTCTGTGTCAAGTTGCTTAACCAAAAAAGAAAAAAACTGGACTGAAAATTAGTGAAAAGGTTGCCAATGTTCGAAGAAACACAGAAAACCTGGAGAACAATTGCTCAAGATCACTTAAAAAAAAGAGATTCTATCGTCTTGGGAGCAAAATATACAGAATTATAAGACAAAACTCAAGACTTTGCACAGTACTGTAGTTTCCACATTTGAATACGGGAAATTTAGCAAATGACAAGTGACAAAAAAACAAAAATAAAATGAATATCTTGCTTTTCCTCACAGGCATTAATAAAACAGAAGGAGCATCGGATTGTCTCTTCATCTTTCATGGGTTCCCTCCTCTGCGAGACTTCTTCAACCAGTGTTCTTTCTTCTACAAAGAGGAAGCTGTTTTGGTGCCTTAAAAAGATAGTTTGATGGCCGCCCCCAGAGCACAATAGAAAAATACATTCATTTTTCATGGTTTTGGCTAAGCCAGCTATGGGTTTCCAACACAGCTCCAAGCCTTCCTCTAGACAGCATTTGAATCTGACAGAGAGAGAAGGCTGGATGTCAGGGGGTTGGATGAGGTGATGGATGGATTTGTGTGATGTGTGGAGTGAATGTGTTTCCCCTGAACTCTTCTGACAGCTGGAGCTGCATGTCAGCCTGTAGCACTATGACGAGGTGGAAAGAAAACTCTACCAACTCCAGCTCTGTCTTTATAAAGATCATGTCACAGAACTTCTGTTTTTAAAATAGGGGGAAATCTACACTCTCACATGTGACTCATACAGCGAGAAATACAAATATCCACTGGGTAAAATACAACTTTAAAGAACTGGGCTCCTGTTGTACTTTAGTATCTCCCCTGTGTTTTGTTCAATTTTGAGTTTTGAAAGACACCCACATAGGATCCAATGGGCTAAAACTCTGATCTACAGCGGCAATAAAACCTACAGTTCATTGCAGACCAACACGGAGCAGTCGCACTGACAATATGAGGAGGTGTAAAGAATGAATGAACAAAGCTTAAAGGTTGGAGACATCATTTTTTGATTGAGGAAACGAAAACTTTTTTTTATTGAATATAAGGAGCGATACGGCACTCAAGGGAAATAAAGAGGAATTAGCTTCAGTGGTTATTGTTTGCAACCAATGTGGATAAAGGATTATGGGCCAAAGGGATGATGCCCCTGAGGTGAGGCTGGAGGTGTGACACCGAATGGATGGAGACAGTAGCAAAGTGGGTCAGAGAACAAAAAAAAAGGAACTGTTGGGGTAATGTGAAAGTTGCACATGTAGCTCATCTGCTGCAAGAGTTTTAAGATATTGAAGATCTGTTTGAAATCTGTTATTAAAAAAAACATAATCACACTGGCTTGTAAGGCTGTGACAATATTTCACACCCTGACAGAAAATAATCCAGCTCACATATCATTTTTCACCCTGCAAATCATTGTTCACTGTAGAGAGCGTGCACTGTATCTCAGCCTATGCCCTATTTTTCAGCCTTGTGCCTCAAGCTTACGATATCTATATAAATAGGGACACTTTCTGTTCTTATTTTTGAAATTTACATTATGTGAACAGGAAGATAAAAGGAATGAGACAGAAATAAGGGGTTGAACTACGAAAAACAACAACAACAACATGAGACTAGATATGAAAAGTTCAGGTAAAGTCGGTTTTAGAGTTTGTTCAGCACACTGCTGAGGTTTCTGAATAATTTAATGGGTGCTTAAATAGCTCGTTGCTTCAGGTACTGAGAGTTTGGGTGGCACAGACTGTGCGGTTTGCTGATCTGGCACAGACAGAAACAGCAAGGGAGATGGGAGTCGGTTTAATTGGTTGAATAAACTCAAATGAGATTAATCTGCCTTTTTCCGTCTCGCAGATTTTCTCCAGTGTCATTCACTTTTTTTTGCTTCTATTTTGTTTGTCGTTGTAATATTTATAGCATGTATTTATGTTTTATTCATTTTCTATTCTTGCTTTTGATTCACCTTTCTTTCTAAATTGCCATTTTTCTTGCTTCCTGTCTTCTTTTCCTCTAGTCTTACTCTCCACCTTTCTTTTTTATGCTATCTCTCTGCAACCATTAATAATGCAACAAAGCCGGGGTTCTTTGCTCTCACATTTAATGTTTGTTTCTGCATTAACATGCAAATTGCAAGTTTTCCTTAGAAGAAACCAGGTAATGGTGTGCTCCTGTTGATATACTCAATTACAAAGACTTACCCTGAACTTATCCTAAGTTCTGAGCCCTTCCTGTTATAAACGCATGCTTTGGTCTGATAAGGATATTTCTTTCTTTACTTGCATATGCAGTTGAAAACTAATATATGTGAAGAGCCTTGGGGTCTACTAAACACAGGCTCTTACTGAACAACTATTATTTGCTCAGAAGGGTAGGGAGTTGGCTTCTGAATATGTAGGTGGGCATGTTACACAGTGAAACATCATTAAAATGTTTTCATCCTGGGATCTGGTTAATCAATTTAACAACTCTTCAATAATTTTATTTTGCAAGGCCTTCCAAGTACTTAGTGATAACTGAATTTGTATAATTTCATTGGGTCCAAACTAAGACTTTCTTTGTTCCTTGCATTGTGCTGTCTAATGTTGTTGTAAGCACTATCTGGTCATTTTTATGCCACACTGATCTGTCATAGTAAACATACTATACAGCAGTCTTTGTATTAATGCTGCTCTTGCAGTAGTGACTGAAATGAACGCTGGCCAAACATTCTGTTTTGGTTCTATTTATATTGGCAGCTGTGTAATTTTACAAATTAACTAAATGTCACGCAATTCAATTACTCATGATTTCATTATGGGAAATTTGGAAAAAGGCGCTAAATTAAATCCTGACACAAGAACAGACAGTAACAGCAAAGAAGGAGCAGTTCGTGTTTTTTATTAGTATCTTACTGTAATACACAAAATCTCCTCCTAGAATTCTCTCAGGCGCCTGAAGGTTCCTATCTATATCACATATTATTGTGTCATCGTGTTGCCTAGCAACAATTTACCAAAAGGCTAAAATTACAATTTTTAGGAATTTATGCACCTATAAATAATTTTAATTTCAAGACATGTTATACATTATCTGTTATGGTGCCATTGTGTCACCTGGTAACCACTTAGCAATGGGCTAAAATTAGCTGGTTTTAGCACCAACAAGATCTTATGAAAGCAACCAATTTTTATTTTTTTTCATGCGAGCAATATTTCATTTATATCCACAAAAACAGAATTTTAATTATACATGATTTAATGTTGTGATTTTGGCTAGCAATCATCTATGAATGGGCTAAAATCACCCATTGTAAACAATTATGCACCTTATAAAATCCTGTCATATTTTATTTCACATTAAACTCCATAAATACACCAAACAACACTGTAGCATGAGCATGTACTAGATTAGATAAAATACCATATAACCTTGTACTGTGATTTCAGTGAAGTGAAGACCAGTGTTGGCTGCAAAGGATTATAAAGCAACATGTTACTGTAACCACGTTATATTTTTCAAATTCACAGTACAACTGCAATAAAGTTGTTACTTGTGTTACAAAGGCTCAGTTGTCTCCAAGGTGGGTAGACAAAAAGAACAAAACAAAATGACAGAATGGTCTACAACTTTTGAGGAGTGGTGATATGGACAATGTTTTTAGTTTTCCTGGGCAAAAGAACAAGAGCACAATGGTAAAGTCAACACTTTGTCCAGGAGGGAAACAAGTGCATTGTACTGCTAGCACAAAGCTAGCAAAGAACCCAGAATGAAGTTAAAGTGAATGCTGACATCAGCCCAGCAGCCAGAACTTGAATACAACAGGTAACGTAGTCAGCGCTGTGTAGTCAGGCTTAAGGATTTACAGTCTGTACATATTTCTGAAGTAGAATCATTGTGACAGTTACTTTGAAGTCACTTTGAGCTGAATTTCAACTTTGAATTCTATTGCTGGCTTTGTGGTCAAACTTAAAGACTTAAAAGACACTTAAAGAGAGATTGTAGGTGTCGTCATAAGGATAGGGGTTCGTGTCAGTGAGTGGAACTAACTGGTAATTACGTCACAGTACATTTGAGGGGCACATAAAAGTAATGGGGAATGTGTAATACATTACTTTTTTGGGTGGTAAGGACCCGAACACTGGTGAACACATTCATAGGACTGGCACTGTCAGACGAAGAGATTAAACTCATCAAGCTTAATCAACACAGTTGTGTGGAGAACACTTCCATCCACAATATTTTGACATTATCGAAAGTGGAAGTTTATTTAATAAAATTAATGATGACAAGATTACATTTAACTGCTTTAATTTCACCATTCTGGTCTTTTGTGTGCTGGCTCGCTGTCACTGTTGTGATTGCTACTCTCATCTGCAGCGCTTTCTTAGTATGACAAATCAAAGCGTGTGCTCTGAAGAGGCCTGTTGCACCGTCGCACTGTCATTATTCTTTATTGCAATAATAGATATGGAAAAAATTTATAGAAAGACAACACCTCTACTTTGCATCACTTAGGTTTATATACTTCTTGGCAACTTTCTCAGGCAAAACGCTTCAGGCAAAAGTAATTTTAAAGCAGCTTAGTTAGTGCTTTAGAATGACACTCGGAATTTTTCTGTGTATGTGTGTGTGTGTGTGTGTGTGTTTGCACTAAATTTTCTCTACACTTCTACACTTCTTCTCTATGCTAAAGGTTTTTTTTCAGCTCCTACTTTAAAGCTTATCATTTATCATACTAAGGACATTTCATATAACACTGCATTTCTTTCTCATTCTATAAGTGCTTTTGTTACTGTGCTTAGATTTTTTTTTTTATTTTTTTTTTAGCGCAGTCCTTAACTAAACTTAAAAATACCATTTCACTGCGGTTTCACACTAGTTTCACTTTTTGCTCCTCAGGAAAAACTTTATAGGAAGAGGTTAAAACACCGAGCTCTACTTCAGGCTCCTGCCAGCAAAAGTTAAGTTTTTTAGCTTCTTTGTTGCTTCTTCACACCTGTTCATTTGAATTGGCATTAACTGTGTTTGTTTACTTGAGTGGGAGTAAAGAACTGAATTTTTCTTTTTGGTGTAAGTGTGTCCTTTTATTTCTTCTTCATTCACAATGTGGGAAAGAAGCGGGGGTGTTATTGTGCTTTTGTGGTCATTTCCTTCTCTTATATTGTGCAGTATTATTTCAATGAGATTTGCATGTGGGGACACATACATTTAATAGGATATTTTCACATGCATCAGAAGCCACGATCTCAGCTCTCTGTAGCTAAAAAAGGCAATCAGCTTGAACTTTTCCTTCAAACTCACTTGTTCTTTCGCTTGCAAGCACACACGCACGCACAGTGTGAGCGAGAGAGAGCAGATAGTGTCCTCTCAGATCATCTAGACATCAATGACTTGTCATACAGCAGGCCCTTCTGTCAGCCTATGGTGGATGGGGAGCCACATGAGTCTTTCCAGTAGCAGTCGAAGACAATGATACAAAGCCGTCCTCACAGAGAGCAAGAACATCAGATACACATGTATGCATATACACACACTGACTACACACAAACGCAGTGACTCAGTGTAAAGTCACAGAAGAAACTCTTCCTTTAAGTTCACACGTCAAACTGCAAGATAAGCTGCACAACGCCCAGTCAGGAATACAGGAATAACACACAGTGAAGAAAATATAAGAGTTCAGAAGCTAAGAATACAGACAGAGACTGTGGCAGGGAGTTTCTAGAAAAAATCTCCCAACTTCACAAGCAGGCAATTTGATGATCTGATTGTCAGAACTAAAACAAAAATGTCAGCAGTGGTTAATTTTATTCAAAAGACCAAAGTTAAAGCATCAATGTGAAGGACAATATAATATAATATGATCAGAGTGATAATATCCCTGTGGTACATGGAAGCTTTTGTGATAAAGAACAACAGTTGAAAGCTAAACAAGAGGCAAAAATAACACCATGATAGTTACTGAAAGTAATAAATACTGTAATAATAACACATAGGGAAAAATTATCAGACCCTAACCAGATTCTAAAGCCTGTGTATTTTTTTAAACTTCAGAAAAGAAAAAAAAAGCAGCACCAGAGCCGTTTATTTAGCCTGATAGCGCAAAGAACAAAACAAAGGCAAAGGCGAACAGAGGCAAAAACTAAATGATAAACTAAACTGGGAACATCTAGAAGTAGACATGACAACTACAAACATGAACTGGAGCATGAAAAAACTGAGACTTCAAAAGACATGAAAAACCATGATCATGAGGCAAGATAAACAGACAACCCAACACTAAACAAAGGGAGAAAGAAAAGTAAATACACAGAAGGGTAATGTAGGAAGTGGAAACACTTGGGGAACACAGCTGACACAACTAAACACACTGAACATGGAAACACGAGACTGTCAAAATAAAACAGGAAACATAATGAGACGAAGTCTGTGACAACAGGTGTTTGACAATAGGACATGGAAAACGCAGACATGAAACACATGACAGACTGGAGTGACGGAAAGGAACACAAGAAGAGGAACCTGGGAACAGATAAGGGGGACGAGGCACGGGCGTAACTAAAAGTCATACATAGAGGACAAGACAGAATTACACAGGAAACAGGAAATGACACGTTAACAAGGAAGCATGGGTGATAACCTAGACTAGGAACTAGGAAATACTGATAATAAACAGTAGACTTTAACATTTCTGCAATTCATATCAAAATACAAAGCAAAAATACAAAGCAAACTCAAAATGCTTTGTCACAGACCCAGCACCCTGACAGTAGCACCCAGGTGCGTCTAGTCAACCTGGTCATCAGCAAGTGTGAGTGCCACTATAAAAGCAAGTTTTTGACAGTTTGCAAGCATTCAGGTGTGTTAGCATGTTAAATGCTAACTTCATGACTGTAGATTTAGATGAACACCGAAGTATGGCTTTATTGGAAGGGCTGTCAAGATTCAAGATTCAAGACTAAAAGTGTTTATTGTCATGTGTCACAAGAGAAAAGGCATTTCTCTGTGCAAGGAAATTCTTTCTTTGCTGTCCACCCGCATATGCCGATTAATATATACAATAGAAATAGAACATATTAAAAAAAAAAAATAGTACAAATAAATAAATGAAGACAGAAAAGGAGACAAAATATGGAGATTTGAAACAGAGATGTGTGCAAAGAGAAAACATCTTCTTTCTAAAAAAGAACATAGCAGCATGGCTTAGGTTTGCAAAGTTGAATCTGAACGAATTAGAAGACTTCTGGAACAAGGTCTTTGATTTGATCAGACCAAAGTGGAAATGTGGCTGAAAAACTCAACACAAAACATTGGCGGAAACACCCCATACCAAAATATCTGCCATGTTTTGCTGAAACACACATAAGCAAATGTGAAAATTCTGGGAATAAGGCAAAAATAGAGTTTGCACATATCTAACAAGTTTAAAAGTCAATGTTTTGGCATGACCACTTTTATTTTTTTCTTTTAGGAAAGCTTCCTTGTGATTAGTCTTCAGGAATAGTTCTGGATTCTTGAAGGACATCAGTTGTCCTTTGTTCTTTTTTTTCCATCATGATGATCCCACATTGCTTCAATAATTCATCAGTTGTTCTGGGAAGGTGATGGTGACTGATGACTGATGGTGTTCCATTTTGTCCTTTTCTAACCATGTATGCGTTTTCTGTACGGTATTTTTCTGTGGTCACATTTGCATCGATTTTGACAAGATCTACAACACCAAACTATGACAGAGCCTCCACCATGTTTGACAGATGTCACTTAAACTTACTGTTGTACCTCTCTCCTGACCTCCTATCCATATTCTATCCAACCAAAGCTTTCAAGTTTGGATTCATCACTCCATAAGACCTGTTACCACTGATTTTCAGTCCAGTCCAGGCTTCTTGACAGCCACCCTGCCACTGAGACTGTTACTGATGTGAACAGCAGATGAATCAACTGAAGGGTGAGCTGGATGTCTCAGGTCATGTGTCAGGTCTTTGTAAAAAATTTACAAGAAAGTCTGGTTCCTTGGAAGCAAAATATAAAGAAACGAGAGGTGGATAGATAGGTAGGTAGGTAGGTAGGTAGGTAGGTAGGTAGGTAGGTAGGTAGGTAGGTAGGTAGGTAGGTAGGTAGGTAGGTAGGTAGGTAGGTAGGTAGGTAGATAGATAGATAGATAGATAGATAGATAGATAGATAGATAGATAGATAGATAGATAGATAGATAGATAGATAGATAGATAGATAGATAGATAGATAGATAGATAGATAGATAGATAGATAGATAGATAGATAGATAGATAGATAGGTGGACTGATAAATTTAACATTAGTAGTGTGATAGAGGTATACATGATTTCATTAGATGCATTAGTATCAGCTTAGATACTGACCCATGAAGCACTTTCTCTGTCAGATGTCAAAAATAGTAGTCCTGCTGGAATAGCAGCTAGAATAGGAGCTTCCTTATACAATAACAAACCGACCTTCATAATCACTGTTTTCTTGCTGCAAGGTGCTCAAAAAAAATAAATCTCATAGGATCTGATGTGATGATCTGCCCCATTTTCTCTGACCTCATTATTTCAATCCATTCACTGGCTGCATCTGTCTTTTTTCAGAAGCATCAACACAGCCACTATCAGCGAGTCATTAAAAAAGCATAAAGTGGACACTCTGTGAGTTAGCACAATCTGGAGAAAATATGAAAACATGTTTCATACTAATGACTGAAGCTGCAGAAGGCTACCCAGTGTATGTGGGTTTTTAATGCTCGGTATCAGAGGCTTTCAGTGAGGGGTGTGCTGATACCTTTTTGCAGGCAATTTGAGATTTGTGGTCAAACACAGCCAGGGGAGAGCAAGGAGAAAAGTCAAGACAGCAACAAAGAAATTTTGTGAACAAATGTAGAGCCTTACCTGCATACGGCTTGAATTAATATGAAAGAAACTCAAGGAGGATGCTTCATTTGCAGACAATAAAGAGACAGGTGGTCAAGTACCAAGCTGGGTCTCTCTCTGCGATTTTATGCATTTCTGACAAGCAGGGATAGAAATGAAAAAATACACTGCATGTGTCAGTCACAGAAAAAATAAGAATTCACATCATTGGTTCCCCAGGTTCAAACAGGTGAGTGTGAAACACACAAAGTAAACCATCACCACGGTTGGCTGTGTGATGAATGCTGTGGTGCACAAAAAAGCACCGTGACCAGCAGAGTGTGTGAATACTTTTAGCTGCATGTGTGTGTACATGTACAACTGTGGGTAAAATTAGGAATTAGAGCAGGGTAGAGAGGAGGATGTCTGCTTTCAGTGTGGGTCAGTGCTCAGTGCGCAGCCTCCCTTCCCGTTTCCCTCTGAGACTGCTATAAAAGAATATCTGATGGTGATGCAGAGAGTGAGGAAGAGGCTGAGAGGACAAAAAGAATCCTATATCACTGTGGCATTCAGAGATAGTGGGTGTTGTTTTATGCCAGCCGTCTCCACGAATTCTATTCAGAACAAAGATTTGGTTTCACACAACTCAGGAAGGGGTAAAAGAAAGAGGGAGAAAGTGCAAGAAGCTTAGATTAACTAAGATGAGAAAAAAGGCTGGGATTTAAGCAACATTTGTTGCATTGTTTGTACAGACGGGAGGATCTCAGATTCTAAATAATTCACACTCTGCTTATATGGTTCTTGGCTTTAGACTCAAAGGGTTTTGCCAACTGATTTAGGCACAGAGAGAAGTAACAAGACGACTGTCCTGCTAAACAAACAGTAAGCAACAATGAATTGACACCATGTAGCTCACGAGATTGCCTGCATAAGTTTTAAATATATTTTCAATACATTTTTTTATAAGGTTTGTGTCAAAAAAGGTCTAGCATATGTCACCTTACTGCGAGAACCTGCTTGTGAGCACAGCCTCACACTTATGCATCACACTTTGGAGAAAAGCCAGAAAGAAATTAGTACCGCATAATGAAAAAAATGGAAACAAAATCACTTTAAAAACAAATAATAACCTAAAAGCAAGTTTTTAACCGTTTCTTCAGTGATGTGTTTTTTGACACGCTGCTCCTCATCCTTATTCAGCCCTGCGGTGGAGGTAGAAGTGCTGCCAAAGAATCTCATACTGTCCTCTGGCTCACGTGGGATTAAAATCCCATCAATGTCTATAGGTACAAATCCTAGATGAGCTTTAATATTCATTACCAAAACTCTGAAATCAATTTCAGAATAGACAGGTAACAAGTGAAATTAAACTAGGCTGTCTGTGTAATTATGGTCTCCTTTTCTGGTGCCTGGATTCTGAAGGTAAGTAGTGATAAGACATGGGCTGCATACATTAGGCTCTCCATGCTGCCAAAACCTAAGTTTCATTTTGGATGGATTTGTTATTTTTCATAAACAGAAACATATTTTCATTTTAGCACACTGCAGGTTCTGTTAAAAATCCAGGCATAGTTTTCAGATTAAAACTCTAATTAAAAATTAAATTAACTGAACTAAATCTAAGTTTCTCTAAGCTCTTGAAAAAGAAATGGCAGTTTTGAAATAAGGTTTTAGCGTTGTGAATTAAACCCCTTGTAAAATGCTAGAAATTCAGCCTGCCTAAGGCACTGAGATCAGCTGCTTTTTGTTACTGCTATTCTTGTACTACCCCCACGAATGTGGCACTTTGTGACAAAGTTTAAATGGATGGATGCTTGTTCCAAAGAATTCTTGCACAAAAAAAACACGTATATTTAGGTATTTTCCATTGTGAAAGCAGTGAGGAACACATGGTAAAAATCTAATTAAACTTGGATCACAAATGGATTTTGAGGTTCAAGCAGCCCTCGAAAATTATTGCAAGGTTGTGAATATTAGAAAATGCTCGGCCTGAAGAATTTGGAAAAGGGAATGGGTGTTATTAAGTAGCTTTCCTTGAAGCGTTTTTCATAATGAACGTGGAAATTCTAGAAAGTAGTTGTCCTTCAGCTGAAACAAAGATGCAAAACGCCACTTGAATTATTTTGTCAATGCAAGGACTGGAACATGCCGTTATTATTTAAAATAGGAATATAAAAAGACTTCACAATCTCACGATAAATTGACCATCATCTTCAAATAACAGGTCACTATGTCTGACAGAAACGTGCTCAGACATATTATCGAGTGGGGGCACATCTGTGCGACAGTATTATCGTCTGATTTCTGGGATACATTCCGCTCCATTTGTTTCACATGGCGCAGCTGTTTTAAATCCGGATGCTGCCAAATCCTCTCCCAGCCAGCAAATATCTGTGGCCCATGGTTGAAAAGGGAGAGGTAAGAGTGTGTGCGTGGATGTGTGCACATATGTGTGTGTTCGTCTGGGGGTTGGCAGAAAGAGAAAAAAGTTGAGTAAACTTAGAGGACACAAAGAAGAGACAGGAGTCCTTCAGGGGAAAGGGCAGTTCGTGACAACCTTCAGAGGAGCATTACGAAAATAAGTTTTTCTTTGGTGCCCTTGAAAGCTTTGAGTTTTTTTGGAGTAACAAGGTCCTTTGTTTGGCACAAAAAAAAAAATGGAATTACAATCAATTAGCTACGACTGCGAGTGTTTCTTTTCAGTGTGGCAAATCACTCACAGGCAGCCTCACAG
Organism: Neolamprologus multifasciatus; assembly: GCF_963576455.1. Taxonomy (NCBI): domain Eukaryota; kingdom Metazoa; phylum Chordata; class Actinopteri; order Cichliformes; family Cichlidae; genus Neolamprologus; species Neolamprologus multifasciatus. Next base: position 16,772,321 of record NC_140442.1, read on the forward strand.
GTGAGTTTGTCACTCCTGTCAACCATCCACTGACAGCTCCAGGAACTGCAGTGGCTACTGGGTGACTTCAGTATTTGGAAAGATGGCTAAAGTGAGTATTATAATGCAACCGGAGCACCAACATCCTATTCACAATGTAACACAATCAAAATATAAAATACTATTCAAAGTGCAGCAGTTCTCCTTATAAGACTAGTGAAAGGCTACAAAGCAAATCAATGAAACAAGAGGGTTATTAATTATTTATATTTTAACATTTGCAACAAAGTACCAGCAGTTTGCACACAGTCAAAATCTGAGTATTTAAATGTGTAATCTAAATAATGTGGTATTTACACCATAATTCTAAAGCTTTTCAAAGCACTGGGGGACTTGTTCGCACATTTGCTAATTGATTTAATCTGAGTGATCCATAGCCTTTTATAAGACGCAGTCATGTTGCACAGTTCATTTCAGTAATTCTTCACTAAATTTAATTATCCATGAATATACAAAGGTAGCAATAAATACTTTTACTAATTCCTTTAAAAGGTTTAAGAACACTTAATCTCATAAAGTTATGCCTTTCAAGCTAATAAAACAAGATTAAAGAACTGAGTCCCTCTTACACATTATATGAAACATAAACAGGAGTGTGTGATCATAAATTACAAAAAAATATAAATGATCCCATTTCAGTTCAGCAACAGAAACTTGTGAATACATACATACACACACTCTCCAGCCACTTTATTAGGTACGCCCGTTCAGCTGTTTGTTAACACAAATATCTAATCAGCCAGTCACGTGGCAACAACTCAGCGGATTGAAGCGTGTACACAGCATCAAGTTCAAACCGAGCTTCAAAAGGCGGAGGAAAAGAGATTTAAATTACTTTGAGCCAGCGGGTGTCAGTATTTTAGAAACTGCAGATCTAGTGGGATTTTTCCACACAGCCATCTCATGGGTTTACAGAAAATGGTCTGAAAAATAGAAGCTATCCAGTCAGTGGCAGTTCTCTGGGTGAAAATCTCTTGTTGATGCCAGAGTGTTTCAAGCTGGTAGGAAAGCGACAGTTACTCAATTAATCATTCATTACAACCACAGCATGCAGAAGAGCACATTTGAACAAACAACACATCAACTCTTGAAGCAGATTGGTTGCAGCAGAAGACCCCACGAGGTGCCACCTGAGGATTGCTTAAACCTCACAGTCTACTAATTATTGTTGCTGACTTTGTCCATCCCTTGATGACCACATTGTAACCATGTTCGGATGGCTGTTTCCAGCAGGATAACACGTCACAAAGCTTAGTAGTTTCTTGAACATGACAATGAGTTAACTTTACTCAAATATCACCAGATCTTCACACAATAGAGCCATGCCCACATTATGAAGTTACAGATCCCTGGGTGCAAATGCTTGGTGACCCCCCCTTTTACCAGTTTGTGTTTATGATCATGTACAAAGAATAATTATGAATGGAAAGCACTGTATCCACTATAAAAAAAAAAAAAATCTAAAACAAAATTAAAATCACAACTTTACTAAAAGTCACATTCATATTAAATAAATTAAAAACAGCCAATATGTATAGGGTTAACACAATAATAATATGGTAAAACAAACACACACACACACACACACACACGCACATACACATGAGAGAGAGAGAGAGAGAGAGATGTCTTCTTCCTGCTTCTCTTTGTGTCTGTCTCACTGACATTCTGCTGTTTTTCCTCACCTCTTGTATAACTTCTTTCCCTCAAGCTGTTGAACTTTTTCCTAGTCCCACTCCCTGATGACTGTTCAGCTAATAATTAATGCACAGGTAAAGTTACAAGGTTGAAAGTTCAGGTTGAATGTTTTCTTGGGAAAAGCACTTTTGAGATGTGTCCATGTAGGAAGGGAATAAAAAAAGAGAGAGAGAATTGAATTAAAAAGTTGCAAAAGCAGAAATATTGCCTGTGAACTCACTTATTTGGTCGTGAAGAGCAGCAGGTCATCCAATGATGGTGAAAGTCTTCACTTAGATTTAACCACTATCAGGTCAGTAATACACTGAGTCTGTGAGCTGCGTCTACAGCCAACCTCCAGATCAGCTTCATGTAAGTTGTCTCAGCAAACTGAAAGTTAACTGCAATGTTTTTGTCGTGATTTGGTTGAATGAAAAAAAAAAACGATTAAACAAATTCAATTAATTTTGTTAATTTCTGCTTCTTTTATGCATTTTGGAAGTACTGAATCTGAATGAAAAAGTAGTTAATTGGGTTTGGCAGAGACCACAAATAAATACAGACTACTGTATTCTACCCACAATATCATTGTGGATAATACATAATAATATATGAATTCATGTCATGTTTCGGCTGTGTACAGGCATAAGAAGGACCCAAACGCAAAACTCACGACAACAAAATTAAACTCAAACAGCTGCTTTATTGCAGAAGGCCACGAAAATATAACAAAACTAAACTGGGGCATGGATAACCTGACACACACGCAAACACAGCCATGAGGGAGACTACGACACTGACAAAGAGAAACACAGGGCTTAAATACACAGAGGGATAACGAGGGAATGAGACACAGAAGGAGAGCACAGCTGGGAGAAATCAGGCTGGACGAGACAAGGGAAGCAAAACTAGAAACACTCACATGAGACGTGGACCTTCAAAGCAAAACAGGAAACACACTGACAGAACTCAAAACATGTAAACTTAACACCAACTGAGACAGAACATAGGGAGCTGAAACATGGGACAGAAAGGCAAGGTAGACACAACATGAACATAACGACGCCCACAGGGAAAGAGCAAAACAGACCACCGAAGCATAGGACCTCTTTCAAAATAAAATAGGAAACAATGAAACACTGACATGACTACATGGACTTGACAACATAAGAAACAGACATGAAACACATGAAGGATAAGGGAGACTTAACACAAGGGTTGAAAACACAAGGGGAATAGAATAAGCAAATGAACATAGAAATCTAATGAGCTTAAACATGCACTATAAACATCAAAATGAACTAAAACTCAAAACGCTGGGTCATAAGACCCAGGATCGTGACAATTCAAGAGCTGAAGTTTAAGTTGTGTAAGAGAATAAAAAGTTATTTTTATTTGCCTTTTATTTGGGCCCCCATCTGTGCGTTGGGTCCTGTGTACATGACCCGAATACCCACTGGATAAACCAACCCAGAACAGAGGACCTTTGGGATGTGGAGATTTACATCAGCTGACAAATCTGCAACAACTGTGTGATGCTATGATGTGACCATGGACCAGAATCTCTGAGGAATGTTTCCAGCACCTTGTTGAATCTATGTCACAAAGCATTAAAGCAGTTATATATAATGTGTAAATATAGTAAGCTATATTTACACATTAAAGAACACCATCCACACATCTGCCTGAAACAAACACCCAATCAGGTGAAGGTCTCGGGTCTGTAATGTCTTTAACACTGCCTCTTTTGCAAAGTGAAGAGGCCATTGATCACAAATAACCACAAAGAGGCTTTTGGTCCAACACACAGTGAAGGATACCAGTTTGTTGCCCAGTAAAATTCTACTCACTATCGGAGCTGTTGTGTTCACTGTAACAGTGAGTCATCATAAATCTGTTTGTAGGTTTCTCTGAAAAAAATAAATCATAGCCAAACTCTGCATCTCTATTGAAAACCCACAATCACTCACCTCTACTGATCAGCACTGATCAGTGAGCCAGATAAACTGTTGCACTCACTGCTCAAATAGCTAGAAACAACCATGATCAGATCAGGATGTCCTGACCTTACATCATGTTTATGCTCTTTTTAATTCTCTGCTCAAGTGGGTGCTGAAGTGTGGATGCAGTAAAGAGAAAGGGGACAGAACAGGTTGATGATGTTGGACGGTTTTGTGTTTACAGCTGGACACATTTAGTGATTCAATCATGGCACATCACTTGGTAGCTAAATGTTGCTTGCTAGTGGACATTCCAGACACAGCTTCCCTAGTTTACCCTGTAATGTATTTACCTCCTTCGCATCGGCCACTCGGCAAATATCCTTTGCTCTCACTTCAGTTATTTGACTTTAATCTGAGATGCTGAGGTTGGGACCTTGAAGCTGCTGAATGCTGTTGACCTTCTGTATGGGACACTAGACAACAAAGTGCAACAAAGCCTACATAAGGAGGCAACAGTGGTGACTGTCAACCAGGAAGTTTATATGTAAGCTTGTTTCCACAGCTGAAAAAAAATTACCATCCATGAATTGAATTTTCAAGTTTGGTATCTTAGATTTTTGATTTAATATGCTGAAAAAAACTTGAAATATTAAGTTAGCTCTGCAAATCAGGAAGCTCTTTGACGATATGTTATTTACTTAATATCTGAAAGTAGAAGGCAAATGAGCCCATTGACATGAGCACATTGATTCACACCGATACATATTTTTATGCAGTTATAATTTGCTTAAGGGCATTTAAACCTGAAGAAGCTGGCACAGATTTGTTCGCATTGCCATACATTGGTAGCTCAATGATGCTGTCACAACCCAATTTTGAGTGTGCAAGCATCTACGGCATCTGGTAACAAGGAAATTACGTCTTTCTAAAGCTTCATAATTGACAGCGCTAAGTCAAAATTTCAAAATTCTACCTTTCTGCCACTAAAAGAATGCCATCAACAACTCGAAATTTTGACTTTTTTTCAGTGGTAGAAACAGGGTTATATAGGTTTAATTTCTGATTAAAAGATTTGTTTTACTTGTTAGTTGCTTTGTTTTAATTCTCAGTATTTTATTTTCCTTTTAGGACCATTCGGTTAAATTATGTCACCAAAAGTAGTTGATTAGGTTTAAAAGATTGTAATCAAGTACAAACCCCATTCTGAAAGAAAAGATCTGAACAATGTTAATAAAAGTTTTCCTGAAAAAATTTCCAGATCTCTTAAATTCATATTTTATACACAATAGAAGATAGAAAACCTATCAAATTTTTAAACTGAGAAAAACTGCAATGTTGAAAAAAGAAAAAAGGTCATTTTTAATTTGATGGCAACAATAAAAGCCAAAAAAAATATGTACTGTGGCCATCAAAATAAATTTTTCCCCTTGGCTGTATGTAGAAATTCTGTCCATCCACATCATCTTATGCAATACCAATCAATCTGTCAATATCCCGCTCCTCATTCCCAACCAAGAGTGCATCCCAGTCACTTCATCCAAAAACCAGCACCCTTAGGCCATTGGTTGCACGTAGAAAGTCTGTCCATACAGTGGGGCAAAAAAGTATTTAGTCAGCCACCGATTGTGCAAGTTCCCCCACTTAAAATGATGACAGAGGTCAGTAATTTGCACCAGAGGTACACTTCAACTGTGAGAGACAGAATGTGAAAAAAAAATCCATGAATTCACATGGTAGGATTTGTAAAGAATTTATTCGTAAATCAGGGTGGAAAATAAGTATTTGGTCACCTCAAACAAGGAAAATCCCTGGCTCTCACAGACCTGTAACGTCTTCTGTAAGAAGCTTTTCTGTCCCCCACTCGTTACCTGTATGAATGGCACCTGTTTGACCTCATCATCTGTATAAAAGACACCTGTCCACAGCCTCAACCAGTCAGACTCCAAACTCCGCCATGGCCAAGACCAAAGAGCTTTCGAAGGACACCAGGAAAAGAATTGTAGACCTGCACCAGACTGGGAAGAGTGAATCTACAATAGGCAAGCAGCTTGGTGTGAAAAAAATCAACTGTGGGAGCAATCATCAGAAAATGGAAGACATACAAGACCACTGATAATCTCCCTCGATCTGGGGCTCCACGCAAGATCTCATCCCGTGGGGTCAAAATGATCATGAGAACGGTGAGCAAAGATCCCAGAACCACACGGGGGGACCTGGTGAATGACCTGCAGAGAGCTGGGACCAAAGTAACAAAGGTCACCATCAGTAACACACTACAACGGCAGGGAATCAAATCCCGCAGTGCCAGACGTGTTCCGCTGCTGAAGCCAGTGCATGTCCAGGCCCGTCTGAAGTTTGCCAGAGAGCACATGGATGATACAGCAGAGGATTGGGAGAATGTCATGTGGTCAGATGAAACCAAAGTAGAACTTTTTGGTATAAACTCAACTCGTCGTGTTTGGAGGAAGAAGAATACTGAGTTGCATCCCAAGAACACCATACCTACTGTGAAGCATGGGGGTGGAAACATCATGCTATGGGGCTGTTTTTCTGCCAAGGGGACAGGACGACTGATCCGTGTTAAGGACAGAATGAATGGGGCCAAGTATCGTGAGATTTTGAGCCAAAACCTCCTTCCATCAGTGAGAACTTTGAAGATGAAACGAGGCTGGGTCTTCCAACATGACAATGATCCAAAACACACCGCCCGGGCAACAAAGGAGTGGCTCCGTAAGAAGCATTTGAAAGTCCTGGAGTGGCCTAGCCAGTCTCCAGACCTCAACCCCATAGAAAATCTGTGGCGGGAGTTGAAAGTCCGTGTTGCTCGGCGACAGCCCCAAAACATCACTGCTCTTGAGAAGATCTGCATGGAGGAATGGGCCAAAATACCAGCTACTGTGTGTGCAAACCTGGTAAAGACCTATAGTAAACATTTGACCTCTGTTATTGCCAACAAAGGTTATGTTACAAAGTATTGAGTTGTATTTTTGTTATTGACCAAATACTTATTTTCCACCCTGATTTACGAATAAATTCTTTACAAATCCTACCATGTGAATTCATGGATTTTTTTTTCACATTCTGTCTCTCACAGTTGAAGTGTACCTCTGGTGCAAATTACTGACCTCTGTCATCATTTTAAGTGGGGGAACTTGCACAATCGGTGGCTGACTAAATACTTTTTTGCCCCACTGTAAATGTGAATGGAACCGGTGACAAAAGGCAGCTCCAGCACCCGCTGGGAATGGGTTTGGCATACTGTAAAGCAAACTCTCGCTACAATTGTACAGGAATCAAATAGCTTGCAACAATAGGCTTCATTCCACATTCTCCTATAGCATCTCCCACAAGAAACCCTGAGGTGATGCTGCAAATGCCTTCTCCATGTCCACAAAACACACAGAGAATGGTTTAGAAAACTAATACACACCCTCAAATACAATATCAATAACCTGAAAACGACAACGTTCCTCATAAATGTGAGAAACAATTCAGGAATACTCTCCTCTCCAACACCCTGGTGTGCACCTGTGTTCCTCCTGCAGCTTGAACACACCGTGTGGCCCCAGTTTGCCATCACAATCCAAAGATACTACTGACTTCTATGCTACATTGCTGATGTATTTCAATAATGACAGTTTCAAAGCTTTGTTGGATGCGGAACAATAAATTGTTCTGAATAAATTGTTCTATAAACTGTTACTGCTCCCTGATATGGAACTGAATGAATGATATTGCCTATTTAAAATCGCGCTACAAAACACCTTAGATGTTGCCTAGAAAAGATCTTCAGTTACCTAGATCAAGCGAGTCAGTCTTGTACACAGGTTGGCAACAATAACAAGTGATGAAAATGTTCAGTCGGTATCTTGTCGCCATTTCATGTCTGATTTCTAATGCAAAAATTAAAAAAAATGTTTACTTGGTGTCATAAATAGGATCAGTCTCGGCACTTTGAAATAAGCTACAAGAGGTAACTTGCGAGTTCACTTTCTAATTCACAGCCACCAAAAGAGCACATCTGGAGCTAGACATTAGAGGAATATTAATGTGCGACTGGATCTACCACTGAGGTATTGACAAAAACAAACTGTCAAAAGGAGGGAACCACCATCACTAATGCCTGGCAATGTGAGTGAACGATGACCTACACGATATACATTGCCACAAATGATGCAGGAGGTAAAAGTAGGCTACAACAGAAGACGTTTAAAACACATTCAGCACTGATTCTTCATACGTAAAAGAGACTGTGGCTGCGATTGTGCAGCCTTCCAGGAGACATTATCAAGTGAAGCAGTGAGTTTGAGAGATATCAGTTCTGGCTACAAAGCATAGCTGACATAATTACTGTAGATAAGATTGTGAGTTAAATTTTGCACAAAAGCAAAGATTGTGAATTTGGTGGATTTCAAAGAAGCATGCGAGGGAGTAAAGGGGTAAAACTGTGTTCACCATGACTGCTCAAGACCTTAAAGAGAAAATAGAAAGCCAAGATGCTGATGAAGATGACAGTTGACAATCAACTAGTGAACTACTACTGAATATCAATAATATGGTCGGCTGCTGTTTGTGAAATCTGCTACTTAGCTGCTTAGCATCTCGTCACCAGTTGCTGTGCTATAATGTGTGCTACAAGTGTAACCTATGAGCTCTCACAGCTAGAGATTGCCTACCAGTCTCTATATCAAACACAGCTGCACCTCACTGGGACATAACCTCCCATATGGAAAAGATATATATAAATCTTATAAAGTTTGTATCTGTCTTGTATGAAACTTGTATGAAAAGCATACAAGAGTGAAAACACATATAAGATTCCTTGAAAAATTATATAATGAAACTTGTATGTTTTGGATACTTACTAAAACAATATATGAAAGTAATGAGAAAGTGGCCACTTTCATGAGTAAATGATGTAAGCCTTATATGATTTATATATGATTTACTCATGAAAGTGGCCACTTTCATGAGTAAATCATATATGTTTTTACTATTTCTTTTCCATATGGGCTGCCTGTAAACATTTCAGGGTGAAAGTAATTCCAAGAACACTAAGCTGGCGATTGAACCACAGGCCGACAGTTTCTTCAAAGACATTAAAAAGAGCATCTTCAGTTTCTTGATAATCCTGAGGTCTTCTGGCTGAAGGTTGCAGCAGATTTCACACGTCAGAGGTTATTACTTCCTCTTAGATATCCAAATACCCACAGATGCTACATATCAAGGACAAGACAGCATGTACAGTCAGCTAAATCAAACCAAAAAAGATGTTTACATGGCTTTCAAATGGAGTTGATAAGTCCTTCAGAGCACACCGCCTAAGTCCAGTATAGTGTTGTCTCTTTCTATACCATATGATGTCTAAGGTTATACATTTACAAAGAAGATAGTGGCATTTATACAGCAGTGGAGACAAAATAGAAGACGTTAGCATGTACACTTTATGTAGCTGGCAGCCAGCCATTATCATGAATAACAAAAGACCAGCCAAGGCCGTACATCTTAGTGTTTCCCTCAAGATAGTTTTTATAAATGCAACACATATCATTTGAGGAGCATAGTCTTTACAAAGTCTGGACAGTTCCTGGAATCTATTTCAGCAACCTGGAGTTATGCACCCTGGGAGGGACAGGGTTATCTAGGACAACTAGGAATACACATAAATCCCAAGCTTGAGATGCCTTTCATTACCCAACACTTTAATTTTCTGGACATTCAAGTTCTGTTTATTATTAAATTACAAGTTTCCTTATTGTTTATTTGTCATTGTCTCTTGTCCCATCCATTTGTTTCATCAGCCCTAGTTTAACTTGTGCCTGCATTTCCTCCTTTAGTTATGCAGCTCACTTCCCATTTTATTTTGGTAGTTTGCTGTCTGTAATTTCTCCATCCATCCATCCATCTTCATCCGCTTTATCTGAGCCCCCCCCCACCCCGCTTTTATCTGATTAGTTTCAGCTACCTCTTGTTACCTGGTTGTTTCTTCCCTCATTACCTCATATGTGTTCATAGCTTCATATTTCTTGCTTCCCTGCACTGTTGTTCTTAGTATATTGCCTGTGTGGGTTCCTTCTGATTTCCTTAGGATCTGGAACCTTGTTTTGTGCTTTTTTTTTTTTTTTGATTTCTTGTTTTAGATTTAATCAGCCTCAATAAACGCTCTCCTTTTGTTCTGCCAAGTTTGCATCATAAGTTTGCTTTGTTTAAATTTCTGGCATAATTAAGGAAATAAAACTTTATTTCACACTGAAACTTGTTATTTTATTTTATTTTATTTGGATTTCTTGTTTTAGATTTAATCAGCCTCAATAAACACTCTCCTTTTGTTCTGCCAAGTTTGCATCATAAGTTTGTTTTGTTTAAATTGCTGGCATAATTAAGGAAATAAAACTTTATTTCACACTGAAACTTGTTATTTTAAATTTTCCTAATTTCCAGTGATGTAGTAGTTGAAAATGATGGCTGAATCAACTGTTTAATGAAAACACTAAACTCAGCCCAAATGGATCAAGAGAAAAGAAAAATAAAAACAATCCATGTATGGATCTATGCTATACTTTCATAGAGTCTGGAAAAGTTAGACAAATGAGCCAGATTATTTCCACATTTCCATATTTACTTGCAATTTTTCATCCTCTTTTATGTGGTTTGACCCTCAGCAACGTGGTTGAGAGAAAACAATCAGTGAATACAATAATGTGCTTGAATAACTTTAAACTCTCACCGATAATCTACACGGTAGTTTAATTTACATCTTTGTTAAAATGTAGTGAACTGCTACACCTTTTTGTTTATTCATCTCTCCCTTTTCTGCTTGTTATTCCTCATTTGAGCTTCTTGTAGGTTTTCACCAGATTTAATTACAGCCAGAGTTTTGTTCTTTATACCTGCCTTGTGTATTCTTTATTTGGATCCTTAATTTGAATTAAAATGTAACAACCATTTGGGAGTCATCCACGCAGCAGTGCGCTGATGACAGTCAGCAGGGTTTATTTGATGTTATTGTCCAATATTGGGATGTTGATCTTTAGCATTCAGACATTATCTGATAGCGATCTCATTATTGAAGCTATAGTGCAGATCTATTATAGACACATCTGCAGACAAACAACAACTATAATCACAATCCTAGATTTCAGATATAACATCCAGACAGATAAAAGATGAATAAAACAAATCACAAACAAAATGACACCTGACTATTTCATGCAAGCTGCGTGTATTTTCCACATGGATTTAGCTCTCTATGCAATACAGATTTGTGAAAAGGAGAAGAAAAAAGTACATTTTCAACAATTAACCTGTACTCTGACATCTTTCTGACAACACTGCAACAGTGATGGTATTATCCTGACCTTTTACTTGAAATGTGAGATCTGTGATCAAAGATCACAGCCCAACATGACGTGGCGCTCGCAGCTTCCTGTGACTCCTGAGCCATTTGGCAAGCTTACGTGATCAGTGAGACTTGGGAAGTCTGTCAAGAAGGCTGGTCTAAAATATTCTTCTTCTTTACTTTGTATTGTGAGGGAATGGAGTGAAAAAGTTAACCAATAATAAGTCAGTACAGACAAAAATAAATAAATAAAAAAGCTCCCAAATTATTCGGCTTCCTGCTGAGACAACCCAAAACTCATAAACTGACAGCTGGTAGTCCAGCAATGTGAGCCTATTGGATTCCATGACAAAGACACAGCTACTGGCTTTCTCTTGGCTAGCCCCTGCTGGGCTAGGCAGCTTTATATTTTGTCCAGAGAACATCTGGCAACCTACACATGCAGAAGGTTCGGTCTCAATCTTGCATGTCCCCTGGGCGTGGATGCTGCCAGGCCTGTTGCCCTGCACCCCTCCGCCCTCCACCATGCTCCATCTCCCAGTCCAGCCACAACCTGCTACAGCTGGACCTTGGCTCAGTCCCCCATGGCCTGCTTCTAATCAAAAACAGCCACATTTGGCAGACAGCACCCGCAGTTATGATATTATGAGACACCAGCAGACCTTTTGAACACTGAACGCTCATTTATTTGGGTCCCAGATATCAGTGGAGAATTGTAAATAGGGATGGCTTTCCACAGACTTTTCTGTTATTATCAACAAATGTTTATCGCACCAGTTTTGTCCTTATAGTACCTGTTGCTTGCTGAAGGATTGCACTAAATCCCAAAAAATATCTGTTACCTGAACTCACAAAAAGGACATAAAATACTAGTCTTTCATTTTTATATTTGTGCACATTTGCATGAAAGGAAAAGATAAAGAAGGGACAGCTTTGGATTTCACTTGCTTATTGCATTGATTACAAGATTACATGTAGAATTGTATATTTTATTGTTTATCATATATCTTCCACTGTACTTTGGGTTGTTCTTTGCAGACCTGTGCAGCTGTAAAATTATGGCCTAGAGCCAGCCAATAAATACTGTTTTCTATTTTTGCATGGAGTTTAACAAATACTTGAGTTATCATTCAAGGTTCAAATGTGGGTTATCTACCTGCAGCAAGCACTTCTAGTTTAAATGGGTACTTTGGCAATAAGAGCAATAAAATCACAAGAAAACAACCCAAAGGTTACTTCTATCACCGTCAAATGAGCCATGCTTGTATCATCTAGCAGAACTCTTACTTAGAGGATCGACTGTTCATGCTTTAGAGGTTAATTGATTTTCAATTGCTTAATTTAAAATGGGAGCGGTTTTTCTGATCACAAAGCAGGAAGACAAGGCCAGCAGTTCTCTTGGGACTGAGAAGCACATTCCTCATATAACCCTCCAAACAGCGAATTATTAAAACACAGAAAGAGATAAAACCCTCTCCTCAGAAGTTAACAACAACCATCACTGTTGTGCTGAGGGGCGTCTCGGTGAGTGCTCAGTGTATCTTATGTTACTCAACAACAGAGGCGGGGAGAGACGGTGCACTAGAGGACTGCACAGAGAATTAGAGCTTTAAATAATTTCCCTTCTGTTTTCTTATCTTATAAATGTTTTCCTAGAAGCTACTGCATCTCATTTTTACAATAGAGAGTACATACATACACAAATTATAACACATGCAAAAACACTGAGTCAGGCAGAGTCTTATGGCCAGGCGATGGTGGCGGGCCATGTGGTGTTTGTGGGCGGCCATTCCCTATGGCAGCATGTGAATTGCATAATGCAACCTGTGAGCCACCCTGTTTGTTTTCATTTGCGGACAAGTCATTAAGAGCTGTGTGTTAGGCCATAAAGTGCTAACTGGACCTTATTGCACTTCCACATGATGCAGTGCTCACAGCCTTGGGAGCAATGTAGCAAGAAAGACTGTAAAGATGAATAACAGCACAAATCTCGGGCATGTCAGTCATAGTTTACTTGATAATAGTTAAATCAATAAGTGTCATGCAAGTTCTAATTGAAAGAAGCCAGAATGTTGTGATGCAAGGGAAAAAAGACAGTTTTTTTCCACTTCAGACAACCTGTTAAAACACTGTGTTGTGTTATACGTGGCCCTGCATCAGGGTTCAGGTCATTGCAAAGCCCTAGTTAAGTCCACCTGTCTTCACACATCCTTCCCCACTTTTTCCAAGGCGAGCACTTCAGCAGCTTGATAACATTCCCAACACAGACCGAGATTAAGTTCTTTTCAATTTGAACTTGATGATTCTCTTGTCTGCTTCACTTCAATGCCACTCTCAACATCAAAGGATTTGGCAGGGTTCTGAACAAAGTCAATCAGTCCTTGTCATTTTTTTAAATTTATTTATTTATAAAAGGCAGCTGCCCTACATCCAGCATGATAGCTGCGTAAAGGGCCAATGTGTAATGATGCACATGTGGAGAAATAATTGTCTAATTTCACTGGGATGTGTCACCCAGCATTGAAATTAGAGGGATCAAAGATTACCGTGTTTGTTTTCTGTGCCGTATCCTCCTCCGCCGGTTCGTTTCAAGACTGCTCATGAGTTTTGGTGCAGGCCTGTTTTAGAAAACCTTACTTCAGTATGAACAAAAAAAGACTATTTGTGGGGTTTGACTTTAGGCTCCCACAATGAACCTACTCCCAAATATAAGACCAGGGGCCCAACCTTTCTTTGCAAGACTTCCAAAGAAAGGCTTTGTAAAGGAATGCATAGATTTTGAATTTTTTTAGATGTATTGCCATACGTTTTGCAGCTGTTCCTATTAATAAAGACCTGCACTGCCATTTATACTACACCAAGGTAGTAGAGTAATACATAAATAATTAAATCAGAGGAAAGTTGCTTTTCCACTATTTGCTATAGACATGTCTGTTTTTATTATAGTGGATTCAAGTTTTTAAGAAATCTGTAAATTAACAAAAACTTTATTATTTTATAAATAAACAGTCTGGGCAATGGGCTACCAGAAGCTTTTCTGTCTTTTTACACATTTATCATGTAGAGAAACTGAGACATACTGTTGAAATTGCACTTTTTTCTTAAATGTAAACATTTCAGGGATTAAATGTTTAGTTAAATGTATTTACACTGACAGAAATGGTCATTTCACTGGCCCAGCCCACTAAGAACCAAAGTGGGTTGTATGTGGCCCACAATCTAAAATGAGTTGACATCACTATTCAAAAGTGTGTAAACAATTTTATCTATGCAGTAAATGTACTATCCAGAAAGTATAGGCACCTCAGGGACACATTAAATACTAACCAGTGTATGACCTTGATAAATCAAACTATAGTCGATGCTTTCCTCCCAAGCAAATGAGTAAAACAACATATAAGTACATTTATGCTGAGTGATGAAGTCCCGAGCAGCCTATGACTATGACTCTTTTTCATTTCAGTGCAAAGATGAAGTACATTGCAATACAGCCAAAAAATTCACAAATGGAGATGGTTTTCTTTGTCCACAGTTGATTTTTCAATCAGTAGTTGGACTTTTACAAAACAGTCCACTGTTTGGTTTCTATCATCTGTTGACAACTGACCTTTGCTAAGTTAACCATGAACTTTTCTTGACCGAGTAGTCATCATAAGTATACTTGGCAACAGCAGCCGCATAAGAGGAGAGATTGTCAGACATCAGATGCCGAGGCGTCGACTACAAGCAAATCTGCAGCAGACCAGCAAAGCAGCCAACAGCATATTGTCAGGAACGCAAACACCAGATGAACAAAGCCAAGACATCAGCTCACAATATTCCTCTGCCATGAAGGGGTGCTGGAGGCTGACAGCTGATGTGAGAAATGAATGGAGTCGCTGAGTAACTGCAGCACCAGCAGGGAGTGTGTCGCAAACATGATTATTCCCACACAAAGTCATCCTCAAGCTGCATTACTGTTGGCAGATGGGGGCTGCTTATGAGATGCTACATGAACAGTATGCATGAGTGTTCTGCAGCAGCATTAAAAAAATGTCCTTTAAACCTACCACCTTACCGCAACGTGTGTGTTAGAGATGTAGTACAGCAGGTGGAGTACGGTAAGCACCACCAGGTTTTATATTGGAGACTTCATTTGACTTTGAAATTGGTTGTTAGTCCTTTGTTACCTGATATAGAACATGTTTCATACGTTATATTTTTTTCACTTTTAATGAAATATATTTTTATATTTCTATAATTTTTTTGTCATTTTCTCCTCAAACACACAAATACACGTCAAACACAATTATGTCTGAGACTGACTTTTGCCATTCACATAACGCAAGTGCCTCATGCTTGCCTTTGCAGGCATGCGTTTGTGTGCAGTATACGTGCACTTTCCCTTTGCTTGCAGTGCGGCAGCTGTGCCAGACTCTAATTTGCAGAACTGATGGCTACGAGCATGCTGCTGAGCAGGTAGCAGGCAGCGGGGGGCACTGGGTGGTTCGAGGGATGTTGAGAACACAGGAAGATGCGCTCAGTGTTTTTGGACAATGTGACTCGCTGAAATATCAAACAGCCATTGTAATGTGTCATGCTCTGTGAGTGTGGCGCTTACATCACACTCAACAGGTGGAACTGAAAGTAGTGAAATATCACATGGTGAGCAAGAATGAGTACACAGAATGAGCAAAGAGTCAGGGAGGGGGGTAATGAATCACACTCCTTAAGGTCTTAAATAGACCCAGAAGCATTACTGTCAAAAGCAGCTGGTAATGAGAGTTGCTAGGATGCTGATGTTGCCATTACATCAGTGAGATCTTGAAATCTGTGGAGGGGATGTGATTTGATTCCTAATGCAATGGGAAAAATCACATGTTTATCTGTGTTAGTTGTGTTTACCAAATCACAATCCATGTGTACGAGTCTATGATGAATCTATTTGTCTATGAGGTAAGCAATCCATACCTATCAGCTGTGTAATATTTACAAATTACACTCTGTTTTGAAACTATGTTGGAGGCTGTATAGGTCAGAGGATTGTGGTGGCTAGAATTATGTTGAAAACTGCTCATTACTTAATGCACTTCTGTAAAGTCACACAGTAGTTGCAACCATAAAATAGCATCTGCAAAGCGTTGAGAAGTGTAGAATTGTCACTGCGTTGTGTTTCACCACTGCATGCAGCACTGTTTCTGTTTTTCTGGATGCTCATCCAAGATTTATTGTCTTGTATAAAGTGGCAAGCAGAGCAACCTAGTTTTGACATGTATTCTTTTAGATGGGAAACTCAGCTTAAGATAAGAGTTCAATCCCTGCTGACTTCTTAACCCTCACTGAGGCGCCAAAAAAAGAAGGGAAAGTTGCTTCACCCCAGCGCTCACGAGCTGCAACATGAAAGGAAATAACTTTATCCCATCAACTTTGAAGTGAAAGTTGTCATCTCTGCTCAGTCTTCAGTGCTCCCGCTTCACCTCTGCCAGCTCCTTTCCTCGCTGAGGTGGGGTGGAAAGAGTGGGGAGAAGGGATGTTGGGGTTGGAGGGCAGCCAGCTAGAAGATAAAGTTGCCATGGTGATTGCGCGTCCCTTCTCTCGGGGGACCTGTCATATTAGAAACTGCTTCCCTTAGCAGTGACTTCCACGGGCTGTTCCCCTCCCATTGTACGCTGTGTGTGCATTAATGCCTGCTGACATTTAGCTGTTAGGCCCTGCAAACAGATTGGAGATGAAGGATGTGATGGGCAGCGTGGTAATCCTGCACACCATGTTAAGAGAGCATCCGGCAGGAGCTGTCGCTGTCCCACTGTTTCAGAATTTGAGTGGAAACATCTTAGAGAAATAAAAGTTGATGAGGCAAGAGGAAAAAAAGTTTCAGTGTGTGATATCAGGTGTGCTGAGCTGGATTTATAATATAAACTCAGTCGGTGTCTGGCTTTGAAGTTTTTCATATTCTACTATTCTTACTAGATACTTGACAGACACCTGCTATCTTAAAGGGAGTGCCAAACTCTCCCTACTGTGAAAACCTAGTGAGGCTAATGACCTCGTCTTCTACTTACACATGTTTGCCTCCAGGTTTATATAGAAAAGATGACTTTAAATCATGTTGCACACGCTACAACATACCACCGCTGTGTGTTTGGTAATAGAAAGACTTTTTTTTTCTTTTTTACAAATATTGTTCTTTTTCTTCGGGGTATTGTGAGAAGAGCTCTTATCCTGAAAAGATGTTGTGATTGCAGTTTAACTCAGAGTTTAGACAGGTTTCCACATTAAAATGGGAAGCTAGTGTAAGATTTACATATACAGGGACTGGATTCAAATGTTAGAAAATGTTTGCAACATAATTTGGTAACTATATTTGGCCCAGTTTGACTTCAAATGACACAAATTAAGTTTATAAGTTTTTTTTTATTTTCTATCTAACAGAGAGAGTGTAGCCTCATTAAATTGGTGGAGCTTGGACCCAAAGATAGACCCCCTGCAGAGAGAAATGACTGAGGATTAACACTTGAAAAGAAGCACACCCTTTTATGCTTTATATTCTGTAACAGCATGAAGTTTCAATAACAAACCAGTGGCTTATTCACTGTAACTTTTGGTGCAAATACACCTTTAACTACCCCATTTTAACAGTCTGTTACTGGATATTTTATTTTGTAAGAAATGAAAACCATTTTCAATATTATCAGTGCGTGAATAGGGAAAAATGTGTTTTAATCTTAATGTTTGACCTTACAGTTAGAGCACCTTGGGAGAAAAACGCCATTTACTTCAACGCTGAGACATTGTGGGTCAGAGAGAGAGAGAGAGAGAGAGAGAGAGAGAGCTGACGCAAGATCACGACAGCTGTTAAATTAAATCCGTCAGGGGGTGTCACATTATTGAGTCTGTGGTACATGTTTATTCCCAGTGGGGACATTTTCCTGTGTATTCCATAATAGGCTCTACGGGTCGTAGAGAGGCGAAGCATTCACTATCGGTGCGTTTATTTAATAAAAAGAAACACAATAAAAAAGAATCTTTGACATCTTTAAGCTTCAGCGCTTCTAAACAGGTCATAAAAACTCAATGAGAGACACTTGGAGCGCGGACCCGCTCCACTAGGATTCAGTGATGACGTAGGCTGAAGCTGAATAACCTGAGCGCTCCACTGATGAGCGGATGCGCCAGTGCGCACCTCCCCATAATAATCTGGCTGAGCAGCGTCGCTGTCTTTTCAGCACCACTCACTCACAATCCAACCAACCGGAGAGGCAAGACAGCAAAACTGAGTTCTCTGCAGCCCGATTTGTTTTTTTCCCCTTTCATCTCTTTTTTTCTCTCTGTGATGATAACAACTCAATAGACTGCAACTCATTTCCCAGTAAAGGAGTTATCAAAACCTGTTTTTCTTGCACCATCTGCAGAAAGAATTTAGATTTGCTGGTGCCTATTTATTTAAGAGGACCGTGAGTTTGGTGGATGTCTGCTGTTATGATTTTTCACTGCGGATTCTGATCGAGTTTTTTGCCATGGTTACACTGTAGATGAAGTTTGATCTTTTTTCATCCTTTCTTTCTTCTTGCTACACTTTGAAAGTCCAGAAAAATGTCCGCGGCCACTTGAATGAATGAGTTGTGTTGTAGGAAGTTTGGGTTTTTTTGTTTATTATTTTACAGAAGATTTTCAAACGTTAAGTGCGTAATTTAGGATCATTTTGCCCTTTTTTACGGTGGGATTTGTGTAGTCTATCTTGTCAGGATGCTGGCCTTAGTAGTTGGACTGTTGTATCTAGTCGCTGGACGCGCGGTGCGAAGCCAGGATGCTACAGGTAGCCGCTTTGTATGTAACGCTATTCCTCCGGGCGCAGAGCCCGGCTGCGGGTATGGTCCTACGGGGAACCGTGTCCAGAGCAGCAGCCCAGTGGAGGACGAGTTTCGGAATACGATCATCCAGCTTAGGGAGACCATCCTGCAGCAGAAGGAGACCATCGTGAGCCAGCAGGGAACCATCAAAGAGCTCAACTCTAAGCTTGCGCGCTGTGAGGCGGCAGCCGACGAGTCGTCGCAGGGCAAGTCCCGAGGTCAGGGCTCCAGACGGAAGGAGTACGGCAAGAACACCATGGGAGACTTGCCCCGGGACCCCAGTGAAACTATAGATCAACTGGGCAAGACCATGCAGAGTCTTAAAGGTCGGCTCGAGAACTTGGAGGTAAGGTGGAAACATGCTGTGTACATATAAGAAAAGCACTTTTGTCTTATTTCCCTCTCACCCCCCGTGAACATAAGATGCACCATTGCACCGTTTCCAGTCCCCCTCCCCCTCTACTATCATGTAGTAGATAGTGCGCGTCTGATAATATTCCCCGCCGCAGGAGACCTCTCGGGGGAATCGGGAGATCAAAGGGTCACGTAATGGGCATGTCACATCAATACCCCTTTAATCATTAAAAGATATCTCTGATGGCGAAACCCACTGAATAAGAGCCATCAATAAGAGATGAGTAACAAAAATAAATAAATCTTGTCAAAGGTGTAATCATACATGTGGTGCAGGAATTTGCAAAGCAACCTTGAATAATTTATGAGTGCCGCGTGTATGTGTTACACATACGCTTTTATTTGCGGTCGTGTGGCTAATTATTCATGGCAGCTGATGATTTTGATTTCCCCAGATTTTACCTGCATCAGAGCATTACATTTTCAAATCAAATGCTTAATGGTTTGTCTTGTTTGCCTGAGAGTTCTGCACCATCACCAGCCCTCTGCTCAGTCCCATTTAATTCTACAAGGCTCAAAGATCACATTTAGTGAGGTCAACTATAGCGAAGTGGGTTATTTTCGTTTGTTTGTTTTTTACATGCGCTAACATAAGCCCTGGCTTTGTCGCTTATGTCATGTCACTGCGCACTGTGTTTTTCACCAGCTGACAGCCCTGATGCCATAAGCAGTTATAATACTGTTTTTAAATTCAAGGCTATTTTTATATTCCGTATACTGCATTGCTGATCCATCTATCTCTCTACTCCCTTCCCTCTTCTCCCTCTTCACTTGATTGGAAGCTTCAATACCCCGATTGGATGAAGGATGCATTGCAGTCATAAGGATACATATTACATTGCATTTTAATCACATATCTATTGATCTGGGCCTTCTTAACATCCTGATTATTGCGAAACCAGTGTTGCTGATAGCAATATGGCTGTCTAGAGTAGGATGTGCATCTCATATCAAAGCCATCTACACACATCAACAGTTGCAGTCAGGACCATGTGACTGTTTGCTTCTGATTTCAGTCTCAGATTACCAAATAACCTCTTCAACTGAGGCTCTGGGATGGTGTCATTGTGTCAGGAAAAAAAATAATCAGATGGCTGTGCCACAAGGTTTCTGAATTCCATGGCAAACCAGGCAGCAAAGGAAACAAATGTCTGAGGGCCATTTTGCAATCAAACCATGCACCCCCTATAAACACGAGGCTGTAGAGCTGTTTCCTTGTGTCCAAAAACAACCTGGAGACAAACATTGTGCAATCTACCAAATACTCAACACATCCACAGATATATGGCAGGTCACCAATCAGTGTCTTCATGTTGATATTGATGTATCAAAAACAATAGTGCTAAAAGAATATCAGATATCAATATATAGATAACTTCAGTCATCCACTGCAAATCTGGGTATTTATATAAATGTCTATCTATCTATCTATCTATCTATCTATCTATCTATCTATCTATCTATCTATCTATCTATCTATCTATCTATCTATCTATCTATCTATCTATCTATCTATCTATCTATCTATCTATCTATCTCCCAGCAGCAGAGTTTGCGTCTCCCCATCACAAATGTGTCAACTGCTGGTGTCTCGGCCCTGACTCCCTTGCCACCAGAGCTCAGGGAGCTGCTGCGGCAACGTTTGGGGGCGCTGGAGACCCAGCTCCTCCGGAAGGTGGCTGAGCTGGAGGAGGAGAAGAGCCAGCTCTACAATGAAACAGCAGCCCACCGCCAACGCACCGAGAGTGCGCTCAATTCCCTCCTGGAGAGGATTACAGAGCTCGAAAAAAGTAAGTGATACAATGGGTGCTGGGAAATTTCATGGCAAAATTTAATGCCAAACTTTTTTTTCCTTTTCCCCTTTTTTGTTGTCTGCTGGATTTAGAACTCATTAGTCAATCCCTGTGCACTTTTCTGATGATGCAAGTAAAAGTGATCATTTTCTCAGAGCCATTCTCAGAGAAGTTCCTGGTCTTGAAAATAAGGCTTGGAAAGCAACGTTGAATGCTTAATGAGTTTAAGAAATGTTCAAGAGATGTCCACACTCCAGGGTATCACTTTGATGGTACATGTTAAAATACCACAAAATATGTCTGCTGGAAGGAAAACTGTTTTAGAAGATGATCCCGCCACTCATCTATTTCCTGTATTCCCCATGTACCCCCCTAAGGTTTAGCTGATAGAGTCAGGGGTCTGATACAAGCTATAGATTTGGGTAGCTAAAGCTAATTGCTCAGATGGGCAGTGGACACAACCGCATGTATGATATTGCAAGTCAGTACAATAGCCCTTCAACAAATGCTACATTGTGAGACTTATTTAGTTCAATTTATATCAAATCTGTGCCAGAGAGATGTTGATTCAATTCCACAGCGATTTTCAAGGCTGTGGTGTGGTGTTGTTGTGTCAGTTGGATTTGAGAAGATTTTTACACTGGTGATAGCTCTCCAACAGCTTGGTATCATCTGCCCTGTGCATTACAGTAAAATATGCAAGTTTATAAAACAGTATTGACTTAAAGCTCAGTGCACATTTTTAGATTTTACATTTCACCTTCTAATTCTGCAGGTTAAATTGATTTGACCGGTTCAGCAGTCAAACCAATTTAATTCTAAAATGGTCTGCATTGTAAAACCTTATTTTAGTGCTAAAGTTGCACATTATAACCAGAGATGGGCAGTAACGTGTTACTTGTAACGCCTTACTGTAATCTGATTACTTTTTTAAAGTAACGAGTAAAGTAAGGGATTACTATCGCAAAAACGGTAATTAGATTACCGTTACTTTCCTGTAGGAACGCTGCGTTACTGCGTTACTAAAATCGTGATTTTTTTGCAGAATGTCTCATGACAGTGACATAAGGGAGTGTGACGTTCGTGACAACAGCTGTGTGCAGATCAACAATGGATAATATATGGAGTACGGGAGAGAGTATGAGCATGCAGCGTTAAAAGCTTGGAAGTACTGACCTTACTTTGAGTTTGATTCCATAAAAAGTGACAAAAACATTAGTGTCCGTTGTGCGTGGGAAGAAAACTTCTTTATACAGCGAAAAAAAAACCTAAACAAGCTCAGAGTGCACAATGACGTAATGGGAAACTCACAGAGAAACTCGCAGATTCTTCCACTGACAGCTGTGGCACACCTGCACCAGGGTAAACCTCCGCCTACCCCACTCCTGCTTTAGAGGTGAAAATAGAGCAAAAGGACCGCTAGTCTTTGACTTTATTTATTTTCTGCTGTGTTTTACTTGCATCTATTTGAAAGACTGAGTGTAAACACAAAAAATATTTTATTTTATGTGCTGGAATGTGCAGAAAATAGGTTTAAATGTTAAACTAATTTATTCAAGTCAGAGAATGGTGCATATAATTTAATTTTTACTTGATGCATAAAGTTAAAAGATTAAAACTGATAAAACAAGTTTAAAAAAAGAGACTTTTCCATTTGATTACATTTTGTATGATGGATTATGCAGAAAAAGTAGAATTGGGCTGAAAGATCTATCGCTTTATAAACTATTCAGGTTGTAAATCGTGTTTTTAAAAAGTAACTAAGTAACTAAGTAATTAATTACTTTTGATGATAAGTAATCAGTAAAGTAATGGGATTACTTTTTTGGGGACCTAATCAGTAATTAGTTACTGATTACTTTTTTCAAGTAACTTGACCAACACTCATTATAACCAGAGGAGTTGTGGTTTTTAGCAGTGTATAAGGCCCGAGTATTGTGCTCAGCACAGGTAAAACTCTGATTCCACCACTTTGAAAACTGAAATGTGTTACTTTGCTGCAAATCAACCACAAAATCATATTATGTGTGATTTTCACAACTATCCTTTCCTTTATGTAGCTGACCAACAGCTAAATAATTAACTCCAAGCTTTGAGTTTGAGCAGAAATGAATTAAGCGAATTGGAGCACTAACATAATAAGACTGGAGGATGAAAATTTGTGCATTTACAATTTTAAAAGTTGAAATTTCATACAAATTTCAATGGAAACAAATTGAAAATATTGTAAAACTTGTATTGATGTAACTTATGACAGTACAAAGTTTTTTTTTTAATGAAATTTTTAAACTGACAAAATTTAAATTGGATTTTTTTTTTCTAAAAAAGAAAATGCTAATCTTTCCATGTGATGCCAACATGGTTTTTACAAATTTGGCACAGAAGCACTTTTAATGCCACCTCACATCTTCTTTAAAGCTGTTCAGCAGCTGTCAACAGCTGATAATAATAAATCCTTAGGTTATTCACAGTTTTATACGGTGAAACATTTTCTTGAACTATCTACGTGTTCCTCAGTGTTCCTCAGAGTGGGAAACACCTGGTAAACAAGCCTGGAGCAAGTCATGACTCCAAGGTTAGCAGTGTGTCAGCCAGTTCCCCTATCTGTCTGCCGGTTCATGGTCAATTCAGCATTTTGGTCCAGACTCGGGCATCTCAGTAATCAATAGAACAAGATGCTAGACATTTGCAGTCCCCAGGTGATAGTTCCTGATTTCTCCTGGCTTTTCTTTTTGCGTCAACATTATTTTTTTAACTTTGTGTTTCACTAGAAGAAGATGCTACTTTCAGCTGCTCCTTTATTCACAAACGGTCACTCCACATGTTTTATTTGGCAGAGTCTTGTGTGTTTTCCCAGGGATCTTTTGCTTGTTAGGCACTCTCAATCCACTAAATTCATGTTTTACTCAAATCTGAAAATATCCTGACCACTACAAGAGAGCTGGCCATTAGCTTTATTCTCTCTTTCTCTCTCTGTCTCTCTTTGGAAACTTTTTGTCCAAATGAAGCCCGTGTGCCATTGTTACCTGAATATGAAAAAAGAAAACTTGAAATTTGAAGGCCATAGGGATGCGGTCACAGGGTGAAACATGGGATGCACAGTAGAGAGGTTGTCAATCTATCATGGTGACAACACAGAGAGACAACCATTCACTCTCACATTCACAGCTATGGCCAATTTAGAATTGTTATTAACCCCATCCATGTCTTTGGATCACGGGAGGAAGCCGGAGTACCCAGAGAGAAGTCACACAAGCAAGGGGGGGGGGGGGGGGGGGGGGGGGGGGACAGTGTTGTACTGCACCACTCTGCTGCTATATAGGTTTTCTTTGCTGTCATTGTCACTGTGAAATTTGGTATAGATATGATTTAATAGGACTCATAAAGGTTTTTCTTTTTGTAGTTTTTCACCAGACACCTGCAAATCTATCAGACTCAGTGCTCATGCTACTTAGCAAGTGTTTAATTGTTAACTTGCGCTGTTACTCGTCATGGTTAATTACTTGAATGCCAACATTTTAGACTAAAAAAAAGAAAAATTGGTGACCAACTGCTGGTGTAGTCTCATCAGATGATTTTAATCTCTTGGAAAGTCCAAATATCTTCTGTGAGTAGTTTTAAGTTGGTTGGTTGGTTTTAATCATTGACTGTAGAAAACATGGACAACGCGACAGCTCCCCAAAAATGAAGCCAAAACGTCTCTATCGCCCCCTGGTGTCTGGCTGCAGTATAGGTCATAAACCCCGCCTCCTCCATGTTAGCGGATGGGACTGGGGTCGGACTAAAATAAATTAATTCTCCTCAGATAATTTTTTTCCAAAGATTCTTTCTTTTGTTTTCAATAGTTCTCATCACGCTGATTGATGTTCAAGGGGTCTCCTCTCCCATAAGTTTGATTCTAATTCCTACCGCGGTGATGTTAAATTGGGGTGAAACGTCATCATAAGAGC
Organism: Neolamprologus multifasciatus; assembly: GCF_963576455.1. Taxonomy (NCBI): domain Eukaryota; kingdom Metazoa; phylum Chordata; class Actinopteri; order Cichliformes; family Cichlidae; genus Neolamprologus; species Neolamprologus multifasciatus. Next base: position 16,797,305 of record NC_140442.1, read on the forward strand.
TTTGACTGACAGCTGCAGTCACGGAGAAACTTGCGTATCTCTGTTCGCGAATAGCAAATAGAGCGTAGGCTCTGAGAGGAGGGCCAGCGTTTACGCTACGAAAACCCGACCGAGTGTTGTAACCTGACAGCCTGAGGTGTTCCTCAGTAAACTGGACTACCCGACGGAAGGACCCGAGGCCCTGCTGCACTTTTTCGGTAAGTTAAACGTGTTTGTAAGCTAATCCGTAACTACCGTCCTTAACTAGCTCCTGAGACCTAGCTAGCTAAAATGAGCACTCGGCTGTCAGGGTTCGTTTAGCTAACCCGTGCAGGTGAATGAATTTACTAAAGAAATCAAGAGAAACGCTCCGGGCTGCTCAGTCACTAATTACTGTTACTGTACTTTTATTACAAGTATTATACTGTAAAAGCAACAGGCTGCACCCTGCTTCAGCTCCTGTGCAGAGCTGAATATTAAATATGTGCAAACAACAGCATGTTTTCAGTCTCTTGCCACATCTGTAAAGACAGTAGCAATTTTTTTAAAAGCTTGTACTTCAGTAACTCCTCATTAATCAGGAACTATGGATTAAAGTACTGTAGTGTACTGTAATACTGAAAAAAATGTAAGAGAAGAGCTTCAGATCCTGAGTGTGTGAGGACAGAAGAATCAGCTTTATTTCAATATTGAGGGATAAAATTTATATCTGAGTTTGTGATGGTTCTGTTGTCTTTGTGATTACAGGAGCTGCCCTCAGATTCAGACCTCAGCACCACCCAGTGACAGCAGACAGATCATCCAACATGTTCACATGTTAACTGCAAAATGAACTGATGAAAACAGTACAAAGGTTAAAGTACCACACGTGCTGTAGTGAAGGCTGCAGCTTTATTTATAAAGTTAAAGACAAAAAAACAAAAGGATTAATCACTCATGTAACTGTGTCACTATATATCAGCATTAACAGGACCTCAGTTTGGTGTTTCACAAAGCTGCTGATCTCAGACCTGCACAGCTTCCGTTTTAAACACTTGATGTACTCAGCTGCATGAAGAGCATATGAGATTTTCTCTAACACAATTAAATAAAACCTGATGAAGGTCAAAGGTCGTCACTTGTATGTTGAACTACAAACTTGTCAAAAAAAGTGATTCAGAGTTATTCATACCAGAGTAACCAGAGAGGATCACATATTTTTAAATATATAACTTTCTACAGGACTGAATATAATATCTTTATGTAAAAGTCCGGAGCCTCTGGGGAGTATCTGAGTATTTATAACATTACACAAACCAAAGGTCTCATCACAGTGTTCATGAAATGCTGGGTTTATCCAATGCTGGGCCTACAGAGGAGTGCTGAAGATTTCCCTGTGAGGGAGCTGCTGGTGAAGATCATGAATCCTGCTTGATCAATGCCATGAGCTTCAGTCTTCCTGGTGTTTCTTAAATGATGCCTCTTACAGCGGGTCAACAGAACTTATGGCACAGGACAGCTGTGATGAAAGAAAGGGAAGAAGTTTCTCCAAACCTCTGGACCCAGGAAACCCAGCTTGGTCCTGATGGTCTCCCTCACTAGTTTCTCTCCAGGGTGAATGTAGCTGTTGATATAATATGGACTCTATTATTAAATGAAAAGAACAAATTAGACTACACTACTGAAACGTTCTGCTGATGTTTTTAAAGTCTCCATGTTACCAGGCTGTAGAGATTTAAACCGTTTTAGATCCATTACACTCACAGTCTTATGTTAAAATCTCAAGGGACAGCATTATATTTTTGATATTAACAGTAACTCTGGGCCTCTGTAGAGTGTGCAGCTGATCTCATCGCTGTCTAAAAATGGATAAAAAAAAACATAAGTGTTGTAGACTATTAAGAGTAGCAGGTGTGTAGCATCGCTAACTAGCTAGCAACAAGCCTCCAACACAGTGCGTATGCTAGCGGCTAATCTAACTAACGAATTAACAACAGAGTGATTTTAGAACTATAAGATGATAAGCTGTGTGTCTTTTTTATAACAGTGACATGGTTGTATTTACCTTAATTAAACGAGTCGTCAGTCACGGTAAACCAGCAAAAAAAAACTCGAGCAGCCGGGCTACGTAAAAAGTGTAGGGGGGCGTGTTTGCGGTCACGTCCAGCGGGTGTGTGGGCGGGAGCGTTACACAGTCGCTCCACCTCAAGTCACTACTGCGCAGACTCTGGCTCCAAATTTGCAAGATGGCAGCCTCCACAAGCGGGGAATTTTGGCTTCATTTTTGCACAATGGGAGGAGGCGGGGTCGCGTCGTCCATGTTTTCTACAGTCAATGGTTTTAATCATTTGTGATTGGTAATTTTAAAATAATTGGTTGAAGTTATTGGATGCTCAAGCCATAAATGTTAGAAGACAAAAACAGTGTTTGTACAACACTGTCATCAGTGCCACTGTGTTGTGACTGAATGAAGTCAAACAAGGCCAGCCTGTTGGCATGTTGGATGCTGACTTGCATGTCCAAGCCGCTGCTACAGCTTTGCATGCCTATGAGAGCACCATCTCTGATCTGATTATCCTTGGTGGAAATCTAACTGGATAGAGGTGCAACCTCCGACCTGTGCTTGTGCTATTCTTGTGGTAGCCCCTCACCCTGCACCTGTTTCAGCAGGACAATGCCTGCCCCCACATTGCCAGAATAGCACAGATCTTTGTAAATCAAGAACATATCCAGACAGCTTCTTGGCCATCATTTAGTCTTCATATGGTTCACTGAACATGCCTGGGACCTGCTGGCCCAACGTGCTCATTAGCCACACAGAGCGACCACTGCACAGCTGCAGGCTGCACACATCCAGCTATGGAGAGCAATTCCTCAACAACAGATCCGGACACGTGTTCATTCCACGAACAGATGGGAGACAGTTTGCATCACCTCCAGAGGAGGCTGTACCTCATATTAAATATCTTGTATGTAGTGACTGTCTATGAAACTTCTTCCCTGTTTTAGGCTAGAATTATGGTCCCAAATTTGTGTCTATCTAAGATGTTTCAGGCTTTTCAGGGTGAAGGATCATAAAAACACAGAGGCTATGGATATGCAGCAGCATGCACTGGCAGTATGCCTAGGTCAAATATTGACTGGTTAAAAAGTTAGCTTGAACAGGAAAGGGAAAAGTGAAGAGCAAGAAACATAAAAAAGACAGAAATGCAGTGGGACTGAGTGGAAAGTTGTAATTGTTTTTCAAAATCAGTCCACTTGACTGCAAATACATTTTTCATTTCTTATGACGTCATCAGTCTTCTCCACAGCAAAGGTTAAGATAAATGAATAACAGCACATAGGTGAGCTGCAATAACCCACCTTGCCAATTGTTCTACATATTTTTGAAATTGCTCTTAATTGGCAAAAAAGCAAAATGTGGAAAATGGATCTTTAAAGCTCTGCATTTCATCTTTGGACTACCAAGACAGTAGCAGTGATGTGTGTGACAGTGACTCACCCTTTCTTATCTTCTTTTTTCTGTCGTCATCCTCAGAACTATCAAGTCGTGACACACTAAAAATAACTTGGAATATATTACATTAAGTGTTCCTCATCTATTAACAGATAATAATGCCTTCAAGTCACCTGAGGATTTCAAGGTGTCCCTTCCTCTCCGTACAAACTACCTGTATGGACGCATCAAGAAGAGCCTCCCAGAGATGTACGCCTTCACTGTCTGCATGTGGCTCAAGTCCAGCGCTAGTCCGGGAATAGGAACTCCATTTTCATATGGCGTTCCAGGCCAGGCCAATGAGATAGTCCTCATCGAATGGGGGAACAATCCCATTGAGCTACTAGTCAATGACAAGGTAAGTCTACTATGATGAACTTAAATTTCACCATTTGCTCATGCTGCAGAGTAAATCCTTCACACTGACCTGATTTTCTGAAGACAGATGCTCTAAATCCTTTAGTATTTTCCTGGCAACACAGCTGGCTCTAATGATGGGCGTAAATGTGGATCAGCAAAGACACTAATTAAATGCAAAGAATGAATAAGAACGAGCCGACTTTGGGATCCAAAACAAGCACATAGCTTCTGTACGTACATGTGTGCACAATAACGATTCAGCCAAGAAGCGATTCGCTGACCATTAGCTCTGAATATTTAATTTTGCTCCTTATAAACATTTAATACCATCGACCCACATTTCGCTCACACCCGCGAATAACAGTAATTCATTAGAGGAGTTGTGTTGCCACGTGTGCTCATCTGCTTCATTGCCCTCTTTGCTTCCTTTGGAGGTTATATTGTAGTTAAACAGTGTAATTGCAATTAACCCAAAACATAAGAAAATGTTAAAAAATAAATAAACTTTAATGCAATTTTGTCATAAAGCAGAAGAATTATAATTGTTTTATTGATGAAAGACAAAATTTTGAGGCTAAATGTTGCTTTCTTTGTGATAGGATCAAGCTTCACATCACATGGAAACTTGGGAGCACATCTTCATGGGAAATAAGTTCTTAGTGTAAAGCTAAGAACACACATTATCCAATGTAGTACTTAACACTTCTTTGTCTTATGATATTGCAGCTTATTGTTGAAATTGGGGAATTTTATGATAACATTTTCCTGCGTTGGAAACAATCATAGTCCCACTATCTTGTTTACTTGTGGTGTTACTGGCACAGACAGGTCTACCCACAGTTTTTCCTTCACTATGCATTATACATGTGTTCAAGTCAGGCAGATAATAGAAAGATGGTGGGAGAAAATGATGAGAGCATGACTGAGAAAAAGAGGGAAAAGAGGGTGGAAATTAAACAAGCTCTGGAGGTGATGGAGCAGTGTAAGAAAGAGTTGGTAAAGAGAGGGGGGGGGGGATGAGAAGGTGCCAGAAAGAAAAGGAAAAAAAGGAAGTTAGGAAGTGAGACAGAAAGCATGAGAGCAGAAGAGAGCGAGGAGAGGCTGGTGAATATGATAACCGTATGTGCAGCAGCACATCCATGTGCTAAACTTGTTCGCAGCGATAACAGGGCCCTCTGGGGCACATTGTTTATGCTGTTCGTTTGGCAGCATAGTGAGAAGAAAGCAGAAAGCTGCTTCGACAGTATTAAAAAGTGCAGCGTTGTCTGTATTATGTATTTGTACTTGGTTATGGGGGGAGAGAGTGTCTTTGTTGTTATAAAGCAGCATCTTCATCGTCATAAATTTGTCTCAGAAAAAGGAAAAAAAAAGTTAATTTTTTTGTCATTTTTTTCCTTCCCTCCAATGTTCAAAAGATGCTGGTGGCATCTCAATTTTTCATTCAAATGGGACTACCAGAAGTTTAATCAGTAATGGATTCAGCTGGCCTTGTACAATAGTAACACTGTTTTGTTGGCAAGTGTACAAATGTGTGATGGGTCCAGATTTTTCCAAATATCATTCAAAATTCATGCAGTTGGTGGGTTTTTGTTGGGTTGTCTGCAAAGACAAACATCACTGTAATCACTGCTGTAGAATACGGACACTTTAATGACTTCGCTCTTTCTTGCGTCACCTTCTAAAAACATTTCACACTTACCTGCAAAACCTCATCAACACCCTGCTGGAGATGAGGAACAGAAAGTCCTCTGAACATTAAGTAAAACACATTACGGGCCATTTTGACATCTCGTAGAGGGAAAAGCATAGATGTAGATACCAACAATGGTTTTCATTTTAGGTGTCCCCTTCCAGGCTCCAGTTTCCTTGTTTTGTCTTATAGAGAAATGGAACAAAAGAGAAACATGCATGCTTTTCCTGCTATAGCGAGTCAAAATGTTATTATTTTTTTTGTTAAAAAGCCGAGAGGAGAATATGGATTTCAACGATGTAATAACTGCAAAATTGTATGTTTTACGGTGTGAGTGTGTCATTTGTAGTATTAAAAAATGAGTCAGTCATTCTCAAGAGTATGCCCTGTGGATATAGTGCTTTAATTTGAAACTCTGTGTCTACAAAGAATCACAGCTGGCATAAATCCATTGCTGCAGAATAATTGACGAATGTTGTTTTTGGGTTTTTTTGGTTTGTTTTTTCATTTTTACAACCTGAATCTTTAAACAGTCCATGTGGCCCAGAATGCTCCAAATCAGAGAGACTTTATAACAACCTTCCCAGTGTTCCCTGTGGTGAAGTGTAACGCCTGGTGTCCTTAACAGGGTCAATTGCTTCTGTAATTGCAAGTGAGTCGAATTTTATTTTGAGTGACTGCCCATCTTTTCGGGTTTATTTGCATCTGGAGCTACATCTGCAACTAGGTATTAGGATAAAGCAGCTCTGTAGGGTTATGTAAAAAAAAGCTAATGAGTTACAGTACACACTGATAATCCTATGTGCCGCACTGTATCCTCAGAGGACTGTGATGTCATTGGCTGGTAAAATAACCGGTTGTTTTTCTTTGATCTGTGAACAAAGCATAAGAGGACACTGTTTTGCTGTTAGCTATCTGACTGCTTTGAAGGATGCTCTATCCCTTGATGTCACCTGGGTAATCTAAATTTTATATGTCACACGGCTCATGTGGGGATTTCTTTGCAGAGGGTTGTCTCTTTGAAGCCCCGGCCCTTCTAATTGGTGTCCTTGTTTCTAGCATGCCACAATTACACTTGTACCTCTCTCGACTTCTCTTGCACCCTTATACTGTATCTGCCTATCGTTGCTCCTCGTTCTTCAGCCTTCCTCACTGTGCTCACGCCATTCACACCTCGCACTTCATTCTCAATCAGGTGGCCCAACTCCCTCTGTCAGTGAGTGACGGGCGCTGGCACCACATTTGCATCACCTGGACAACTAGAGATGGTTTCTGGGAGGCTTACCAGGATGGCGAGCGTTTAGGCACTGGGGACAACCTGGCCCCTTGGCACCCAATTAAACCTGGAGGGGTGATCATCCTGGGCCAGGAGCAGGTGAGAGCAATAGAGAAGCTTTGATGGTAAAGAACAGGTGTATGTGCATGTATATGTGTGTCTGTGTGCATGTGTATTTTTCCTTGTGTCAATAACATCCCTGGGGGTATTCTCCCCCAAGCTCAGCGCCAGAGGCTCTGAGCAGGGAGCAGGGAAGAGGAGGAAGAGAAGCTCTTCTCACGCTATTGTGGCCCTTTCAGTATTACCTCACTCATCCACTTCTAAAAGGCAACATTTTACCCCTGGGAGCTGTGTTAGCAAGTTATTACGCTGGTTAGCTCCATGACAGCACTATGTGTATAAATAGAAATATACAGTGATGTAAAATCTCCTCAGAGAACTATTAACTCATAGTGCATTACTCTGGAGCTTAAGGAGGAGGTGATTTTTTTCCTCACTCATACATTTAAGGTGAGATTGCTGCAGATTGCACAGTATTGCAGATTGCACAGCATTTGGATATTTTAAAGTGGCAGTACACTAAAAAGAATTTGCAGTGGGGTCTAGGTTTTTTTTTTGCTTTTGTTTTGCATTTTGATTAAAATCAAACAGAATTTATTAATTTTAATTAAAGTCTGTTTACATTTCCATTAGAAACTCAACTCTGTTCTCTTTCTCTATGAAGGACATTGTGGGAGGCCGTTTTGATGCCACCCAGGCTTTTGTGGGCGAGCTGAGCCAGTTCAACATGTGGGACAGAGTACTGCGGCCCGTGGACATCATGGGCCTGGCCAACTGTTCAGCTTACATGCCCGGAAACGTGGTTCCTTGGATTGATGCTAACGTGGAAGTGTTTGGAGGTGCGACCAAGGCTGCTCTGGAAATCTGTGAAGACCGTGCTTTTGATTCCTAAAAGGATCCAATGCAGGAAAACCAGTGTGGCCGCTGGGCTCTGGAAGCTAAATATTCTGACTGGTGCTTCTTTCAAATCCCAAAGGCAAGAGCACCAGTCCAACATTTTTACATATTTATGTGGTCTGCATAATCTCAAAGACTCTGTGTTCATTGGAAACACAAGTTCATGTGTCCGTTCAATTCGAACCCTTAAGACGTTAGAGGGGATTTCAAAATTGTTTGCTTATCTGAAGAAGATGTGCCGTTGCATCAGTCTGCTATAATGATATGAGCTGCTGTCATTTCACGTTTTCTCCTCAGTAGATCAACTTTTATTCGACTGCTCTTTGAAAACAGCTCTTCTTGGTTGCATTCCTTATAATGACAATGCTGCACTGTATCCATAGTCGATGTGAGCTCCAAACAGGCTTTGATGTGCTGTGGAAAACCATTCCTAAATAACATGGCAGTGCAGTACACACTGTGAGCTTCCTTGCTGTTTGAAAAGCAATGAAACAGAGAAGCCAAGGAGGGAGGTGAAATGAGGTGGACGCTCACGAGTTCAAAGTGGGCAAGAACAACCCTCGCTGTTGATTATTTTTGAGGTTTTCCAACATGGCAGACTGTCTAAATATTATGCATGAGCCTGAGCAGCTCACAAGTGGCAGTGCATGCTTTCTGTTTACACACACAGTGTTGCGGGGTGTGTCTAAACAAGTCGATGCCGCTTTCTGACAACATTGCATAAGTCAGTGTGTGTATGTTCATGTGCGTGAGGCTTGTCTTGCGTGTAGAAGGACTGGAGATTATGAGGGATGGAGGACATTTTCATTCTTGTAAATCTATGCTTAATACCTCACTGCCCCTTGAGCAGCTGCCATATCCCAAACAGCTTTATGGATGGGTTGGCTTTGCTCAGGTTAATAGCAATGTCGGACAGCTGCCCAGGACTGGCGAATCAACTGAGCTGCGGATGCCAGCAGAGTGCTCAGTGAGGGCAGAGGCTGGGTTTGACCTTCAAGGACAATCCTTAATTCCTCATCTGGGTAGTAATTATGTGTGTTAATGACTGAGTGTGCTGGTGAGCAGCCCCGGTCCACTGGTGTTTCTCTAAGCCGAGTGGTTCACAGCTGATAAAATATTGAGATGTAAAGGGGAAGTCAAATGAGAGCAGCACTCTGTGGGCGTTATGAATGTTGCTGTCAGGTGGAGTTTGGTATTAATTGCCTCACACTAAGCCAGAAAAAAAGTCTAAATCGATGGAAATGTTATATTAAAAAATATATATATATATAGGAAACTGATGGATCTTGTTACTGCTTGGTTAATGAAACCTTTTACGCTTTTTGCAGCTTAATTATTGTTACTTCTTGTTGTTGTGGTGGACATTTGTTTCATCTTGATTTGATTCCTCTAAGGAAACAGATATAAGAGAGGCAACAAATGATATAAACTTTGTTATCACCTCTAGGCTTTCTTTTAGTCTCCTTGTGGACTTTTAACTGACTGAGTAGATACTAGCGTAAAAGCCATTAAAAAGCTTCTACACACAGCTGACAGAACTAGGATGCAGTAGGTAACTGGACAGCACAGGATGTGGCAGAGAGCGATGGTCCACGCTTAATAGCATAAACATAAAGACGTGTGATCATTTTGTGATTGTTCTTCTTTTCGGTGTCTTTGTTAACAGTGTTTTAATGTAAAATCAAGAAATTGGATTTCAGCAAAGTGTATTTTTCTTGCTTTCTGCTCATGATTTTTGTCCATTAGCAGCACATTGTGTTTAAAAAAAAAAAACAGATGGAGAAATTGTTTGTTTTTTTAATCGTGAAAATGGCCTTTTGCGAAAACCATATGTGCTTTTTCTTGTGAAATTTTGGTCAGCTTTTAAGGCACAGCTCAGCAGCACAGACGACAAGGGACACACGAAAATGCAAAAATGTGTTTGCTTTCAATGTTTTAAAGTCCTCTTTATGTGCGTGCAGCAGAGGTTTTTGGTTGTGCACTTTTCTGCGGTGCAGTTGAATGTCCCTTTGCACCCATTAAAAGAGCGAGAACGAGTTCCCGAGACGTGATAAATTAAGCAGCAACTTAATGATGTGATGGAATAAGTGAACATGCGCTTGAAACAGTCGAAGCATGTTTTATTAAAATATCATTGCGCTGCATTAGTGATGATGTCAGAGAGGAGTATAACCCTGCAAAGGTCATGGCTCTATTCTTCACTGATGTTTCTAAATTAGGAAACCTTACTTTAATCTTTGAGGGAGATTTAAAAAAAGTTCCTTTTTTTTACTGTAACATTTTTGGTTGCATTAATTTTAATGGTGACGTGGGTGCTTGTCCAGTTGGTAGCCATATTATTTGTAGGACTAGGATATGTCCTCTCATCTGGGCAATGAAATGTTGTCAGCAGCGGAGAAATCCTCTGGATTGGCAGACTTCCAGGTGGAAATGAAAAAATCTGCCCATGCGGATTATGGGAGCTGCTACAATGTAGGACACTGTGAGCCTTCTTCATTCTCTTCTCGACCCTATGTGTTCTGATGCCGTCGCCACTGCGCTGGTGGAGGTGCACCAGGGAGCCCCTGTTTTTATAAGAGAACAATATGAGGCCTTCAAAAAAACAAACAAACAAACAAAAAATACCATCAAAGAAATATATATATATATATATGTATGTGTTATGTTTGTTTTTTTGTTTTGCATATTCTATATTTCTGTATCTATTTTCATTGCATTGCTGCTGTAACACTGCACATCTTGATGTTCTGAAATGTAAAGTAAAAATTTGCAGTTAAATTAAAGAATCCCACTTGCATTTACATAAATGATGGATACACTAGTTTTTTGTTTGTTTGTTTATTTTAATATTCGTTGAGGCTCTTTTTTCACATGCCTACAGAACAGTTCGCCACAGAGTTAATGACAAAAACTCGTGGCTTCTCATCATTTCTATCTGCACTCAGCTGTATGAAGACATCAATAAAACTTTACATCGTTATGCTTTTTTTCTTTCATTTGGTTTCTGTGAGGTGGCTCTCCATGGGAGACTTCACCAGTTGTGCACATCAGTGTCTATTTGCAGATCCCAGTGGGTTCCGCTGCATATGTGCTGTGTTAAGTCTTTAGTGGCTACCAACATAACAGTATTAGTGTTAGATAATCTCTATAAACACACATCTGTATATGAATATAAACTTTAGGCCGGGGACAATATTTTTCCCTGTAGTCTACTTATCACCTGGGTTTTATTGACCAGCCAAGCCACAGGTTGCTGGTAAACAGTCAAAATGGAGAAGAAAAGACTATCACAATTAATCATCATTAACTGTGATTTGATTTTTAAACACAGTACTTGTCTTGAGCCGTGCTCATATCTTTATATGTTTGCTGGAAAATGATAGTGATTTACTGAAATATCTGAAATACAACATATAAGGAAAAATCTGAGTTTGTACAATTCTACCAAGATTAAAGGTCAATATCTGGTATGACAACTTTTTATCCTTCAGCACAGCCTGAACTATCTAAGGAAAGCTTTCTTGTAATTTCATTAAGTAGTCTTCAAGCATAGTTCTCTAGGCTTCCTAAAGGACATTCAAAGCTCTTGTTGGCTGCCTTTTGTTCCATTTTCTCTCAAGAAAATCCCACACTGATCCCCTCAATAATGCTGAGGTCTGCAATTGTGTGTTTTCTTATACAGGTATGCTTTTACTGCATTGGCAGAGTGTTTGGGATCGCTGACATGCTGAAAACTGAAGCTATTGTCAACCGGGTGCAAATCTGAAAGCAGTTTTCTGAACCAGATGATCAATTTTGACAAGATCCCCAACACCACTGGCAAACATTACCCTCTGCGTGTTTCTCGGTTGTAGACACCCACTCTTGTACCTTTCTCCTGACCTACTTTCCACATATAGATGAAGATTGAAACCAGAAATTTCAAATCTGGATTCATGACTCCATCAGACCTGTTGCCACTGATTTTCAGTTCAGGTAAAATTTGGCACACTTCAACCTTTTCTTTCTCTTTCTCTTCCTTAAGAATGTTTTCTTTTCAGCCTCTCTTTCACTGAGGCCATTTCTGATGAGGCTTCAGTGAACAGTAGATAAATAAATGAAGTGCCAGATGCCTCTCCCAGTGCCTGCATCCGGTCTTTCTTGCATTGCTGAACTGGGTCTAATATACACCATTAATGTGTCTATTAGACCTAATTTCTACAAGACTGCTCAAAGAAGTCCTACCGTTATTTAATGCTTCAATCTTAAATATGTTAAATATTTCTCTATTAATGGGCCACATACCACAGGCCTTCAAGCTGGCAGTAATAAAACATTTACTTTTAAAAGCTGCTATCTTAGCTAATTACAGATCAGTCTCCAACCTTTTATCTCAAAAACCCTTGGAAGTGCATTTGTGAAACAGCTAACTCATTAGCTGCAGAGGAATGGTTTGTTTGAAGAGTTTCAGTCAGGTTTCAGAGTTCATCACAGCACAGAAACACAGAAGGTTACAAGTGATTGATTCCTATGGTCTCTGACAGTGGATTCATCTCTGTGCTTGTCCTGCGAGACAGTGCAGTGTTCGATACTGTTGACCATAACATTTTATTAGCGCGATATCCTTCAGTGTGCATACTAAACAAATATGTAGGACTGTTTTGTTGCATTTGCACAATGTCTCTAAATGTAAAAATATCTTGTCTCAGAGTGATGCTGTAAAACGTGTTAATGCATTACTTGTAGACAGCACTATTGTAATTCTTTTATATAGGGCTGTGCTAAAAACTCCCTGAAAAGCCTTCAGTTAATCCAAAATCCTGCAGTGAGAGTACTGACAAGGACTAGAAGGAAAGAGCAAATTTCACCCATATTGGCCTCTCTTCATTAGCTCCTGTTAATTCCAGAATCAAATTTAAAATCCTTCTCATCACATACAAGGTCTTGAATAATCGAGCCCTATTTTGTGCTAAAGACCCCATAGTACTGTATCACACCAACAAAGCGCTTTGCTCTCAGACTACAGTGTGATTTTTGCCCTGTATTTCTTCCCTCACCCCCAGTCGATCACAGCAGATAGCTCTCCCTCCCTAACCCTGGTTCTGCTGGATGGAGTTTTTCCTTCCCACTGTCACCAAGTGCTTGCTCAAAGGGGGTCATTTGATTATTGGGTTTTTCCTCTGTAGGGTCTTTGCCTTACAATATGAGCCTCAAGGCAGCTGTTGTTGGATTTGGCCCCTTTTGTTTCTTAAGGTCATGGCTTTAGATATTTTTTTAAGGTGTGCCTAAAAAATATTTGTACCTGTACCTGACCCTACAGGTCTGCTGTACTAGACTCAGATACATGTATTTGTCCAGTCATTGCACCTGATCCTAAATTGCTTGTGAGAATGGGTGTGATTGGGTGAATGAGGCATGTTGTATAGAGCGCTTTGAGTACTCTGTGAGAGTAGAAAAGCGCTATATAAGAATCAGTCCATTTACCATTTACCAAGACTTCTGCACAATACTGTATCTGGATTAATATCTGGATCATCCACAGACAAAACAGGAAAACCTGGTTTGGATGTTGTCTATCCTGGCTTCTGCCCTAGAGGCTAAGCTCTCGTTCCAAGTTCTGGAACCACACCTTAAACCACCTAAATGTAGAGAAAGAAGTCACTATTCCAGTGTGGGTACTTCTGACAAACTGATTCCTGCTTTCTCATCCAACCTCCCCCTTTAATTTCAGATGTTATTCCACAGGTTTTTGATTGTTGTGTATGAGACAAATTATCTTGCAGAAGGTGTTACATGGCACTAATGAAATCTAACTGAAAGGGGAATTAAGCTCAAAGCATCATCTTTGAATTTTACGGCTATCATTTGTTTCACTGACAGCAGCATGATTCAACAGGATAAACAGTGTATGTGTTTGTGTGTCAGTGTATGTGGGCCTGTGACAGAGAGCTTTGGTGCCATGCTAGGTCTGGAGAGTAAATTTGTTCCACTTATTAAGTTTTTCACCCACCGCGGTAGAGTTTGAAAGGGAGATTTCCAAGCAGCGTTGCCCTGGAGGGTTCATGAAGAAAGGATTTCAACAGCTGCTGCAGATGTAATGGTAGCACTACATCACTGAAAACAAATTAACAATTCAGTGCTGTTGCCTTTTTCTCTATTTAACTATTAGATTTGACTGGATAGAGTGACAGTGAAAAATTCACCTGGCACATTTTTATTAGACCACTCTTCACATCCATGTATTCTCCTCTCAGTGTCCCAGATCAGCAAGCTTTCCCCAACATAGCCAAAGGTTGTGTCGAAGTGTGCGAAAATATGTAATTAAAATCAAATTTGATTGTCACTGGAAGAATTCGGGAGATGTATGCGGAGATGGGGGTAGAATTAAAGTGCCAATGTGCTGCTAGCACCCTCTCATGCACGCGGTATCCCAGTGGAGCCCGGAAGAACGAGCGATGTAAAGGCTGTGAGATAAACAAGTTTCAGAATTGAGACCAGAGAAGTCCTTTGGCTCAGTAATTAAAGCCTTATAGAAGAAAAGCCTGTGCAGAAGGCGAGGCTTTCCAAGGCATTTGAAAACTGCTGTTTTCTTGGATGTCACAGACTGTTAGTGGGACCCACAAACTCCCTTCGGGTTATATCGCCGCCTTTATAAAATTATGCATCAAAAATGTTGCATTCTGTTCCCATCTCTGGTTCTGTTTGGCAACTATTTTAAAAGATTCACATATATATTCTCTTTTTGGTTGTCCAAGACAACATGTAGCCTCCTCTAAATGAGTTACTATTAGATCACTTGAAGTTTTTGTTGTTTGTTTGTAGTTTGTCTTTTTGCAGATTTCAAGAAAAGATTAAACCACCCTGCTGTACCTTTTGGTGCTATTTATGCACAGCACCCAGAGATGAGCACAGTAAATGTTGTTTTGGGGGAATAAGAATAAAAAAGAGCAAAGAGGGAGATGGCATGAGGGAGGGATGAACAAATTAATCAGCACAGGAGAGGAAACAGCTGCTGCATGACAGTTTGCAATGCCCCCTCTCTGAAGATCAAAGATCCTGCAGATTCGAGATGGAGATATCAAATCATCTTTATTCCGTTAAGCAGTACAGGGTATTTTCAAGCAGAGTAGAAAATCATAAATCTGACACGTCTTCATGCTCAGATTACAAGGCTCACAGTTTGCCGACTGTGAGCCAGAATATAAAGTGTTTAACCTCAGCACATCTATTCTTAATGCCTTGTCTAATCACACACTTTGTCCTCATTTCTGGGGTTGATATGTATTCCTACAGAGACTATTTACATTGCTAACAATATATAAGATTTCTGCATTGACTTTATTAAGAGAAATATTAAACACAGGCTTTAATATGTGTTTTTTTTCTGCCAGTTAAAAAAGAGAGAGAGAGACAGAGAAAGAGCTGAAATCTCTCCCTCAGGCTGTGTGGACGGCAAATTGTAACTCAACACTTGTCTATCTGTCTTGCAAGAAGCAGCAAAGCTTTGCAGCAATAACTCTCTTATTGCGCATCACTAAAATTGCCTTTTTACTTGCTCCAAAACACCTGTGTGTTTCCCTGCAACAAATAAACACACTGACTTTAAAACAGCCCTCGTGTCCCTCTAACATTTACAATGAAATATGGTCACCTGCTGGTTTTGATTTCATTAACAGTCTTTCTTTGGAAAAGACTTAGCTCCACAATATTCTAGAGTCAGCGCTGCTACATAGGCTTCTCTTATTTTGGAGGAACAACATATGATTCATGGTTAAAATGGTTCAGCTTTCTGAGAGGTATATTTACATGCACTTTTGCTGAGATTAAGATCAGACGATCAATACTATATTCATTCCTGCACAATAAACATGAACCTCCTGTCAGTAGGCAGCTTAGTCAGTAGGTGAAATGGGGAGGTGGGGGGCATGAGATGCTTTGGTTCTGCCCAGCTGTAACCAGAACAGAAAACAGATCTTGCGGCACCTAAATTGACATATTCACAATGGTATTATGACTGAAGAGTCCGTGGCTTTAAAGTGAGACTTTTTCTTCGTTTTTCCTTCCTGTGTGGAGGTAGGAGGTGGTAGTCAGCCACATATTTCACCTTTAGTCTGTCTCCTGGAAATTAAAGTTCTTTGAAATTAAACTACAGCACCAAATAGATTTTGAAGGAAGTGTCATTTCTGTATCCCAAAAAGTTGATTCTGTTCATCTGGATGTAACGTTTTCAGTGGGAGATACGTTTCATCTCTCATCCAAGTGACTTCTTCAGTAATTTCTGTAGCATTCTTTTTTCTTTTTTTCTGCCAACAATTAATGGAAGAAGAAATGTTTGAGCTGTTGCAAAGAAATGTGTACATGCCTCGGTAATGGTACATCAGTAAAATGTCAAATCACTGTTTCTTTCTTTACATAACAAACCCCACAGTGACTTGTTATATATGATGTTTTACATAATGATACATATGTAATGAGCACTTTGTACACATACTATCAACACCAGCTGTGTTCTAAAAAAAAAATTGCTGCTGAATGTTACATTTCTTCTAAATGTAATCCCAAAAATCTAGTTTCACGCCTAAATCTAATTCAGGTATGTGGAAATATAATCAAAAATGAGAGAGGGTTGTCCGTTGAAAAGCATATTGTGTTGCTTTAGGCTGGGGGTTTTTTTTTATACAGAAACAAAAAAGACTTAGCTTTAAAGATGCTGGTAGGCTGATTTTGACACTTTTAGAAAAAGTCAACCTTTTTTCTCTAAGCAGCAAAATAAGGTGGAGGCTCTGTCATGGTTTGAGGCTATACTTCCGCCAGTGGTGTTGTGGTGGTGATGATGGTGTCAAAAATCATCGAAATACAAAGACAGAAAAATACCATCAGATTCATCATGCAATACGATTTTTTAGTATGGCAATGATCCCAAACACACTGCCAATGTAGTAAAATAACACCTGGATGGAAAAAGCACACAGTAGGATAGGAACACTATCAGTCATGGATTGGTCTCCGCAGAGCCCGGACCCTAAACATTACTGAAGCAGTGTGGGATCATCTTGACAGAGAACAGAACAAAAGGCAGAAACATCCAAAGAAGAGCTTTGAATTTCTTACAAGAAGCCTGGAGAACTATTCCTGAAGACTGAAAGCTACTTTTAACTGCTCCTTTACTCACAGAGGGGTCACCACAGCTGTAAACACTGCATGTTGGATTTGGCAGTTTTCACACTAGACGCTCTTCCTGACACAACCCCAAAGGGATTTTGTGTCTCAGAATCAAACCAGGGATCTTTTTTCTTGTTAGAAAACTAAGCCATAGTGTAAACCATTACACTATGTTACCACCGTAAGGAACTGGAAGAATATTTAAATACATCACAAGAACAAAGAACAAAGGTGGTCATACCAAATATTGACTTTCAAGCTTGTTAGGATTCTACAAACTCCATTTTTGCCTTATATACTGTTTCTTTTTTATATTTGCAGATGATTCAATAAACTGCAGCATTTTCTACCCATTTTTTAATAAAAAAATAAAGAAATGAGGGATGCCTTGAGACTTTTGCACAGTAGTGTAAACACATAAAAGGTATTAATAGTCTCGTGTAAATTTCGGAAAGAAAGAAAAAGGCCTGTTTCCCTAGATAACAAATATTGCACCAGTCTCCTAACACATACACAAAATATCCAGTATTTTAAGAAAATACTTTTTTTAAGTATTCATTAATGGCCTAACCTCACATATGTCTATTTGTGACACTCCTGGCATCAAAGACAAAATTCTTGAAAGGTAAAAAGAGTATTTAACTGTAATTATGAAAGAAAGCTCTAAGTCGGGAATGTGTTAAAATAACAGTCACCTCATTTCCAGTAAGTCGTTCAAGGTAGGAACACAAGTGCGGTAAACCAATCATCACTTCTTGACTGAAGATTAAATACAGTTAGTCATCACTTTATTATCTGATGTTGATTCATAAGATAGATTCACAAAGTCACCCAGTAATAATAAACTAAACATGTGACTCTTCATGATCCTTTTATCTTTGTGGAATCTAATCAGATGTCAGTGGCTCTCCTACCCCCAGAGGGGGCGTGGATAAGTGCATTATCTAGATCATTCCACCGCTGCTAACAAAATCACCACCAGCCAACATTTCCTACCCAACAGATGAACCCATCCTCCCTTCAGCAAAAGGACTGTGCACACACACACACACACATACACACTGACACACACACATGCGTACTCTTGCTTTTGTTATTAAGCCCTGCTCTGTCCTGACATGAGCAGATCATGTGGCTTTCATCAGTAAAAGGATCTAGGAAGGAAAAAAAAAAACATTTTTATTTATTTACTGTGGACGTAAATCCATGCAGGCTCTATATATAGAGCTGCTTGCTTTTTTAAATATCTGAACTTCTTGTTCTCACTGGTTGAAAGTAAGCCCATTATGCTTCGGATCCAGCTGCAAACTCCGGTTTGTTGCTTTAGTCTGAACAAAAGACAGACAAGAGGCTTTGGGTGGATGAGACAGACGAGGAGAGAGGAACATGGTTGAGTGTGTTTCAGTGGATAGTTGAAAAAACAAAAAAAACAATAGCTTTAGCTCAATGTCTGAGCTTCTGGCACTGAGGGAGAGGATGGGATCTGCAGAGTAACTGACAGCATGAAAAATAAGCATGTGTGTGTCAGAGAATAATGTGAGGGGAATCATTATGATACTATAAGAGTGAGGCAGCTGAGATCAACAGCCTCACTGCCAAGGTAAGTATCATCACTCTTTACCCATATGTTCGTCCTGCTGATCCCACATGGATGTGAGGATACTGGGTAAGGTTAAAGCTGATGCAGCCTGAAGAAATGTGCCTGGCTTGCATTGTGTTTATGTGTGCTTAAACACAGCCTGTCTTGTTAATGAATGGATTGGACTGATTAGTCAGTGATTGCATGCCCACTCTGTAAGATGTTTGTCGCTGTGGGATTTTCAGCAACGCCAGTACCCTTTATTCATTTTAAAATAAACTTGAGCCATGCACAGATGTACGGCTAATGAGAATTACCTGAGAACGAGCACGAATTACAGAATAAGACTAATACGGCAAGTCCAAGAGGCAATCCACTGAATCCAGGGAGAGAAACTGCGTATTTGATTATAACTTAGTTTTGTTTCTTGTTACAAAATTCGGTTCTTGAGGAAAAATGCATCATGAATAGCAGGTGATGTCGGTGTATAATTAAAAAGTTATACATTCTGTGAGAAAGACACTAAAATGCCATTCATATGCAAAGCTGGAGGAGATTTAGGGGCTGGCAGACACTTGGCAGAGGCTTGGTTTGTTCCAAGCAGCCCATCGTTCACCTGAGTAACAGTGGCTATGATTGATTGCAATGAAAGCTTAGACTGACTAATTTTGCCAACGCCCCACAAAAGTTTCAAGGTTGTTTGCATTAACTGCAGTAAATTATGCATAATTGATAGCAGGCTACGTCCACACAAGTCATTCGTCACGAGGCTATGGACAACTGAAGCAATCTTTTTTCCCTTGCTAACAGCATTTTAAGGTCCTGATGTAATCAGTCTGGATGGATATGAATGTGAATATATACTTTATGAGCTTAAGAAATTGGTGCAAAACCTTTTTCTTTTAAAGAATGTCATTTTATGGCTCTGGCAAGCTTGAAGAAAAGTGGATGACAAAAAACCCTCTGAATTTAGAGGAATTATGTGATATTTCAGCAAAAGATGACATTGAATATCACTGTCAAAACGGCATCCTCAGTGTGGATCTGAACTTGCTTCGAGTTAGCTTATGAGAAAATCTGAAAATTATTGTGTAGCATCAGGCCTGGCTCTCTTTAAGACAGCAACAAAATCCACTTAACAGCAGCTCTAATCTCACTAACTGGCAGGGCATATGGTTTGCAATCAATCCATACATAAATATAATGTTAAATTGACAATTTACCGTCTTCCAGATGTCGAATTTTAGACTATTTTTTAGCAGGACCTTTTCAGTTTTTGCTTTTTCTGAAGATAAACATCCCATAAAACAGGAAAGTATGAGTTTTACACTTTTATTGATTGAATGAACAAAATATACAGTGTTAATTAGGGAGCCTTGAAGGTGCATATTCTGACACTGTTGAACAGAGCTAGCTGTTTGTCCCACTTTCCCACCTTGTTTGACATAGGCAAAGCTAAAAATCTGGCAAATTTATCCCTGAATTTAAAATTGGATTGTACATCTCTCATCTTATTTAAATTTTCGAAGCTTATCCTCATAAAAAGGGGGGTGTTTCAAAGACACTGAAGCATATATTGTGAAATTTTGTTTTAAATAACAATTTAGCCTTCGCTGTAATCCATTCCCTCCTTGCAACAGGAAAGCAAAGATATCCTCATCATTTAAAAAGAATAACTCAGCTGTAGACACCGTCACATCTCTGTCGCATGCTTCAGAAGCACCCATGGGATTCATGGATTATAGCCACATGGCATGCCACTCAAAGGCATAAAGAACATTGCAAAATTTCCACTGCTCTGCACATTGCAAAGATTTCAAGGAGAGTTTTAAAGCCTGTGTAAATATGTTCAAGATAAAGGGTCAGTTAGACAGCTATGTTTAATCAGCCACAGAAAAATGCACAGACATGCATACCTTTAAATCCCCCTTTTTACCTTCTGTAAACAAAATGCTTGATCAGTCTTCAATCTGCCCGTAGGTTCATGCAGCTCAGCACTGAATAAGACATCATGGCCACTTCTTGACTCTAATAAGTTGAATTCACTCTATGAGACACTTCCACAAATCTCCTCAGGGCCTGCAATACAAGTTGAATCTGCTACTTAAACAGAAAATAAAGCACATTCAAGAGTTGTTCACTCTGAAAAATTGTGCCACGCTTGCATAAGGCATGAGCTGCCTGTGCCCTGTGCATTGTATTTACTGAAAGAAATCTTTTTTTAAAAAGTGACACATTTACCTGGTTATATTACACAAACAGTACAAAGCCTTTCTTGTCTGCCATAGAGGCCGATTTGAACCATGCGGTAAATTCGCAGGGATTAGGAAGGTGTAATTAACCCAGATGCAAACCTTGAATATTTAGGGAAGTCATCAAGATGACAGAGGCAGCAATTAGTGCGTGTGTTCCTGTGTTTGTGTGTAAAGAGCCTTCAAACAAACTGAATGAAGGTCCCTGAGCACAGAGCTTTGTAGCTAAAAATGACAGCTCTTGTCTCATTCAGACAAGACTCGTAGGCGAGATGTCTCAGCGCTGCATTACGAGCTTTTGCAGCTTTGAGATGTTTGCTGTGATCAAAAATGTCTGGATTCCACAAGGAGTTTGGCATAAACACAATGATTACGGGATCAATGCTCATGTTAATGCCTGCTGCCACCAGGCATGGAGTTGAGTTTAAAGATAGTAAGTGCTTACAATTTTAAAAGGGAAAATCACCGCATGAGGCTCCAGGCAGCAGTTTATGGAGAATTGAACACGGGTGCGTTTCTACATGCGGGGAAAGTTGTTCATTTGTAATTTATGACAAGTTCAAAATTATGCTGAGCAACCCACAGACTTGCAGTTCAAACAACAGGTGCAGAGAAAGTGATAAATTTGTCACAGACTCAAACTGGGTTTCCCAATTCTAAACGCCACATGGCCTGTTAGCTGCCCCCATGACGAACATTATTCATCTCCAATCAATCCTCTTCTGTGCGACATTGACTGATCGCGATCACATACACAAGCACGCTGCACCGAGACTTCTAGTTCAACTTCAAACATGGTCACAGCTTGATTCCAGTCGGTCGAATGTCAAAATGCTTAACGGTGTTGAGCAAAAGAGCGCAGAAACATCCCTGCGACAGGTAAAAAGAGCAGTTGTAGCTGTTGCAGGGATCTTCTCCGTTGTATTTGCAATTTGTAAATATTTTGTGGTTGCCAGTGAAGCATAGAGAGCTCATACATGGCAGGGGACCTCATTCCCCCCCCCACCCCCCCACCCCCCCACCCCCAACAAGGTTGATCCCAAGGTTGATCCAGTGAGATGTGGCGCCTGACATCTACTCAGTTATTAAATTTTCACACACTGCTGACCGCAATATCATCAGGAGCAAACACTCGCTGCTGTGTACCCTCAGGCGCATGGGCCTGTTTACTTGTGTATTTAGCGCTGGTGAGTGCATGATTCTGTGTTGTGAGATAATTTCAGAAGTCCAGTGATCTGACTCTGGTCCTGAGAAAGATGCAGTTGGACAGGAGTGAAAAATAGCATGGCAAAGGCCGCAGTGTTCAATTAGCAGCCGTCACAAGAATCTCCCTGTCTCTTATTTGCTGTCTGCTGCACATCAAATATGCCCCTGACTCACTCTGTATAATATTGGAGAATACGCGAATGGATGACTCAGTGGATTTTGTGAGGCCGCGGCTTGCCCTCATAAGAATATAAACTCAGTTTTTATCGCTTCAGAATAAGAATAAGTGTCGGAAATGTGCTTCCATCACAGAGGAATAAGAAAACGGACATTCGGTCTGACTACATCTCCTTGAAAAGAAAGTTTTGAGTCCGAGTTAAATAGTTTTGACCCTTATAAATATCCTGGTTTAATAATCTGTTTCCACATATGAAGTTTTTCTCCTACTCAAGCATTCCCAGCTTCCTCTGGAAATTAGCAAAGCTTCTCTTTAAGTTTTATTTTCCACCAAAGTTTTTCACAACTTTTTTCTGTGAATAACTCGGCAGACCGCAACCAAAAATAAATGTGTTAAAATTACAGTTCTTGTATCTAAATGTGCTGAGGTTACCAGTGATTTGAACCAAGAGTGCCGAGACTCTAAAAGGAGATTGTACATGTAATGAGCTGCTGTATTTCTTCAGCTTTCTTGCCAGATGGTGTTAAAGATCTTCCAGTAATGCGCAGCAGGAGCCTGTTGTGCTACTTTAAACAAAAAAACTTTATGGTCATGCTGCTGTTTTAAAAGAATGGTTTTACACATTAATTATCTTTTTTTTTTGGGGGGGGGGGGGGGGGGGTTCTCAGTTTACCCAGCAGATTAAGACTCAATTTTAATCTTGCTTGGTGAAAATAATGAGCTCCTGGACTGCAGCTCCATCAATAAATTAGAGTCTTCTTGCACAGTGGGCCTTAGTGTTAGTTGTAACTGATGAGTATACTGAGAAGCTCTATATCTTGATCCTTGGTTTTATTCCATCCATTCACTAGTTTAGAGAAACAGCATGATTGACGTCAATTAAAATAGCATAGAATAAAGAGTTTCTGAAAACGAGATACCAGGTTGCTGCTGATTAGACTTGTGAGGTTGTAAAGTGCCGAAGCATGTGCCGTCTTCAAGGGCAAAAAGCAAATTCTTAAACCATTTCTTTTGTCTGCCCACCGCTTCTGTGAAGCTCTGCTGGGAGAAATATGGCGAACCTGAAAAGGACGTGGCCTTGCTGGCGCAGCATAAGCAAGCTGTCTTTTGAATGCCTTGGTGCACTTAGGTATTCTGTGGAAAGGGGTGAAGAGCTGTCCTTGAGAGCACATACACAAAAGAGACAATGAGCGAGAGGTCACCAATAGCCTGGACAACACGAAGCCAGAAAGTACAGTGCATGCAGAACATACCATGAATTTTCTTCTTTTTTCTCCATTATTATTTATTATTTTTAACAGTAAATGCATTGTAAAGCGAGACCGATTAAGATATTAATGCATCGTGCTCATCTTATGCTTCATCTTGTCTCGATTTAACTTTCCCGTTCTCTTTTTTCTCCCCATTAATTTCTTCATATTGGTTGACAGTTTGCTCTGTGATTGATTTCGTCATCTGAGCAATCACTCATGGAAAAAGGAAAATACAGGTGAGCGGGGTATTAATTAGACCTTGCAGAAACAGGAATACTTCTGAGAAAACAGTGTGCAAAATCCTTTTTTCCCCCCCGTCATCACACTGGATTATCTAGTTTATCTTCACCCTGATTCTAACTCTAGTATTCTTAATATTCTGAATTATGTGTGTGCAGCTGCTTAAAAAACTCTACATCGTGAACTTGCATCACCTTGTGAAATGTGAGTGACTGGTTATAATTGACCCCCATATTCCTTTATTTAGCATTACATATTGATTGCTGCCTACAGGAACATAACTCAGTGGGAGGTTGGCAGAATTGCCACAATGCAGTAGATAGCAGCAAGTGAGAGAGAGAAAGAGAGAGAGAGAGAGAGAGAGAGGGAGAGAGAGAGAGAGGCACTCACATGGTGGCTTCAGAGACCAATTATGTTGTATGTGTCACTTAAGAGTGTTTTGAGGGCTGAGAGCAGTGGTATGTGTTTGGAGCCTGAGGGTACAATCTCATTTTACATTCAGCTCTTTTTGTAGCTCCCCATGATTTCATGGAGCTTTCCAAAGTTTTGAAATCAAATGACATGCACAAAAATAAAATAAAAATAAAATAAAAGTGTCTTGGCATATTTTCTTCCACCGCTGACACATGATATTTGTCGTTGCTCTGTTTGATTTGTTGGAAGTTCAGATATCACGGAATGTAAAAGAACCTCAGCTGTCATCATAAAACAGAAAAAAAGGAGGTAAAAAAAACAGCAGGCTATAAGGGAATAAAATCAAAATAGCAAGAAATCGCAGGAATCTATAAATACATGCACGCCGTGTTAAGGCGTGTTGATTTAATGTCTCCAAGGTTATGGAACTTCTCTCAGACTGAGAGAAAATCAGCTGACAGTGAGAGACATCTAGTGGTAATTTAGGGAACTTCCGCATTGGTGCATTATTTCTTTTGGGGTTTTTTTTAGTTAGCTTCTAGTGTTAGAGTTACAAGAGCTGTTTTTCTTGGTACTTTTTGGGGAATATAAATGTAGAGCCGAGCAAAAAAAAAAAATGCAGCTGGCAGTTACTTGCTTAAGGCATCAAGTGTCACTAGAGCTGCTTCTGCAACATGAATGTCAAAGTGTCAGAGATTGTTCTTTGTTTTGTTTTGTTCGTCTTCAGGTTATCACATCGCTTATGCCTATTATAAACTATAACATCTCCACGCAATAGATTCACGTTGAAGCAGGTGTAATTTTGAATCCAACTACTATGAGATGATGAATTTGGTTTCCACTTACATTAGCGCTCCATTCGGTTCAATATTTCACTAATCCCAAACCCAAACATTTAATTTCCTTGTTCTGTTTTGTTTTTGGACTCTTCATGTTATTAAAAAAAGACAGAGAGAGAAAAGTGTACGCTATGTTCCGCATTATGGAACAGTTGCCTCCAGGGAGCGCCCGTCTTCAGGTATTTATTCTGTTGTCCACCTTTCTTCTACACTAAGTGTCAAGTTAAACATATACAGCTCAATTATGGAAGAAATCCTTAAAAGATAAAAGCCCAATTAGAGGGTTAATATTGAAGTTGAAGCGGAAATTAATCGATAAGACCCCCAGACAGCTAAAATCATCAACGCCATTGCGTGACTTTCAATTAAATGTAACTTTTCACATCTAGAGCACCAGTTTTCGCGCTAGTCTAAACAATCCTGCAGTGGACATTTCACCCAGCCACTATTATTTTGAAATCAGGTCCAAGCGGAAGTTGTATTTTCGTTTGCTTAACTTCTATCTACCTCCACAGGTTCCCCTCCCCTTTTTTGAACTAACCACCTACAATAAGTTTGACAGCTCAGCTTTTTTCTCCCCCTGAGTGTGTGCTCACACGAAGAGTGGCAGCAGCAACAGATAGCTCGAGTCTCCACCACAGGAGTTACTTTTCCCTTTTTTGTTGCTGAGCGTGCGTCCCTACGTCTCCTGCTGGCTATGAGGAATTTTATGTCTGCGTAGGTTTGGTCACCGCTCCCACTTGGACCTGTTTTTTGGGGAGGGGGGTTTTGGCATCGGTGTAGTTTCTTTTTCCTACAAATAAGTCAATTCATAATTAAAAATATAATATTTTCTTTGTCGGGCGTCGAGAGGGAACTACATTAAACATGTCGAGGAACGCGGAGGAGGTGAACAAGCTCGCTGAAAGTACATACAAGGTAAGCGCTGCTTTCCTATGAAGGTGGGAAACCCAACAGGTGCGAGAGGGAAGAAGCGCCTCCTTAAACTCGGGTTCAAGTTTACAGGTTGACTTTTACCAGCCTTTTGTAACAGGTGTTATTCATGAACCTCATGAGGGGTTTTTTTTGTTTTTTTAGCAGTAAAGTTTACTTGTGTGGACATTCGCCTTTAAGTAGTTAGCCTTCTTTTTGAAAACACAGCAGAATATATAGGGTGATATATGTTTAGCTTATGGGCACTATCACAAGTAAGTGACAGTGTTACAGCAGAAAAAAGACTTGTCACACTTGATTATCCTACCCTGGGGTCTTGCTCTTTCAGGATCCCTGAGCTTTAAGTGTGTTCTTGGTTTACTCAGCATCTCAGCCTGCACTGTTAATGAGTTCAGTGCATTTTTGGCAGCACTTTAAATTTTAGTTTAGAAGCTTCCCGAGAGCTTGTAACTGCCTATTAGTGAGTTGAATCACTGGTTTTGAGAGAATAGCCCCACCCTGGGAGTGGCATTTCCTTTTCCCATTAAATTGCTGCCGTGGTTGATCAGCATCATTTGGGCTGTTTTGTAGTTCCGTGCCAACCAGTAGCCTAATTAACTTTAATTTATTTACTGAAGTGGGAGCTTTTCAAGTGAATTGGTATTTACCACTCCTCCTTATCTTGGATTGTGGGGAAACTGCTCCCTTTAAAGCGATTTTAATATGTAATCAGCTGGATTTTTTTGTTGAGTCTATGATTTAATTGGGTTTCAAAGAGAAGCCTAACCACTGAAAATGAAACGAAACTGAACGCGAGTGGCACTCACCAAATCCCACCAGGCTTTCTGACTTAATGGTCCTCTGCAGTGTGCACGCCACAGGTGGCAGAGTAAAGATGACTGTGTTCAAAGCAGGAGGAAAAGAAGGCAAGAAGCTTTCTCTCATGCATTTATCCTTTTTAAACAGTTCTTATCCACCGGCCTCCTCCAGGGGCTGCCCCCACAGCTCATTGGCGTGGTGAAATGCAGGAAAAAGACTCCAGGTTTAATAATTTAACTGGCTGTGTGTTTTGTGTGGTAAGATTATACAGCGAGCTCCTTGGCAGCCATCACCTCAGGCTCATTGATAATAAGCAAGACAGGCTCCCAAAATAGTCTGTTTAAATACTTGGTGGCAAGTTGTGTTTGTTTTTTGTTGAAAATGAACATGATTTGGCTGTTTACATGTTTCATGGACTTTTAAAATGCAGTGTGATTTTCAGCAATGGAAGAACAAGTTCTTCTCTTACAGCATTATTAGATGCTGTAAATTAAAGGAAAGGTTACTGAGTCATTTCTTATGAATGCCTGTATCAGCAGGGAACTGTTACTTACACATTATGTCAGTATGCTGCAGACAAACGTCTGACGTACAAGTGGCTGAACAATGCAAGACTCATGAAACATTGTTTGCCATGGATGTCATAAGGAGGTTTTGCTTGTGTGTGCGTGTTAGCCAAGACCTGTCCTATTCTATACTAATCAGAGGGTTGGACTTGACATCTGTAAAATGGAGCTCAGAAAATTAGTTAATCTTTTTCCAAGACATAATTAGTTCCACTCCACGATGTTGATTAAAGGATGGCGATCACTAGAGACCCCACTTTTATCAGATTAGATTAGATCAGATTAGATTATTTCTTTGTTGTTTTTGTGCTTCCTGTCTTAAGTTTCCACAGAAGCAATTTTTGGCCTCTGTGACATAATTTGTAGACATTATCTGTAGGCATGCGAATGTGTGCCTGAAGGACATGGTTATAGCTTCCTTTAAACTGTTGTCAGGCTCTAGTGTGACTGCATACATTTCATTCTTTGCCTCGTTATTTACGTCTAATGTCACTCTGTCAGTTTGACAGTCACAGTGAATCGTTTTTCTCTCTCAACCCCTTTAGACCGTAATGGAACAGTTCAACCCAGGACTGAGGAACCTGGTCAACCTGGGCAAGAACTATGAAAAATCAGTAGCAGGTGAGCTTTTTTTCCCCTTTTGTTTTTGCTATTGCATTAAAAAAAAAAGATTCAGCGTTTATATATTAAGTTAGAGTTGGCTAAGAAATGAAAAATGGCTAACTGGAAGGACAAGTTAGCCATTTTGGAGGAAGGATCGGACAGGTTGGATTATAATGTGGCTATTTGTTACTCTGTGGTGTTCAGAGGGTATTAGGGGCTACTCTGACAAAAATTAATGACAATTTTATCATTTTCCCAGCAATGACCCTGGCAGGAAAGTTGTATTTTGATGCACTGACTAAGATTGGGGAGAATGCTGCAGTTTCTCCTGTCTCCAGAGAATTAGGTAAGTTTCCAAGTTGATCTGTCCTGTGATTCTCCACTGGGATAAACTGGGGGAAATCTGCAGACTGTGGAGGCAGCTCCCTTTTTCTCAAAAAACTTTCTTCTTTCTAATTTATTCAGTTGTATTTTATTCCCAAGGCAGTCTTTTCATTTCTAATAATAGTTTAAGGATGATTTACTGATCCTCAGCCAGAGCAGATAGATTGTTGTTTAATTAAAGTTGATGGAAAAAAGTTGAATGACATTTTTTTTCTGCAGCAGTCAATGTCATTTGGTATGTGTTGCACACAGATTTGCGGGAGCAATAGGAAAGTGGCCTCTCTGAGTATACAGGGTAGATGCAGGTTTGGGTGAAAGAACAGGAAGTGTTGTAGGTTTGGGGAAAAGATGGGAAATTCTCCAGCTTAACAAGACAAAGCTGAATTGAGAGGGTGTGTTGGGTATATGACGTGAGGAGAGTGAGACATGTTACACGTGAATAATGCAGTGCATCTCGAGTTGACTTCCTAAAGTAGCTCACAAGCTTCACTCCATTGCATTTGTTATGTCTGTAGATTTATTCACAAAATGATCGGATGTTTATCACCGGCTTCATTCTAAATATGTGTGTAAACATGGGATAATTGTGAGGAACACAGGAGCTGAATTCCTTCAGTGCCAGTTGCCGTTTTAGAAATATTAGGTTTGAAGTTTTAACAAAGTGAATTTAAAAGTCTTAAATTAAAATTTCCTGACCTTGCTGATCGGGAGCATATTTTCAATTTAGCGGGATTTGCCAGTTCTAAAGTGCATCTGACATCAGTTTGAGAAATGTGAGAAATGGATCATTAATTTATTCACAAGTCAATGAGATGAGTAATCACAAGCTAAAGCAAGTTAATATGTATGCCCCTCAGTCGCTGGTCTAAATCCTTCTCAGCCCCATCTCATAAGACAATGAAGCACAGCCTTGCCTCTACACCTGCAAAGCCTAATAAGAAATCAGAGGTTTGCAAAAGATATCCACAAGACACTTTGTGCAATATAACTAAAATTAATTTAGAAAAAAATAAATGAAAGGAACAACAGCTATTCCCTGGTTTATTGTTTCATGATGAAAAAGAGCAGGGTAATGTTTGAATCTCTCTCTATCACTAAAAAACTAAACCCAGGCAGCGCTCTAGCTCAAACACATCAGAAGTTACCCACTGATTAATTTCAGCACCGTTCTTGTGATTTTTATATATTTGAGTGTGATAGACTTGGGAATACTCTGTTTGTTCATCGTCCTTTGTTCATTCTTCTCTAACTCCCCAGGCTTCAGTTCCCCTGAGCTAATTTGTAGTCCAAAGAAGTCTGGCATCCTAAGTCCTTGTCACTAGTGTCACACTTTGATTTAACCACTGTACGCCTCTCATCTCCCCTGCTGATTAGTAGCAAAACTGCTAATTAAATTTAGCAGCACAATGGGAAGTGCCACCTGGTGTCAGTTTCCTGGCACAGTTAAAGTGATACTCCACCCAAAAAAAAAAGAAACACCCTGTGCACACTTGGCAAGTAGCTAGAAAAGTAAGCCTTTGAATCCTCAATAGCCTCCTTGAATTCACAGTGGCACATTTTTATGATAAAATATTGTGACAACATGTCCTTCTGGAGTTTGCATCCTTAAGGCTGGTTTAGAATTGCAAAAAATACAATATTGATATAAAACATTTTGGTTGGTTCATCTATAATGATGAACCTGTCGACATACGATAGGATTCTACTGTGTACAGACTGAGCATGTGTATACTGCAATTTAAGACCATCTGTGATCTCGCCACATTGTACACATGCATTTTCTTGCAACCATAATCAGTTGGTAGGATCCCAGCTATGATTGGCCAATTAATCAGTCAAAAACTGTTGTAAAAAACTCAGTTTTCAAGATTAAATACTCAAATCAATAGTTTTAATGTTCTCAAATTACCCATTTTATTTCTCATTTTGATGTTTCGGGCCTATAGACGGGGAATTAAACGATTCATTAAAAAAAACAATCCTCCCTTTAATTCAAAGTAACATACCCACTAATCTCCTCATGTGTGGCATAGTGTAATCTCATGACGGATCAGTTTATTCTGAGTCATTATGCTAGATTATGTAGAGCGGTGGGTGTTCATTTAGTTTAATGAACCAGGCTTGAAGACCCAAATGCATTGTACTTGGAGTCTGTGTTGCACACCTCTATAAATAGTCAGGATCTTCAATTTGTGTCGTGAGTTGCTGTCAAGTTCGTAAGACATTGTTTTAAGTTGTAATAATTACGGAGACATCTTCTACAAGAAATGTGGCGTTAAAGTCTACACATCTTCATCACGAGGCTGCTCATGCTTGTAGTGAAGCTGCTCTGTAAGAAACATGAGCTCCAGTGACAGATAACCAGAAACCAGATACTCTCGCAAGGCATTAGAGCACCGGTGCACCTCGTTCTCTCGCCCCTTTCCTTTATCTCTCCCTCCACTTCTGCCAGAGTTCAAATGTCAACCTTTTTTTTCTTTTTTCTCATTTGAACACTCAGGTTTCTGACGTTTGGTCAAACAAAGAGCAGAAATTAACATGTACAGACCAGGTTGTTCGGATGCAATAGGATTAGAACGTGCTTAGAATTTGCTCTTTACATCTTCTTGTTGTACTTCTAGTCTTGATGCTAGAAACAGAAATGCACAGGGAACAGTGAAAAGAACCGTAAAACTGCTGCCTAAAAATTGGAACAGCAAACAGCCTGTAAGATATCTTGACTGTGGCACATTTCATTGTCCCCAAAGAATTTAATCTCATCCTATCTTGTCCTTTTGCAGCAAAAAGGGTATTTATAGATGTTTCGTGGACACAGACACACAGTGACTAGTGTTCAAATGGCACCAGGCCCACTTTACATAATCCAAGCATGTTTGCATGCTGTGTCAGGTGGCTCTCATAGATGCCAGGATTATTTTGTCCACAGTCAAAAACGGTGGAAGAACTGTGGGTCTTTTTTTTTTTTTTTTTTTTTTTGCAGGCTTCTGGGAAAATGCAATAAAGTGCTCAGTCTTCACAGAGCCTCTCTACAAACACAGACATTGCCTATCTGTCTCAACATATGCAATTACGAAAGACAAAGAACATAGTTCACTGCCATGTGGGACATAAAACAATTGTATCTCATCAGAGACAAAAAGGGATTTATTTAAATCGATGGTGGTTGGGTTGGCTGGGTTTATCTCTGTGGTTTTGGTTGGGTAATAATGGCACATTGCTTTTAGAGTTATCCTCATAATGATACGCTATTGCCCTCACACCTTGCTCAAAAGAATGCACCTGTTGCCGAGCAACGTTTTGTGTGGCCTGTGCAACAATAAACAAATGAGTGAGAACTGCTGGAAAGAAACTGTGATGCAATCTTTATGCAGTTATTAATATGAAACATTTACGTGACATCATTTTCTGAATTTTCTTTTGAGGTATGATTATGACTCGACTTATACGCCTTACATATAAACCAGTCTGTCTGGCGTTTGACTCAATACCACACCTGTTGACATTTTTAAGATTATTCTTACTGTAAAATGAGGGGACTTTAAGGTTGGGCCAGTCTTGGGCCCTGTTTTATTTTAAATCTAGCATAGCCTTTCTAAACTCTTTTTCTTTCTTTTACTGTGTATTGCCATGTCCAGCACTACTACATTGTCATTTCTTCTCTTATACTTATTGTAGTACCTTTTTCTGCATCACTATTCATCTTCTTACCATATTTTCCTCCCACCCTTATCCTGCCTGCACTACCCCTCAGCCTCTTTTATTCTGCTCTGTCAAAGGGCAGATTTACTGGGATGAGCAGAGTCTTTATCTGCCGAGCTGTTTGAACTGCAGCAGCCAGTCTCACTGTGAGGCAAGGTGGAGCAGGCAAGGTGTGGAAAGATGGAGCAGGGAAGGGCAGTGTTTACATACTGATGAATGTACAGGTCAGAGTGTCTGCAGTCATATTGAAAGGCTGTCAAGGATTTGTGCAGTGCATTTGTGCACGTCAGAACACAGTTGAAAGACGACAGCAATTTTTTATTTTTTAAACCTTGGTGTGCAGGCTGTTTTTCCTATTGATTCATGTGCTCCAGTATTGGTCTACTGCTGTGTAAACCAAACAAATAACAAATCTAGATGAGGACTTGATGGGTAAAGTATTTATTCTATGATGATTTAGCTTGTCTGTTTACAAACTGGAGGTGTTTGTATCCTGAAGCAGAAGCCACTGATGGCTGGTTACATCATTATCAATACTTATATGTACAGTACAGCTGTATTTGTTGGCTGCAGCTGCATGGGAATCAGCACCCATGGGAAAATGCTCAGTGTGGGAGAAGATGCAGCGTGCATTTGTTGAATGTCTTGTAATCTTGTGTTGGCAAATCCACTGATGTATCCCACATCTATGCTACAAACAGAAAATATACCCGACATATGCTGAGCATTATCTTGAATTTAAATTGCTGTTGAATGTAAACTAAGGATGTCTTACGAATAACTTGTGTTCATGAGACTGCACACAGATGATTCATTTTCTAAACAAATTCGTTTATCTGTTTTGACATTATTGCACAAAGAAGATGACAAAGAATGCTGGCTAAACAACCAGAGTGACCATCTGTGTAAACACAAGTTATTAATTGGCACAAGACAAATTTATACACACACACATTATTATTCTGTGTCTACCCATCATCTAAGAGGTGTTAAAATGGTGATTATCAAAGGACTGCACCAGCCAAACACGCACACCCATGCAGATTTCAGTCTGTGAGCAGTATTATCCAGAAGGCAGTATGTTACAAAAGCCTTTTTTGCATGTGAACTCTTGACAGTGCCAGAAGAATGAAGTGCAGAAATTATCTTCAGTTGTCCTTTTTTCTCACATCTTGCACAGCAGAAAAAAGCCTGCGTGAGATACTCCGTTTGAGTTAGATGAGCTGGGACCTGCCTGGGTAGACCAGTCTTATGGGCACAAAATAGGCACAGACTTGGTTTCAGTGAGCTGGCAGGTTAAAGACCACGTGCACCTAAATCAATAATATCTAGAAAAGTCACACCTCAGTGCTTGTGTGTAAACGGCAAACCAGACTCAAGACAGTTTGTAGCCTTTCTTGTTAGTAGAGTTACTGCTATTAGTTTTGCATAATGCTTGGCTTTGGGTACTAAGCAGTACTATTTGAATGCAAAGAAGTTGAAGGGAAATCAGTCTTCAGTGGAGCTGCCAATACTTTGCTTATTTGTTACTTGAAACCACCTATTTACTTTTAAAAGTAATTTTAAAAAGTAAGGAATAACACCTAAAAATTTCAAACTTGTCTAATAGAAGAAGAGGTAATACAATTTTTATCTCTGGGATGTGGGGACTTAAAATGAAACTGCTGTACTTTGGCTTGGCGCTACAAGCATGTAGTTATTATGCTCTGTATTGTGCTCTGTAATCCTAATTTGATTGTTTTTAGGAAAAACAGGTTATGATTTGTGGCAGCCTGCCATCTGAGCTCTTTTTGATTTTCTGAGCAGCAAGTGGTCCCGTTTGGTCCAGGCTCCATATAGAGTTTACTTTCATGCCAGTGAAGGAAATCCTACATCACATCTGTAGCTGGTTACTTTTTTGGTTAAAAAAATATTGCAGATACTGTCAGGCTTATAGGCTATAGTCTGTGCTGTGCATTATGGCTATCATTTTACACTTTAGTGAAATATCTTCAGATAATGATTTTCTGTACAGTCGAGACAAAACTTTCCATCTTATAACATTAACATGTGTGCCATCTTTCCCCCTCCTGTTTTTGCACCTGGCAGGTGTAGTACTGACAGAAATCTCAGAGGTCCACAGGAACGTTCATCTTGAGCTGGAGGAAAACGTGAGTCTTGAATATGTTTTTGCAAATGTATACATGTTTTGTTTTACGTTATCGAATGAATCTTTAATTGTATTGCCTCTCCCAAACGCATGCTTGTCTCACTCTCTGAACCTGTTTCTCAGACCGAGGTGGAATTCACTAACCGGCATTTAGTGGTGTGCTGTCAGCAAACGGTTCTTTTCATCCTTCTGCTGCTGTTGATAGACACCACCTTATCTTTCTACCCACCTACAACAACTGAAGTAGCATCATGAGCAAGAAAAACATGAAACATTAGATACAGAAGGAAAACAAATGGCTTTGGGTTGTAGGAGCAGCTGGGGCTTTATCTCGTTGCTGAGAACAAGCAGGTCCTAACATGTCCTGTCCTGTACCAGCTGGGACAGTTACAGTTTGATTAATTAAGTATGAGCATTGTGTACGCTCTTAGCACACTAACACCATGAAACGGTTGCACAGACTACTTTATTAATCTTTTGTTCAGTTTTGAAGAACAGGTTGTAAATGTTTATTATGTAAAGGTTGCAAAATTTCAGTTTACTTTTTGTTTAGGTAGCATGGAAAAAGACGCCGTCGCTTTGCTGGAACTTGCAAATATCGGATATTTTAAGTGAAAAAAAATTAGCAGAATTTTATGTATCATATTTCACTACAACACAAGCATTCTTAAAATTTAGATGTTTAAAATCTTTTAAAAAGATCACAACATGTTGGGCGCATTATTTTTATTGAATGTTGCACATGTTTTGTGCAAATAAATAATGCTAGTGCC
This sequence comes from Neolamprologus multifasciatus, assembly GCF_963576455.1. Classification (NCBI taxonomy): domain Eukaryota; kingdom Metazoa; phylum Chordata; class Actinopteri; order Cichliformes; family Cichlidae; genus Neolamprologus; species Neolamprologus multifasciatus. The sequence continues at coordinate 16,832,049 of NC_140442.1, forward strand.
TGAAAGTAAACCAGAAAACATGAACATGATGCAGAAAAGTTGGGAGGCACTCTTCTGAGACATTGTTGCAAACGGCATCAGTGGGTGGGCTCAGTTGTTAATGGACTCGAGTTTATGACTCACAGCATTAATTCAGGTCAGAGTCTGATGACTATGTGTTATGTATACTACAGTCCCTGAGGTCATCTATATGTTTTCAGTGAGGGGGTCTTCCACATCATTGATCTGCTGCGTGTGGGTGCAGACACTGCATCACAACAAGGGGAGCGCTTTGACTCCCTCACACTAATGAGAGGGAGAGAGCTGGAGAGCATCTGAGAGAAGACTGTGGGCATTCCCACGCTTTGTTTCTGACTCATTCATAAGCGCAACCTTGGACTTGGTTCTCACCCCCGCACCGATACACTTTAAATGATCATTCTCCATTTTTCTCCATGAGACTTGCAGCATTTTTCCTTGTTTTCTGCTGACAGCAAAGCTTGACAAACTGTAGCCCTCCATCCACCCATCAACTTTATAATAACCAGTGTGTCTTCCTATCCTCTCTTCTCTCTTGTCCTTCCTCCTCCTCTTCACCTGAAGTTCAAGAGGTTCCACAGAGACATAATAGCTGAGCTGGAGAGAAAGACTGACATGGATGTCAAATACATGACAGTGAGTAGTTTTTTCTGTGTTCGCGCACAACTAAGTTTGGGTTTGTTTTTGTTATCACTGGCTTTTGTGCTACATTTTACATTTTTATTCAGCAACTACATGAAGTGAGGAAGAAGCAAAAATAAAATGGAATAAAAGCCTTTGAATAGTTTTTTCCTACAGGATCAGCAGGTAAAGAGAACGTAGATGATGGTTTTTAAACCGTGTTGAGTTGAAAAATATGAAAAGCAATCCTTTTTATGCACTTGATGAACTATAATCTCGTTCTGTGCAATAATGCAGAAATTTTTTTGTGACTCTTTGAATTGGGCATATGTCCTGATGTACTGAAAGAGTTATTATCAGCACAACACCGGACAAAGAAGGGCCTATTTTCTGCAGTACAGCGAGTCTGTGCTCTTTCAGAGTGATGTTTGGTACTCTGAGTCTTTAAATGGATCTACATGACTGTGCAGAGGTAGCTGTAAGCACACTTTACATTTTATTTATAATAAAACAAAGTTATTTCTCTCTGATGTTCACTTTGCACTAGTGCCATATAGCAGATGGATCCAGCTTAACACATCATCACAGACGTTTTAGCAAACTGTTTACATTGCAAATCAGCTTGCGTAGTTTACTGCATAGTGTGAAACATGACTATGTATTGGAAGATTTTTTTTTTATATATCCAGGATATACTGCAAACTTAACTGTGGATATATTTTGGCAGCCACCATTTTTAAATTTCAAATGATTCATCCAGCTATTCTTAAAGTTCACAGTTTCTCCTTATTTCTGCTACCCAAGATGGTTCTGACAAATCTTATCAGGTTGGTGTTGCAGCATTTACATGAATCATTCTTCTGATCCAGGCCACATTTAAAAGATACCAGATGGAGCACAAGATGAAGCAAGATTCTCTGGAGAAGTCCCAGGCAGACCTGAAGAAGCTGAGGAGAAAGAGCCAAGGCAAGAATGCGAACAAGTACGAGAACAAGGAAAGCGAGGTGAGACGAACTTAAAAAACAAAAACAAAAAAACCAACTCCTACAGACACATGACACATCGTACACACATGCGCTTTCTTTGACACACGTGGGCGTGTTCATATAACGACACTCATTCACAAACCTTGACACCTGAAACTTGCAGCCAGAGTAGCAGAAGTTACTGACAATATGTGAAGCATCTGGTCTGTGCAGTTGTGCAGAAGCTCCTTGTTTGTTTGAGTTTTTTGGCTTCTTTTATCTTCTTCGAGAATACACCCGCACAAGGTCCCCTTACACCATCTTGTTCTACCCGCATGTCCACTTATAAAAGTTGCCAAACACGTGCACAAACAAGCACCAACTCTTCAGGCTATAGAAATATCTGCACAGACTTGCAACTTGAAGTGACATTTGATTAGGAAACGCTAAAGTTAACCAGACCACTCTTTGAGAAGTGGAGACTTTATTGCACCTTTTTGTCTTGTTATGTATTTAATGTTTTACAAGGGCCAAAATTTTTAAGTGTGCTTTTGTCTTTTTAAATTATGACCATTTCTCTGTTGGTACTTATCCGTGATCTGTGTGTCACAGTTACCTCAGGTGCTTTAAGTCATTGATCTCGATTAATCACTGTGGAATATGAAGTCATTATAACAGGTTAACTCTGTTATTACATGGTGCAACCACACCCTGGCAGTGACGCTGCTAAGTGGAAAGTGCAAATGAGTTAAACCTCAGAGTTCCCTCGACCTATGAGCATACCAACTTAAAGTCTTGCATAACATGCAACTACCACTGATCCTGCCAGGCAGCTTATTCGCCTGAGCGTGTGTGTGTGTCTTTTGCATATTTAAAGATTTGTGTGTTTTGTCAACAAGGTCTACTTTACTGAAGGCTGATAAACTGCATAGTTAAAGGAAGAAAGAGAAGGAGACCTAAAAAGGAGTTTCACACTTTAATAGAGGAATGCACTAACATAAATACTTGATTTTATTTTCGGCTTTAGCTTCTACCTCTGCCTACACTTGACTTGTCATTGCCCAGAATTATTTTCTTTATTATAAAGGAGAGTGCATTTTATGTATTTATTTATTTATTTATTTATTTTTACAAGATATATGAGCTTGAATCGTACTGTAGTCTCTTTTAGTGAAAGCATACGAGAAGCTGGAATAGAAGTGATTAGCTTTTTGAGTACTTTTTTAAGCACTAATGTTAAAAATGATACATGTAAGGAACTGTATTTGATGTTTTTCCATCAAATATCATAGTAAGCCAAATGTCCTTGGGGTTAGGTTACGGACCTTTAGTCAAAACACATTCGATAGAGTCACGAAGCTCAGTGAAGTTGCCAAGGACATTGATTCACATTTGTATTACATTTTAAACAAGTTAGTTACAGCCCTGGATTTTTGCTTTCACCATGAAATGTCAGAGCAAATTAAATTATCTAAGAAATTACAGCTTGTTTTAGAGCCAATCTTCTGTGTGAACACAGTTGATGATGAACTCCACGTGCCCTGTGGCTTTATAGAAATTTCAGGCTTGCTTCCTCTTCTCCCTTATTATAAATTCTTCTGTCACCTCATTCATTCTTTTGTTTTCTCATTCCTTTGTCTCTCACTTTACCATGCTCCATTTCCTCTTTCCTTTTCACCTTACTGCTTTCTCACCTTCCCACCAAGTCGCAAGTCTTGTGCCTACTTATCTGATTTAAAGCCAGGTATGCGATTTAGAGATCCAACAGACACCAAGTTGGGCTGGCATGCAGACGGTGTGTCAGGACTTGGAGACAGGAGCTTACAGGAGCAGATGATTCACCAGACACCAAAGATTCTTCAAAGCCAGGGAAGGATCTGACAGAAGACGGAGAATATAAAATTAAAGAAAAAAGAGAAATAAATGAACTGGAGTGCTGTCACAGCTGTCAGACACCTAATTAAAAGACTCTCCCAAAGTTGCTGCACATTTTGCTTTCTGTACACAAGGATAGCAAAGATTGGGATTTGTATCAAAGCCTTTTAAACCTCAAAGAGCAGAAAGTCAGAATCATCTGTTGGGGAGGTGTGTAATTTTATTTATTTTATTTTTATTTTTGGTTATCTCTGTTGTGATCCTCTGCAATACTCTTACCTCCCTCACCTTGTAGTTCTCAGGATAAACATAGCTTGTCCATAGCAACAGGGTGACTGTGGTGTTGACAGATGTAAAGTGATTAAGAGGGTGTGTGTGTCGAAACTGCATTTTACACTCCCCTTTTACTTTTTCCCTCACCCAGCGATATGTATTAGTAGAAATTCTGCCACCCACTGCCATGGTTGTGGAACAATATTCACTCTCTGTTTTTCTCCTTCTCTGTGCTGCCCTTAAGTCCTTTTGTATTTTTAGGGTGAAACTAAACAGCAATTTAGCAAACGACACAGAATGATTTGTTTCATGGGCTGTAGTGGAGTTATTAATACTTCAATTCATCCCACTGAATTTAGTGTTTCTGCTTTTTTTTTTATTTTCTTTTTTTTTTCTTTTTTTTCAGTGTTAATCAGTTTGTTGAAAACAGTGTTGTGGATCATGTGGGTTGTACTGCTCACCTAGAAAAGACTGTGCATTGCAGTTTTTCTGACATGCGCAGGTAACACGTGTCAGAAAAACCACAATGTAGAAGCAGCAGAAAATGGCGCTCACAAAATACTGCAGATTTGTATAATAATCTGTCTGTGCTGTAGAAATATATAGAAATATATGCTGGTGCTTTTCAGAAATCCCCAAAATGTACTAAAGAAGTCAGTTAATGCATTTGTGTTGGTGTGGTCTCCATTACAGTTTTCTAGCTGTGCTTCATTATATTTTATTATATCCTTCATTATGATACTAAAACAGCGGTCCCCAACCCCCGGGCCTCAGACCGGTACCGGTCCGTGAGTCGTTTGGTGCCGGGCCGCGAGAGTTGAGGCTCAGGTGTGAAATGCATGTTTTTCGGTGTTATTTTGTTATCATTTTTATCGTTAACTCGGTTTTCCTGGGTTTTTTCACGTGTGTTATGAATAAATCTTTTTTTCGGTACCGGTACTAGTTTTATTTTGTTGTATTTATCCGCAACACCTTAAAGGCAGGTCCGTGAAAATATTGTCGGGCATAAACCGGTCCGTGGTGCAAAAAAGGTTGGGGACCGCTGTACTAAAAGATTAAAAACTTACACGGCTGCATTAAAATGTGCCTTCACAGGGTTTGAAACAAAACGGAGGCACAGAGAAATGATGAGTGAACAACTGGTCAGTAACAAGAGCAGTTTTAGTAAGAGTTTTATTTCTGCACTTATTTGTGTAGGTGTGAGTATTTGCTTCTGAAATTTGCATATGATTGTTTGTTGAAATAGAGACACAAAGGTAAGCCTGTTATCAGGATTTCTGGTATCGATGGAGGAAATTAACAGATCTAAGTAGATACGGTTGTGCCTGTCACGAAAGCATAAACAAACAGGAAGATTTTCATTTGGTCAGGAAGACCGGCGACTCTTTTTAGAAAGGACAAAACAGTATTTTTGTTCACCATATTTGTTCATGGTCTAGATAACCAGAAGAAATTGTATTTATTTGCCTTTTTGTGTGATTTTTTTATTTTTTTTTTACTAAGCAGTATTGTTGTTTTTTTAATTATGAGGTCATGTTATTGTGCATTTTAACTTACTGGTACGGTGCTACCAAATAGTGACCACTTTTCTACGTGCAGAATGTTTTTGGGAATAACATGGATTAGAAATGCACTGTACCCGGCACAGGTTTGTGGTAAAGAAAGCCTTCAGCCATTTGAGGATTTATCAACCAAGGACAGAGCTGTAAGAGCTGAATAGAGAGGGTGTGTGCAATGCATTAACAGCCGTTAGAGGTGTGACACTTCCAGTCAGTTGGATAAGAAATGGCTCCCACAAATTCTGACCCCCCCCCCCCCCCCCCCCCCCAAAAAAAAAAAAAAGAGATAAATTAAGGTGCATGAGGAAGTCAGGAAATGAAGACAATATTAAAAGAAGCCGTTTCATTCAGATTGTTGTTCTAACACCGTTCACTTCATTACATTTCAGTGATACCAGCATTTACTAGAGTAGTGAAAGTGAAGCTGAATATTTTAAATATCTGGTTCATTTGCTTGGATCCCACATACATGGACACATGGACACATCAAATCCTTTCAGTAGCTTTCTGACCTTTTTATGATCCCAGACTGTCAGTGTAGATAATGCAGCCCTCCCTACTGTTCTGCCCTTTCACTAAACATCAAATACAGCACAGACTGTCAATAAAATAAGATCTAAACTAATAATACTTGTCCTCTGCACAACACAGATTAGAATATTGACAAAGGAACCCTGGTCTTTTAATACATTTTGCCCTTGTTGGGTTTTTTCTTTGTGGCTCAACAATGACTGTGTCTAAATGGCTGTAAACCATGTGCATAGCGAGATAAGACCTTGATTTATTCATGGTGGTTGTTTGGAAGGCACAACACAGTTCAGACCTGCTGAATCTGATCTGTTTTACAGCTTATCATCTTTTCAGTTATGTTTACATAGATGTGCATTTGTACACAAAACAATTTGAATGTTGTCCATGTTTTTTAATGTCCACTTGCATGCATGTTTGCAGTGTCTAGAAACGTTGGCAAGCCGACAGATGGACATGCAGTTGTTCGTCGCCGATGGCTGTAAGGAGGCTCTGCTGGAGGAGAAGAGGCGCTTCTGCTTCCTTGTGGACAAACACTGCATGTTATCCTATCAGTTCGCTTCCTTCCATGACAAGGTAGCCAAAGTCCTGCTCTTATTATGTTGGAATCAATCAAACTCTAGTCATATTATATTGCTGGTTCAGCCAGAAGAATTTATTCCGAAACCCACAATCTCTAGAGCCTCAATGTATCACGTTGCCATAGTGATAGAAATGTTGCACTCCTTCTACTGATTACTCATGTTTTCTTTTAATATCTTTTCTTATTTCCACGACTGCCGGATAGGCCAGAGACATACTATCGGAAAAGCTGAGCACCTGGCAGGACCAGTGCAAAGATGCCACCAATATGCCCGAGAGTGTTTTGTCAATGATTGAAGGGCTGCGTAAGCCAGTTCCCATCACACCACTGCCCTCCCCGTCCCCGTCACGACACAGTGTGGTATGATCAAAGTGACAATCATAAGACTTGTTCTTGTGCTACATGTGTTGCTATCTTTCATACTGTACTATGTTTTTTGGGTTTTTTTTAGTACTTTTTAGATAAAATATCATTACTACGTAATGGAAACTTACCTCAGAGAGACGATTTCCAAGTGTTTCTCTGTAGGGCTGCTTACCAATCTTGACAAGATTTAACCTGTTATGTACAAGGTTGTTGTTGTTTTTAGCATTGCTGTCAAATGGGGAAAAGTAACAGGACAAAAACAAACATCAAAAAATTGATAACTCATATATGCAGGTAGCCTCTGCAAAGAATATGCCATGCTTGGTGATGGGGCTCCCAGGGTGTAGGATGTTTTGATGTCAAGGTTATAGAAGTACCTTATATAATGAGGCTACCATGCTGACACTGAATATTTAATCATATTTATCTTTCTATGTTCAGACTAAATCATAAGGATACTCACAGAGTGTATCTTCCAAGGACAGTTTTTGCAATTTTAAAAAAATATTATCCAGATCAGCCGCAGAGTTTAATGGGTTCTTCATCTGCCTACACTTCACCTTTCCACCTTGGCAACTTATGTAATCTTGCTTAAGAAACATATCATAATGATGGCAGTGATCGCAGACCTCGACTTTCGCCTTGGTGGAGTAGTTGGATGATAAACATTTGTCTGTTAGACCCGACATTTTCTAACTGCTTAGGGTAGTAATTCTTGGGCATTTGTTTAGCTGTTACTGAGGCTGCTGCTGCTACTACCTGCATGTTTTGACAAAAAATCATTTATTATTTTTTTTCTTTTATTTTCTTTTAATTTTTTTAAAGGAGAAAAGTAACATACTGGTTTCACAAATACAGCCACCATATCGCTAATGTTTTCATTCATTGCACTGTGGCAGAACATATCTACTCCCCCGGCACCACCTAAGAAAGCTGAGCCCAGCCGTTTGGTTAATATGTTCAACCAGGAGAACAACCCCACCACTGTAACCCCTCCTTCAAGCAACAGCACAGGTATTGCAGCAGGTGTTTTGACAGTTATTTTCATTTAGCACTTTGCTCTGTGCTTTTGTGTCCTCAAGTTTGTGCTTTTCAAACAGATGGTTTTTGCAGGTGTAATGCAAGAACCATCTGTTCCGGAAATGCGTGTCTCCTTCATGCTGCATGGAATGATGACATTTCCTTCTCTTCGCTAGAAAATGTTATTCCATGATGAGCTGCATGAAATAAATGTGTTAATAGACCTCTTTGCATTGAACCATATCTGTTATTAATCTCTGCGTCTCTTCCGCAGCATGTCTTTCATCCTGTCTTCCTTCTCTCACCCCAACCGGTCGCAGCAGATGGCCGCCCCTCCCTGAGCCTGGTTCTGCTGGAGGTTTCTTCCTGTTAAAAGGGAGTTTTTCCTTCCCATTGTCGCCAAAGTGCTTGCTCATAGGGGGTCATATGATTGTTGGGGGTTTTTTTCTGTATCTATTATTGTACGATCTACTGTACAATATTAAGCGCCTTGAGGCGACTGCTGTTGTGATTTGGCGCTATATAAAGAAAATTGAACTGAATTGATGTCTCGGTCAGTTGCCCCTACACTGAATTACCTCAACAGCCAGTGGATAATTTATCATGACTTTATGTGCCGGGTTCCCAGAGAAGCAATCCTACTGACTTTGCCAGCCCTTTTACTTCTCCTGAATTATGACCATGAGGTTGACATTTGTTGTTCAGAGTAAAATATGTCAACAGCTAATCTGCTAGAGACATTTGCTGTCATGGTTACTTTTTATCTATCAGGTCATGCTTTAAGTTTATCTTGTACATTAGATTATGTCTAAATCCAGCAGCTGTAATTGTAGTTTCTTTAGTTCCAGTTGCACTTTTTGTTGAGTACTATTAGGCAAGGTCAGTAACCATAGCAGCTACTGTGACCACGTTAGCAAGGCTTTATATTATTTCGTGCCTTGTGTTAACACTGCTTTCTGCTTCTTTTCTTCTTCTTCTTTTTTTTTTTTTTTTTTAAACTTCCTTCCTCTCTCCCAGACCACGGGAACGGCGAGGACAGCAATCTCGCCAGGTCTGTCTCTGTCGCCACAGGGCTGAACAATATGGTGAAGAGACCACGCGTGCGCACCATCTTTCCCCATACTGCGGGCAACAATAACACACTGCTGAGCTTTGAAGAGGGAGACGTCATTGTCCTGCTCATCCCTGATGAGAGAGACGGATGGATGTATGGTGAAATGGAGAAGAATGGAAAGTGAGTCTAACTACGTGTGATGAATTTATACAGACCAGATATGTGATATGAAAAATTATAATCACAGATATGGGGGAAGGCTTGTGCACACACTGTGCTGTACATAGGGGCCCGATTAGATCTGTGACACATGAGGTCACTGTTGAGATGTAATTCAGCTGGCTTTAAATGTCTTTAAATCGTAACAAGAACTCTGTATCATCATCACCTTCTTCCTACTGCCTCTGTCAAAAATTCATGCCGTATTCCCGTGTTCATCAGGTGATTAATAGGAGGTGGAATTCTGTCTTAACTGGCCAGATGGTCCCTCGCCTGATTGCTAGGCTGACCATGTATGAGCACACACAGCTCCAGGTTTGTCAAGTGATGCCTGTGCTGGAGAAGTCACTGATAAGGAAATCACAGTAAAATATGGCCTGAGGGTGGGATGTACAATAGCAGACTGGAGTGAGGTGGAGGGAGAAGTTCAGAGTACCACCTGCTCCCCCACACAGATAGGCACCAACCAAGTCCACTCTCCCCAGGTCTCTTGTGCGTGACTTTTTAGACAAGGATTTGATCTGAAGCCCTTGAAAATGTGTTTTTGAATTTTAATCATTCATCCGGTTTGATCTTTATTGCTTTCAAGGGAAATTGCATTACAAATGTACCCAGAAAGATTGATCAAGGGCATAAAAGAATCATTTCTGAGTAGCTTTCAAAAATGAGGCTAACACAAAGTAAAACTTTGGTCTTGATGCCTCGCTGCTGCAGGTGGGGCGAGCTGAAGCGCCTAAAGGCTTAAAAAGTGCATATCGTCATGTTTATCAGAGCACAGCGTCAGACAAGATGGGCTTCATGTTCCACAGGCGGTTCGGCTTTGATGCTTTTGGTTCTCTCGCTGGGCTTCTGCCTTTGTCTCATATCTGCTTTGATACTGTATCCCAGCAACTCACCAGGACTGTTTCAGATATGGACTCTATTGATGGACTGAGAGATTGAATTCCAGCAGGACTGAGAAATTTAATTCCAGGGAGTGAAAAATCTACTGATAATAGAGCAACATTTGTCAAATAATGACATTTGACTTCTGTGTGTGCATTTTATTGGCATGATTCCTAAATAAATTATCCAGTCACAATCATTAGAGTTGAGCTTTCTTTTCCAGGAACAGCTAGTAGTGTACACTCTTGACTATCGGTACTTGTAAACTGTCCTTGACTGAAATCAAGTAGTCTCAGTTTCTAGCGTTAATAGTTATGGTTGAAACAAGCACGGGTTCTCTGTGGAAACTTTTCCTTAAATAAACAAAAGCAGTTATTCTCTTTACTTTTTTTTTTTTTTTATTGCAAGTACACTGAGGAAATACCTATTCTTCAAGTTAGTGCAAATATTAACATCCATCCACACAAAGGGAGGGGCAGATTGATCAAATACTGATTAGGAGCAATCTTTCTGCATAATAGTACAATGACAGGGAGTCCTTGGTCTGAACTTGGGATAGGGAGAAGCTGCTTTTTTTTTTTTTTTTTTATTTTTTTTTTTTTATTCAAATGTGTTTCAGAACTTTCCATTTTCCATTTCCATTTTTTATTATTAAGGTAAGAAATGTTTAGCATAGCGTTTAGAAATTAATGAATTTTTTAGTCTTTCATTATGTTCTTTGGAGTCAGGTTTCATTTAGACATCTGTGTGTGTGTGAGGGGGCTCAAACTGTTGCCTTGAAACCTCACAGGTCTCTGAAATTCTGGCTCAGTCGTGACTCATTTATTAAATTGGTGAAAATCAAATTCTTTCCGCACAAACTCTATGTTCCACCTCGATGGGTTCAATAGAAGACTTTGTCCACAAGATCTTTTCTTCATTTGCGTCATCGGTTTCCTTTGATGGAAAATAATCTGTCTCAGCCTGAAATCTTTATTGTCAAAGATGAAATCCTTCAAAGTAAACCAAAACTGTGATTGAAGTTGCACCCTTTAATGCTCTCCCTCTTTGCAAATAACAAGTGAAAGATTCAACCTGTTTGCTGGCATAGTCGCCTTAGGCATACATTCAGACTGTGTATACAACAGTAAAGGCAACTGCAACGGATCCTGCTCCTTTATCTGGTTTCTGTATCTTCTTGATAAGAGATGGAGAGGGCAGTGCAGGCAGGCTCGTCACCGATCACTTGGAGAGTCCTTCAATTGAGCTGATAACGACCGCTGATGCAATCCTCTCTAAGTTGCCTGCTGTGTTTCTTTTTTTTTAGGAGGGGCTGGTTCCCTTCATCTTACTGCCGTGCTCTCACTGAGACACTCGTGAATAACAGGTAAGGAGAAGCCACATTCCAGCTAACACACACAGACCTGCAGGTGTCATATTGCAGCCAGCTCTATTGTTGGAAGTATTTCCTCTAGTTGGCCCGCTTGACGTGATAATCTTTACAGTTCTGTGAGGATTTTCCCATTCCTTAACCTTTGAGTCCTGCTGTTAAGCATTCTGTCTTCATTTTTATTTCTGTTATTTATTCATTTATTTATTTAAATGATGCTTGTGTTGTTCCTGACATAATAAATGTTTCAAAGCCTCTGATAAAATGTAAGTAATTTGTGATCAAATGATTCATGTGGAGCCCTTTTTTTTCCTTTCTTTTATTTAATGAATCAAAAATGATACTTTTCACGCGAGCCCAGCAAAATATCAGGAAACAGGATGCTGTTTGCTGATGAATAGATTTTGCTGCTGATGAAAGAGAGAGAGAAAAGGTTCAGAGTCGACTCCAGGCTTTTTCTTCAAAGAGACTAATCCCTGTTGGATTAATTTATTAGATCTTAATGTGCGGCACATCCCACAGAGAGGCTGCCAGCCAACTACTACCACCACTCCCGGAAAGTGAAAATTTAAACTATAACCAGAACCTGGGGACAGAACACACAGACATCTACATCCCTCTTCTTTTGTCCATATTAGGAATTTCAAGTAGCCACATTCAATCTGTATCGCTTAACTAAGTTTAACGTCAACATTTAAACTGACAATCCTAACCCATGATGCAGCCGCTAAAAATGAAAATGCAATACTCACATATGCCTGGAGACTCACTTGTGATGAGTTTCATTATGTAGCTTCTTAATTTCTTCATGTCTTTGACCATCTTTCTTTTACCATCTCTTATACTGCCCTCCTCTTCCTCTCCAGTGAGCCCGCCGCCCCGTACCGCAGCAGAAGTGTGGTTAACCTCCACCACCAGGACACGGAAACAGACGAGGCAACCATGGTTCTCCCCCCAGCAGATTACAGCGACATCCCGCAACGCAGCACAAACAACAACACCTCGTCTGCCACAAATAGCAATCACCATCACTCCCCCACGCCCTCTGTAGCCTCCTCGTCTGATCACAGCACGGTCAGTTGGCGATTTGGTTTGTGCGCTCTTCTTTGTCTGACATGTTGGTGTTTTAAAAAGAGAAACACCGAGTCTGGTAGACTTAAGGCATGACTTAAAAAAGCAACTGATTTGATCTGCGAAGAGTTTGACCAGCTTTCTTCTGCCAGCATACTGTCATAATGTTGTGATATGACTGGCACTATGAGGTTACATCTCACCTTATACCTGCTGCATAAAGGCTGCTGTACCCTCAACTGTTTTTACTGCCAGTGACAGTGCGTGTGTATGTAGGTGGTGTTAGATGAGCTTTTCATGTGGGTCCTGGAAACCTGACCACACTTTAATATAGTGCGAGTGTCGACTGATGTAGACAATGAATGTAATTGTTAGGACTCGAGAACAGTTTTACACTTTTGAGCTTTTGAAAAAGTGTAAAGTATGGGATTATTTTCCTAATATTTAGTCTTATTTTTAAGACAACGTATGTGTGCCAGCAAAATAAAATTAAAAAATTCCTATTTCCGGGTTGAGAGACACATGTATAAAGTTTATTTAGTTACTGCAAATGTAGGTTCTGATGCACATCCTCTCACAGTATAAGTCTAAACGGGATAAGTAGTAATAGATGCTAAAAATATCCACAACCTGAAATGCATTTTGAATATGCGCCTTGGTGTTCTGAGGAAATAAAGTAAATATTGAGTCTAAAAACTGACTTTGTGTCCAAAGTTGTAGTCCCACGACTCACCTTCACTCTCCAGGGTGCTGATGATGGGTCTCTGGGTGAGGCTGCTCTAGTAAGAGGCATTCACATTGAATTGAAAATTAGGTTTTATCATCTAGGGTGATGGTGCAGACATGCCATGCTTTGCCAGAAGCTTTTTTTTTTTTTTTTTTTTTTTTTTTTTTTGTATGCAGACAATGTTTTTTAAAATATTAATATTATTTCATCCATCTCTGAGAGTTTTATTTCTTACCTTACCAATGTTCTTACATTTGCATGCCATGCAAAATGGCAGGCAAATTGTGGTTTGGTTCTAGGAAGGCCTTTTTGTTCCCGTCTGCTGGTTGGATGTAAATGCATTGTGGTATGTACGGGTTAAATGCGCATGACCTGTCTGCACAATGACTTACACAAGCTCTGTATATGCTCTACAACCATCTTTACTACACCTCTCTGACATTGCTTGTCCAGATAAATTGTGCATTTAACCTTTCATATTGGTTAGCCACAGTTGGATATGGACTTTGCACATATTTCTTTTCCTGCACATTCAAGTTTGTTTACAATGCAAAACGTAGACTTCAAACCTGCACATACACAGAAAAATATCCGCTCAACATGTATTGAATATTCACACGCAGTCATGTTTACTTTAACCTTAACTGTAGCTTGTTTTCAAAGGTCCTAAACGTCTTTACTTATGTGACCCACTTCACAAGATTTCTTATTGCATCGTCCCTTCAGAATAGATCTGCAATGACTTAAGTTCAAACCTGTGAACACATTTCTTGGTTTTTTTTGTTTTGTTTTGTTTTGTTTTTTTGATTTTCTAAAAATGACCATCAAAAGTATTTGGTTGTATAATTCTGATATTAGATATTTGACCACTCTTCTTTGTAGCATTATTTAGTTTGATTTCCTGGCAAAGACCCATCATTTATGCATCATCCACAAGTTTTCCGACCTTAACCATTGGGAAGGTCTTTCTGGAAGCACAGAAAGTACAGATATCTTAGGTTTGTTATTGTGGCCACATAGCTCAATTTTGATCATAAAAACATTTGGCAGAAGCATTTGGCTTGTCCATGTGGGCAGTCAAGCTTGAAGCTTTTGATTTCGGAGCAGAGGCTTCTTTCTTGGTCGGCACCCTCTTAGTCAGTTTTGATGTCCTTGCCTTTTCCCATTGTTCCAAGTATTGGTCAATCTGATGAGTGCTGTCAAACAAATTCTTGTAATGCTCCAAAGACACAACAGTTGTAGTCAATCATAATCCCTAACTTAATACGCCTTAACCATGTCAAGTTATCATAGAACTTTCACCACCACTTATTAAAAGATGAAGTGGGTGTATGTATATATTTGAACCTGTATGTCTTCTTTTGACCTGGTGTGGATTAGAGATTATCCAAAATAAAGCCCAGCTTTTTTTCACCCAATTCTTGTTTTTAAAGTTGTCAAATATGTTGTACAACTATTCCACCAGTTCCAACAGCTGAAAGAAATCATTAAAAGCCTAAAATGTTCATGACATTAATGCGCATGATGAGTGTGTAACTTCTGACCACAACTGGACATGGAAGATGAGGCAAGCAAACGAAACACAAACAAAATAAACACAACCGCCGTGGCTATTCTGTTAGGTTGATGTTTGACCCACCTAAAGGTCAGGTGGCAAATGGAGATACTCTTCTCCTCCTTGCCTGCATTTATTATTAACCAGTCACTTTGGTCAGGGCCTCAGGCTGACTTACACTAGTGGGACCAAATGTTAGTGTGTGTCCATTGTCAGTTGTATCAGTCTACATCCTGGCTCTGCATTATGGTGGAATTCCACTCTGGGTGAACCCGATATCCACTATCCCTCATTGTCAATTCCTTCATTCTTTCACTCAATCATCACTCACATATCTGTCTCTTTATCTTTTCATCCTCGTGCCTTTCCTTCCTGCTTTACATGTGTCCCACCAGTTCCAGGATAAACAGGGTTCACTTCCAGGGAAGTTTATTCCTTCCTAGTGACTCACGAACCCTTGCCATAACTTTTCAAAACACAGACATATGCAGGATCCCAGAATAGACTCGCGTGTGGGAAAAATTTCTCTACAGCTACAGCAGATTATAATACTCGGCGAAAAAGTGGGCGGCTGAGGTTGTGTGTTGGTGTGTGCACATGTTTATGCATGCGTGTAAAGTTAGTTAGCAACTTGGGGCTGGAACATTCAGGAATATTATTGCCATAATGATGCATACTGCATCAGTCTGCGTGGTTATCTCAGGTAATTACCTCTGAATAAATTTCTTGGCACTGTTGGTATAAACTAGATGTTTTTCTTGGGTTATTTTTTTTCTCTCTGCTAGTTCATAATTCTTTTTTTACATAGCACCATGGCTTAAAGCCTGTTTGTATTTCCACATTCTTTCTCTTGCTTGATGTCAACAAACTGGTTGGAGTCTGTATCAGCAAAGCCTGTTTTCAAATGATGTTGGTTGGTCTAGACAAGGAAAGGTGAGAGAAAAAGACAAGAGATGAGTTTAAAAAAAGCACCCTCACTGGTTTGTTTGGGTGTGGGAGAGATAAGATGACAACTAACAGTAATGAATAGAGTGTAGATGCAGAAAAAGCGAGACTATGATCTGAAAGATTGAGATCTACAGAGAAAGTTGAACTGTAAGAGTATCAGGGAAGCCGATACTCATAGCTGACTGAACTCTGTGTTGTCTGCTAGCATATTGTGACTCTGTGTTAGTGCTGGATATATTAAACCTTAATCCAGGACCTGGTTTAAGGGAAGTTCCACAGAATCTTATTTAGAGGATAAATTATTACTTTTCTTTTAAATAAAGGCTGATCCTTTTTGAAGTCCAGGTAACCAAGTTATGAAACTGCTGGGCCTCTCTGGAAATGAGATGGGTAGTGTCAAGACTGAAGCGCCCTGGTCAGCAATGTCGCTCAATCGGTCCACTACTGACCTCTTGCGGAGTCTGTTGAGTACTGCAGATTGAAGGCCAGAAGGCTCGTTAAATCCAGGACAGTGGATGTTTCCAGGAAGACGAACAAAATCAAGCTACAGTTTATAAAACCACTATTGTGTAAAAAGATTACTCAATTACTACTGCTACCTTTACTTTATAGTGAGCAGTAAATTGTGTAGTGTAACATGATCTTATTTATTAAAACAACCAATCACTTTTCGGGGCTATGGAAAATATATTAATTTTGTTGTGTATATTTTAGAGGGCACTACCAGGGCCCACAAAATAGGTAATTATTCCCATAATTGTTCACCCAACATGGAGTTTTGTTTAAAGGTTTTGGTTTCGTTTTGTTTTTTCCAAACTGCAGTGTAAGAAAGTGTGTCACCACATTTAACTTATTAAAAACATATAAACATTTGTGTTTACAATATTTGTGCAGCTGGGGTTCAGGTACATTTTTCTCTGTACTGCCAACGTGATCATCATGACTTTTTTGTTGTTTGTTTTCATGCAAAGTCACAAATGTGCAACCAAGAGTTTTGTGATGTTAAGAAAAATATGTTAGTATCTAATAAGGATCCAAATTTTTATTAGATGTGAGTAATGATTCAGCTATAAATCTGTTAAAGGAGTTTATGGGTGAACCCTTCCAGGCACCGAGCACCTGTTAAGACACTTGCATTCACCATGGCTTGTCATAAGAAAACTTAGCACGGTTCATTGTGCTACAGACTTGAATTTCCAGCAGATCCAGGTTCCACACACCGCCTTGTGACATGAGGCATTAAATTGTTTTCAGTACGGCATGTTCAATCCTTCAGCTGTGGAAAATATGTGTTAAATTCTCCTAGAAATCAAACGAGTGTAAATACAAACGCGGCATTAAAAGTGCAAATGTGTCACGGTTTTGTGTTTGGTTGGGCTCGTGATTCGCTTGTGACAGTATACATGTCTGTTTCTCCTCCACAGGCGAGTCAGCCTAATGGCACCGCAAGACCCCCGCCAGCTTTCCTCGCGTAAGTCGAGCATAAGAGCGAGATAATTTGCTTTTCTGTCACTCGGACGTAAACTCATCATCATCTGCTGCATTTTTCACAGGGGAGGGAACCCTTTCGCCACAGTCAGGCTCCGTCCAACTGTCACCAACGACCGCTCCGCGCCAGTCATCTGATCTGTCCACATTTCCACCCACACTCAACTCACACAAACCCTTGTCAAACTTCCTGTGTCATCTTACTGTCCAGCAGCTTCTCCTGATCTGGATGAAAATAAACTCTGATATGGAAGTACTTTGGGACCATTTTGTTTACTGAACAGATCCACATATATTTATGAAACATATATATATATATATTTTCTATGTCTATTTTTGCCCTTCTGTGGTATTAAATACTTACCACATTCTGACCTGCACATAAGATATGAATGAATAAAAACGGTCAAAGAGAGTAGTGGAATTATGTTGTTGCTTGTTCATTGACAGAAGTGACTGTTAAGAGATCATTTGTTGCCATAGGACGGTGGAAGAAAGTACTGTACAGGACCTCTGCATTTCAACCTCGGGTCCAGATGATTGTTTATGCTTAATATTGATATGATGTGGTACAGTGACTTGTCCTCTTGTGTATATACCTTCTTGTATATACATTTGCACAACAGATGCTTTGTCCTTAGCCATCTAGCTTAACTACGGGAGCGTGGAGACCGCACTGCTGCCTTAACGACACAGTCATACTTACTGCGATATGTTGCATTCTTCAAACTGTCCATACAAGATGTTACAATCACCTCATCGTACATTATCTGTGAAATCAGTGCTTCATTGACTACACATAACAAAACCATCAGTGTGTGCACTTTCCCCCTGACACCCTTTAACAGGAATTGCTGTATGGAAATAAAGATCTATTTCTTCAGTTTGTTGGTTATGTTGATCTGAAAAAGTGTGACTTTAAATGCTTTTTCATCTGCATTCATTTATCTGGGAGGGGAAAAGAAGGCAAGAAGTCAAAAATATAGATAGTATTCATTTTTAATTACAATAACATATAAAAAGTAAGAACCTCAATCATTACAGCGTGCGTAGTGTGTTTTCTAAAGCAAGATATTTGTTTAAATCCCTCCCATCCAGTTATAGATCCTTTTCTTCTGTCGGGGGGACAGTTTTATAACATCTTGCTGCGATGGAAGACGTAGACGGGGTGATACTGCAGATACAGAGACGTGAACATTCTTGATTGTCTGGCTGGGAGGAATGGTGCACGTTGACTTGTCGCGGAGAGAAAATCCAGATATTATACACATTATTGATAGATTGCTTCAGTTCTTTAAATTCAGCATGCTTCCTTGAAGTAACTCTTAAAGGAGTAGTCTTCACTTTGACTTTGAGTGTCCTCTTAAAGTAAGAAGTCTTACGCAGTTGAGGTTGTAAAGTCGTGGGCATTTCAGATTATATCTACCTGAGGTCTGCATTGGCCCTGGAGAGCGCAACTCAGCAGAAAAGGAAAAAAAAAAGAAAAAAGAAAAACAATCAGACGTTCAGTGCAAATATGGCCCCAAGAAATGATATCAACAAACAAAAACACAAAACTAATTCAAGTCCACTGATTCGGGTTTCAGCTGGAACACTTTATATCCAGGGATTTATATTCATCTCTAACATGTTCTGTGTCATTCCACGTGATACAAATAAGGAACAAAAGAACTTCCTAGAAAAAAAAACAAAAAGCTAATTCATCAAAGATCTCGAGTGCAATGTGAACTAAGCACAAGGTTAACCCACAAAAAAAAGGGCCAGGCAAAAACAAAAACTACATATGCCTTGATTAAATGTGACTTGGCAAAACAAAGGAATCTGCTCAGATCCTCAGATAAAGAGCGAAATCGTCGAAAGAAATCATGACTGATGGAATCGAATGATCACTCAGCATGTAGTGAAGGCACTGACAACAGCTGGACACATGTCAGAGTAGATCCTCAGCTCGCGGATGAAAACACATTTCTACACATGCCTCTAATAGAAAATCATGGTAATATCTACGTCATTTGTCGTATACGTATATTTATATAACATAATGGCATAACAGCAATGTGCAATATTAACAAAAGATAAGAAAACAAAATGAAAATCCTGGATTATCTGTGTGTGTGTGTGTGTGTGTGTGTGTGTGTGCGCGCGCGCACATGGGAAGCGTGTGAGAGCTGTAGTTTGGTCCCCCTAGCCAAAGGTGGCGCCACAATTGGGACACCTTCTCTGACGCAGTGCAAAGCAGAAGAGGATACCCAAGGGGAAGAAGAAGATGGCACACAGGATCCCCAGGCAAGTGAAGTCATCCTCGAGGACACCAACTCTGCAACACACACACACACACACACACACACACACACACACACACACACACACACACACGAAAGCATTAGTGAGGACTGTTTGGATGGAAACTCTGTTTATTTATCTACAACATACATTAGAGCCAAAGCAATGATTCCAGCCTTTAAAATATTTTATTTATCTTATCAGCCAAGTCTACACCTACGCCTCAATCTGATTTTTTTATCCTCTGTGAGGATTTTCTGACGAGTTCTGACCTTCACCACATGCTTCAAACAACATTTTCCAGAACACTCTTCTCTCTCCAATCACCTCTCGTACGAGCAACGCCTGATGCTTTGGGCTAAACGGTCATCAAGAGGAAACTGTTCAGTTGGCGTTTGACCTCATTCTTGAAACAGAAGCTCTTTACTCATCTGGTTCAATATTATAACTAATAAACTCAAAGGAAAATCTTAGAAACAAACAATCAGACAAAGTGTCAGATTGCCGTCCCTTATTAGACTCTTTGATTTATAACAAGAAAAAGAAGAAGAAACAAAGATTGATAATCTATAAAAATAGAAGAAACGGGAAAGCGGAAGAGCTTTTATGCAGAGTGACAGTAAACACAGAGCTGGTCCCGTGACTGCACTACACCGACCAGTGGGGCCAGTAAATCAGCTGGATGCCCTGCAGCGCGTTCAGCTGGTCTCTGAAGAAATGAAAGCAGGTGTTTTCCGAAGTAGCTTTTCAGAGTCTCAGATTCAGTTAAATAAAACCGACCTTTCTCTCCCTCTCAATTCTGGATCCTGCTGCGACAGTGAACTGTGTTTAACCTTTATATTGCTCCTAAAATAAAGTAACTTGCATTTCCGTTTGACCTATCGTGCGATGTGCCACGTCATGGGTGTTTGCACAACTTATTTGGACACTGGTACCAGGAAACGGGTCGTCGCTGACCCCAGCAACATGGCCACAAATGCTGACTAAAACTGCGTCAGTGTTTTTCAAAGTCTTCCGAATGTCCGACATACTGCTGGCAGACTAAATATGTTTGGTTGTATGTCGACTTTTAAATGATAAAGTGCCGCACAGCTGTGCATCATTCTGATTTTAGGAAGTGGAGAAACTTTCAATGGAAAAAAAAAGAGTGAAGAAGAAAATTAGTTATTGTTGAGTATTTATGGCATTTTTAGCTACTTAGTAAGTCGAGTCAATCAACCACAATCTCCTTGAAATACGAATACATTACTTCATATTCCACTAAGTTGCAAAGCTGAGAAAAAACACATCAGAACCGCTTTTTTATTAGTATTTGCAATATTCTGATCTGAATTTGATTTGATAATCATTCAAATGGGTCAGAAACTTAAGAATATATCTATTAAAAAAATGACTTTGCCTGTTTTTGGAGCTTATATGAGCTGCTTTCCCTTCAGGATAGCCGCCTCTTTTGGTTGTGCTGCAGTCATTTCTAATTTCAGTCACATGCTGGTTATAGGTTAGTACCCAATTTTATTTTGTTCTCCTTTTTCTAGATTATGTTTAATAAATGTGTGGATCTCACTTCCCATAACAGGCTGGTGACAACAGCTTTCAGAAACCACTGCGTTCTCATTTTAGTAATAATTTATAAATAATCCTGTTGAACTTGAGAAATTTAAAACTATACAATTAAGTCCCTAGAAATGAAATACAGTACATTTTATTATTCAAATTCAGAGTCCATGTCATTTCCATTTGATATTCACATGAACTGTGCGCTTCAGTCACCTTTGCCTCCATCACATGTCTGAGGCTGAAGTCACCTGACTCTCAGTCACAGTGAAAACAACATAAAACCATCAGCCGTAACTGAAAGTCATATCTTCTTAAAGTTAGATAAGACTTCAGGCCTGGTGGGAGATGTGTCAGACCAGTGAAAATAGAAATGCAAAATAAAACGTGTTTATCCCATGCGGTTAAGACGTGCGCATTCAGACCATAACTGAGCCCCAAAAGGAACTGTTCTCTGAAACCAGGTTAACCACGGTGAGCACCAGCTTTTATCAGATCTCCCTTATCCACGCTCTAACACGTCCGTGTCCTCACCTGCAAGCAGGGCAGCCTCCCACCACCACTACAGAGGGTTGGATGATGGCGTAAGTCCCAGGGTAAGGCTGCTGGGATACAGCAGGGGGCATCTGGGCTGCTGGGTAACCTGCAGGTTAAAAGAAGCAGGTGAGACAAGTCACATGCAGGTCAGAGGCCGTGTTTATCAGCATGAACAACACAGTCAGATATTACTGACGTAGACTGCAATAAAACTGCCCTGAGCACCAACAGGAGTGTTAACTGGAGGGTTGCTGATTTCGCTCTTCAGCCATATTTACTTTGCAGCCCACAAAGTGAGACAATGACCTTTGACACGATACCCAGAATTCTCAGAAGTGTTTGCCATTCAGAGAAAACTGAAGCTTAACTAAACACGTAAAAACACAGACACACACACATCGCTGATTTATGATAACTGTGCCATAAAGCTTAAAAGACAGACTAGTTTCTCTGTTGAGAAGACCAAACATGTGGTTCAGTAAACAGGAAGCTTCATGCAATTACAAGAACTTGATTTAAGCACAGGATTGCTTCCTCGAATGCCGCCCTTATACAATCACAGTCAGGTGATGAGTTCCTTGTACTTCATGTACAGCAGTCACGCAGTACAAAGACATACAACAGCATAGCTCCTCCGCTCTAGAAGAATTATTTCTGGATGTCAAAACTTTCACATCTTTAGATGATTTTGATTCCAAATAAATTAAGAAAAAAAATTTATCAATCAAAGGTGATTTGCTGACTAGTTGTGCAGCTCAGCATTTGTTTATTATTAATCCTTTAAATCTGGATATTGTCTAATTTAAACAAGAGAGGGAAAAGTCAGGTTAACCCAGATCTTTTCGCATACAGCGCATGCGCAACATTGGAGCGCCTTGTGAAGGAAACTGGTTAGTCTTTGACAAAACTCGAAGTCTCTCACGTTTCACAAAAAGTTCCTTTTATAGCCAAAAACCTGCGTGGCGCACAAAGACTTATAGAATATAAAGGCCCACAATAGACTTCCTTTAAACATAAACGGAAGTGGGTTAACGTTTTGTTAGTTACTTTACTTTCCGGTGTGCGCTTTAACTGTGGACACGAGCGAAATACATGAGACTACTTGCCTTGACCAGCGGGGTACGCGTAGGGCGGCGGGGCCGCAGCGGGGATGGCCCCATAGTTGTGCTGCTGCTGCTGCGGGCCGTAGTCGTAAGTACCCGGGACGGCGTTGTAGGCGGGCGGTCTGTCCTGGAGAAGAGGTTTGCTG
This sequence comes from Neolamprologus multifasciatus, assembly GCF_963576455.1. Classification (NCBI taxonomy): domain Eukaryota; kingdom Metazoa; phylum Chordata; class Actinopteri; order Cichliformes; family Cichlidae; genus Neolamprologus; species Neolamprologus multifasciatus. The sequence continues at coordinate 16,854,796 of NC_140442.1, forward strand.
TCCACCATCTCGCCCGACGTAACGTGTCCTCAACTTGTCTCGTTGTCTGACCTCAAATCAGCCACACAAACATGCACACAAAGGGGGTCGAAACTGAACTACTTGGCGTTCGTTGCTACGGGAGGTTGGCTAGCACTCAGTGGCGACAAAATAAAAGAAAATACGCTGCGCAAAAATGAAACTTCGTCCCTCTCCATGCGCCAACTTTGTCCCCCGGGCGGCGCAACAACCCCAAACGTCCAGTTCAGAGACGGGAATGATCTGAGTGTGACTGGTAATGGTTAACTCAACTCCATTTTCCTCCTTAAAGTTGGTCCTCTGATACCAAAACAGTCATCTGTCATCGCAGCTCAGCAAAACTCAGCTGGAAGTCGGAAAGGCTTTTCCTTTCTGTTCGGATTGTCACAAGAGAAGAATCATGTGATGAGCTGCTGTAGCGCCTCTGCGCAGTGAAAGGCTTCTTAAAGCGACAGTGCATAAAAAAAATAAAAGGCCGTGTGTGTCTTGCTGCATGCAGCTCACTGCAGTGCCTGCAGTTTACTGACAGAAAGAGAGCGATTATCTGCTACTACCAGTTGATATTTGGTGATATTCTGCTCATAATTCAGGGATGGTTTGCATCATATTGGCTGTTGTTTCCATGCCTCAGAGCCTGAGCCAGACCTGTTTACTCCGTGACTTACATAACTGCTGCCCTTATTAGTACCTAGCGTTGCATAATATTGAGTTCACATTTTTAATCAGAGGATAGGAGTGCTGAAGAATTCTAAACGATCTAGCAAATTCCTGGCAATGGCAACCAGTCATAATCAGCAGATTATTTAAAAAATGTATGTGCTGAAATGTTATTGCAAGCAAATTCAATATGGAAGTAGCAAAGGATAGTTTTGAGAATGGGTTTCGAAGCCTGAAGTGTAGCATTGTGGGTGCCACATGTGACCATATGCCTGGTAAGCAAAGGGCATCAATATATTACATGGGAACATCAACTCTTGGGTGGTATTTATACTTTTGTTATGTTGCCCAGTCTGGTGCACCCACCACATTCCTGTGTTACTGAATCAGCACACATATAATAATTTATTGTTATGGTACGGGGTCTATGACCCAGTGTTTTCTAGTTTGTGGGCAGAATGCTGTTTATTTTTGAATATTCGGTGCTTCTCATATTCATGGTTATTTTTACGCCTTGTATTAAGTATGTTTTAGTTAGTCTTCAGCTCTTTGTGATTTCTGAGTTTCTCTCCATCAGTGTCTAGTCTCCTCTTGTGGTTAATCGGTCTTGTCTTAACATTAGTTTTTTCTCTCATCTCAGCGGAAGTTCTCCTTTGTTTGTTTCTTTTAGTGTTTCTTTGTACCTCTTATAGAGTTCAGTGTCACAGCAAATGCCTTCAGAAGTTAATTCCCTTGTGTCTGAGTCCTATGTTTGGGTCCTACCTCTGCCTGCTGCACAGTACATCCTTGACATTTATGTAAAGATACATAACAGCTGTTTATTTTTAATTGGTTTATAATTTGGAATTTAACTCTGCCTGAGTACATTTATGAACAAGAGGGCTACTTGTGTTTTGTGACCAAGTATGGATAAAAACAAAAACAAAGGAAGAGTCAATCATAATCAGGATATGGATGGACCAAATATAAATTAAGCAGGTGTAGGGTCACTACAGGCCTTTACCTCTTTGAAGTGAATTAGAAATTGACTAGAAATTGAAATAGGTGTGCGTGTGCGTGTGTGTGTGTGTGTGTGTGTGTGTGTGTCAAGGCAAATCTTTAAAAGAAATGCATTAATTAAAACATACCAAAGTAAAGCAAACTCCCTCCTTTCATCTCAGCTCCTCAGCACCTCACCTCCATGAAGCTCTTTGCCTGTTTATGTCCATACTCTACTGCCATCTTGTGGCCATTGTCGTTGAAATCTGGCTTGTTTTCTACTCATAGGGAACTGTAGCCCTCTCTGTTTTTCAGTGGTGTCCATCTTCTGGTAACAATGACTGGAGCTGGGAAGCTGAGAGGCCAGAGGCTTTTGTCTGGTGGTTTCCGCATGCGCATTGGATAAACCTCTGTTCTTTCATGGTAAACCTGTGGGAGAGCAATGCTCAAGGCAAGCTGCCGATGGCTCTGCTTTCAGTGCTCTAATATCAGTTGGAATCTGCACTCTGTGTGGAAACACAGCTAGCACTAGCAAGTAAACCAGTTTCAGTGATTTATCAGTTATAAACTCATGCAACAAATTAGCAAAGAAAGCTGTTGACAATGATGGTGAGGGGAAAGCAACTCTGACCATGTCCGGTCTAATAAAACAGTCAAGTTGACCAGATGAAGGCTTAGAAGCACTTCCAGATTAGCATCTATGAATATATCTGAATGTAACACATTTAACCTGCTAATTTATCAAAACTCAAACTTCATTTTTCATTCATATTTTAAGGCCATTGTGAGTAGGCCAGACACATCTGCCTGCACTGTCTTATCCAAAAAAGACAAAAGGACTTGTGAAAACTCTTCATCATCTTCCAAATCTTGTCTCTCCTCTAAAATTACTGCAGTTCTCTGAGCAGAGGATCTCTTTGCTAACTTGCTAACTAATCACCCTAGCAAGCTATTTATTTGTGGTTCCCTAACCCTGATTTTCAGCTGCAGTAGAGTGTGAGGAAATATAGTGTTTCACCAAAAACAGAGAGAAAATGTGTTGGAATGTGGGCACAGACATGTTTTGGTGTTTATAATGTAACAATGTTTGAACCTCATGCAGGAAACACCATGCAGGAAGAAGAAAAACTAAGGAGACAGAGCCAAACAGACCCAAACACCACAAAAGGTTTAATCATCCATCAAAACTTGGCAGACACTGCTTGGACCAGCTGTTAGTACAGTTAATCTTACAGTGTTTATGATGCGTCTGTGTGTTGCTGTTGTTTGTACCAGGCTAATTAAAGGTGGGCATATCAACCTAAATATCACTATTACCAATACCAGCACTGGTATCAGATTGATACTAACGCGATAGGATCGATATTTTTGTTTCTATCCTCTAAACCTCAAACATGCACTATGAAAAATGTCTGAACCTTTCTGTGTTCACTGTCATGTCTATTTTATTTATAGTTTGTTGCACATTTTTAAAAACAAAAGACCCAAAGTGCTTTAGAGATGGGCACATTTACTAGTTCCAAAATACATTCGTGGCCAAAAATTTTGAGAGTGACACAAATATTAGTTTTCATATAGTTTTCTGCTAAACTGCAGGTCACCATGGTTAACAATGGAAGAACAATGATTTCAAGCATCACCCTCCTTTTAACATGTCAGGTCTGCCATTCTAACCCAATCAGCCTGACATAATGATCTCCAGCCTTGTGCTCATCAACATTCTCACCTGAGTTAACAAGACGATTACTGAAATGATCTCAGCGGGTCCTTTGATGACAGCAATGAAATGCAGTGGAAAGGTTTTATTGGGATTAAGTTAATTTTCATGGCAAAGAAGGACTATGCAATTCATCTGATCACTCTTCATAACATTCTGTAGTATATGCAAATTGCTATTATAAAAACTTAACCAGCAACTTTTCCAATTTCCAATATTTATGTAATTCTCAAAACTTTTGGCCACGACTGTACATGCAAAGAATGTTGCTACTTTTAATTAATTATTAATTTATTTATCAGATTGAGTCTATGAGTTATTTTCAGGTATGTTTGAATAATAAATCAGTACTTTCACATAAACAACAACACATGCACACACACAAAATGAATGTATTCTTTCTCAGTTTTTTCTACTCATCTTAACATCCCTTAGTTTTGTCCTGTGTCTCCTCACAGTGGGCCCAATCCACAGGTTGGGAACCACTGAGGTAATTCAAAGAAAAAAAAAACGTTTTTCAGTAGCTTGATAATTGTGATATATTACAATTATCAATTCGGTAATGTTTTGAATGTAGAACTTAGGGGACTATTTTTACTCTGGTGTTGGCGGATGTAAAGACTGTCTGTAACACTGACGGTAGATCAGTTCAAAGTTGGTGGCACAGGCAGGAATACTGACACTCTGCAGGTTTCCTTTCCATCCAAAGACGCCCCTGTGTTGTTCAGCATTCTTACAACCAGAAAGGAGGACGTCTTTGAAGTCGTGCTGAGTTGAGCCTGTCCCAGGGTTGGCCATCCACTTTGTCTAAAGCTTCTACTGGATCAAAGTGCGCCTGTCCAAGGTGTTGAGCCGGTTTTATCGAGTTCAAAAGTTAAGTTATTTTTTGTTACTCGAGTTTGTGGTGAAATATTCCAAACTGTAATCAAGCCCGCGCTTCAATAATTCATCTGGCGCTGAATAAATTATTAAAAAATGCCCGCTGATCAGCTGCAGCGGTCGGAAAAAAATATATCATGGGCTCCGGTGTTCGACCAATGGGAGAAAGAGATCCCGCGCTCCTGTCGAGCTTCAACCAATCATAGCAGCACTTCCTCCATTTCCTGTTGTGGAGTGGGAGCTGCACGGAGGATTCCTGTGGTCCAGAATGTGAATTTAATACGACTGTGTGCATGGATGACTTTATTTGTTCTCCCCAGAGGTGCTGCTGCGTCACGGAGCCTCATGCGTAAGTAACAGTTGGAACAGTTTTGTTGTTTTTTTTTGGGGGGGGGGGGGACGCCAGCTGACTGCTGCCTGTTCCCTGTTCCCTGAGGATGTAAACAGCTTATACCCGACTTTGCGGCACATCTTAGTAGATAGCAACTGTGTTATCATGCTGCATAGCAGGCGTTACATCCCGTCTGTTGTTAATAACATGGGGGTTTGAATGTGTCCCAGCATGGGCCTCAGAGATGACAGGCATCGACTGCTGCACCTGATGTCATGACGCGTCTGTGGATATTCCCTTGACAACCGCGGATCGGATACCAATATTCAGGTAGGCTGCTGCGGTAGCCCGTGCAGTGTTTCTGATCCTGGATTTACTGGAACTCCTGTGTGTGATTGCGTAAAGCTTTACTGCTGTCTGTCATCTATAACAAGTTCAGCCTGGACAACTGCAGGTTGATGTGACGCTGATGTGATGAGCTCCTTCTGTTTACTTCTGTTTATGCGAGAGGCAAACAAAAGGGCCCGGCTCAATGGATAGCCTTGACATAGTATACTGTAGCGGATTAGTATCAGTTGATAACACAAGGGTCAAGCCAGCCAGCCAACATAAAAGGAAGACTTCCGGTCAAACTTTTCAATATAAAAGTTGACTTCCTCGTTTGTTTGTTTGTTTGTTTGTTTGTTTGTTTGTTTGTTTTTACAGAAGATAAAGTTGAGTCTGTTTAGTTGGCTCCATTACGTTTTTGTTTACCATCAGGTAACTCTAGCAATTAACGTCTGTGCAGCTTTAAATCAGCTGAAACTCTGCACTGTAAAATTAATGCATTAACTGTTTAGGACACACAGCTTTTTTATACCCTACATATTACACAATTTTCAGAGGCTCAGAAGTAACTGGACAAACTGATAAGGACTGTTTTTTAACACTTGGGTGAAAAACCTTTACAACCAATGACTGCTTGACCTTTAAATACCTTGTTTCTTCCTGTGAGATGCTCTGGCAGGCCTTTACTGCAGATTCCTTCAGTCGCTGCTGGTTTGTTTGTCTTTCTGCATTTAGTTTTGTCTTCAGTGACCGACAAGCTGCTCTGTTGGGTTGAGGTCAAGTGACCATTTAACAATATAAGTAAATATATTTATTTTCTTGGGTTGTTTTTCCACTTCCACTAGTATTAATTTGCCCTTTGAAGCACTGCCCTCTTTTCTGGCAAAGTCTAATCTGGCTTCCTTGTTCAGGAGTGGAACCAGTGTTGTGCACACTGTTTTAAACTGGTTAGACTTGGTTAGATGTTGTGAAGTAGTTTTTCTTTACCATGGAAATAATTTTGTCATCATCCACTTCATCCATCATCTGTGGCCTTTCAGGACTGGCCAGTTTTTAAGAACGGACCAGATTGTTGATTTCGGCAATTCTAAAATGTTTGCTATCGCTCTGATTGGTTTATCTTTTTTTTTTTTTTCTTCTTCTTTTAATCCATTGTTTAATCTAACAATGGCCTGAACTTGCATCTCTTTGGACCTCATATTGAGATTTCAAACAGCAGGTTCAAATCAGCTCCAGATCTTTTATCTGCTCATGTTTTTCATCTGGCATTGAGAATTGTCTCTTTACTACTGAGCCCTTGAAAATGAGGGACTATCTATAAAAATTACTCTAATCCCTAATTTTGTTAAATGCCTTGAATTCAAATAAAAAGTCTGCACTTCAATCACATCTTGATTACTTGATTTAAATCCTCAGTGTTGGTATACAGGGGCAAAACTACAACAAATATGTAATTGCCCAAAAACTTACAGACCTAACTGCATGTTATTATTTTTGAGTAACAGATATAAACCTAAAACTCCAGAAAATATGTTAGACACTTATTTATTTATTGATTTTTTTTTTTAAATAAAACACTTTTAATAATGCAGTCATTTGTGATTTGTGAGGGATGCTTTTCGATGCTATGAGCAGAGAGTTTTACAATATATAAGGCACAGCTTGGAATGATGAGTGTTGTCCTCTTGTTCCTGTTCAGGAACCATCATGCCAATAACACTTCTGTGGGCCGTGGACGTGTACGGCAGAGTGTACAGCCTTTCTACAGCCGGCCAGCGCTGGGAACGTGCTGATGACTCGCTGCTAGAGCTCAAACGTGTCTCTGCAGGGAAGGGGCGCTGCTGGGGCATCGGCTGTGACCACCATGTTTACCTCAATATGATGCCCAGTGAGACCCCGATCCGCTACCGGGAGGAGACTTATGAAAACCAGGTGGGACAAGGTTGTATATTTTAATGCTGTAAATGGAGATGCTGTTTATGATTAATGCTAAATCTGTGTTTTTTTTTTTAAATGTTTGTTTTTTCAGAGGTGGAACCCAGTGGATGGCTTTACTGACACGCTGCTGCCCACCGACCGTTGGCCGTGGAGCGATGTGACCGGAATGAATCCCCAGCCACTTCACAGCTTCCAGCTGCCCTCCCGCAGCTGGGAGTGGGAGGGAGACTGGTATGTGGATCACACCTGTGGAGGAGAACCCAGCCAGACTGGGGTGAGAAATAACTCTGCTCCTCGTAAACACATACAAACCCTTTGTTTACATCCTCCTGTCTTTTCTCTGTTCTTCTGTTTCTCATAATATTTAATTCATATTTAAAACAAATACATACAGTTTTAATCACATGCTCACTACCTTGGACTCTGTAGGGCTGGGAGTATGCTGTTGACTTCCCAGCCAACTTCTCCCCTGACAAAAAGTGGAATTCTTGTGTCCGTCGTAGACGGTGGATCCGCTACAGAAGATACATAGCACAAGGCACTTGGGCAAAGGTTTCAAAAGTCTCCATTTATTCTGTATTTCTATATGATCATGTTACTTTCACTATGAGACAAAGCAAAAGAATTACCACAGTAGCCTTGTCTTCCTCTGCAGATCCCCTTGGACAATCCCAGGAAACCTCCACTGCCGCTCTGTGACATCAGCTGTGGTGGCTGGGAGATGAGCGACCAGTCCGGAAGGTATCCCTACCTCTGGAGTGTATCTCAACAGGGACAGGTGAGCAATGTGTGTGTAAGACCCATTTACTGTAATCATAATAAATGTGTATTAAAATGAATAACCGTACCATAAGATTAAAAAAAGAGGTCATGGCAGTGCAGAAAATTCCTGAAACGTTTAAAGAGCTCTAAAAACATTCTGCTGTTGTTCAGGGAAGTGTAAAGCTTCTCCACCAACAACCTCAATACAATGCTGTGGAAGCTTTAATCAAGCACATTCACAAACACATTTAAATCTCATGAAATCAAACAATTCAAGATTAATGATGTATTCTGTTGCAACAGGATGCTCTCATGCTGAGCGTAGGCCATTTCCAAGGTTTAGCCACAAGAGGGCAGCATGACTTCATATAGTTTCATATGGTCCTTGACCATAAGGCTTCTCGTGAACCAGTTAAATCGTGACTAACTTGATCATTAATCAAGTTAAAATTGATGCTCTATTATCTTTCCCAGAATGAGCTCAGCCAACTAACATGGTATGGATCTGTCTTTTTAAATGAAGGGGTGTGTCAGATGATGAAGCTGATGTTACCTTTACCCTGCAGGTGTGGTTCAGAGAGGGTATCCACCCTCGTGTGCCAGAAGGGACCAGCTGGGAAGAAGTTGAAGTGCCCAAGGAGGTGGCTCAGATATCAGCTGGTCCTGGAGACCTGCTATGGGCTTTGCTCTGGGATGGGAACCTGCTGGTGCGAACTGGCCTGAGCCTGGACAGTCCCACTGGTGAGCTTTCATTGTAGCTCACATTTACTCAACAATTTTCCATTATGTCTCACTCTGGTCCCCTTTTCTTTACTTCAACAATCTCTCATACAGGATCACTCAGTGATTTTGGGACTCTTTCAGTTAGGAATCATTATGTAGCTGCTCTGAAAGTCATTAATAATGCAGTTTAAATGCTATGATCATTTTTGTAATAGTATTATAACACAGTCCCACTGATATATGACACAGCTAGAAAGTAGTAAGTGAAATTCATTGCATTTCCAACTGTCAGTCTTAGTAAACATACAACATGTAGTACTGTCATATTCCAGGTCGGTATCAAAAGTAAAGGTTTAAAGGCATGAAAGTGGCAAACATTTTTTTTTAAAAACTTAAAAATATGAGTGTGTATCGAATTAGGAAGACTCACTCCCTTTTAAAGATAAAAATCAACATCACATCTGGTTTGTTCATGTTTAGATGATTTGAGAACTCAACAGGAAGCTTCTCAGTAATGACGGCGTCCTCATTATGAGGAAGGCTTGCCTTTGTGCTGCGTTTGTAAAGCATTTTCTTCTTCTTCTGTCAGGCACGTCGTGGCTCGAGGTGGAATCACCGGGAAAGGAAATTGAAGCGCTTCACGTGGCTGTAGGAGTCAGTGTGGTCTGGGTGGTCACTAAGGACTACAAGGTGGGTTATTAGTCAGTTGCAGTTATGTTAGGGCATTGTAGGCCACTGACAGTGTCACTGCAATTTTCTTGAGACTGAAATGAAACAAATGCTTTGATTTAAAAAGAAGTAAACTGTATTACTGAATTACTGCTACTGCACTAAAATACATTTTTGAGTAATGACCCCAACATCGGTGCGTGAATCCAGGTGTGGTTCAGGCGTGGCGTGAACTCCCACAACCCCTGTGGCTCTGGCTGGATCAGCATCGGAGGGGAGATGATGATGGTGGACGTAGGACTGAATGACCAGGTTAGGAGAGCTTAGAGCTGAAACATTTCATCAGCGGATCATCAGTTTAAATAAACAGCTGAACGAGTCGACTTTATAATATAATACTGCTTATATGAAAAGATATTCCTCAAATGCTTAGAATGTGGATTTAATAGGTTAGCTGTTGCCACTGAAGTGGGCCTGTGGGTGAAATTGAACTATTAAGGATAAGATTTTCTTCGAACTTTCTTGCTGCTTGGGTCTTTTAAACTCCACTGCAGATGGTGCCTGCTCTGCACAGCTTCTGTACTTCTGACTGCTACCACCTCTGTCTGCTTCGCGTTACTGTCACTCTGGATCTGGTTTCAGGACAAACCAGATCAGGTCTTAGGGTGAGGCAGAAAGCTTTCGATCCTGTGCCTTACTGCTGAAGACTTTGCTAGCTCTGCAAACCCATATCTCGCACCTCCTCCCTTTCGGTCTCACCCATGTCCCCCTCCTTCGCTTGCCTGTAGTCCTGTAACAAGAGCACAGCCAGACGTTCCAGCCAATGTCCCAGCAGGCCCAGCCTTATATATCCCCAGACTATATTCCTACTCGCCTCACATAGGGGAAGACTCCCTAATTAGAAGCTGGCCAAGCCATCGTCATCGTATCCCATATTTCATATTTCAGGGTTGCAATTATGGGAATGGCTTGTGTGAGGTGGCAGGAGCCAGTGTTACAGTATATGGCCTTATAAAGTAGTACTTGCCTGTGTCCTGCTAGAGCTTCTGATGTGTTATTGAGGAGTGGATACTTTCCTGCGATTACTAGTGAAAACTATTTAATAACTCAATAAGTAAATATTGCATGTACATCAATGGCTGTCTTTTATTTTTTATGTTACAGCATTTGTTTTGTTTTTTCTCTCTGTTCTTCTGTTAGGTGTGGGCGGTCGGTGAGGACCGCGGCCTGTATTTTAGAATAGGTGTCACCCCATCTGAGCCAAGTGGAAATGGCTGGATCCCTGTTTCTGCCCAATGGGGCAATAGTAAAGAGGTTATTCCGCCCAGGTGTGCATAAATAAATTAACTGCATATTTTAATTGGCAAGTACAGTGCACATTCAAGCTTAATATTGCGTGTGTGTTTGCATGTGTGTTGTTTAACAGGGATGACTGTGAGTTCAACGGGCAGTTGACTGAGGCATCACAGGGCTCCGTTCTGAGCTGCACTAATTCAGACTCGGAGTTGGGTCCTGCCGACCCTCAAAACAGCACTTCTAACACCCCCATCTTAGAAGCAGAAGCACCCTCTGTAGTCCCCTTAGGGGGCTCTGACTCACCTACGCCTCCACAGGAAAAAGAAGATGCTCCTTTAGCCCCACAAACGAATGCCCCCAAGCCTTTTATTCCTGCCAGTGACAGCTTCATCAACAGCCTGGTGTCCGATCGTGACAGAACCTCCACGCTGCAACCGTCCATCACAGAGATGCCGCAGGAAGAGCGTGAGGAGCCACCTCCGGCCCCAGTACTCCAAACCCCTGATGCCGGAGGGCACGATGTCCCCTGGATGAACGTGGACCTGGAGGGGGCAGAGGCGGCTCGAGGTGCACACACGGCAGGGCCCTCAGCGGGCGATGGCAGTGCGGCTGCCACTTATGCCCTGGGGACTCTGGAGAGCTCTCGGGGAGTGGGGGAAGAGGAAGGACCAGTGTGGGCTTGGATTTCCGGTGGAGGTTGCGACGTGGATGCGAGTTCACAGATTAGCTGGCTTAGTCCTGCAGGTATATGGACAACCCGTCACAGTACTTATATTGTGATATTGTGTTTTTGCTCCATTTTATGTCTCTGTCCATCAGGTCCTCTCACCACCTCTCTGTCACTGACTCCAGTCCAGTCAGCCGCCTGGAGCAAACAGCCACAGCAGCAGGAACACAAAGAGGAGATCAGCAAGAAACCGCTGGAAAGAAGCAACGTAAGACAGCTTATATTTGGCATGTCTCTTAACATGCTCCTCTAAGTGCTGGATTCATTATGTTCACTCCTTTCATGGCACACCCTCGGCTGTGTCCGTGTCTACATCCGTGCCTCCTTTTCTCTCATCAGTCGGTGTGGGTGCGTAAGGGCACACTGCGCTGGTGGAGAGACTGGAAACCTCAGCGCTGGATCGATGTGGGCGTTGCTCTCGAGCAGTCCACCAAGTCAGATGGCAGAAAGGACAGCATTTTCTTTGTTTACTACACACAGTATGATGAGAAAAAGGTCGGTTGTGTTAAGCTGCGACCGGTTAAAGTCTCATAAGAAGTGACAGAAAGCACAGATAGATGTCTCTTGGTCACTCTCTGTTCATTCTCTGTGTCTTAGTACCTTCATGTGTTTATAAATGAAGTGACGGCGCTGGTTCCGGTGCTCAGGGACTGCCACTATGCCTTTGCTGTGTACACTGCCGAAAGGACCAAACAGAGGTGGCCTCTGGTCCTGGCAGCACAAAGCGAAAAGGATATGAGTGATTGGGTAACAGCTTTATGCATCATTAAGCAGTTTGACAGTTGTTCCCATCTGTTATTTTTCAGTGAAGCTGATCAGATTCTCCATTGTTTCTGGATCTGCTTTGTGTCTTCAGTTGTGCCTGTTGTCTGACTGTTGCTGTGAGTGTCGAGGGATCACAGGTCTCCCGTCCAAACAGGCCCTGTGGTCCACCACATCAAAGGGAGACATCATGGTCCACGAGCCGTCCCTCTCACTGGAGGCGCCTGCGCATGCCATGGCCTGTGACCTCATGTGAGAATGATACCGAGCAGTGGATTCTGTCTGCTTTTTCATGTCTTTTCATTCTTTCTCACTGTCTTGACCTGGTTTCTCATTACTCTGTTTTTATTTTAAATCACTGCGTCACTAACACGCTAACATCTCTGTCTGGTTAAAGTGGTTAGCATTTGAGCATCTAATCACTTTCAGTCTGTGCTAACCATACTGGAGCTAACGCTGGGTGCTTCCGCTGTATGGTGCTGCAGGTTTTGGCGCCAGATCCACGGCCACCTGCGCTGTGTAGAGTCTAACAGTCTGGGGCTGGTGTGGGGCATCGGGTGGGACGGCACCGCCTGGGTCTACAGTGGGCGCTGTGAGCAACAGCCCAACCCGGGTAAACATGTCCTGTAGACGATTACCCATGTCCCCACACCTATACAAGGAGTACTTCAAAATAAAGACATGTTCTTATTTAGCAAAGCCAAACTTTTTCCAGCTAACTGATTGTTACCAAATAAATAAAATACTAACATGTAAATATCTAAAAAAAAAAACAGTCTGCTCTTTTCTTGCTCGCATGTTCTAGTTTGATGTGCAACTGCTTGAGCATAGTTTAAAGTCTCTTCCATCTGTTGCCACTGTAGAAGCACACACAGATACACATGCATAAATATTAATTCCCTTGTTTGCATGAAACTTTAATGTGTCTTCGTTTCTGCAGGAGGTGCCGTTCAGATGCACCAGCAGACCGACGTCAGGAGTGTACATGTGTATGAGAATCAAAGATGGAACCCTATGACTGGATATACAGACAAGTAGGGTAGCCCCCCGCACACACCCCACCCCATCTTTTACAGTTTTTAAGTCTTTGCACTTTATTTTAAGCTTTGCAGCTGTTCTCGCCACCTTACACCATTCCTTTGTGATTTACTCCTCCAGAGGGCTTCCTACAGACCGCCCTATGTGGAGCGATGAAAGCGGCCTGAAGGAGTGCATCAAAGGCAGCACATACCCGCCCTCCCCTCAGTGGTCCTGGGTAGGTAGAATCCGAGGGATTGGTTCCTCCGAAATATTCATTTTTTTGTCTCACTGGCATTCTCTGCCATGAACGTTTGTTTCAGGTGTCAGAGTGGGCCGTGGACTACAGCGTCCCCGGAGGAACGGACAAAGAAGGCTGGCAGTATGCTGCAGACTTTCCCACGTACGTAAGCTTTATTTGTTTTTATTAGGGTGTCTCGAAAGAAGTCCTTCCCTTTTATTGACTCATCTGTTTTCTACAGGACATTTCATGGCCACAAAACCATGAAAGACTTTGTTAGGCGCAGACGATGGACTAGGTGAGCACACTTCGCATCGCTGGGATTTTGTAGCGCTCAGTTTTTGCAGCATTTTAACAATAACATATCCACACCCAGGAAGTGTAAGATCACATTGCAAGCTCCATGGAATCAGGTCCCACCCATCCGCCTGAGTGACATCTCACTGATGCCATGCCTGGCCCAGAGCAAAATGGAGCAGGTCCCTGTCTGGGCCCTCAGTGACAAGGGAGATGTCTTGTGTCGGTTGGGAGTCAGCCTCCAAAACCCTGCGGTGAGAAACGTGCTGAGGATCTGTTTTATAGGTAGTTACTTCACACTTCTAACCATCTCTAACCTCACTGGGTCTGACCACATAGGGCAGCTCGTGGCTCCACGTGGGCACTGACCAGCCCTTTAAGTCCATCTCTATCGGTGGAGCCAATCAGGTATGGGCCATTGCCAAGGATGGAGCTGTCTTCTACAGAGGATCAGTATCCCCACAAAACCCTGCAGGTCAGTTAAATTTATAAATCTCATAATGAATCATATATATAAGTCATAAAGTTATAATGTGTTCTGGTGGAAAAGAGAATAAAGTTAAATGATTTATGATGTGAGTGCATGCATCGACTAATATAACCAGTGAGAAACCAAAGAGACCAGACTTTGTCTATTTTTCAAGAGCTTTTGTCTCTCTGCAGGAGAGTGCTGGTACCACATCCCCTCCCCCCTGAGACAGACCCTCAGACAGCTTTCTGTTGGGCGGACCTCTGTCTTTGCTGTGGATGAAAACAGTGAGCAATATTATATTTTATTGGACCAATGTCTATTAAAATGCGAGAACATGAGTTAAATGGCAATACCTTCTGTTAATGTCATTTAGGTAACCTGTGGTACAGACAGGGCCTCACCCCCAGCTACCCACAGGGCTCCGCCTGGGAGCTCATCTCCAACAATGTCACCAAGGTTTCTGTGGGACCGCTGGACCAGGTCAGGTTTATCACAGTTTACAGAAGCAAACAAGCTGTAATGGAATTAAAAATAAAACAGAATCTAAAAGACATTAAAAGGAATAAAAAATTAAACTGCATTTATAGTAAAACTGGAGTTAAAAGCATTAAGAGGATTCAAATTAACTTTACATAATAGCAGACCTGTTGCATTCATATCACCCAGTTGCCCATCTAAACAGATATGTTTTTAGCATTCAGTTACCAAAGTCTGAAAAGCCCCATCACCCCAGAGACTTAGCTGAGTGTAATAAACACTAAATAAACTCAAGCGAAGGCTTAAAACAAGAAGTCTATCCATCAATAACTACATTTGCATGTTGTAAGGCTGGAGTTTGTGTCAGTGATGCTGTTTTCTCCAGGTGTGGATCATAGCAGACGGAGTTTCAGGTTTCCCTGCTGAGACTCCCGGAGCCGTTTGCCACAGGACGAGTGTGGGACCCATGCAGCCCAAGGGCCTGTCCTGGGACTATGGGATCGGGGTGAGCTCCTAGTTGATACCTGTTGCAAAAACTGTTCCCATTTCTTCAGTTGAAACTGAAAGATGCCAAAGATATTATTATATTGTATCCTAGCACCAAAAAACCCTAAAAACTTTGAGGAAACTATGGTAAGAAACAATAAAAAAAAAAAAAAATCCAGCAAAACTCTGACACAGGACATGTGAGATGCATCCAGCCCCTTCAGCTGATTAGTCTACTGTTCACTGAAGCCTGATCAGGAGTGATCTCAGTAGAAGAATGAATTTTTTAACAATTTTCATCTGCAGATCGATACTCATGCGGTGCTGTAGTGACGAAACAACCAAAAGGGTGACTTTCACATATTTTTTAACCTCAATGTAGCTCTGTGAAATCAGACGGAGGGAAAGTGGCTCTCATAAGGGAGCATAAACCACTCAAGCTTGATTAATAGTACTGTGATAAATCTACACTGTAGGTATGATTGCCAATAAAAGTCAAATGCAGAGTAAACACAGTGTAATGATTAGCAGAAGGGTAATAGCTCTGTCAAACAAATGTTTAACAGAGCTCACGCAACAACCAGTATTTTGCCAGTGTAAATTAAATCGTATTCCCTATTTATTAGCTCAGAGTGCAAGATGATCAGCTCAGGTTCACTCGTGCTGGCAGACACACTGATGGAGAAGTATATTCTGTATGCAAACAGTGACACCGAGAGAGAAGCTCTGCAGGGATCCAACACAGGACTATGAATCAAGCCTTAAATCAACATAAGCAGAAGCTTTAGGCAGGGCAATCATGTTCTCCTTACTTGAATTGAAGAAATCAGGCTATTGGCAAAAGGCACCTTTCAAACTTAGCGTTAAGATTTGAAGTTAAGCCCTTTTTTAATTGTCTAATAATTAGGTTAAAATTAACTGCACTTTAAAAACCAGCAAAATATATACAGTCAGAGTAGTATGAAGTAACACCCGCTTTCAGTTCTAAAGATGTACATATTCACAATATAATAAATCTATCTGGTAGATACAAGGTCTTAAAATAAGGTAAATACAACAACAAATTACACAGTGTTTTCATTTATTTAACAAAATCTAAACCAAAATGCAGAAGAACTCTGGAAAAGTCCAACTTTACCTCTTCTATAGGAATCAAGTGCGTAAGTAGCAGCCAGGTGC
This sequence comes from Neolamprologus multifasciatus, assembly GCF_963576455.1. Classification (NCBI taxonomy): domain Eukaryota; kingdom Metazoa; phylum Chordata; class Actinopteri; order Cichliformes; family Cichlidae; genus Neolamprologus; species Neolamprologus multifasciatus. The sequence continues at coordinate 16,870,749 of NC_140442.1, forward strand.
TGCTAGTCACATGCAAGTATTCAAAAACAGTTAAAGCTGTTTAAGCTTTTTCTAGTATTTCTTATCATTTGCGTGTGTTTGACTTCCAGGGAGGATGGGAGCACATCAGTGTGAGGGGGAACTCAGCAGAGGCTCCTCGAGGCCCTCACCCTCCTCTCGCCGGCCCATCGCGCAGCCCGGTCCACCCGCAGCGTCCGACTCAAGCAAATGGCAGCGCCACAAGCGTGTAGTTCTCTCTCTGTCTCCCGTTTCCTTCTCGTCCTTTTTCCTCAGCCCTGTTTGTGCCTGGATCTATACACAGCATCTCTCCTCAGACCATTTCAACGAACTCCTATCCCTTCGTGTAAAGGGACATGCACAATCACACCCATGGGTTTGGACTGGCTGGATTTGAAACTTGATCGATGGAGGAATGTTACTCGCTGGCTTGCTTCCCGGGCAGAAATCATGTCAGTATTCACTGATGACAAAACAGAGAAAAAAGTGAGCGCATGTTGTTGCTCTTACTAAGCTTTGGCTACTGGATGTCACAGGATCTAGCAATAGCTTTTAATTCTTCTCCACAGCAGCCTGATAAAACCTAAGAAGGTGGGATATGATGAAGGGCTAAGGCTTGGTTACCAAATGAACTTCAAACAATCCCAGAGTAGCCTAAGCTGTTATCGGTTTGTAGACTCCTGTTTGTTTTTGTGTTTTGAGTTGCCTGTCATGTACATTTGAATGTGTTATCATTTATTTATGATGCGTTTGTTGAGTTGCGTTTCTCCGTTTATTTTGGACCATTACATGTTTGCAATGGAGTGTATTTATGACTGGCAAAAAAATTTGATACATTCACTTTGTGTGGGGAAAAATATATTGCTTTTTACCGCCAGGCAATACCTTTCTATCCTTCTGCAATAAAATGAGAAGCTCTTCCTGTTGACAGAAATCTATATCTATATCTATATCTCTATATAGATATAGATAGATAGATAGATATACACACACATCTAAATAACTGCTATGACCGTAACACTGCAGCAGGTCTGAATGTCACCACGGCTGTACATTGATCTTACCGGGGCATTGAAATGTGAAATAAACGTCTGGAAATACCGTTTTGTGGTTAGACATCATTTCACAGAAGCTGGCTTTGGAAGTTTGACCCTTTCCACGTCTTTGCTATTTTTTTCTCTTTTTTTATGTACTGAGTGTTTCTCATCCGCCAAAGAATTTCATATATTGTTACAGAGGTGTGCACAGGATGTTTCCTGAATTCCTCCCTCTGTATGTGCATTTAGGTTAACCCGCCATATATTTGTAAAGTTACACAAGTGCTGAAACTAGCTGTGAAAAAAAAAATTCTTTAGACAATCACAAATGTTAAAATGAGTGATTAAAGGCAAAAGCTGTCTGCTGTGAAGTCCTGCAGACGTATCAGACTGCAGTCAATCTCAAAAATCCGAGACACAATCTGCAGTTTTGATTGAAGGTGGATGTTTCAGCTGCAGCACAAATCCCCTGACCTTCCAGCACTGATCACAGGATTTAAAAAAAGACCTTTGTCACATATAGGCCATTTTAATCTGCTCTGAACTGAGTATATTTGAAAGAATCTGGGATCTTATTTTTTTAGTCTATAATCCCAAAATAGATGCACACACACACAAGTATTTTTAGTAAGTATTTAGTAAGTATTTTTGCTCTAAACTTCAAAAGGCTACTCCATGTGGGATGTTGAAAATGTAATACAGCAGTGTGTATTACTTCTTCTTCCCCCAGCTTAAACTGGGTCTGGCTCTAAAGAAAAGTAGGACCCTGTGCAGCAAGAACACTGATCCGTCTGTAGTTTGAGAAAAATAAATCCTCAACTGACAGCTTGATTAAACGGTCATGGAAAGCAGAACTGTTCTGGTTCTTGAAGGGAGTGGCACTCACTGCAGTGGGAAATCCTGCTTTTTTCTGCATTTTTTTTGCACTGAATAACACGGAAGGCCATAATTGGATAGTTGATAGTCCACCACTATATTTTCAGCTTTACAGTTTACACCTGTGCTAACATAATGAACATTAACATTATATTATACTGAACAGCCACTCTCAGAACACAGCAGAGATGATTTGGAAAGCCACATCTACATGAGTTCACCAACACATTTCTAAGTTCCCTGAAACTTGTTTTCAGTTCTGTATTCAGTCCTGTAAGAAAAAAAAACCCTTTAAGTACACTGAAGGATTTAGTAGCTTCTAGAACCAGCTTTAGCAACAATAAGTGACTATCAGTCTCTCTCACATTGCTGTGGAGGAATTTTCACCCCACTCTTCTTTACAGTATTGCTTCAGTTTAAGTGATGTTTGCGATCATTTGTTGCTCATGTTGAAAAGCTGACTGGGTCATTCTGCCACCCCTGAGATCATTGATGTGTTAGATGGACCGAGCTTTAGCCAACAAACAGACGGCTTGCATTCGTCTCTAGAGCACTTTGGCATACAGGGGAGTTCATGGTGGAGTTGGTGACAGGCCCTGTACACCAACAGCAAGGATGAGGTATTTTTGCTGATTTGCTTTGTTTAGTTTTTGCCAAATGTGGCACTATGCATTTTGACATCTTAACCTACTCGAGGCCTTAAGATTACCTGTGCAGCCTGCCCTGAGCCTCATACACCAACTCGTTCAGTCCAATTAAACGTGTTAATCTCCTGCATGATTATCAACTGAAAACAGAAAGAGCCACAAACCTTTATTAGAAGTCATTTGCATTTATTTTCATATTAAACAGTGTAATTATAAACATTTCAATCACACTAAGCATGATCAATATGAAGTAAAAATATTTTTTTTTAATTCTACAAGTTTAAAGGACAGAATGACTTCACGTCTGCTTGTTTGTCTTAATTTAACTGCTTGTAGCTGATGACTGTGATATGTTCCTCTGATTCAACTCAGTTTAAGTTACAAAATGAAACCTCATACCTAGAACTCAATTACATAATTTCCCATCATTTACAGACAAAAAGAAAAATTAACATTTATATACACATCAGTACAGTTCAACATTAAGTTACATTTCTCAAATGTGCAAGATTAAGCAAATGTATACTGTAGTGAAATAAAAGAAGATTTCCTTAAATAGATGTTCAAGTTTAACTGAAGCACTGGCTGCTGGTTTTAAACAGAGGATAACATTGTCTGGGATACAGTGTCGTCTGTATGGGGCAGGTGAGACGGACATGTAGCTATTACGGGTGAAGTACAGCTTCTCATCTCATCATCAGCGACAAAATATTCAAGGTCAATTGAAAGGAAAGCCTTAACTGTATACCCTACAGTTTCAAATAAGAGATTTTAAAGCTGTACATAAAAATGTCAGGAAAGGTCTGTCTTCATCTATAACCATTTGCATTGCGCTTCTATACAGAAAGTGATCGCGACGAATGCACATCCCTGTACGTACGGCCCCGCAAATGATAAGACTCAGAGGCAGAAGCTGAACAGAAAGGGTCATTTAAGATGGAAATGAAATTTGAAATAGTGAAGTTTGACACAAAGCTGAAAAAAGAAAAAGGCAAACAACTCCGCCCACAACGCTCGGGTTTATAAAAGCAGCAGCATTGAGTTTCTTGATGTTGTTGTCGTTGTTCTAGTAGTGAGTTGCTGTGAAAGCTTAAAATCCCTGCACACGCTCGTCAGCTTGTCCTACAAACTCTGATTCAAACCAATTTATGAAATTCATTGCACATTTGATTACAAACAGCTCATGACATTTTCTTCATCCTTACATTTAAAAATAGCTTCTTTTTTTTTTTTAAAAACATCATCCCACTAAATTTTTTGTAGCGATCATCAATCGAGGGGTGCAGCCTCTTTGTCTTTCAGCGTCATCAGGCACTGGAATGAGACCCAGCGACAAAGTAATCGAGACAACCATCAAAGCGACTTCCTGCACATTCGCAAGGATAAAATAAAGCTTTACAAAAGAAAAACAACAACAACTTGTTTTAAGTTATTCATCACAACTGTCTTACAGCTGGGTCGCCTCTTTAACGACTGACATGACAATCCCACAATTCTTACCGACATTTCTCCAAACTTCGACTCCGCTTACTATACATGTTCCTTTAAAACATAAAGGACAATACAGTGTGTCGCCTCTGTAGTGTAGTGTTCCAGTCATCCTATGCATGGATTGCACCTACAGCAGTTACAACCCGTTAATTCAAATGCTGCTACAGAAAGACAACACACATGGCTTCCCCTCCAAAAAGGAGACTGTGATTAAACTTAACAGGAAGTTTTTAAAATAAAAGGCAATCACGGAAATAATCACATGACATGAAGGAGCAAAGTGAACAAATTAAGCTGTCAGCTTTAGGTGTGTGTGAAATCAAAGAGCTTATTCTTGTTTGGCTGTAGTGATACGTTTACCAGCCCAGTGGGTTGATTTTCTTTAATTAAATAAATTTTTTTTTTTTTTTTTGGTGAAGCAAAAGTCCTAGAAAAGGAGTGCACTTACACACAACAAAAAGAAGCAGCCAAACACCTGGAATGCGCATGATGAGGCATTAAAGCAAACATTTAGAAGCTACGTCAGTTAGTTTGTTTTCCCTCCCCAAAACATTTTAATTGCACTGAACTAAAAATCATACAAACACGCACACGCACGCACGCACACACACACACACACACACACACACACACACACACACACACACACACAGATGGAGCTGGAGAGGTGATGTGGCTCAGACTGGGACTGGGCCTCGTCCGTCTTATTTGCCTAATGTCCGTTTACAGCCTTTTGTTCTCATGGCCACGCCGCTGAGAATAGTTCTGCCTGAGAGAAGCATCTGCAGTTTGTCCCCACAAACTGCGTCGTCTGTTGTCCTTATTCGGCTGTTCTCCCAAAAAAAGAGCGAGTAGCTTCATTCTGCAGTAGTGTGAAGATAAACGGTCCCTTCATTTAGCACCCTAGTCTTTCTCTCCGTCCTCGCTGCTTCCTGGTGTGAACAAAGACAAGTTTAGTCATCTGGTAAAACCCCTGAAAACACAACCATTTTATTGTTCATGTAAACTCTGATGACAGTGGTGGACATCAAATTAAACATAATCTTAATATATTCCGACACTTGCATACATATAATAAAATTAGGAACGCAATGGAATCAGATTGGTTAGCTTAACTTAGAACCAAGACTGCAATTCAAGAATAGCTGGGCTCAGTAAGAATGCACACCTCCTAAGTTTGTGAATTTGATGCATGCACGTGGCACACTGTAGCTGTACAGTGTAGTGGTTTACAAACTGGTTTAATATGTGGAAGGTTTCATTAAAGTTTTGTATTTACTGCACAGACATGGACATTTTCTTCCTAAAATACTGAGCTATCCATTCAAGACTGTATACCAGTTTGGCCTGCTCTACTTGCCTCCTTGTTCAATATCAGAGTCGGTAAGATGGGTAAGGGAAAAGCTGGCAATGCTGGCCGGTGAGATGGAAAAACGGGAGTAGCTTGAAGAGCTGGTCCAGCTGGTATCCAGCATGGACCCCACTGCAGGGGCCGGAGAGGAAAACGACGCTGCAGATGAGGACCTTGCCTTGGATACCGTGTCTTTACCCGTCTTGGACAGGAAGGTGGGTGTGGGAGAGGAGAAGTCATCATCCCACTCAAAACCACCACCTGTAAAGATTTAGTCAGTGAACCAAGACATATGCTTTGTGCAAATAGAGGCTTTTATTGCTGACTTGTGGCATTACCTTCTTCATCTGTTGAGCTCTCAGAGTTGGCAAAGCGGTTCAGGTAGCTGGCAGCAGGCGTGGAACTGCTGAACTGTGGTACCCGACTGTTTGAATCCAAGGAGTGGTCACCCAGTTCCTTGGTGGGCGTCTCCTAAATAAGATTTAATTCAGTTAACACATATTACCAGCTGCCCCTGCAAACTAAGAAAATGAAGATCACAGACTAAAATTTTACCTGGTCAAACAGGTAGACAGTGACATCATCAAAGAAAGACACGGCTCTTTTGGAGTTATCCGCACCAAACCTTGCAGGAAACGGGAAAGATGATGCTCCGATGTTCAGAGATGTGGGTTTTAACAAGCTCTTCAGGTTCTTCGCCCTACTGTCGTCCGAGATAACAACTGGCACCGGGTGCACGATTTCATCCTCGCTTTCTGAGCTAGAGCTGTGCAGCTGGTACGCGCGCATGTCGTCATCCGAGTCGTCGCTGTTCTCGTCCTCCTCGTCTGCATCTACGCCATCTTCTTGCCCATCTAAGCCCGACCCATCCCGCCTCCCCAGGTAACGCCCCTCCACATCCGGCTCCTTAATTTTATGACCATCACTGGTGTCGGTTCTGGTGAGTTTAGCGTGAACTACACTCTCTGTTGCTGGCTTAGCTGGGGCAATAGAAGGAAGTATTGAGGTTTCTGGACTTTCAGAGGGGTCCTGGTGATCAGTAAATGCAGTGTCCTTGAAAACCTCTGGTTTAATTCCATCTTCATTGGAGCTGCTGGTAGACTCGACCACCTGGTTTTCACCATTTTCTGTGATATCTGAATCTGCTACTGAACCCATCTCCTTAACATCCTTGTCTTGTGATTCAGCAGGTAGAGAAAATAAAGAATCAATATCTTTTTCCTTGTAAGCCTCCAGTGCAGGAGCTCGAGAAGCCTCGGGAACCTCATCAGTGGAGTTCCTCAGCCACGTGTCTTCAACAGAACCACCTGCAGTTATTTCTTCAGACTTCTTTTCAGGTTCTGATTCATTGTCAGAAAAGTATGCAGAGTCTCTGTAATTACTTCCCATAATTGGTTCCTCAGCAGGACCTTCATTATCTGGCTGATCTTCCTCACTGGGATCTTCACTGCGAGTATCTAGCACACCTTCTACTTCGGAGATTATGATTTTCGGCGGAACCAGACTTGCCGCAGTTGTGAGCTCTTCTGTCTCCTCTTCTTCTTTGGTAACACTCAAGCCATTTTTTACAGGAGAGGAATCTTGGACATTTGGCTGAGAGTTCCACTCAGGAGACTCCAGGTTCTCAGTCTCATAACCACTATCTGATATCCTGTATGGAGGTTGGAGTTTGTGTTGAGCAATTTGAGCATTCAGTTCATCTCCTTGCTCTCCAAGCCTGTGGATGTCAAGTGAGTCTAATGAGTCTGGTGTTTCAGCAAAGTTCTCTACAGTTGGAACAGTGATGGACATGCTGTCTTCCAATAAACTGTCCTGGCTGATCTGGTCCAAAGATGGACCCGACACCAGAAGAGAAGCTCTATCATGAGGATGCCCATTGGTATCCATAAATGATTCTTCATGATCAGACAGAGTGGTTTCCATTTGTATATCTGCATCCTCAATTAGCTCACTCAACAAATCATTACTTGTTAGATCTTCACTGTGTCCATTATCTGAAGGTAATACTTGAGCTGGCAGGGGTTCAGGCATTTTACTTTCTATGGGCTGAGTGTCATCCTTTGAGGTTCCAAGGTCATCTTCAAGGCTGGGAATTTTGGCATCTGTGCACAAAGAATCTGTATTGGCACTGTCAGATATTGCAGTGGTGTGGTCATCAGTGTGACTGATGAGAACCTCAAACCTCTCTGAGGTAGAATCAAAACCAGAGTCTACACCTCTGTTTGAGGATTGCAACAGACCAAGGTCTTCTGTGGAAGAACTATTTCTAGCTGGCAGCTGGTTGCTTGTGTCATCTTCTGTGACCACTGTAATGGAAGGCACCAGTGTCTCATTTTCTAGAGACTGACAAAACTCCCCCAAACTGTTACTTGGAGAGTCTAGAAGTTCGTGTCTTGAGGATGTGCTACTTGCTGCCGATTTAAAATAAGTGTCTGCTGTGTTTAAGCTGCCTAACGAGTCAAGCTTATCCCAAGAATTCATTTTGAATGCTTCCTCTGGTTCGTGGGCTAAACCAGGTAAAAGAAAATTTGGTTGTGGGCTTAAGAAACTAGCACCCTCCTTCATTAGGGTTTGATCTTTAAGAAACATAAAATTATCTGCTAGTTTTTCAGTACTCAAAAGACTTTTTCCATTCATGTTTTCATCCTTTGCTTCCACAGAATTCACCACCTTAGTGGGTTCCCCTAAAAAAGCATCCCCATAGCTTCCATCTCTATTCACTGCTTCACCCTCTAAAGTTCCCCCTTCAAGGAAAGGGTTTCCGCTGCGCTCTGGAAGCTCCATAAAATTCTGCCTCCAGGAAGGCGAGTCTTCTTGTTTTGACCCATCTTCTGTAAAAATGTTGGTGTGGTACGGACTGTCATTTTCAAGAGACGACCAGATGTGGCTGTCTGGTAAATATGAATCCTTTGAGTCAATACTTTGGTGGAAAAAGTCGGCATCTGTGCTTGACTCATCTAGCCGCACATCTTGGAGCACAACGAAATCTTGCCCACTTGAACCAAAGCCCATATCTGGTTCTCTATTCCCGTCCTCCCCAACAGTGCTCTCCCCTTGCTCTTCTAGTTGGATATAATATTCATTCCCATTAGATGGCTTTTGAGCATCAAACACCGGTAAGATCCCAGGAAATCCTGGAGTGTTCCCACTTTCTCCTCCTGCTGCGCTAGTTGAAGGATCAGGGAAATGAGCCTGAATATCTTCACTGGAAACAGGAAAGAACATGCTGTGGTAGTTTAGTGTTGTGTCTACGCCTGAACGTCCATGGTTACCATCATAGTGGTCATGCTTAGCCGCTTCCCAAACATACTCAAAGCTGAGACCTTTGCTTGTTTCAGTCACAGTCAGAATTTCATCTATTTCTTGTCTCAGGGCATCATCAGCAAACTGTTCCAAGATTGGGAAGGAGGAATGGCTAACAGTGGTCTGCCGCATAGTGGGGTTAGGCTTCAGTGCATCCCAGCGTTGCTCGAAATCTTCTTCTATGTCCTTCTGGCCTTGCATACGCAGATAGATGAGGAGACGGTGTACTTCCTCTGCTGTGGCCCGCTTGTCTGGAGACAGCCAACAGAACTGCAAAATTTCATACCTACAGTTACAGAAAAAAATAAAAAATTAGACACTTTATATTGCTAACAGCCTAATAATTGTTAAATTTAAAACTAATGACAATTTTAATGCAAGCTGCTTAAATAGCCATCTTCCAGGGACTCACCATCTATCAGAGTAGGGAAGTTCCAGTTGTGGCTTGAACAACTTGACTTGTTGCTCCTTGATCACATGGTTGAGAACTTCTCGGTCAGACAGATGTGGGTACGGCTGAGCAGCATTCTCAAAGAGCTCCCATAATGTGACCCCCAATGCCCTACAGACGATTGAGGATTAAAAAAAAAAGTTGTACTAGAAGGATAAGCAATGCATATGTGCCACAGGTATCTGCTTTACATTTCTGAAACTAGATGCATTTTCTATATGACTCCACAACACAGCCAAGTTTACACAGAAATGGATCATAAAGTGCTTGTATTTTATTACATATACCAGCATCAGCATTATTTTTGTCAGCAGGGTACCAGACAATGTAACTTCAGTAACTTTACACAGTCAACTGTTGTCTATAGGTAGTTATTTACCAGTTTTACACAAAATTGGTAAAACCCCTCGATTTTTGTAGCGCTGTGTTGAGTTGCTAAAGTAGCTAAAGACAACTTAATCTCACAGTGAAAGCTTATCATGTTTGGACTGTGCTTCACAAATCCCTACACAAAACGTGCACTGCTTATGTGTCCAGAGTTTTTTTTAGAACATTCTCTGTAAACACTTGAGAAGACTGTGTGGGAAAATCAGCAGTTTCCAAAATACTCAGACCAGAACATCTGGGACCAACGAACATACCATGTTCAAGGTCACTTTCTTCCCGCTTCTGATGCTCGGTTTGAACTTGATGAAACTACAAGTTGTCTTTACCATGTCTACATGACTAAATGCATTGTGCTGTTGCCATGTAATTGGCTGATTAGATAATTGCCTTAAACAATACCTAATAAAGTGGTTGGAAATTGTATTTGCTGTAGATTCAGTGTAGCTGTGTAGCTACATAATAAATATTAACTTTCTCTTTACCTCAGGAAACATTTAGAATGTCAACATAGTTGTATTCAGTGGCAAATTAGGTACTTGGATAATAGACTTAGTTTTTAATGTAACCTTTATTCAATAAAGAAAATATAACTTATATAACTACTAAATATAACTAAAATATAACTACAACTCATTTGTAAGATTGTCCTGACTAAAACAGGCAGTAGTAACTGTGAAGTCATGGAGGGGCTCAAAAAGAATACTGTGAGGAGAGATGTACAGTTGGTGAACTGTCAGAATTGTTGTTTTAATCTGCTGAACATTAGCAAAACTGTAAGTAATCATTTACTATGATACTTTACTTTGTTGTATTCCAAAAATACATTGAAATCATGTTCCAATTACATGTATGTATATTTGAGCTATTGTGGATTTGGCTCTACTTAGAATACCTGTTATAACACATTAATACAGTTCTTTGGGAGACTAAATCAGGAGTTTTAAAAAGCTGCTTTTTAAAAAACAGATCCAGGTTAAATTCTCTAATGACAGCAAGTGAGCCTGGATGTGTGAGTCAATTTTTGAAATGCCCTCTAGTGTCAGTGCAGGGCTGAAATCTGGTACATACCACACATTGCTTGGCTTGGTCTGTTCCATAGAAATTACGCCACCATGGCGCTCGCCTACCAGCTCAGGAGCCAACCAACGAAGGGGTGCATACACATCATCCTCTGTGATGATGTAATCCTCCTATGGTAGCACAGTTTAAAAACAATCTGTTACACAATTTTTACAATTTTTTCCAAGAAATATTGCAGAAATATGACCTAAATAAAACAATTATTAGCTCTCATTGAGGTGGTTCACTCTTGCACTGCCTCCCTCTTTCTTTACAGAAATAGATCTAGTGGGTGACCTTATATCATGAGTATTAAATTCAGACAGCCAAACTGACAGATCAGCAGTATTAAAGGAATGCAGCAGACAGAGCTTCCTGACATATGCAGCATGTCATGTTATATGAGAGGACACTATTAATTCTTCAGTGAAATATATCGTTGATCAAAGGAAACATGTCCAGCCTCTGATAAAGACTGTTTATTTTCAGTCTGTTCATTTGCAGCTGGTTGCACAAGCACGGACTTCAGCCAAAAAACATGGCCAGACTTAAACATAAATAAAACTGACTTGCATTTAAACAGTGCTTGCCTACTTACTAACTACTCAAATCACTTCGTGCGTATTCATCCATTCATATAATGCTTTATTCTTTGCACTTTTAACACTTTTATGCATCTCGCTTAAGGTTTCTCCTTACTTTATATCTGCAGGGTCCAATGCCATAGTCTCCCACTTTGACTGTGAGGTCTGCAGTCAGGTAGCAGTTCCTCAGTGCTAGATCACTACAGGAGCATAAACACAGACATGAGCATTACATTTTGAGTGGTGAAGACATTCAAGACAAATTCACAATTGCTACAGCATTCACAGATTTGGAAGAAAGACCGAGGCCATCACTAATGAAATTATTTAGCTTATTCGGTTTTGTTTAGCCTATGCCGGCATTACCATTTAGAAGTATAAAAAAGGAGTGTGCAAAACGATCAACAAGAATCAAGAGAGGAAAGTTTTGCAAGGACCACAAAACACGTAAACATTTACAGTAAATTAGAACAGGGGCTTTCTTATTTTATCTGTCTTTCACACTGCAACAAGCTGTGGGGACTATTCCTGACTGTGCATCCAGCAGCAGGATATGATTTCTGGAGGGAACCACAGGCTGTGCAGACTTTTTGTTAATCTGCCAGGGGAGGGCGTCACAAGCTCTTGAGACTCTGTCTGCTCATTAAACAGCCATATGGTAGTTCATTCACACTGACTGAAGAGGCAGGCTTTGGTTTCCCTCTAGCCCTGCAGCATTCCCTGTCCACAAGCTCCAAGTCCTTTTTACCCACCCAATGACAAACCCTGCTGACACAAGTATTCTGGCATGCACATGGCCCAGCTACTGTCAGACCCACTGAAACCCCTGTAAGATAAATGGAGCAGTATTTTAAACTCTCCTGTCTCCTGTCCTCTGCTGTTGGCTGACAGCCCAACATACAGTAACACAGCAGTGAGGAAGCAAGTCCAATATCTTAACCCTACAAGGTTAATGCATGCCACAGCAGTGGTTGCTTCCATACCTTACCATCCATACAGACACTTGCGCAATTTGGTATCATGGTTGCCAGCAGAAAAAGCAACATAACTAATATGTCTTTGTATTGAACTGTCATTGTTAATACAGAAAGAATAACATAATCTAGTAACCTAATCCAGTCAATAAATGCAGAGTCCAAGAACAACTGACAAAGATCTTTTATAGAAAATGCATGAAAATAACTTTGCTCCCCACTGTCAAAAAAAAAAAAGAAAAGAAAAAGAAAAAGAAAAAATCAGATATAATGTAAATGCAGCAGCAAATCAAAGTCAAAGATAGCACTGTAACTGTTCAGGCAAAGGGTATTTGATCCTTTAGGATGCTTTGACTAACACAGGAGGAAAACATAGCATAATACGCCGCGGATTACAGGAAAATAAACAGTGCAAGCTGTTAGATAGAAACCCTACCTACCTTACTATACAATATAAAGCATTTTAAGATGATCACTCCTGTGATTTGGCAGTGGATTAGATTACATATTTCCTCTTTTATATTATAAAAAGGTGATCTTATTAAACATTAACACAATTATTAACACAATCATTAACACATTAACACTTTTGTAGTAGAATAATACAATCAAAATCCTGGTAAACCCTAATGAAAAAGCACAAAAATGTCTTATAATGGCTTAAACACCCCTGTCCACGTCTTCCTATTGGGCATCTATTCACAGTATGCAATTTATTCTGTAACGGGTCCAATTTCACCCTTGCATTACGAAGCTGAGGTTTCAGCTTTGGATACGGCGTGTACAGCACATGGTACTGCTACATAACCATCCTCTCTGTCATTTCTGCCAGCATGTGTCTGTGTGCAGTGTTGTTCAGTTGGTGGTTTTTTGTTTTTTTATAAATATTCTGTGGTTAAAAGTGCCACAGAAACATTTTTACGATTGCAGAATAAATGAGTTCACATGAGAACAGGCTTCTAGAACTCTAGTTGAGTAGTAACAAGGATTAAAACACAACGCCCAATATGAGGCTATCCACTTACACGCAAAAAGCAGAATCATCATATCCCTTTGGCAGCGGACAGCTGACACTGTGGCAATGCATGGGAGCTGTGTAATTGGAACCCCCTGAGCTTATTCTGAGCAGGCAAAATAGAGCTGATGAGCTGAGCATCGTATGTTCCCCAAGTTCCCAACACCCCTTGTACCCCCCTGCTGGCTGGCAGCCAGACATCCAGTACAGACTGGGGTGAAAATGAAACGCAGCCTTCTCTGCTGTGCACACCATTTTTGGACACCACTGGTACTCCTTAGAGTGGCTAGGCAGTCAGCACAAAAGTAAAACTATTAGTTGACCCTTGTCTTTATAATAATATTATGGAATGCTAATGACTAAGTACTCGCCAAGAGGTACTTGGTGGTACGCACCTAGTAAAATGTATCTATAGGATAAACATTAAAAAGAATAAGAGCACATACTTTGTGTGATTTTAGTATATTGGGATTTCAGAATAAACATGTTAGTCAAGTACATTCATTAAATAAAAATCACCAACATTTCTACTTATCTTTTTTAACATTAAAATACAACTGGAGCACACAATTTGATTATACAGTCAATAAATCTTTTCTGTCTAGTTGTCAGTGACCACTAGACAGAAAAGCATTTCCCGAAACACCAGCTGTATTGAGTGGAAGGAAAAGCACAACGTTTAGCTTAGTGGATCAAAACTGAGAGGTAGCTAAAAGTGTTGCAGCTCTGAAGTGCTACCTGTGCAGGAAGTTGTGTTTGTGAAGGTGAGTGACACCAGCAGCAATTTCACAGGCCATCCTCTGCAGCTGCAGCAACTCAGCATTTCTGAACATCCAGTCCTGCTGAGAAAGATAGCCCCGCAAATCCCCCTGCAGAGGCACACACAGATAAACACATTCGCTCATTAGTATCAGGAATAAACATTCAACAAATGCAGCAGAACCTCGTATGTATTCTAGCAATGGGAAGAATTTATCAAGTGGCAATAATTAAATGCAATGTGGAGACATCGCCACACAGGGGCAGCAGAGTCCCCTTCTTCTTCCTGACTTCTCAGCACTTCTCACTGCTGACATGTGAGAAAAACAAATAAGGGTAAGGCGGTTTAATGAGTATTGCTGTGTCACACGTATATGGGTACAAAAGAATCCAGTTATAACAATAAACACAGACATGAACCTGATAGAGGACACAAAATGCTGTAAGTTATCAGAGTGACAGTCCTGCAGGGGTCTTTAGGATGGAGCTGGATCTCAGATGAGTGCAGTTTCAAAACACAGTCAACGGGGAGTTGCTGTAAACACTTTAACCAAAACTTTTCAGACTGTTTAACAACTAAATACTGCACTGTATACTAGAGCTTTGCTAACCATTCACTAGATGATGAACTATGTGAGCAAAGGTTTTTCTGAATGGACCCTGTTACAAACATCTTTTAGCAGAGGTGGCCATCAAAGAGTAACAGCATGATTAGAGCCTGACTAATTTATTGGCAGGACAATCTTAGTGGCTAATTTTAGCCACTTCCCAATCTATTGGTATTTATAACTGCCGATAACTGAAAGTTTTAAAAGCGAAGACAAGTCAGGCAAAAAAACAAACAAAAACAAATAACCTTCAACCATTCACAAGAGGCAATCTGCAGTTTTCTTATTTTTGAAATGTATTGTTATAGAATTTTAGTAAAGACCAAGGATTGTTAGTTTACTCAGTTCTCATTAAGTTTCATAGCAAAAAGTCATGAAGTAGTGATTCTGACAAATCAAACTGTCAGGGGAATTGATGTAGATTAAACAAATGTTTCTTTTAAAAATAATGCTAGTGTATTTAGAATCCATTGATAATGCTTTAATAAAAATGTCAAATCCCATGCATTTACTGAGCATGGAAGTCTGCGTGTGTGTTTACAAAGGGTTTACTTTTCCTTGAGGCATTTCAGTGCAAGCAGCTTAGATCAGTCGTCTTATGTAAGCACTATTTGTTTGCTTATTCCACACAAACACATACACACACACACACACACACACAGAGACAGACACATAGCTCTGAGAAGGGGTGTTCACTGAAGAGCTATATTCAATATATGGTAAGTGATACTGCGTGCCTATCTTTATGTGAAGCAGGTCATTAGGTTTGGGTTCATGGGGATCCAGCGCTGTTAATGAAATGACATTCACCATGAAAGGCCAAAACAATTAAAGTCTGGTGTCTAGCCTGTTTATAACAAGGATATGTAAAGGTTCCAACACAGATTCGTGCCTAACTCAGTAATCACACGATCAAGTTAACAGTGGTGGAGAAAAGAAAAAAAGCTATTTTAAGTGCTTTCTACTGCTGAATTCTGCGACTGGATATTAGAACCACAGCAGGCCAAGGATAAGCACCTTTGTTAAATCGGTTCAAGTTTAAAAAATAATTGATTTTCAATAAAAGCAGTTGTGAGAATGGGCAACAACAACATAACCTTGCTCACAGGGTGATGGTGTAACTTCTTTACAGTATCACAAAGAGAAAAAGCAATCACAGCGATTGCTGTTGTAACAGTTAAAAAGGACAAAGGTGAATTTTGAAATCTAAAAAGAAGAACTGCCACTTGTCTGAGACCTTGAACTAGAAAAGGGTCAACAAACATCTTGGCCAATCACTAGGCAGAAAATCCACGCAGTTGAAGATTTCACCAACACTACAGAATGTGACATTCTGCGGCCCATGTACCAGTTGCTGGATGTATTTTGATGTCTAAAATACTTTCAGTCAGGATTACTGGCATGGGTGATACAAAACACAAAAACCGCCATCAATCAAAAGCCTGCCAGAGGGAACATCACAGTACATTGGCTTTTTGGGATTCACCTTGTCCGCTGGGCAGCTGCAGTGTCACATTTCATGTTTCGACATGTAGCAGATGATTGACACGGCCTCAAGTAGGAAGACGCCATCAGCAAGTCATCCCTTACTTTACATGCAACACAAGCACTTCGACACTTGTTTCTTTATGAAGCAAGTGTCAGCAGCTTATTTTGCTCATCTTGCTTATATAGCTTATCACACTGATAGAACGGAAATGTATCCTGTATAAAGACGAGACCCCAACCGTACTTGGATAAAGGCCTCAAAACTTTTATCTAGCAAGGGATAGTGAGCATACACATCACTCAGTCGTGCTACCCTCACACATTATCGCCTTCAACAAACAGGACTTGCTCTTCATCATGCCATCCTCCCTAATAGCTTGCACGCATTCATAATAACTCATTCACCTTGACTCACTTCCATGTCCTGTCAGAGCCATTACGAGAGCTGGCTGGGAAAAACCACAATGCCAGGTTATCTGCCAGGTCTGGGCAGCTGACAATACCCCAGTCTAGTGAGGTTACGCAATCCCTGGCAAGATAAGTCAAACTGGACACTGAGGGACATGTCGGAGAACTGGGAAGCAAGGAGAAAGTTGCTCCAAACAGTGTTACCTTACCCCTTACCTGGGTACAAACTCTACATTTACAGACAGGCCTAACATTACTAACATTAAAATAAAAAAAAAATATATATATAAACATTAAAATATATCTATATATATCTGTTTTCTCCAACACAACTTCAAAGTCAAAGTCAAGGTTTGTCCTGCTACATAAATCAAACAGAAATGACAGGGTGGTTTATATTTTTAGACAGCACTCTTGGCTTTTTGCATTCATCAGCGTGCACCCATAGGTTTCTTTAGAAAGAGCTTAGTTTACTGCACTCAACAGCCGCTAACACACACACAAGGTGCCAGCAATAAAAATGCACAAACACAGCAACTGGGGGATCTGACACCAGAGGAGCGTAAATGGAGCCTGTTGCTTTGCTGGGCGAGGTGGGAATGTGAGAGGTCCCTAGCTTAGAGTAACTATGTAACTCGGGCCGGAGAAGGAGGAGGCAGGAGAAGAGAGCTTTCCCTCAGTTAGAACTCAATCCATCCAGAATAAATAAAGGAGAAGAGTGAATAAATCAGCTGCCATAATGTAGTCTGAGTGACTTCATTATGATTAGATCATTCATTTTCTTGGCTTTGAGTGGACGGTTTAGGCTTTTTAAGTAATTATTTTTTTATTTTTTGGGTTTAAACCATTATCTTTACCATATTTATAAGAGAAAACTGGCAACAACTTAACTTATTCAACAACATATACATATTATCTTAGGTTTAAAACATAGGAAAAAAATGATCTTCAATAATCATTTGGTAAAGTAATGAGTGCATGAACTCTCCAGCTTGGTATGGTGCTGATGCTGAGCAGGTAGTCAAATGTCTGCCTCATGTCTGCTGCCACTTTAGGGGGCAGCATGAAAAAAAAAAATAGTGCACCATAATCAAAACTACTGGCTGCAGAAGAAACCGAGATCAAAGTGTACAACGAATGTCTTTATATTGTAGTAACATAAATTAATTACAACTATCCACAGCAGCCACTGTCTGTGCTTCTTTGCTGTTTAACATGTTTCCAACCAGTCAACATTCAATCAGCCAGAGGTAATGCTCCACTGGCTTGCTGGAGGAGTGCACAAAATAGTGTCTCCATACCCTCTGTGTCAGGTGAATTCCCATAATTCTTTCGTATAGGCAGAGAGCTCTGCAAACAAACCCTTACAAAGCACCATACACTGGCCTTCAGCAGTTACAACCGCCATAAAAAGTGCATGCTGACGAGGTAATTAAGGTACTATAATGAGCCATAAAATGTCGCTAGTCGCTTACACGTCTAATAGTCACTGTTGTCACTAGTTGGTACCAGACGTAGTAGTCATTTAAGCCATTTGTTCAAATTGTAATTGATCTCCAATGCCAATAAATTATTGTGTCCTAAATGTTATACAGTCATCTGCCATCGTTGTTGAGAAATACTATAAATGTGTTAACCTAGGCCTGATCTTTATGTTAAAACTACTAGAATGAGAACATAGATACAAGCGGCGGAACTCAGCTTTCTCCCAAACGTGGATGGGCTCTACCTTAGCGATACTGTAAGGAGTTCAGTCATTCAGTAGGGGCTCAGAGTAGAGCCACTACTCCTACACATCGAAAGGAGCCAGTTTGAGCCGGTTAGTTTAAGTGTTTTTTGCCTTTCTTATCTGTTTGGAGTATAACACAGGTTCATAATGCATAACGCAAAGTGCCATGCATTTAAGCTAATGATTCATTATTGAAGAATATGGATTTTTTTGACAATGCCCATTAAATTAAATTTACATTAATATCTGAGTTTCTTAGTTTTAGAACAATCTGTTAGGCGACTAAGAAATTAGTTGCCAGGAATATCCCTGATATAGTTATCCAAATCACAAGTGCAATGTGTCATATCGCAGAAAAAAAGCTCAGTTTGCCAAGTTTATAATTGTGTCTCTATCTGGTCTTATCACTCCAGAGTAGGTCTGGTGACTAAAGACACACCTAGACCAGGTAGTCTCACTACTATATTTAGGGGCTGACGTTGCTAAGAACCAGTTTCTTGCGAAATTTGAGCATCTCTCACATATCACAAGTTGATAAACAGTTTTTAAGGAGTACTATCTTTTAAATACCTGTGTATGAGCTAATTCTCAAACTCCTCAATTTCCTCAATGAATACAAATTTCTAGGTGAGTGGTAGCTAAAACACCATATGCACAGCCACCTCACAATCACTGAAAATTCTTGGACAAGGACTGTAGATGGTAGATTGACAACAGCCTAATTTAATTCCCATGTACATATGGTATTATTGACATAATACCTGTACTGGTGTATTTTGAAAAGCATGTAGTTACTTACCATTTCACAGTACTCAAAAACCAGTAGGAAGGGAATCGCCTCAACACACTGTCCAAGGCAGTGGAGTATGTTTGGGTGCTGCAAAACTCTGAAAACCAAATTGACATAACAGGTCATTGATTTGATGACCATCAGGTTACCAAAAAAGTTTAAAATAAGCAAACTATACATTGCAATTACTGATGCAATAAGTAAGAGGAAAGATGCTCCAGGTGCAGTAAACAAAACAGTCTTTGATAAGTTGATGACCCTAACCATAACCTTCTGAAAAACAATAACAGCTCTCTGCAAATGGGGTGCTCTCAAAGAGAGAAACATCAGCTTTTACCTGTATGGATCCCCTTGCTGCAGGAAGTCATTCTGCTCCTTGGCACTTGCATTAGCTTTCAACTCCTTGACCACCACTCTTGTCCCTGGGTCTGTGTAGATATCACTCAACAAGACCTGTAAATACAACAGAAAGAACACGTCACGCTAAACAAAAAGAAAACAAAGATTCATCACCACCACCCAAGTCGAGATTTTTTTTTCTAAGATTTCAAGGAGTACCACTAACTGCAGAGAAAAAGAAAATGATTTGATTAACAGAGGAAAAGGTGTCAATTTTTCCTTGACCGGTAAGGATTACTTTACACAATATACTACAGTGGCTTGCAAAAGTATTCGGCCCCCTTGAACTTTTCCACATTTTGTCAAATTACAGCCATAAACATGAATCAATTTTATTGGAATTCCACGTGAAAGACCAATACAAAGGTGTTGTACACGTGAGAAGTGGAACGAAAGTCATACATGATTCCAAACATTTTTTACAAATAAATAACTACAAAGTCAGGTGTGCGTAATTATTCAGCCCCCTGAGTCAATACTTTGTAGAACCACCTTTTGCTGCAAGCCACTGTATATTGTTTCAAGCGATATTGATTAATGATTGTCACTTGTGATTCAATGATTAAATCACAAGTGACAGCTTGCCATCTTGTTAAATGATTTTTTCAGATGAGTATTTAGCTCTTTGTCTTTTGTGTGGATGCAATTTTGTGAAGAAGGTAATTAAAGAAAAACTATCTTACCTGGCCAAACCAGCCGTTGCCGATCTCTTGGATGTAGCTCAGACTGTGGCGCACGACCTGGAAGCCTGTTGAGCCCTCTGTGACACCAAATACCCATCACTGTTATTAATACTGCACCAACCGACGCATCACAAGTTACATCTGAACCACTTAATAAAACAACAACTTCAAAATAGAAAACACTACAGTGAAATTAAACTGAGAAATTGTGTTGTCACATAGTTGAGTCAGAGATGCTCTTCTTAACAAACTATCTGAAAAAATTATTTTTTTAACTTAACCTTTATTTATACAGGTAGTCCCATTAAGGCTCAATGTCTCATTTACAAGAGAAACCTGTTTCAGACAAACACATTGAAATTACAACAACAATAAATCTGCAATATAATAACAAAAATAAAGAACTGTCTAATGACTAGCACTTAGCACTGTATGCAGCATGTGTAGCTAACTACATCTAAACAGAAAGTACATCAACTTCTTTACATTAAGTTACTAACTAGTTTAACATACCGTGTGTGGATATGAACAAGTATTTCATAGTCACTGTTTATGGGTACTAGGTATGACGTTTTCAATAAAAAAAATAAATAAAAAATGTGACTTTTTTTAAGATACACCCTTCCATCCCTGTACTGTTCTCAAATTTATGTGAACTGTTGTGACACAGTGATCACATTTCCCAAAGAAATCCCATTTTTGTTTAGATTTTTTCCACAGAGAACGTTTTGGGGTACTAATATTTCTACCCTCAATATTTATTTAATGGTGGGGACCAAACAGTCTACAGGTGGATTTCCACCACCTCTGGTGTTAATAGAACATTTTTTACTACAAAGTTCAAACAAACATATTTTAATAGACAACCGTATTTTATGACATAAGCTAAGCACACAAAAGTAAGGAAATTTTTGTTGATCATTTCTTTGTTTTAACTACCGTTGGAAGGCCTGTTTATTTCTGCTCAAATTTGTAAGGAAAATGCATTTGTGGGTTGAGCAGCAGAGTTGAGTACTGCTGTTGTAGCTGTGTATCATTCGCCCACAAGCTACTGAGGCCCCCGTTTATTAGACAAATAAATTGTTAAATTATAAACTGTCTTGTTTCTTCAGACTTCAATCATCCAGTCCAGTAAACTAAACTAAACCAAACAATCAATAGCAGAACAAACAGTCTGGCACTGGGAGAAAAGATTTTGTAAGCTTCTCATGGGCGCAACCCATAAACTCAACTCTGCTGCTCAACCCACAAATGCATTTTCCTTGTGGCACTATTTAAGGGAAATAACCAGGCTTTCCAACACTATAAGACTTATTGCCTAAAAGCACTGTTACAACAAAGAAATCATGGAAGATACACACATTTCCTTAGTGTTTGTGCCAAGTTTATTTATACAGCATGATTCTGTGAATGTGTATGTATCAGACCTGTGATGCGGGCAGGAGGTTGGAGGTGTGGCGGGCCAGGCAGGGGCACAGGAGACACAGCAAGGGTATAGACCTCAGCTGGGGACTGCATAGAAGGGGTGTCCTCTGCTGGCGGAGTGAAGTCGATCTCATCATCAAAGTGATCTTCAAACTCCTACGTCCACACAAACATATGCCATGTATAAATTTGTTGACGGCATGACAACAACAAAAAAAACCCAAACAAAAAACGCTGACTCTCTTTTAGACTAAATTTACACACAGCCCATTTACACACATTATACATTCACCCACTGTGTTTTCATCAAGTCAAGTCTGCATGAAGGAAATGAAACTCACTTGTGTCTGGCTACCTGCCTGCCAAAACTCTCACCTTGAAGTTGATCTCCCTTTCCTTGCAGCAGGTCACACAGTTCACTAGCACCACCACCAAGGACACAATCACCATCAAAGACACCACCAGGGACAGGTAGATAGAGACAGACAAAGTGTCCCCCGTGCCTTCACCTGAAATGACAAAAACAGAAAGAAAATGTGCTGAATCATTCATATCTATCTCTGGAATTCAAAAATAAATTAGAAGGGAATAAAGAAGAAACATGACAGCTGTGTTAGGTTAGCATAAGTGTGTTTGACAGCAGTACAACACATGAGAAGTGTACCAGTACTTCTAAAACCACCCACAACAAAGGTACCTTAGAGCTTGACAACAAAAATAAACTGCACAGTGCACTACACTACAACCTCTTCATATCATTACTCTCTTTCTCTTGCAACTCCACTGCAGTGAGAAGAAAAAAACAATCTGTACCATTGTGCATGGCATACATTAATGAGTGATTCACCACTTCTCCCAAAATGTTGTGGCAATAAGTGTGACTTCTCAGATGACCTCTATCCCTTATCAGGTATTCAGAGAAGCAGTTGTGGGGGTGTCTGCTGGCCAATCACCAGCTGATAGTGCAGCAGTCGTGACAGCGGGTGTAGATCTGCTCAAGTGAGGATGCTGCTGGCCCAGCAGTTCAAGTGTCAGGGCTGACAGCATCCTCACAACCCACCCACTGTGCTGCTCAGCTGCAGCTCACTCACTATACTAATGCCAAACCACATGAGCCTCAGATTTAGTTAACTAAACGGTACAAGCTGATACTACAGGAGACAAAAGGATGACGGAGGGCACTATATATGGCATGTATGTGCAGGGCTGTGCATTATCAAATTTTAACTGCAATTACAATTTTAGCTTCCACAGATTAATAAAAAAGAAACATCAAGATAAACAGATTATTGAGACTGATTCTGTTTTGCTGTAATGGGATTTTTCCACCTTTCAGCAAGTCTAAATTTGTTTAAGTATATTCAAGTGAATTGTGAATAAAGAATATGGAAAACTACTTGAATGAAAAGCTATGTTCCTTTAATTTAAAATTTAATAAGCTGTAGTTAACCCGGGCCCTGACTGATCTGAAAATCTGATGACCTGCATGTCTGATTTCGCAAAGTTGATGTCCTTTTCATGCCAGATGCCCTTCCTTATACAAATCTAGGGTTGGGCCTGGAAATAAAGTACACTAGTTTTACCGGTCTGTAAGTTGAATTTCCAATGTCTGTGCATATATATGTTTAAAAAAAAAAGACAAAGCTGACCAAAATAACTTTGATATTTGCCCTGGTTTAGCCTTAACAACAGGCTAGAGAATCTGATGGGAACTCAATCGGTGCCTGTGTACAACCGTACCTCAGCACTACAAAAAAGACACACCATGTATTGCTATTTACCATTCATAATTATGTATTAGGTGTTTCTCGCCAACCACCTATCACCTATATTTGTCCAACCAACCAATTCTCATTGCTGTTTGTAAGGTTGGACAAGCTGCTAGACAACATAACGCCACCTATGCTCTTTGTATTTCAAGAACACCTGCATGTTCACTGCATTTCTGCCAAAAGCTCATTCTTTTGTTAGGGTGTGCGTGACTCATACCCGCCTTATTTCCGACATGTCACTGCTCATTTCTAACTGTTCCTTTGAATGGTATGACTACTGGTCATTGCATTTCTTGTCTTACTGCCAATGCCAGTGAACAGTCAGAAGACGTTAAAGTCAATCTCTCTCACTTGCAGCTTGAATCATCTTTTATGGATGACAATTTTCAGTTCACACAGAAAGGACTTGCTGAATCAATTTGTTTCATTATGAGGTAACAAATTCACCAAAGTCTAATGCATTTATTTTTATAACTTGAACGTAATCACAGCCACCTACATTATACCTCAATGTGGCCCGTGAGAGTTGAGAGCAGTGGGAATTTGTGCGAGACACTTCTTCCTAGCCTCCCATCAATGTTTATTCAGCGTCCCACTGGTTGCGGCTTGTCAGGTACATTGTGTCTGCTAGAAGGACAGTATATACCTACTGAGTCTCCTTCTGGCTACAAAATTTTTGACAGATGAAATTGGGTGACTAATACATCCAGATGACAAACTCACATCTAGGTGTCTCAGGCTTTCACACTAACATGTGAGTATGATTGCAACACACATCTGAACCGATTTGGAATAAATGAAAAATCAGACTTTAGCTAGCTTATCTACATAGTAAAAAATAATTAGTAGGTACACTGCTTTCAGAACTCTCTCAATTTTCTATAACAGAGATTCAAAAAGGTGCTGGAAACATGCATAATGGATATTTGCAGATTCTGCACATATGGAATGTTGTGACATTAACAATCTGTACCCTAAGTATACGCTACATCACAGGTTATAAAAGGTTCGTCTGGCTATATCACCCACCCCTACAGACATTTAAACAGCATAGCACCATAGTGAAAGACTTCAGGTGCTATCTGACTTCACTACAGGTCAGTTACCACAGTAAAAACAAAGGTAAGTCAAATGAGAAATCCAACATCCAATCCAGCACATTTTCAGGTTCAACATTTAACACTGCATTCCGTTTTTAAAATTTGAACTGTAAACATGGGCCCAATTTTGGGAGGAAATTAGGTTGAACAGGTTAGGTTGACATTCTAAACATGCACACTTCATGTGCATGTTTAGAATGTCAGAGGATTTCACAAACATGAAATTGTGATCTACCCTTGCTCCGTCAGCATGGAAACTGTTGTAATTGTTAGCCGTTTTTGACGCATCAATTTTATGCTTAGGCAGTATGACACAAGAAATTGAAAATAAATATAACTGAATTAAATTCTGGAATTCTGGTGTTCTTCCTCAATGAAACACCAAGGGTAATCAACAGAATGATGATTTGACCCACTAACACCTATCACACTCATCATTTGAGATTATATTTATTTACCAAGAGAAAGGTTTGTTCCTGTTTCTCTGACTGTGTGAGTATTTAGTTTGCACATAACTCTCTTGGAAAAAAAAAAAAATCAGAAAAACAAATGTGGGTGCCATATCATTTCTAGGTTGACAGGTTTGCAATTTCAGGTAAAACAGTGGTAGGTAACAAATTATTTTGTTGAAATAAACTTAAGGCAAGAGCTTGGCACATGAGGCTGTACAGTGGTCTAACTATTTAGTAAGTTCTAATCCGAGATGGGGGAGGGGGGTATATCCACACAGCATAGGTTGTCAGAGAGTAGAGAAGATGGAGCAGCAATCCCTCCAACTCCCTGAGGAATATTAGATATGATACAGAGTGTCAGCCATGAATGAGATTCATGTAATGTCGGCCACAGAACACCAAGCAGTCACTGACAGAAATAGAAAAGATGGCTTAATCTGTTCTCTTTACTTATGATCATAATGAAAGTCCTTCATGCACTCTGCTTCTTTTCACTAATGTCTGAATGCCTAATGTTTTCCCTGCTGGGCAGAAAATACTGAACTACAACCCCAAAACTGGTGCAGGTAAACTGAACTCTGTGGCCTCTTTCACTGAGAGCTGTGCACAGTTACAATTTGAATCCCCAGTGACAGATATCACGAAGATCTTTGTAAGTCAATGATAGTTGATGATATATTACAATGCAAATAAATTAGCAACAACAGCAAGGCCACCATTATGAAGTGCTGTTTCTAAAGGATTACTTCCACAAACCTCTGTGCTTAAGACTGCAACGGAGAAACTGTATCCAGTAAAATATTGATGAGAGGAGAAATTAAAGATTAAATAGCTCTGTAGTGTACTGGACCAGTGAATGTAGCTATAAATGGCATGTGTACTCACAGCTGTTAAATGTAAGCGTTCTTTACCTTGCAATTATCATCACTATCAACAGAACAATGAAGAGGGATTGTTAAGTCTTGAACGTCCAACCAGACTGAAAGTTTTTAACAATCAAAAATGTTAAGTGAATATAACAAGAATGAAATATAATATTTCCTTATAAACACATGCAACTCAAACCTGTAAGCAAACTCTATAGGTAATGCCAGAGATAAATGATTCATATTATATAAAACTATAAGCCTTTAAGTCAGTTTATGCAATAGCAATGTCAAGATTGATATTCTTATGTGAAAAGCAAATGACCCATTAACAAGGCAAGTAAAGGCAAAAACCTGACCCAGACAATTGGCTGAGGCTGAGGACTCCCTGCCAAAAAGGCATGGTTTTAAAAAGGTGAACAGATGCACATCACTGCATGGTTTAGGCCAACATCCCTAAAAATTATATGAATCCACCAAAAGCACTTTTGTGCTGTTACTGTGTCGGCCTTCAAACCAGTCATCCGTACTGCCCCCCAGATGAGAATCTTGTACTGAGACAGAGTGTTTTCTTACTGGGGTTTTCCACAATGCCAAAGCAAATATGTTTCAGAGGGAAATCAAAGTAGCTTTGCCCTATATTTACTTTTCTCAAACCACAAAGCAAGCCATTACTATACTAATCTGGATCTAAAAATAAGGCAATCCAATTCTTAAGGGTTTTAGAATATTCTAGAGACCAGCAATGACCTCTAACAACTTTAAAGCAAAACCAAGCTAATGATAAGCTTGGACTTAACAGCCCTGTTTCAGTCAGCACTAAATTTTGTCACATCTGGCTATTTTTCAGCCAATGCCTCTTTCTATTTAAATTACAGCAATTAAAATGAGTAGTGGGATAAATCATTGGAACAAATGGCTTTAATAACTCCAAAGCTCACAACAATCCTGTGAAAAACATTCAGCTGTAATTGCGGGCAGCTTTTTGACACAAATACCCACTGCCTGGTTCAGCAAAACAACAGGGTTCCAGGCAATGCAGGGCTCCTAGAGAGGCTACAGCAGCAGCCAGATACAAAAAAACAGGAGCTGGGTCACGGCAGCGCTACATGGGATCAGTTCTCCTCCATTAGGCTTTATTTGAGTCATAGGTTCATATTATGACTTGGCAGGCCCCACCAAATGACTCAACTGGTTTTTGGGACCAATACAGCAGGTAGCTGCCACCTCTTATTTCAGTTAAACTGCATATTTCAGCAGGCATTCAGGGAGAGGAGGAGTTGACCCATTTTTACAAATTTCACCCACCGACCGGTGTGCACAACAGTGGATGTCTACTTTTAGTTACACACAAAATGGCAAATGGCACTGTGGCTAAAAGCTTTGGGTTAGTTTAAGGTTCTTCAGTCTGAGAATATCATGAATCAAATGAAAAAACAGAGGCACCTAAAATAGGCTAATACTTATCTCTGTCTGGTTAGTGACAAAACTAAATTTGATTTCCACCATTTAGAAAATAAACAACTGCTAAAGGATAAACTCGCTTATTACAAGCATCTCCAAAAGCCTGTAGTGGTAGTCACTGAGCAGAGTAGTGAAAGGTTAATGACTTGTAGACTAACCAAACAAATATCACCTGGCTATGCCCTACAATTTAAACATTGACATTTTGGTTAAAGCTTAACAACCTATTTTTACCCCTGTTTGTCATGTGTAAACGGAATATCCCTTGCAGATTGGCAAACCCAAGTCATATTCATAAGAATAATCTCATTAACAATCAGAAACTTAAAGTCAAAACTTTGAACAATCAAATAATCAAGAATTATTATATCATGTGTACACACAGGTGTAAGTAGACTAGGAAAATGGACCAAAGGACAGGTTGCTGTGTAATAAAATAATAAAAATATGGACTATATTTCATTTTACACTGTACTTTCCTGTGCTCTTCGTTATGATTAAGCAAACAACGCTGTTGCTAATCATTAACTTGTAGTGATAAGACTGGAATCTGTTATAGTTACACATTACCAGTGAGTGTTGGTAATGTGCTAGGAAACATGTCATACCAATACGAGCCAAGGAAACTCAGGATTCTGCAAAACATAGAAACTACTGTCTTGTCACCAAGTAGCTTTGTGACAAAAGTATTACAGTTACTGCTGATATCCATTTTTTTTTTTTTTGAGGGGGGGGGTGCCTTTGTCACATTAACATGTGTCAGATCAAATTTTAATTTTAGACAAAGATGACCTTAGCTAATTCAAAATACAGTTTTTAAATTATGAATTTTTTTTGTTATTAAAGCAATAAAACTATCCAGGTTTACTTGGCCCTATGTGAAAAAAAACCCCATATATCTGTGACTGACCACATTTTTTTCTTCAGATAGCCAAGTTCAATTTCATTAGCCACACCCAGGCCTGATTACTGCCAGACCTGTTGAATGAAATCACTTAAACAAAACCTGTCTGACAACATGAAGTAGGTTAAAAGATCTCAAAATGTAACACATCAAGCAAAGATCTAAAGAACCTCAACAACAGATGAGACACAAAGTCACTGACATTTATCAGGAAGGGTTAGAAAGCCATTTCTAATGTTTTGGACTCCAGTGAACTATGGTGAGAGCCATTATCCACAAATGGAAAACTTGGAATGGTGGTGAACCTTTTGCTGATTGTCCAGCCTACCAAAATTAGTGCAAGAGCGGATCAACAACTCATCCAATAGTAGGGCTGCCACGATTAGTCGACTAGTCACGATTATGTTGACTAACAAAATCGTCGACGACTGATTTAATAGTCGAGGCGTCGTTTGAAGCTTTGTAAGATCACAAAAGACGCAGGAATAAGTACTAGAATTTAAGAGTGTAATAACGGACTGAAACAGATGATGGCAGCACTGCATGTACAAGGATGCTAGCTGCCGTTAAACCCCGAAGAAGAAGAAGTAGCTCTGTCCCAGAATTCATAGCGCAGCCCAGCTCAGTTTCCAACAATGGCGGCAGGTAGTTAGTTATTATTCTTTCTGGGTCTCAAAATAACCATTTAACATATTTTCAGGCGACAATGTAACTGTGTAAACCTCAAATATCTGCTCAGTTTATCCAGACACCACATATTTTCAAAAGCGCTCCGACGTTTTCGGAGACGTCTGTTACCCACTAGCTCGATAGCTAGCCGGGGGCAAGGCTCACTAGAGCCCGTGAGAACACCGGACTCCCGGCAAATCGTTTTCAAACCCACCGCCGTCTTTCGCTACTCAGGTTAAACATGCATAAGTCACTTAGATAACTTAAAAATGTTATTGTTTGGATTTTTTTTTTAGTATTTTATTTGTTCCTGAGTAAATTGTTTTGGCTTTTTAGTTAGCACTTACCTTAAACACTTAAAGCTGTAAGCTAATGATAAGAGCAGATGCATGCTGGTGCAATAAGCTGTAGTTTTACGTCCAATGGATGATGATCTGATTAGTCGACTAATCGCAAAAATAATCGGTGACTAGTCGACTATCAAAATAATCGTTTGTGGCAGCCCTATCCAGTAGGTTACAAAAAAACCTAGAACAACATCTAAAAAAGTGCAGGCTTCACTTGGCTCAGCTAAGGTTCGAGTTCATGATTCAACAATAAGAAAGAGAATGGGCACAAATGGCATCCATGAAAGAGTTCTGAGGCCAAAACCATTGCTGACCAAAAATAAAACAAAAGATTATTTCACATTTGCCAAAAAGAAGGTGACGTTTTTGAAAATTTTGCATCCTGTAACATCTGGTGTAAATCAAACACAGCATTTCATAAAAAGAACATTATACTAAGACTCAGACATGGTGGTTTTAGTGTGATGGTGGTTTTATTTCTTTGGTGATTTGTGACTGTGCAAATATGAAATAGTCACATTAGTAACCTAATAACACAGTTTTCTTCCGTTTTTACAGCTGTGTCCTGAACAGAAGACTCTCTTAATTACTACATTAAGTGTTTTTAATAAGATAGTAACTGTTTTCTTCAAAGAACACATACAATTCATGAGGCCCCAACCATAACAGGACCCTTTATTTGCGTGAAATATTACACTGTAGTCATCGAAGCAGGTGAATCAAGGTTCACTTTAGAACCAGAAACATTATTTCCATGCGGGTAGGCCACCATCCACCTTGTGCCTTAAACTTGTTTACATCAACACCTAGACCAATCCCAGTAAAAGGTTAACATCTATGTACCTGGAAGCAACAACACACACATCTCTGGTTTCTGCTGTTAAATATTAATCAGAAATAAACCTGCAGCAATAAATTAGTGTTTTTCCGAGAATAGCTAAAGGAAACGTCTGTGTTGATCATTGTGCTATTTGGCCGAGTCGTGACAATGACCTGCAGTTATTCATCATTATTAAACAAACAACGGAAAGACCAGAACCGATATTCTGATAACTCTGTGATCAACTAAACAAACAAGTATGACAACCCGTCCATTGAAAACACTCCTGTCTGGATAACCGGAAATACAGTTCAAGCTGGTGTGTTGTTAGCTTTTAGCTTCGTATTAGCACCAGCTACCAATTTCAGCAAAACAGCCTCTCATGTGGACAAACACAACACACTTTACCTGTGAATCAGTTGCCTTACCTGATTTCTGACCATACTGAAGAGGGGCGCCTTCAGACAGTCCCAAAGCCGATAGAAAAATCCCAAAGCTCAGCAACAAAACATATACACGGCGGTTCTCCATCCTTATAGCTTAGCTAACAAAATGTTAGCTACGTGAAATCAAATAAATGGCTGATTTAAAAAAGGCTTAAGTGTTTTAAACATTGAATAGCAGCTTCGCGTCAGTCTAGGCTACATAAACGAGCACATTTTGTGTCTGTTTTTGCGTCTGGCTATTCGCCAGCTAACTAGCTTTAGCTATCGATGCTAAGAGTTTCAGCTGACGACAGCAAACGCCGCTACCACACGCAGTGGTCGGGTATCCATGGAGACAGAGGGGGCGGTCACCTTTCGCGGCCTCTCATATTTAATGTCTGTACTTTAGTGTTATCTAAATGAACACAACAACGGGAATTTCAATCGCTATAGCCCCTGACTATCATGAAGAACCTCTCCTCCAAAGCGCCATGTTCCTGTACACCGTGACGTCACTGAAAGTGGGCCGTGAAACTTCAAGGAATTGACAGCCGCCTAAACCAATTACAAGGGACAATTCCGTCGCGTTGATCTCCCACAGCCAATCGGTTTCGAGCTTTATTCTCAGTCAGTTAAATCCAGTGATTTGTATCAAAGCTGAAGAAAGCTTTCTGCATTCAGTCAGTCGCCAACCATGTGAGGCACGTAAAAGTGGTTATGAAAGAAGACCTCTCTATATAAAATGTTTATATGCGTGTTTACGACAAGCTATAAACTACAAAAATGTATGAATGTATTTGACGAGTGATGCTACCTTTAGGACCTTTATTATGGGTATGTGTGGTTTTATTCGTTGTTTCTGTTTTATTGTGAGTATGAATTTCATATAAATATGGCTCGTTGTTAGATTTTCATGGAAAACCAAACATAGAAATAGCCTAAAAAAATCTGTCCCCAAAGCCACCATCAAGACTAAATGCATGTAGATATTGCTGTAAACCTGTAATTCCTATGTAATCCATAGGATGGGTTGTATATGTTATTTTACGTATTACTTGGAATACTGGTATGAAATTATTTGTAATACAATCTCGCCTGTATTTTAATTAATTTTTTTTATTTAGCATGTTGTGCTCAAGAACGCATAAAAATCACATGCTCTGTTAAGACTGACTTCATTGCATGTTTTAAAACTTGCCACATAGGTGTAATAAAATCAAGGACAACTACCATTTTCACTTGAGTGTACCTGATTATATAATCCTTATTAATTTCCCTACAAATGTACTACAATACTACAGCACCAACATAGCAGCTGTGGTAGTAAAATAGATAAATTGCAGAAAAATGCATGTTTATGATGATCAGATGTGTTGGGATGTGAATATGTTCTTACTGTGTTTTGGTCATGGATGCAAGTTCACAGAACAGTATGAATGGGAAAATTATCTGCTCTGATTAACTGATGAAGGGGGAGGAGGCAGTCGGTGGCGTGAAGGAAATCTCCCTTGGTTTGAGGACAGATACGTCAGGTTGCTTCTTGCACTCAGGATCACGAAGCTGTAAGAGAGTGTTGGTCGCTTACAAGCACAAAGCAAGAGCAACGGAGATCTCCAAACCTCACCCGAAGCACGGTAAGTACCACTTTTTCTGCAAATTCAAGTGCAGTTTTTCTGCAAATTCTTTGTGCGCTGATAGCTGTGTGTCACTATTTTGTGAATCTTTAGTCCTCTAGCTTTAAGAGAGGGGGGAAATAAATGTTTAAATGTAGGAAGACAAAAAAATAAAATGTTAGGACCTATTTGTGATTACCTTTTCAGTTACCTGCAACATCCTTTGTGGAAAAATGAATGTGTTTAACGTTAGAAAACCAAAATCCAATTCACATACGATGCTAAAATGATACCACACAATGAACATTTTTCCTACTGTGGAACCTATGTTGTTTATATAATAATTTTACTTTATTGTTAAAATGGTACAGCCCTGCCCTGCTGATAAAAGGTCCCACTCAGCTCTCTTTTTGACTGTGCTGATCTATCAGAAAAATGCCCACGTAGGTGATGATAATGCTTAACCTATCCACAAGTCCTGCTTTTCTTTGACAGTTGCAGCTATCTGGCAGCAGAAAACGCCCTCAGCAGTTCAATTTAGTGTCACTTTGCATTTCTTCCATGCATGTGTATGTGTATCCCTCAGGCAGCCACAGAGGACCATGGCATTTGCAGGGATGTTGAGCGACGAGGACATACAGGCTGCGGTCCAGGCTTGTCAAGGTGAGTCAGACAGCGCACACTAAAACTTGCATCCAAGAAAAATACACACTTTGCAAGCATCTAAGTGTGAACATAAGAACACGTACTTTACAGCAAGGGAATATAGGTCCATTCACATATACACAGCACACACAGAGGTGCTTATTAAACCCACTCCCACAGGGGATACCTGTATCATGTGATTTTCACAGTGGGGACAGGGTACCTGCAGGTAACCAGGCAGCCATGTGGCAGGAGAGTAGTTTCTAAAGTGGTTGTGTTGAGCATTAACACATAGAACACCAAATCACACAAGCTGTAAAGTCCTCACATCCAAAATCACTTATATATTTATCTCTAGAAATTATGTCCGCATGACGAGGCAGACAAAGCTCGACTGATCTGATGAAAATCAAATGTCAGTGCTTTCATACCCTTAATTCAACAAAACCCGCCTGTTAGTAATGTTTTAGGCAAAATAGCATCTAGAAGATTTTTGTTTTATTAATCAGAAGTGTTAAACTCGACTACAGTGTGTGCAAGTCTTTTCCAGAAAAGTCCTTTGAAATTATTTGAAGGTAGCTTGTACCAGAAGAATTCCACTATGACTGCAAATAAAAGGCTTTTAACATTTGCATTAGACCTATGGGCCATATTCATTGTGCTTTGCCTGCTTTAATGGCATAATGACATAGCCTGTAATTGTATAAGACGGTGATGTGCCACAGGGTGTATATTGGTAAATGTCATTGGTTGAAGAATGAAAGTCATCTGAGCGAATGAGTTAATGCGACATGTCTATTCAGTCTCCCGTCGTTCTTTCTTTCTTTCTTGTCATTGTGTGATTGACCTCTTATTCCCATGTGTCTGTTTTTCTTCCTCTCTTCCTCTCTCAACTATGTGTGTCTGTGTGTACGTGATCCAACGTAGCTCCAGGCACATTCAACTTCAAGTCATTCTTTGAACAAGTTGGACTGACTGGCTTATCTGAAGCAGACAGGAGAAAAGTGTTTACAGTCCTGGACCAAGACAAGAGTGGATACATCGAAGAGGAGGAGCTCAAGTAAGGATGGAGTGCATGTGTGTGTAGGTGTGTGTGGCTGAAAGACTTGAGCAGGAGCACATGGTGGTACAGATGGAGTGTGTGTGTTTGTTTGTGCATGTGTGTTACATCTGCAGTTTGTCGTAACTGTCCCTCATGATGGGCCTCAGGCAGAGGTCACTGTATGAATGGAGCAGCCTTTCCGCTTTGCATGAATTGACTGATACATGAATTGAGTGAGTGAGGAGGACTGGGACAACTGAAAAAGGCTTAGAGGTGAAGAAAAGGCATCAGCAGAGATACAGTCTGAACTTACTGCTTCTATGTTTTTTTTATTTTTATGTCTACCCTTCAGACTATTTCTTCAGAATTTCTCTCCAGGGGCCAGAGAGCTGACTGTGGCTGAAACCAAAGCTCTGATGGCGTCTGGGGATAAAGACGGTGATGGCAAGATTGGAATAGAAGGTGAGTGTTTGTAAAACATCTGGAAGAGCTGTTAGCAGATGTGAAATCAGAGAAATTTGTGCTGAGGAGCTGTCCACCACTTAGTGCTGAAATTCTAGTTTAAAAAAAAAAACTGATGCAAATAAACTTCTGCTCTCCAACAAGTTAAAAAAAAGAAAACAAAAGATTTCTTGTTTGTTGAGTCATCTTGCTTAACTGTAATGCTGCATGACAACCACAATTCAACTTTTGGCTTTCTCTGTTTTTTCCCCACACAGAGTTCTGTGATCTCCTGAAGTAAAGAGAAATTACATACACATACGACTGAGGCTGTCTACCCTTGTTCTGAATAATGGATTTGCAATGGAGATCTTGACTTTCTGGATTGTTTCATGCAAAGACCAAAAACCTCACAAAATCTGTACCTGCCTGCTGCTCTCCCTGTTCATGTGATGCAACGTGTATAAGATGTTTAGTAGACAAATGACCAAAGTTGGATGTTAAACATGTTTGTGTTTAATCAATCAGGTACCTTGAATCAATAAATGTAGACAATTAAAGTAGTAAACTTACTCTTTGCTTGTCTTTTTTTATATATACATATAAACTTAAATAGATGCAAATAGATGCATTAAGCATTACATACTATTCATTCATATTCAATGACTTCACATAGCTCAGGTCAGGTTTAGAACTGAGTCAAAAATTGCTTCATAATAAGTATCTACAACAATCTATTTAGAATGTATAAATTGCATTCTGCTCTTATGTTAATACTTTAATAAATAATACTAAATTGGTAATATTTCAGAGGTCAGGGAGGAGAAGAAGAAGAAGAAAAACATCTATTTTCACAAAATATCATGTTGTGTTTTACCTCAGTCAAGAAGATGTAGCACTGCTTTATTATGTTTTATGTTTTATTAAAAGTGAAAATTAGATAGTATCTATCTATTTATCTATTCTATGTATAGCCATTACAACCCTTAAACCTCCTAATTTCTTACAATTACCATTTATCAACATTAGTTCAATATTAATTATCACTTAGAGCACAAAACTTGCGTATTGCAAGCTAGCCTGTGCATTTAAAGCAGTGGAAGGAAATGTTGTGTGTGGAGGATTTGCTCTTTATGACTTTATAATCTTATGACTCTCCAACCCTCTTCTGATCTCTGTTTTAATCTGTTTACTGCATTCTAATGTGATTATGAGAATAATGAAAATAATGAATAATTATTTTCATTATTTTCTTACATTCTGGATACTTGAAGCACAACCAACAAGGGACAGTTACACAATGTATTTGGATTTATATAGCACCTTTCTGGCCTTACTGACTGCTCAAAGTAATTTGGACTGTAGGAGACAGCTCCTCCCAATTGCAATGGAGTTGGTCAAACATGCAAACTTTGCAGACAGGATTTCAACCAGGAACCTTCGTGCTGTAAGCTGATAGTACTAACGCTCAGAAACCCCACTCCTCTAGTTCACATCCTGTATCTGTGACCGAGCACCATCTCTCATCCTTTTGTGTACCTTATACACATTTATACTGTTTAGAGTTCCCCCATGTTCCATGAACAACATACAATTTTTAACATTTTTATTTTTATATATTTTGGATCACTTTGAGAAAAGTAACCAAATTTCAGGTTAAAAATGAAAAGAAATATATGAAATTTAGGGTTCTTATTCTGCTGTCTCCCTCATCACAAAGGGTCGCTCTGCATGTTTGAGTTTGATGCCGGACGCCCCGACACCCAAAGAGGTTTATGTGTCTCTGGTCGGAATCAAACCAGCTACCTGCTGCTTGAGAGGGTGAATTTCTCACCGTTATATTATTTGATCCAAACAGTATGCAAGGGCTAAGTGTTTTGCAAGGGGAGAACTAGTTGAGGAAAATAAAAGGCAAAACTTTTGAAACCGCCATAGGTTGAAAAGTAATCACTATAAGTTCTTTTGTGAACTTGGAAAACTAACTAAGATCAACTAAAAATATGAAACTATCTAGAACTAACACTGAAACTAATTAAAAAAAACTAAACAAAAACAAAAAATCTTCAAATAAAAAAACAACTCAAAGGGGAAACAAATCTGGGCAGTAAGTTAGACTAAACAGAATTAAAAATAAAAAGTCAAACCAAAATGAAAATGAAAAAATATTTAAAAATAACAATTCTACTGCTGATCTACTTTACCATGCAACAATCTCTACTTTACAGAGCATGGACCTGAAAAATATCCAGTGAGCAGCGCTTCTCTGGGTAAAAATGCTTTATTGATGTCAGACTTCAGAGGAAAATGACCAAACTGCTTTAAGTTGATAGCAGGGCAACAGAAAAACCTACAGCCAAGTATGCAGAAGAGCATCTCTGAACATAAACCTTGAAGCAGATGAAGCAGAAGACCACAGAGGTGCCGCTCCTGTCACCTAAAACAGGAAACTGAGGCTACGACTCACACAGGCTTACCAAAACTGGTAGGTTTTGGTTTTGATAGAGCCAATGTTTTACTTTATTAAACTGATATCCAGTATTTCCATTAAACATGAAATATTTATGATAAAGTTGCTTCTTCCAATGCTTTTACTTAAAACTGCTTGCCTAAAACTGGGATCTAACTAAAGAACACTACCATGGTTCTGACATTTAAGAATATCCTCATTTTGAGTCACTGCTGTAGACTCACTAGCACAAGTTCAGTTTGACCAGACAGAAAGAAAAGAAAAGAAAAGAAAAGAAAAGAAAAGAAAAGAAAAGAAAAGAAAAAAAAAGAAAAGAAAAGAAAGACGTACTACACAGAACTACCAGACTGAGATCAGCAGTCTTTGGTTTAAGCTTTATAAGGATGTTATTCACAGACACATGCTACTGAGGATAGCATGGAAAACTGTCATGCTTGCAATCATACAGCATGTAAAAAAATAGGCCTCAAAGTCTCAACCCTGATAAGGTGGTGGTTTAGTTTGAAACTCAACACTTCATGAAGAGTTCAGATGAACCTCGTGTATACTGTGCTGTAGCTTATACTTTAGGTATAGGTAGTTAATGTTACAGGACAGCATATAGGCAGAAGCTGCACATGTCTATCATCTGAGACCATCTTGCCTGGTGTTGCAACTCCAGAGGCAAGAATAGAAAGCCTGACACCAATAAATAAGAAACTCTTAATAATATAAGGAAAAAAGATTGCATTTATATAAAATAACCTGGAATTTGTGTAAATCTAGTTATAAGTCGCCCAAGAGCCACAGCCACTCTGCAACCATGAGTATTAAATATTGCTGGAAAGATTTATCATAAAACAGCTCTGTTAATGGACCATATGGACTCACTGTGGGTTTATATAGCATGTGATTTGAGATTATGACGCCAGAGAAAACATGGTAGAAATAAACATTATCAGCCAATCAGAAGTCTAAAAGGCATAGGAGAAAATGGCTCTGTGATCATATTGACATAGAAATCAAAAATAAAGGTGTTTTAAAAGGCAGTCCTTTCCAGTGGTTTTCTTTTCATAGTGAAGGCTTATAGTCACGTTAATAAAGGTTATCCTGTATCAGTTCCTGTAATTTATGCTCGTAAAGGAAACGTTCTGAATCAAAATCAGCATGCTGGCAATAAATCATATAGGTGCAACATGGCCAGTGAAGTCGGGTAGCAGCGGGCCTGCTCGAGTTACACATGTCTAGCTATAGGCCTCACTCACACATGGTAGCATCCTCATTTGTTCACCTAAAAATAGGTTTGGACTACTAGACACATTTTTTTCGAAACCCATGGATCTTGGTACCTGATACTGAGACTCAAAGGTCTGTAAATGGTGTTGCTCAAGGATATATAAGAGAGAGGGAAAGGGGATTCGTGGCATTCACTCGAGTCCGCCTAGGTTTTCACTCGCCTCAACGCAGCGCAAAGGTGAGTGCGGGGATGCGGACGAACGCCACACCGACTTCTACACTGGAAGGGGGAAAGGGGGAAAGGGGGATTCAGACAAGGAGATCCACGTGGACTATAAACTATAGAGAGAATTGGAACAAACATAGCCAACAACTTCATGGACCACAGGATAATTCAATTAGCACGCAAAGGAGGCCAAAAGCTTTCAGAAGAGCGCCGTTTGTGGATGAATATTGTTATTTACATTATCTCTTTTAACGGGATAAAAGAAATGCTATGATCACACACCTAGGGTTGTTGGCGCGCTTGACGTCACTGGTGCTTTGTTTATTTGTGTCAGTGAATCATGTTGCCGTGATTTGGTCTCTCGGTGGAAGCATCCTCTATTTAGTGCCATAGCAGCAAAACGCTTTGGGATACACAGTCAGTGCCGTGTTGTGATTAAACATCCGGAGGCGAAGAGCAGCTCTTAAGAGTAGTTGTTTATATTAATCAGGACGGGTAGAGCTGCATGGTAGACTTTGGATTAAGGAAATGAGTTGATTCGTGACCAATATAAAGAAAAAGGGGGCTTTGCTTTATTGTGGATTAATCCTTGTTTAAGCTTTTGACCACTAATGTCTGATTTTACCCTTCCTGTGTTTTATTTATGATTACTCACATCATATAGTTAGGTTCACTGTAATGTAGTCAAAACAAAATAGGTCAAATTGTCCAGTTAAGTTGGAGAATTTAAAAATGATCTATAATACAATAGTATGACCACTGCATAGGACTTATAATGACCATACTAATCCAGTTACCTTGTCTTTTTTCCCTCTCTAAGATTAAAAAATGGCCTTTGCTGGTGTCCTCAATGAAGCTGAGGTGAAAGCAGCTCTGGATGGCTGCGCAGGTGAGCATTCATTATCATTATTTCATCACACAGTGAACAAGCTGTTCTAGTTTTTCATTATTCATTTAACTTTGTTGAACATTTTACTGCTATTTGATTCAAAACACCAACAAGTGATGCAACTTGGCTTCAATCAGAAAGCAGTAAAGTCTCAGTTTCACATTGTGTCGTATAAACAGTCACAGTTATCGTATTGCATCAACACTGAAGTCCTGACTTGTGCTTGCGCAGACTTGCTGGGCGCTAATTGAGTTAAAATGTGTGTTCTAGCTGCTGACTCCTTCGACTACAAGAAGTTCTTCAAGGCCAGCGGCCTGGCTGCAAAAACTGCCGATGATGTGAAGAACGCCTTCAAAATCATTGACCAGGACAACAGCGGCTTCATTGAGGAGGAGGAGCTGAAGTAAGTAATTCCAGCAGTTCACACTTAATGCTGGCATCTCATACTTGCAAGCCTAAGTGGTCCAGAGTATTCACGATCTTATCAATGTGATTTGTGTCATTTATTTATAGACTTGGGCTTTAGTCTACAAGTAAAATAATATAGTAACTATTGCTAAGGAAGCCCCCAAAAAAGAAGCTGTTGATGACTTTCTTATGAATCATTTGGTTGACACATCTATTGAAGTCTTAAAATCTCACACATGAAAACATAGAAAACCAAAGGGTTCACAAGAAAATAATAAATAATAACTGCTGCTTTTTTTTTGTCCACACGCCAGGCTGTTCCTGCAGAACTTCTCTGCTACTGCCAGAGCACTCACTGACAAGGAGACCAAGGCTTTCCTCAACGCTGGTGACAGTGATGGTGATGGCAAGATCGGAATTGATGGTGAGGGTTCTTTGTGGAGCATGGTGCACTTTCCTACAGATCTTTCAGTTTAGCAGAACACATCATATATATGAAGTGTTACCCACAGAGCCTACATGAATCAGATGTTAGAAACAAGCTTAATTTTTTAACATCCATTCACATACCCTTAGTCAGAGAATTGCTCCTGTCAGTTTAAACTATACCACAAACCTGAATCCACTTTGTTCCCAATACTAATGGCAGTTCTATTCTACTTTCACAGAGTTTGCTGCCCTTGTAAAGGCATAAATTTCCATTGACCAAGATCCACTTCTTTTCATGGAACTGTGAACTCCTTGCAAGATTCACTAATCATCAGCTGAAAGAATATTTTTTATACCTTATTTATGAGTTGCCTGTGGACTGTTTCTCAACATGGAGCACATATTTTACTGATACTGTTATTCAGATGTGTTAAATGTTCTGAAAAAATGACTTGTGCAAACTGTACAACATCATCTGCACTTTTTGAGGAAGAGTGAAAAACCAGGAATAAATACTCTTTTGGTGTAAAGTCATCTCGTTCAGGTCAGTCGTTTTTGCATGGTCAACCAAAACCCTCTCTATTTACACAGACGTAGCTATGCCAACACAATGGTTTGAGGAAGTGGTCGTTTCAAATTAGTTGTTGATTTGCCAGGGTGTTTGAATACTCCGGAGGTGTTGAGTGACGGTTTAAACAACATGCCCAGCACTTGTTTGGATAATTGGTTAATGAGATAGTGGCTGGACTCTGGCCATGGACTGGGAAATGCTGTGGGATGGGCCCATGGGGCTTTGCTCACATGCTTCTGGGATCTTAGGGAGGTTTGCAATGGATAGCTGCCACACTGTCTCTTCCAAGGTCTCCTCCTCCACCAACTGCTGCATAGTCAATTAAATGATGTGCTGTGGCAACAGGAGTTCTATTAACAGTCACTGTTGCATCAGCAGGAACTTTTAACACACTGAACCCACTGCACAGATGCACATCTACATCAGCCGAAGGTCTTTAATACATTATTTAATTTCTATCACCACCTGGTGTGTACCTCATTTTGAGGAAGAAAATATTCCTCAAAATAAGCCTGGAATGGAACTTTGAACAGCTCAGTTTCCATATTAAGGTCAAATTACGATCCCAATGTAAGCTAAGAATTCAGAATTATGTAAACCTCAAGCCTATCAGATGACGCCATAAGGTTATTACTGTTTAACAGCAGGGGAATCAGAAATAGTCTGAGTGATAGCAGTCTGCCGTTTCCTCACGCTTGCCAGGCTTACACCACAGAACAGTGCTGCCTTCTACAGGTCAAACACATTCTTTCAACAAGAGTAGCTGACTGTGATTATCTTTTTTTTTTGCCTATTTTGATTTTTGATTCTTTGTCTAAAAGCATGAGCATGCCCTTGTGCCTTTAGGGGTTTAGAATATCTATCGTAATGACACATGGCAGATGGAATTTTTAAGGACAACTTAAGAATATTTCTAAAGTCACAGAGTCCCCTTGAATTAATTTGGTTATTTAATAAATCTTTTTACAAATATTTGGAACAAAAAGGACTTGACAGTAAAACCGGGCGTGGCTGATATTTGGAATTCGTATGCGGCACAAGTAAGACGGGTTTTTAAAAAAGTATTTAGCAATGTGCTAGGCAGGCAGACTATCTGTGCGAATCTGAAAGGAGTGAAATGCATATATATCTTACGAAGTACCCTTCATTGTTCCAGCTAAGACATCAAAACCACAATTTCCCTCAAAGTCGCCAAATATATTTCACATACTGTTGAAGTGAATAGTCCACGCCTTCTAAATCGTCAAAAAGAGGAAAAACAACCAGTTAGTACAACTTACGCCAGCTCTAATGCATGCATGCTCAGTCCCCCGCCCCCGCCCGCAGCACTTCCAATTCGTCCTCCTCAGCAGTGCTGGGGCCTATTCTTAGCTTTGAGTGGACATGAAAGACTTCTTCAAACGCACCTTTTAAGCGTCTTCATTTGTGAAACTTAAAATAGACGGCTCTCTGGCTAAGGGGACGAATTTTCGCATCCCCCTTCTCGGTGTCAGTTATCTTATGCTTCAGATTTCAATGGCGTGATCATATAAAAGCTCGCCGGGAGCACCGTGATGGTCACTGCAGTCGACTCGGGTCTTGTCTGTGTCATTCGTAGCCTACAAAGCAAAGACACCAGAGGTGAGTTTAAATGGAAAGGAGAAGGGAAACCCGGGAGCCACATCATCACCTGGCATCTTTGAGAAAACACTACATTTATTTATTTATTTTTTACTTTTTTATTTATTTATTTTTATTTATTATTAATTGCGCTTTAAATCGGGACTCCTTACTGCGAGGCAGCATCAGAAGAAGGAGATGAGTTTTGCGCTTTCTTGCCGGAGCGTCATCATCATTGGCCACATGGATTACTGATCAGACGTACTCGCATCTTTAGAGTTGCAGCTTCAGAAAGAAGCGCAATGAATAATTTGCCCTTTCATATTTGGAGTGGCTCAGATGTGATTCTGTTCCGATTCGTTCCGATCTATCAGTTCATTTGATTATTTTTGGCAAGAAGCAAACTTACAGATGTGTGATTCTTCAGATGCTGCCAATGTTCTAAAAGATAATAATATTAATAATAATAATAAAATAATAATAATAACCTGGGATGGTCACCTATGGACATTAAGCCCAACTTTAAAAGTTTAATAATGGATTTTATTTTTATTTTCCCAGTTCACAATGGCATTCGGAGGTGTACTAGTTGAGGCTAACATCACTGCAGCCCTGGATGCGTGCAAAGGTGATTCCCTCATCTGCGATCACAACTCACCTTCTTTTTTGTTCAGCTGCGCTTGCTTTGTGCGAATTTCAGTAACAACCTGCGCTACTTTCAGACGCCGGCAAATTCGAACACAAGAAGTTCTTCAAGTCCTGCGGCCTTCATGACAAGTCCGCAGATGACATCAAGAAGGCCTTCGCCATCATTGACCAGGACAAGAGCGGTTTCATTGAGGAGGACGAGCTTAAGTAAGAAAGTTCATACAAAAGGCGTTGTTAGGGTTTTGTTGTTGTTGTTGATTTGACCTTGGATGCATCATAATGAGTGACAAGAGGCTGTAAGCACAAAACCATTCAGCCACTAACAGTAGACTACAGTAATCTATGTGTCGCCATATTTAACCCATGCACTGGTTTTATATAACCAGAATGATATATTTCGGTTAGGTATGGGTCGTTTTTTGAATGAATATTTTGCTTTTATTTTATTTATTTAGCTAAAGAAAACAGCTTGTTTATGCCTTAGTTGACTTGTATCCAAACTGTACTCTCTGC
This sequence comes from Neolamprologus multifasciatus, assembly GCF_963576455.1. Taxonomy (NCBI): domain Eukaryota; kingdom Metazoa; phylum Chordata; class Actinopteri; order Cichliformes; family Cichlidae; genus Neolamprologus; species Neolamprologus multifasciatus. The sequence continues at coordinate 16,913,735 of NC_140442.1, forward strand.
AGTCAGATTGCATGTCTCAGCCAATGAGAACTTGGGTCTGTGAACTCACTGCTCACCTCTGTCTGCAGGCTGTTCCTCCAGAACTTCAAGTCAGATGCACGTGTCCTGAACGACGCCGAGACCAAGGCTTTCCTCGGTGCCGGTGACACCGACGGTGACGGCAAGATCGGCGCTGATGGTATAAAAAATAAATTAAAAAATTCACGTGCACCACAGTGAAATTCCTCTTTGGATGCCCCCCTAACGGATATGTCAACTGTGTTTTTCCTTCTGTCTTTTCGCAGAGTTCGTTGTCTTGGTTAAGCAAAATAATGGAAGCAAGTGATGGATGGAACAACAATGCCCACATCGAACTCCACCTCGTCACCCGAATTTTTATACATTTGCTTAAAAGACGTTTTCTTCTATGCAACACCTGTGCAAAATGATGAAAATGTCGCTCGGTTGTGTTCATGTCTTAAATACGAATTTTGCTTATTGTAAAATCTGTGATGATGCACTTTCCAGGAACGATTGATCAAAAAGAATAAAATATTCTTTTGCTACAGTGTTATTGTTTCTTCTTCTCATTATTATTATTATGTTCGTGTAATAATAATACTTGTCTTTCGTCAATATATATATATATATACAGTGGGGCAAAAAAGTATTTAGTCAGCCACCGATTGTGCAAGTTCCCCCACTTAAAATGATGACAGAGGTCAGTAATTTGCACCAGAGGTACACTTCAACTGTGAGAGACAGAATGTGAAAAAAAAATCCATGAATTCACATGGTAGGATTTGTAAAGAATTTATTCGTAAATCAGGGTGGAAAATAAGTATTTGGTCACCTCAAACAAGGAAAATCCCTGGCTCTCACAGACCTGTAACGTCTTCTGTAAGAAGCTTTTCTGTCCCCCACTCGTTACCTGTATGAATGGCACCTGTTTGACCTCATCATCTGTATAAAAGACACCTGTCCACAGCCTCAACCAGTCAGACTCCAAACTCCGCCATGGCCAAGACCAAAGAGCTTTCGAAGGACACCAGGAAAAGAATTGTAGACCTGCACCAGACTGGGAAGAGTGAATCTACAATAGGCAAGCAGCTTGGTGTGAAAAAATCAACTGTGGGAGCAATCATCAGAAAATGGAAGACATACAAGACCACTGATAATCTCCCTCGATCTGGGGCTCCACGCAAGATCTCATCCCGTGGGGTCAAAATGATCATGAGAACGGTGAGCAAAGATCCCAGAACCACACGGGGGGATCTGGTGAATGACCTGCAGAGAGCTGGGACCAAAGTAACAAAGGTCACCATCAGTAACACACTACAACGGCAGGGAATCAAATCCCGCAGTACCAGACGTGTTCCGCTGCTGAAGCCAGTACATGTCCAGGCCCGTCTGAAGTTTGCCAGAGAGCACATGGATGATACAGCAGAGGATTGGGAGAATGTCATGTGGTCAGATGAAACCAAAGTAGAACTTTTTGGTATAAACTCAACTCGTCGTGTTTGGAGGAAGAAGAATACTGAGTTGCATCCCAAGAACACCATACCTACTGTGAAGCATGGGGGTGGAAACATCATGCTATGGGGCTGTTTTTCTGCCAAGGGGACAGGACGACTGATCCGTGTTAAGGACAGAATGAATGGGGCCAAGTATCGTGAGATTTTGAGCCAAAACCTCCTTCCATCAGTGAGAACTTTGAAGATGAAACGAGGCTGGGTCTTCCAACATGACAATGATCCAAAACACACCGCCCGGGCAACAAAGGAGTGGCTCCGTAAGAAGCATTTGAAAGTCCTGGAGTGGCCTAGCCAGTCTCCAGACCTCAACCCCATAGAAAATCTGTGGCGGGAGTTGAAAGTCCGTGTTGCTCGGCAACAGCCCCAAAACATCACTGCTCTTGAGAAGATCTGCATGGAGGAATGGGCCAAAATACCAGCTACTGTGTGTGCAAACCTGGTAAAGACCTATAGTAAACGTTTGACCTCTGTTATTGCCAACAAAGGTTATGTTAAGTATTGAGTTGTATTTTTGTTATTGACCAAATACTTATTTTCCACCCTGATTTACGAATAAATTCTTTACAAATCCTACCATGTGAATTCATGGATTTTTTTTTCACATTCTGTCTCTCACAGTTGAAGTGTACCTCTGGTGCAAATTACTGACCTCTGTCATCATTTTAAGTGGGGGAACTTGCACAATCGGTGGCTGACTAAATACTTTTTTGCCCCACTGTATGTGTGTGTATGTATGTATGTATGTATGTATATATATATATATATATATATATATATATATATATATATATTAGGGGTGCAACGATACTCGTATCGATATTGAACCGTTCGATACAGTGCTTTCGGTTCGGTACGCATATGTATCGAACAATACAAAATTTTTAATTTATTTTATCAACTTTCCTTCTGACGGTGCTGTCTGTGTTGAGCGCTCAGTGGATCTGCGCTCGACAGTGCAGCCTAGGCGGAGTAGTCGAACACAGATCCACTGAGCGCAGCGCAAGCTAGCCAGACAGAAGTTAAGCTCTCCTTGCAACATGGCAAATTGAACCTCCCCCACCCTCATTCAGATCTGGCCTTTGGAACTATTTTGGTTTTCATGTGAAGTATGACCCTGAAGGTAAGCGTGTCATGGACTAAAGTAAAACAGTATGTTGGATGTGCCAGCAATGCTCAATTACATTGGTGGGAACTAGTGTGTTAGCGCAGTTAGCTCGTTAACGTGTTGGCCGTCCAGCCCCACGCACGGGCTACCAAAATCTCTCTGCCCTGCCCGTCGGCCTATCGTAGGAAGGAAAAATATATGTCAATGCTTTTGCATTCTTTCGGAAATGTAGCTGGGTAATTATGTCATTGGCATCGGTGAGCCACTGTCAATATGTGACATATTGAAATCGCGTTTGAATTTGCGCTTGTTTTTTGCTTTCACTTTGCAATCGCGTGAACTGTGTATAGAGAGCGACAGCACTGATTGGTGAGTGATGATAATTTGCGCACCAATTCCTCTGACATAGTCTTATCAATCGTTAGCTTACTATGCAAACATGGCAAGTGAAATCTCCCGCAGCAAGTTTAAACATGTGAGAGGTTGATCGCGCAGAGAATCGCTGAGCGTTAAGTGAGTGCGTGTGTCAAAGCAGCAGGATATATATTTTAGTTCTGCTGAGCCAAATAAGACAGGTCAGGGTGAAGAAGTGACAGCCAAAGAAAAGCTTACCACAAAACGGAAAAGTTATGACAAATCAGACTATAAGGCAAAAAGAAAGTGCAGCTTTATGGTTTCATGGACAAAAGAATTTCTGTGGCTGCAATATGACGAGCTAAATAACCAGGGCTGGACATAAGTGGTCCGCAGGTGCGCATTCCCTGTCAAAATAAAAAACGCGCACAAGATAAGAAGTTGCAACGCGTGTTTGCGTACATAAGATTTTCAGGAGGAGGACAGACATTTGTTTAGAACTCTTAAAGATGTCGAAGAAGCTCCTTTAAGCAATTACTGTGATGTTCCTCCGCCTCCAAAGAAATGTCAGAAGGAGTCCGAACCACAAAAGAAGCGCGTATTCTCGGAAAAGTGGTTGCAGGAGGTGAGCTGGCTTCAAACAAATGATGAATGCACAGAGATATGGTGCAGAATGTGCCGTGAAAATTTAATAAATGACAAATTAAAAAGGCATGAACTTTTTTTTTTGTATCGAAAAAATATCGAACCGTGACACCAAAGTATCGAACTGAACCGAACCGTGAATTTTGTGTATCGTTGCACCCCTAATATATATATATATATCCAGTGGCGGTCCTAGCCTGTTTGGCGCCCTGGGCGAACACTCCCTCTGCCCCCCCCCCCCCCAACACACACACACATATGAAGAGAGAGAGAGTATGCATAGTATGCAAACGGCTACCAAACAGCCATCATAATTTGTCATACAATGATAACAGGACAAATCAACAACTGACAATGACTAAAATCTGTAACATAATGTATTGTGTGGAGTTTAGTCTGTTACTGTTACTATTTTTTTACCATTTCTTCTTGGAGCAACTGTAACCCACATAATTTCCTTAGGGATTAATAAAGGCGGCCTACATGGACGAAGTGAAGACTCTGGCATCATGGTGCCAGGACAACCACCTCCAGCTGAACGTCGGCAAGACCAAGGAGCTGGTGGTGGACTTCAGAAGGAGTCAGCACAGAGACTACAAGCCCATTATCATCAATGGAGCTCCAGTGGAGAGGGTGCAGTCCTTCAAGTATCTTGGTGTCCACATCTCCTCAGACCTGACATGGGCTGCCCACATTCAGGTCCAGACCAAAAAGGCTAGGCAGCGCCTGTATCACCTACGACAACTGAGGAAGTTCAGGGTCTCTCCAAAGATCCTCAGGATTTTCTATACAGGCGCTGTGGAGAGCATCCTCACACAGAACATGACATCGTGGTTTGGGAACAGCTGTGTGAAGGACCAAAAAGCTCTCCAGAGAGTGATCCGTACAGCAGAACGCTGCTGCAGGATTGCTCTCCCCCTGCTTCAGGACACCTACACCAGGAGATGCCGGACTATAGAGTAGTGCATATACTGAAGGACCCGTCCCATCCTGGCAACAAACTGTTCCAACTTCTGCAATCTGGTAGAAGGTTCTGCATTATCCGGGCAAGGACAGAAAGACTCAAGAGGAGCTTCTATCCCCAAGCCATCCGGGCCCTAAACACACACACACACGCCCTCTCACATCATCTATAATTGACTGAGACAGGACTCTCTTCCAGACACTCTAAACCCAGGCACAATGTACATTTCAAATTCCTTTAATTTTAAATATGTTTATATTGTCTATTCTGTAAAATAGTCAGATGTCTATTCTTATTAATGTACAGAATTCACCTGCTTGCTGCTACTACTGCACATTCACCCAATGTATATACTATATATATATATAAGGTTCTTCCTCTAACCCCCCCCCCCCCCCTCCCATTTTTGCACATGTCGAGGAGGTCAGGTTACATTTCACTGTGTGTTATACTTGTATAACTATGCATGTGACAAATAAAGAACCTTAAACCTTGAACCTAAAGTATTCTGATTCTGATTCTGATTGTTTCAGAATGACCTGCCATTATCCAATGACACATCTGCTTACCTGTATCTTTTGCTCGTTTCTCCTCCTCTTGTTTTCTCTTTTTTCTAAACTGAGCACCTGATGGCTTTGAACTTTTCTTGTCCATCTTCCATCGGTTTTAATTTTGCATTCCAGTATGAACACCCACCCCGAGGATCACCACAACATAACCTAACAGACCTACACCTTAGTTCTCATTCACTTTGTCTAAGGTGTATTTCTGGGATTTCGCACAACCCAGGATTCAAATCATGAATACATAATGGGCTTGGATTTACAACATTATGAATGAAATGTGCTCTATTTGGAAGCAGCCCGCCCCCCTCCCCTTTCGACGGGTTGTGTGTGAGACTTTAAATCATCAAACTGTAAATTATAAATTTTAAATTGTTATTGATCCCTTTACTCCGAGTCCTAAAGTGTATATTTATTTTCTTACTCTTCTTATATTTATTGTTTTTTTACTTGCACTGCTGTAACTGGAGCCTCGTTTCTCTATATACTGGACTGTATGTAGCGGAGATGACAATAAAGTTTACTTTGACTTCAGCAGCGAGCAGGTGCACCGAGGGCTCTCGCGCTCACTTTTCGTGTATTTATAGAAATTATAGAATTTCGAAAAAACATCGGTGCAAATTATAAGTCTGTATCATAATGTCTGGTGTTTTCGTGTTTGTTGGTTTGTTTTTATTTTGTTTTATTTTGCGAGTTGGTTATTAGACGCTGCTCCAGCCAGCCAGAGAATCCCCCGCCGCCCCGCCCTCTCCACCCTGTGCCGCAAGCAGCAGGCGCCCTTACTCCCAGCAAATGGGCGATAGAAAACCAATCGGTGGCTATGCCATTCCCAATATGCGCTGGCTGATGTCGGGGCAGCATGAGTACGAGCAATTTTTTTTTTTTTTTTTTTTTTTTTGGCTGATGCCCGTGATGCCGCCCCGGGCAACCGCCCGTGTCGCCCGTATCTAAAACCGCTACTGTATATGTCCGTGAGTAAAACACGTACTGCACACAGCGAGCACACAAGTGCAGCTTATGTAGTGTTCACAGTTCATGTAGTTCCACCCTACTGCCGCTAGATGGGATACGTTCTTTTTCAGCAGACTAAACCAAAGCATTTAAAAAAGTGGGGTTGGGGCGGCAACAACTACAGTTGCAGTGCTGTAGTATTTACTGGCTTCTTTTATTTACACATTTTAGAAAGTGAAATTGTACTACATAAATATATTTCAGTTATATATCAATTAAAGGAAATATTGGCTTAATGTAATGAAACGTACATTGAACTTTTGATTTATTCTTAATTGGAGAATAGCATCGTTTAAAACGAATACCGACTGACGTTGTTTTCATTGTTTAGCCGACCTTTTGCATTGCATTTTTCCCTCTTTTTCTTGTAGTTTCGTAAACTTTCATTGCGTAAGAACCGTCCAAAGGGCAGTAGGATGTTAAAGAAAGTACTGTTAGCTCACAGGACGAATGTCCTTGGTTCGAATCCACCCTTCGGCTGGAGCCTTTCTGCAAATTAACGGGTTTTTTTGGCTATATTTAATGAGTATGTGAATGTGAGTATAAATGTTTGTTTGTGACTCTGTGTTAGCTCCGCGAAAGAACATTAGAAAATGTAAATAAATAAATAATTGCCCAGTAACTGTAGAGTCTGCCAGGTATCAGTACGACGTATGACATCACGTACCGGGTGCTGATAAAATCGCACCACTGCTTTTAATCCGGTGTCCCGAGTCTCGTTTTCACACACAGTGGATGATTAAGTTTCTCTTTACCTTTTCTGTGCTTCAGCCTAACTGCAGACAGTCGGACATCACTTGTTGAGAGGAGAAGGCCCCATTAACAAGTTGGCAACTGGATTAGGTGGCTGACGGTGACAAACCGTCGGAGGTAAGCTTTTAGGATGCTGCTAAAGAAGTGAATAGGAGCCACTGAGCGCATGCTGTGCATAAACTTTGTTCACCACGTGTTTAAAATAATATAATAAAAACACTAAGAATTCCCGTGCATTAATACGACACACGGGAACACAATATGTTACACAGAGAATCACCTACCTGTCCAACCTGATGTAATCAACATCTTTCATTTGCCACACATGAATAATCTACCAAATCAACCTTTCCATCTCAGTTTTTATTCATTTATTTGATTAAAAAAAAAGAAAAAAAAGAAGGTCTGAACAAATAAAAGTCTGATCATTTTTGTGCACATGTTGGGAAAAGCGACGCTCTCCACTGAAAATGTTTTTCTTCGGGTTTGGAGGAAGGTGGTGGGGGAGGGAGTACTTTGTCATACCGAACACAGTACACGGGCCACACATTTGACAGCAGTTTCACACTCTCGTGCTTTTAAATAATGTTTAAATGCGATCTTTACGCACATGTCGCGACACCTCTCCAGTGCAACTTTACCTGCTGTTCGCGTTCGCCAGCTGATGCGCGAGGGAGCGCATCCCTGCCAAGATTCGCCCCGTGCTTCAAGCACACGTACGTTAAGAATCCGACTTCTACGTGAAAAGTGACCTCGAGGTATTGTGACCGTTTGGCTAGAATTAAGAATGAGGCTCGGTGTCGGGTTGCAAAGGTCTTGGGAATAATCGGGAAAAGCCGGATACTGTTTTGTATGATGTAATAGTTAGCACTCAGGATTGTGGATCCAGGGATTTGACTTCAACTCTCCGTGGGATCTTCGATTAATCTGTTGTTTGGAGTTTTAACTGATGATTTTCTGTCCACGTTGATAGCTTTGAAATTGTAAGTGTCATCTCCAAACCACCCTGGTGCTGGTTGCTACATCTGTACAACACCTCCCCCTTATCTCATGGAGAGATATAACCTTCTTTTCCGTGTCCTGCTGCAGTGACCAATCTCCCAGGGATGTGCTTAATGACCCCTGCATTAGTCTGTGTGTCAGACCAGGACACAAACGTCCTCGGAAAGGCAAGCCGACCTGGTCGTTTTGCAACTGGACAAATCGTACAGGAAACAAAATCCAATGTGCTGCTCTGACTTTGAGCAAATCACAAAAAATAAACTCTTAAACTGTAATTGATATGAAACTAGTGCTTACCGCTGTTGTGTTTTTGTTTGTTTTTTCTTTTAAATGAAGCACTGCACATTATGCATCACCAGGGGCACAGCACATAACTCTGGGCAAGGTGTATTAACTGTCTCTGTGGACCCCCTTCCTTTCCTCAGTACACATCTTTTTTTAAGCAAATTTTGTGTATACTGTATATAGCAATCTGTACTGACCATTAATGTTGCCAGTAATAAGCTGCTTCTATAACCCTAACCCTTCTTCCTGTGAAGCAGAAGACAGTCTGACAATAAAAACACTGAACCTACAACGCTGTGTGTGTGGGTCTTTTATTGTGTCACACAGATCTTTTAAAATTCCTTGTCTCAAGCCGCTCACTTCCAGCGATCAGCAGTTTTCAGTAATTCCAGAATCCCGATTGGCTCTTAGCGCCTACCTGGGCTTTCTCAGGGGCAGTTCCAAAACTCTGGAATTGTCTCCCTCATCAGATTAGGTCATCTACCTCACTTACATTATTTAAATCCCACCAGAAAACATAGTTCTCCTCATCAGCTTTTTCAGGTTCAGACTAATTTTAACAAATTTTCCCCTACGTGTCTTTTATATTATTAATATTTGTTATCATTATTATTTTATGTTACAATTTCATTTGCATAATTTTATTGTTTTTAGGCCTCTGTCAGTGCGCCCCAGGGTGGCTGTGGCTACAATGTAGCTTGCTATCACCAGTGTGTGAATGTGTGTGTGAATGGGTGGATGACTGGATGTGTAAAGCGCTTTGGGGTCCTTAGGGACTAGTAAAGCGCTATACAAATACAGGCCATTTACCATTCAGGCCATTTTTAAGTTTATGTTTTTCATTTTTATTTAAGTACTTATTTATTGATACTACTGAAGCATTTATGTGCAGTGCACTCTCAATTTAAATAAGCCAAAATTCGAATTTTCTAGCCTTTTGGCTGACTCGGCATGCTGAAGATTACTTGGTAATGTTTTCTCCTCCATATCTTGGTTGCTTTTTGGTTATACCTGCTTTTTCTACACCCTTGTTGGCCAGTCTCCAAAAAATTGTTCCTTTCTACTGATTAGTGAGGTGCTCGGGAAAAACATTTTCTGCTTGCCCTCAGTTTTTCAACCATGTTCCTCTGTGCCCATCTTCCCCATTACCCTCAGAGCAACCTTCATTTTCCTCCCTCTCTTCACTTCCCTGAGCCATTATCTCATCTTATCGCTCACTATCTGCAACAAAGGCAGACCTCCAGAAGAATAAAGTATATAGGACTGATATTTACCCATTAACCTGCTTACAGCCTCATACTGTCATACTGTTTTCAGCCTGTTTGGTACTAAAGTACATGAGAGGTTGAGCCAGATCATCAGGGCATACCATACTATCTTGGTAATCATGAAAGGTTAAACAAGTGTCTAAACTTGTTTATGTTTACAAAACAGCAATACTAAAATTGCAGTACCTTGGTATGGATGTCAATACAAATGAATGCTTGGAATAACTTTTAGTTGCCACCATGTGAGCTCATGTTGTGTTATGTCATTTGGCAAGGGATGTGCTGCTGCTGCTGCTGCTGCTGCTGCTGCTTCTATGCTCGCTGGCTGTTTCTGAAAGACTCATGCATTTGGTGTTAAGTTGTGCTGGGTCATTCTGATATAGGGTCACACCTGACATTGGCTCACTGTCTTTAGTAGCTGCTGACAGCTAAATCATTCTTAATCTGATAGTTGTGCTCTGCTCACATTTCTTTTAAAGATATGTGTTAACAGCCGACTTCCCACAGTTTGTTTTACTTCATTTCTTTCTTCTTCTTTTTTTTTTTAGAAATAATATTTTTTAAAGTAAATAAAACTCTTTTTATTGCTTGCATGGGTCACTCCTGTCATTGGGCCCCCGATTATTACGCCCCTGTGCCTTCATTGTCGCCGGATAGTGGCAGAAGGGGGATGACTGCCCGTCCCTTAATCAGCACAGTTGACAAAGCAGTTCAGAGACACTGTACCGGCGTCCCTTACATTCACTTCTGAGCATGTGTTTCAGGTCGCTTTAGATATTACTGGAGATGATCTGAGCCCCATTTAGCATGACCCCATAAGGCATACATGTGGACAGACTGCAGAGCATCATCTGCAGAGCTTGTTCAGGTGTTGATCTCTGAAATCATTTTTCCCTTGAAATCTTATTTTGCTTTAAACAAGCTAAGATGACATACGAAAAGACATGCGCAAGACTACAGCAAAACAGACTTTTAACGTTAGCATTCCCATACTTACTCAGATGTCATGAAAAGAGCATATTTTCAGAGGACTACGGTGGTTGGGGAGTGCTGCAAGTAAAAGGATACGTGCATGAGAGGGTGGGATGGGGACCCTCTCAGAAACAACAGGATAAGGAGAAAAGCAGCATTTACTGTATAATCCCGGAGGTGAGAGGAGGGACGCTGGGATAAAAGGAGGGAGTGGAGGATGGGAAGAAGAAAGCGCTCTTAAATTAATATGCTATTTACGAGGGCGTTACAGACGTTCCGGTCTCTCTGCGCCTGGGCGTTATAAGTAGTAAAGGTTAATTAGTTAGCCGAGAAACTGGATCAGGGGCGGGCAGTTAGAATTTGATCCATAGACGGGTAACCCAAGCAATCTCCATTGTCACGGCAATCAGACCTATATAAATCCGTCTTAACGGACAACAGCCACCACATAACCTCATCTCTCTGCTGGATCGCCTACCTGGGAGAGAACCCCCTTAACACGGTGAGTTGCTGCGCCAGGTCGGGCAGGAAGTTAACTGCTTTTAGAAAAACTGAAAAGTTTTGTGTGAGATAATTTGTTTTAATTTTTGTGTGGTCTCCTAGTTGAGTGACAGGGCAAATAATTGCGTGCGTAAAAGTTGTGACTGACTCTCGCCGTGGGTGGCGGGGAAACAAGGGCAAAGCGAGAAGCGAAAAGTTCATTTGATCATTTTTAATTTGTGGTAGGCTGCTTGAGTGGCTTAAAAAGGTCGCAAAGAGAAAACCTATCGCAGTTTTACGGGCTTTTTTACAACTCTTTAAGATCGAAGTCTTTCATTGTGTAAGGATGCTGTTCCGTTAACTCCATGCCGTACTTTTCAGTAACTTCTCCGTAACAGTGTTTCCACTTGGGCATCTTTTGCCAGTCTGTCTGTCAGTCAGTGTCAGCTTAGAAGGTTTGTACTGCACCTGGCTTAATCTTAATAATTCACCATGGCTGTTCCTCCTGCAGGAATAAAATGTCGCTCTCATCTATCCTTTCTGCTGATGCCATCGACAGTGCTATCAAGGACTGCCAAGGTATCGTTTTCCACCAATATGTTTACAGTATGGAGATTTTCTCCTCCTGATATATTTACATTTAAAAGCACACACACATAAAAACATAAACATAATACAGAGACACACATATATATTTATATGTGCAAGTAACTATATGTGTAAAGCCCATAAATGGAAGCCATAAAAAGTCTTGACATAAATGCACAGAAAATATATAAAATATAAAAGGTAAAGATCCCAGTAATTGGCCTCCCAGCTTCCAAAAAATAAAATAAAGATACAACATTTGAAACTGTGATTTTCTTCATGATGTGTACCCTAAATAAGAAGATTACGTGTTTTATATCATACTTAATAATACCTTGTTGGTTGTATGTTATCATGTGTCTGTAATTTAAAGTCACACAAATACTCTGAGGCTTTGCAGGTATTATAACAACTTTGCTTTAATACCAGTTTATTGAAAAATACCTGACATTAGTCATTCATATATTAGTATTTACATGTTTAAGTCAGTTTAATGAATGGAAGGCAGACTTTGAAGTCATCCACCAAACTCACTGTGATTTATTTCTCCAGCTCCAGACTCCTTCTGTGCTAAGAAGTTTTTCCAGATATGTGGCCTCACCAAGAAGAGCCCTCAGGATATAAAGAAGGTTTTTGGGATTCTGGACAATGATGCCAGTGGCTTTATTGAGGAAGAAGAGCTCAAGTGAGTGAGAAGAGAGTTCATAAACTCCCCCCCCCCCCCCCCCTTAGTGCAGACAGGATTTAACAGAAGAAGCAGTTCAACTGTCTTCCTCAAAGCAAAATCAAATTCATGTGCACTTATTCTTTTAGAGATATGAGAGATTTAGAGAAGAGGATGCGCCTCAGCATTAATCTATCAGACTTTGGAAGGCTGACTTGAAAGCTGCAAGAGCAATTTATAATATTCTGGGAAATATATTCAAGTTGAACAATGCAGCACAGCAGTCACATATTTTTACCAACCCTCAGTAAAAGACATGCAAAAAGCAAACCTAAAGCACAACGAGACAATGTTAATATAAGGTAGGTCTTAAAGTGTGGGTGCTGTGGCTGCAGGATACCACACAGAGCAGCATCTAAGGCTGACAACTGAAGCCAGTGTGATAGGCCTACACTTGCATTAAAATTAGCAACATTTTCACTTACTTTGCCTTTTATCCACTTGTCATTGAGGAGTGACTCTACCTTTGGATCGTGTTTGTCCCTGTTTGTGCCTACCAGGTTTTTCCTCCAGAGGTTTTGTCCCGGGGCTCGTGTTCTGACAGATAAGGAGACCAAGGCTTTCCTGAGTGCTGCTGATGATGATAGCGACGGTATGATTGGAGCAGATGGTGAGGCAATTCATACCTATTTGACATATAATTCCTGAATTTGCATGCTTGCACACAGTTTTTCTAGAACATTTGTGATTTTAGGTTTATAACTGGCTATACACTCGAGTCAGTTGCAAGCTGTTAACTTTGATATTACAACTGTGCCATCAAACTGTTTCTCTCTTCTGGTATAAGATTGCCATAGTCGCTGCAAAGAAAATAAACATATTTTAGTTACACTGAGCTACATCTTACTGATCCATGTTTTTCCTCAACAGAGTTCCAAGCCATGGTCTTGTCCTAAACAGCTGGATTCCATGACTCCATCTAGATTTTTCCCCCTGCCATCCTTATCCAACTGCTTCAGGGGCTTTTACTGTCAACCTTTGTCAACCTTTTAGTCAACCTTTGTCCCGCTAGTTAGATGAAACCTGAATGGTCCAAAGATATCTATGTTCTTCTCTTATTTTTAAGTCGCTTTCTTCTAGATAGAGTCTAAAGCTGTATTGTTCAAATAAATGTGCAAATTAACAAATTACAGAGAAAAATAAAAGAATAAATCCAGGTCATGCATTTCTTTTCATTATTTATAAACAAGTGCAGATCTCGGTGTGTTTCAGTATGTCCTCTGCTTTGGGATGTCACAGTGCAGGTTTGCAAGAACAGTACCTCCAAAATATTGCATAGAAGTTCAAGCACTGAAATATTTTACATGCACAAGAAGAGCTCTAATTAACTCTTATTGTATGGGGATTTATACTGCATATACACATACCTGTATGGACACAACACACGTAAACACCCACTTACACTATTTCATTTACAGTTTGGAGGTGCCCTTTAAATCTTTACTTACCCTGATCACAGCAGTAAATGAGACAGACAGTGTCAGTGTCAGGTATATGAGAACTGACACAAACACTGTATGTACAGTACCACTGTAGTTGTGTGTGTGTGTGTGTGTGTCACAGAGAGAGAGAGTTTTAGAACCATAGAGCTAACACAGGGAGAAACCAGAAGAGGTGTCCTTGATGACCACCTGAGTGTCACCGTGGTTGGATTGGGTGACACCTGACCTCAGCTTTGCAAATAAACCCAGCTACACCTTGGTGCTGCTCAGGCTAGGCAAACAAAACACTGCACATGCTGCACATAATATGCGATACATCAGCTGAAATCAAGAGATTAGACACAGATAGCAAGCAAACAACCAGTTTTAAAAAGCGCAGAAATTTGCTAAACAAATTCATTGGTGCACATTCATTTGAAGCCATTGGTAATGAGAATAGTCACTTTAGATGTGGGACAACCTGCCAAGCTCTCAGACAGAACTCTGGCCACCTTACAACCATCATCACAACCCCTACACCCTGAAGACTTTAAATAGCACACTGATTTTTCATCCTCTGCACTTACAGGATTTGGGGGATTAAAACTAACAGCCACCTCACTATTCTCCGGCCCACTAGCGGCGCCAAAATACAGAGTAGCAATTTTTTTTTCAGGGCTTCCGCATTAGTATCATTTTAATTATGTGTATATTACAGAGGAAACCTGACTATTAGAGCAGACACCTGCCACTCCGAACCACAGTATGGGGCCTACTCTGGCATTAGCTTGATGTCACAGTCACAAATGTAGTCATGCAGTCACACATTTAGATGCTTGATTCACAGGTTTTGTTGCGACGAAAGCTTTTTATTCCTTCTTTCTCTACTGGACTCATACAGACCTGTTCTTCTAAAGTCAGGGACACTTACAGTTTAATAGGAATAAACACAGTATCAGAATAAACCAATAAAGGCCATGCAATTTAAAACTACACTTGCAAGACCAATCAGTACAGAGCTTAGAAGAAAAAAACATAACGAGATAAACAAAATAGTTAAGTCCAGAATTAAATGTGATAATCTGCAGTACTTTTTGGCATATGTGTAGTACAAAAAGGTAAAGGTGTGCTAAAGGGAAACATTTGAAGGTTAGACTGATACACATGAAGGAAATAAGAAATCAACCACTGGATTCAATTCAGTTTTATTCAGCTTTGTTTGTATACTGTCAACTCGCGACTGTAGCCTCATGAATGATGTATGGTAAAAACACTACAATATTAGAAAGGAAAACCAACAACCACATTAACAAGCCCTTGGCAACAGTGGTAAGGAAAAACTCCCTTTTAGCAGGAAGAATGCTATGACTGGTTGGGGGTGAGGGAAAAGAGAAGAGAGCAGAGAGAGACAGGATAAAAGTGAGAACGAGCCAGATGTTAATAATAAACTAATGAAAGCAGTAATGGTGCATAAACACACAGGGAGTGAAAACGGATGAGTAAAGAAGAAATGTCCAACCCATTCTAAGAAGCCCCCCAGCAGCATAAGTCTATTGTGGCATAACTAAGGGAGGGTTTAAAGGTCATCTGATCTACCCGTAACTATAAGATTTATCAAAAATGAGTTTCAAAAGTAGAGAGGGTGTTTGTCTCCTGAATCCAAACTGGGGGATTTCTCTACAGTACATGGGCTTTTGAAAACTATAGGAACCACAACTGATCCTGCAGCCTGACAGTGAAGCACTCTGATAGGGTAATAATGTCCTATGAGGTCTTTAAGACATGACAGGGCGTGATTATTCACGATTTTGTATCGGAGAAGGACAATTTTAAATTTAATTCTGAACATAACATTTAAAAGTATTATAAACTGTGCAAAGTTTAAAAAACTATAACCTCGACATCACTCCAATATGGAATTTAACTGGATAAATGCACAATTGTGTGTGTTAAGCAAACACATCAGCAGACATACTGTATTGTGACACGAGAACTGTACAAGCACAACAGCACTTGATTAGATTATCATGTAGGCTACCCATAGCTGCTGTTATCAGATTTGAATTCTCATCTCTGCAGACGGGGGGTGGCATGGAGGGCAGACTATGATGGCTGATTGCAGGACAAGGTTGGGGAAGCCAGTAGGTAACACAAGCCAAGGGACACACAATAAAGCTGTGACCCCTGCAGGTCAAGAGCTGCGAGTGGTAAACAGGAAGGAAATGTGAGCCAACAGGTAGACGCTGACTGCTGGATGTGCTAGTGTGGGACAGCACTATAAGATAATGTGACACGCAGATTACGAGGACTCAAGGGCAGAGGGATGAAAAGCAAAATATGGAGATGTGTTTTGCTGAGAGAGAGGGGAGAATAGGAAAAAATGTCAAACGGCAGCAGATTGATGTTCTTTTGGCAGCACTATCATCTTTCAAGAGTTGAAACTAATGTTCAGATGTATCGCACACACGTTTAAATCTCCTTTTGCTGCATGATCTGTTGATGGGCAAACAGCACAAAACACCAAACTAATAAACATAATTTAAAGCAATATGAAACCGATGTTGTCTATGCCAAATGACTATTTCATCTGAATGCCGCAGCAGAAATTGAGTGCATAAGATCAGACAACATATTTCTGATCTACTATTGTCCAATTTTGGTGAACCTGTCCAAATTCTTGCCTCAGTTTCCTCTTCTTAGCTGATGGGAGGGGCACCTGGTATGGTCTTATGCTGATGTAGCCCATCTGCTTCAAGTCTTGAGCATTCAGAAATGCTTTGTTGCATACTTTGGCTTAAAGATGTAGTTACTTGTTACTGCTCCCTTCCTCCTTGAACCAGTCTGGTCTCCTCTGACATCAACAGGGCATTTTCACCCAGAGAACTGCTTCTTCCTGGATACTTTCTTTTTTTTTGGACCATTCTCTTTAAACTCTGAAACAGCTATTTGGGAAAATCCCAGATTAGTGGTCTCTGAAATACTCACACCAGCCCATCTGGCACTAACAACCACAGCACATTCATATATACAAATAATTAAAATCACCCTTCTTCCTCATTCTGATGCTCACTTTGAACTTCAGCAGGTTTTCTTGTCCATGACTACATGCTTAAATGGACTTAGCTGCACCCATGTGATTGGGTGATTAGATATTTGCTTTAACAAGCAGCTGACCACCAGCACCTAAGTAGCATATAAGCATATAAGTAAGTAAAACCTTCTCCAGCTGCAACATTAAAGTGATATACATTTTGTATAATGAGTACTTTATGTTCTTTATGCTAAACTTGTGGCTTTTACTTATGTAAAAGTAAAAATAGTAAAAAATATTGTTCAATATAAAACAGTTTTAATGTGATATAATTACAAAAAATCCTGAAAATGATCCTGCCACTGACACGTTAAGATTAAGATACCAAACAAAATCAGATGACATAACTGCCAGATGAAATAAAGTAAGCAAGCAAAGTTACTTTAGCTGTTTAAACCGTTGCATGTCTGCTACTACTGTACCTGGAATTATGCCTGGATTAGCCCTTTGGGATGGACACATAGGCTTAGCCTGCTTGTCTGTATGGCACCTCAATAATTGATGCCCTCGCTTCATTGTCACCAAAAACTCATATCAAGAAAGGAGTGTCAGGCTCACCTTACTTATTAAGTCTGTGTGAAACTTTAATGTGCACCCCATCTTCAACTGAAAACAACCTGATGTACTTGGGCAAACCTGAGACACTAAACCCTGCAAATATCTTCAGGATGTCCAGCTTCTGCTGTGAAAAATATTGTCCGCATTTTTGACTCATCCCCAGTCTTTTAGAACTTGAAGGTATCAGAGATGTTGCTACCTGATAGTTTGTACAAAGAGGTGCATCGTAAAAGATTTAACCGCCGTGTTAGGATGACTGAACGGGCTTTGTGAGCTCTGTGGAGGAACTCTATCCATAATGCAGTGGATGACAGCATTGCCTCTGTTCCCCAACAAGCATTATTTCTAAGCCTCTACTCATGATGTCTCTGTGAGGCTTCTTTAGAGGAAGGTGGTTTCTTCGAATTTATTTCCATACACAGTTCACATAACTGGTTAGCAGTTATGTTAATCATATTTAAAATATAGTTTAAGGTGTGTGTCTGTTAGCTAGAATAAGGCAAGTGTGCAATTTGAACTAAAAGCCACACCCTGTTTAAACCACTGAGCAGCTGTTGCATGTGCTGACGCATCCTCAGACTGATTAATGGCTGTCATGAAGAAGTAGACAGGTACTTTGCAGACCTTTTAAAATAAGAAGGCACAATGAGATAAGGTGACGACTGCGATCCAGGACAAACCTAAAGGCCCAATAAAGAACGTTCATGCGTAGGAGTTTGGTTAGTAAACACATTGCAACATCCGTAAGTGTCAGTAGATACCAATCAGCTTCAAAAAAAAAAAGAAAAAAAAGAAAAGACATCCAAAAACACATCCAGAAACTCAGACAGTGCTTATGTCTGCATCTGAAACTGAAATTGGGATGCTTTTTTACAGCTTATACACCTATAAATTATTGCTTATATGCTGATCCTTTTGTATTATTTTGTCCTTTTAAAAGTCTGTGATTCTTGGTTAAATCCTCCTCTCCGCACAGCCATACTCACTACAGCTTGGACCTGGACAACCATGGGGAAAAGCACTGAGTGAAACTAAATTAAATTCATGTGATTTTTGAGGGGAAGACCACCAAGCCTGAGTTTTTTAACTTTAGTTTACTGAAATGTATCCTGTATCCTAATGTGTACATTTTCTGCTTCTGAGAACTAATGCTATGAGATGATCAATTTGTTCTTTGACCTAAATGCACCCCTATTCTGAAAACCATGCACTACATTTAAAAATTGTTTTTATAAGCGTCTCAAAGCAATCATTGCCAACTCTTCATTCCCTCATTGTTTAACACTGTCAGCTGCTCAGCAGGACTGGGCCTAAGTATATGATAGCACCTACCTTAATCTCATACTATCTACAGCCTGACAGACTCCCTTGTTCAACATGACTTAAAAAACCACTGTGAACTGTCAGGTTTCAGTTCCTCCTCTGAAAAGGAGAGACTATAGTCTCAATTTCGAGCTCAGGTCTTATAAGCCATCAGATCTGACTATTACATCAGGATTAGTGCCAGGTTTGCATCAACACCACCCCACTCCTTCACCTCAACACTCAACCCCTTCTTCCTTCTCTGTTGTCAGACTTCAGTGAATAGTGAATTATTCAGGATTAACAAGTAGTTGCAACATTAAACTCAATCGTGCTGTTTTTCATTAACCGTCTCTGGGGGCAGTGGCTGGAGAGGAAATGATGCTGCTCACGTGTGAAACAGTACTAAGAAGATTCCTCTGACAGAGAGGTGACAGTGAAGAAGGTGACTGCAAGGGGACAAGTCAAAGGAGAAGCTTTGTGTGCGTCAATGTCGTGGGCTCCTCGACTGCTTCCTGGTAATGGATTGTATTGCTAGGTTTGACTGACGCAAAAGATCACCTGAGATCGAATGACACTGGCTAGACTTGGCAAATTGATTTTGATTGGTGTCACACGTTGGATGCTGTAGAAATAAAGCTGTTTTTTTGTTTTTTGTTTTTTTAGCTGTTTAGTCACCCGAGATTACAAAGGTCCTGGTATCGAATGAGACACATACAAAAAAGGAAACAACACATAGCACTCACATATTCACAAATGAAAAATGTTGAACAAATAGTTTAAGATTTCTAGAGACATAGTCTGTAAGAAAAACTGTAAAAATCCTATCATTAGTGTTGCCAGGACTATATTGCAAAATGCAATTTTTACAGTAATTCTGTGCTTTTACAGTATATATCTAG
This sequence comes from Neolamprologus multifasciatus, assembly GCF_963576455.1. NCBI lineage: Eukaryota > Metazoa > Chordata > Actinopteri > Cichliformes > Cichlidae > Neolamprologus > Neolamprologus multifasciatus. Next base: position 16,933,237 of record NC_140442.1, read on the forward strand.
TTTTCCTGTAATATTTACAACAGATTTTTACAGTAATAGTGTCATTTCCCCAGTAAATTATTTTGTGGAAATGTAGTAGCTGACATAACAAATACTTACAGTTTTTCTCAGTTGCTTTGGTGCATTTCTCACAACAGAATTAAACTTTGCACAATAGTTAGTTCAACCTCCACAACATGTAGTCGTTTTGGCACAACCTTGTGGCGGTTTCATGTTCATTTCGTCCAATGGCAAATGCCTTTGGACATGAAGCAGTTGAGTAAGTGCAAATATCTAACGAATGGTCACTTTTGACTTGCTATTCATCACTATTTCCTTGCTTTTATCATGAATGTCACAATTATTTATACTTGTACCGGCTGACTAGTCATTGTCCTTACAACTAATAGTCTTCATTTCATTGCTTGTGTCAGTGCACTCAAAATTGTTGAACATCTTGTCAAACAATTTGTACACCCATTTTGAAAACCCTATTTTTAAGGAGTTTCCATGAAAATCTCCATAAATTACTTTTCTCAGGTGAACCTTGGTGAACCAATCGGACAATGTATGTAGTGGTTTGGGATAATGTTAGCTTCCATCACTCTGCTGTAGTCAGGCAGTGGTTTGCAGCACACGACAAGATGCTTATGGAGTTTCTTCCTCCTTACACTCCATTCCTAAATCCAATTGAGGAGTTTTTCTCTTCCTGGAGGTGGAAGGTATATGACAGGCATCCACATACCCAAATGACCCTGCTAGCAGCTATGGATGCAGCTTGTGATGACATCACAGCAGAGTCCTGCAGAGAGTGGATTCGACACTCCAGAAGATACTTTCCCCGATGCATCGATAGAGCTGACATTCGCTGTGATGTTGATGCAAATATGTGGGCAGACAGACGGGAGCGTCTAGATAACAATGATTGATATGCAGCAGTGTCTGTTTTTCAGTTTGTTTGTTTTTTGTTTCATAACTACTGCAGTAAGGTTTACTGTCAAGGTGAGTTTATGTTTGCTGTAAAATGTTTGATTTACTGTATTTCCCCAGTTGCACAATGCTGTGAACAGTTTCAATTGAATATTATCAAGAGTGCATATGAAGTGTCTTGATTTTCCTTTACAATTTATGGTTTTCAACATGCCATGCATGCTGTCCAGACTTGACATGTCATTGGGAAGCACCTACAAACAAATCCGTCACAATGAGAACATGTTCAAACCATTTGATTTTGTGACCAAAGGTGCTGGTGTTATGACTTGTAATTGTGACAGCCCTGACACTTTGATTGATATAAGTACTTGCTTTTGATGAATATATTATCTGTTTTGATTAAGGGACTTGCTTTTGAAGCATTGACTACTTATTTTGAACAACTGACTTTTCTTTTTGATGAAGTGACTCACTTTTGCAAGTTATCCACCATGTTTTGCAGTTTGCACTAATTGTTTTGAGAAGAGCCTTAGTAGTGGTGCAAAGTTTAATTCTGTTGTGAGAAATGCACCAAAGCAACTGAGAAAAACTGTAATACTCATCACGTGTATAAGTGTCCCATATGTGTTGTAGCATTTTTTTTTAAAAATGTTGACATTTATTTAAAAGATAATGTTTACATTTACAGACATATTAACAGTCTTAATATTGTTTTCCTAAAACAATGATTGCATTTCCCATGGAAATGCAGTGTATTAGTGGAAAAACCTAACAAGGCCAGCTGCAATCCTACTAGTGAGGAAACATTAGATCTCTAAAATAATTCAAGAAGCAAAAGAGAGAGACTGACCAACATTTTAAAAACAAACAAACATTGCAAACATCAGAAACCTGTCTCAAAGTGCATCTCTTCAATACATTTCTTAACACTAAAAGCACACCAGGTCCCGGGCCTGATCTGTAGCAGTATCAAAAACAATGAGTTTAAAAGAACAAAGAGGTAGCGAAAGGACAGGCAGATGAATGAATTAAGTCCTACATAATGGGCAGAGATGCCCAGAAATTTTTCTACCCAGCCTCATCCTCTAGTTCTTCTGCAAATTGCAGAATGCTTTGCTGTTAACAGAATGTTACCATATTTTTGAAATACATTCAACTTTCTGTGAAATCACTGTAATGATGAATTAAATTTACACCAGTGATAGATAGATAGATAGATAGATAGATAGATAGATAGATAGATAGATAGAGAGATAGATAGATAGATAGATAGATAGATAGATAGATAGATAGATAGATAGATAGATAGATAGATAGATAGATAGATAGATAGATAGATTTTAAGTAAATAAGACAACAGAGGATCAGACAACAGAAACACAAGAGAAATATCCTATATAACAATATTTCTGCAGCATATATTTCTGTAGCCTAATGAGTCAAAACGTTATAAGCAGCTAGTCTGTTAGTTAGTCTGTTAGTCTGCTACTGACCACCTGCAGTAAACTTCTATGAGAAATTATACCATGGCGCCCTCTACTGCATATCAAAACGAGTGGATTTAATATACTTAATCTGATGTGGCACAGTCTAGATTATTTACTGATTATTGAGAAGATTAATAACAATTTTGGTTAGAATAATAGTCATGTTTATTACCAAATACCTTAAATAAGCAATATTTGACCAATGTAACATCAGTAGAGATGCTTGAAAGTACTTGGAACTTTGTAACATCAATTTAAGCAATAAAATGAGACCTAAGTAAAGGAATAGTACAATGACGGAGACGGGAATGATACACAGAGTCAAACAATATATAAACAGAGCTAATAGGTTCAACAGTGGATTGATTGCCAGTCATCTGGATTGATTCAAAGAACGTCAGATGTTTTCAATCTGTAGTGAATTTGGTCACATTCAAATTCATAGTGGAAGTAAGAGAAAGGAAAATACTCATACAGGCCTATAGTAACTCACTAGGTCTATCAATACCTAAAACGGGAGCATCTTTAGCTTGTTGAAATACTGTCTGATAATTCATCATTGCTTCAACATCAACATTTGAGGAAAACATGGTCTTCACAGCACACTGAGGACGTTTTCAGTGGCTACAGATGGAAGTAGTTACTGGGATACAAAATAAAGTAGAAGAGGTAAGAAGTAGGGGATCCAAAAAGAAAGAACAGATGTTTATTAGCAGATTAAGAACTCGATGCACTTAAAGAGTTCAGTTTTCATCATGGGAGATCATCCCACCAGACACTGTTATCATTTTTGGGAAACACAAACATTAAATCTAATCAGTATCTTGTGCAGGAAGTACAAAGATGTAAGAAGAGATATGATTTGAGGGGCGAAGGGAGATGGGAAAGAGAGGGGATGTTTCAAAATATGCATCAATGTGGGGAATCAGTAGAGAGAATGAAGCTGATGTTTGGAAAGCATGAACATTTAAAAGCATTTGGACTTTTGTTAAAACTGTACAGAAAGCATTACGCAAAGAATAAGAATGGTGGGTGGCTATGCAGGAAGGGCCTATGATGCAACTCAAAAACATTAAGAAATCCCAACTGATGTAAAACTCTTAGAAGTAGAAGAAGAAGAGCTACTTTTCAGGTACTGTTGCCTCTAATCACCACCTTTGTATGCATTCAGAATTATGCAAAAGTCTTGAGCCACTAATTATTTCTTCATATTTCGTCTCCAAAGAGCCAGAATTTCTTGTAATTTTTTTTACAAGTATACTTGAGCAATAGTTCTCCGGCTTTCTGAAGCTCCTTCAAAGTATTTTCTTTGGACATTTCACTCATTTTAGGTCCAATCCTTGTACCTGACCCGTTTTTTGTTGTTGTTGTTGTTGTTTGTTTGTTTGTTTGTTAAACCAACTTAACACTGACCTCTGAATTATTCACGCAGAAAAATGTGCACCACAGAATTTTAAATCAATGGTGACAAAACTGATTATCATTCAGCCATCTTTTAGCTGACATTTGAACATATCCTATGTATTGTGCTCTCTGATATGGATGGGTACAGTGTTTAAAAAAATGCAGACTGGCCAAAAGAACTCTTTCTCAAAGGATTAATACAATCATATCTAGTCAAACATCTTGCCATTTGTGACTTCTACTTATCTCAGTGATAAACAGACTAAATGTCTGTTTATCACTGTTTAGGAAACATTTTCTGTACACATGACAAACATTGATGTATTTAACAAGATTTTCAAAGCTGAGTAAACTGTACTTCTGTAAAATTAAACAGTGGCGATAAAAACATGGCCAGGTAATACGTCTGGAAAGCATCTGATTGAGAACTGTTTCATTTTTCAGCAATTAAAATTAAACCACACAATGGAACATTATCAGTCACTGACTGTCCTTTCCGGAGCATTATTGAAGCAGTGTGAGATCATCTTAACAGAACACAAAATTAAAGGCATCCACTACTTGGCAAAACAATCAAATAAACCTGTGCACAAAGATGAATAAAGAGCTAAAAGGATTTTTGCATGTAGCTCAGTCTGTTGCAACATGAGGTGTCCTGTGAGAAATTTCTGCTCTAATTAAAGCCATACCACCCTCTTTGAGTTCAACAATAATAGTTTTCCCCTGGTCTGAGAAAGCTCTGCATAGCAGGAACTGACTTATGTGATAGTAATTATACCAACAGACTTATAATCTATCCTAGTTCCTTAGAAAGAACAGTATTATGGAGGAATTTAATGTTGAAGAGGTTAAAGTGCTGAGAAGAAAGTATATATATCTCTCTCCCTCCTTAGGTGAAAGAGATGAGCTTCAATATCCCAAATAAGATTTACCCATCTAATGAATTCTCATATCTGAGATTTAATTTGGATGTGAATAATTATGTGTTCTGTGAAAATGATATTGAAAATTGGAATAACGGTTTTCCATTGTGAATCAGTGCAGCCTCTCTGGAATAATATGTGGAGCTGGTAAGAAGATTGAATTACCACATTTGTCAGCAAAAGCAATCAGATTTGGAATGTGTGATGAAAATTGTAATCTGGACTCTCTTCGTTTTACTAGGGAAGTGTTTTGCTTTTTTATTTTTTAACATAAATGCAGGTTTTGTATAGATTTATGGCTGGGCTTGCAGTAAACCAGCTGAAGCCTGTAGTTGAAAAATCCTTAAAAACATTTTCTTTATGGAGTGATTATAATTAATTTGACATAAGCTATTTTTTAAATATATTTGATATATTTGATTTTTCTTAAAATTATTTTCTACATTAATTCATTAACTTTTTTCTTCATGATCTAATATTGTCATATAAATTTTGTTTTATGAATAATGAAAGTGGCTCTTTGGTTTCTATTTCATGGAATCCAGCATAAGAAAAAAAACTGTGAAAAAACCCCCCCATAAATAAAATTCAGTGGTGGGTTGTTATCTCACAGTTTTGATGTTATTTTCCTCATATGTTTGACTTAGTAAGTCGAAATTTTGAATTCGACTTATTTATTTATCTATTGTTAATTTCGGAAATAAAACGTCTTTTTGATTTCACCGGATATGACGTCACCCCGGCCTCTTTCCCGTGTCACCGTGAGCTGTGGTAGTCCCTGCCGCTGCTGCTGCCTGTCAACAGGACTTGTGTGTCGGGGTTTTTGTTTTTAGCCTTTTGTGACACTCTGTCCTCCACCATCATGCCCATGTACCAGGTAAAGCCCATCTGTGGGGGTGACATAAAGATTGATTTGCCCACCTGCATGTACAAGGTACCAAATATCCACGCGCAGCAAGGAAAAAGCTGCACCCCCGAACACGCGCTTCAGGTAACTAATCACATTTCGAAGTTATAATTTTATTCTTTTTATTATGATTATTATTATTATGATTATTAACTCTTTCGCTTGGGCTATGCTCCTCTCCCTGTTCGTTGTTTCCATTCATAGTTGCGCTTCTCGGACGCGATATTAGCTGGAGCTGTCTGTAGCCGAGCTAGCTAACTTAGCTTGTCAGGGAGTAATCTCAGTTTTAGGCTGATGCAACAACTACAGCGTGTCTCCGCTGTTTTACATCAAGATTATTAAACGGCATAGAGTAGTGAAACGGTTCGGGTAGCTTGACTCCAGTCTGTGACATTGTTTTTAATGTAATCGATCAGGATTATGTCTTTATTTGAGACCATTCTTCATTTGTGGGGGTGCACCCACTGTACTGTTTCATCTGCAAGTTCATGACACTGTATTGGGGAAATTGCAGCAGTCACGTTTGGTTACAAACTTAATGTTATCATAGATGTAATTATCTCATCGTTATAGACTTAACTAGGCAGCTATATACCAGCAAGTACTATTGAACCCATATTTACGTGTTACTGAATAGTCATCTTAAATAGAGATTTTTCATTTTAATTAATTTTACTGGTGGTTGATTATAGATTTTTCTTGTTTGATCATCATGGAGGCATGCTATTTCAGTGGATGGACCAGTTTAGATCCAAAATGGCCAATAGAACCAGCTGTAAACCCCCCATGTTTGATAGTGTATTATTTTTGCTTTCATTTTCAGCATCTGCAGTGGAGCATAAACGATTCTGTTGATTCATGACTCACATCATGGCTTTCATGAATGTATAGCATGTTTTCTTTGCACATTTCAATGATGTTTAAGTGATGAGATTGAGGCCATAAAAAGAATTTGAACTTCATCTGTCCTTAGAGATTTCTGGTGTTATGCATTAACCAGACATATAAACTTGTAGTCAGACTTCAGATAGATGTGTAGTCTTTGTGTATCTTGAAAATAGCTGACTGAGTAACCACTCAGCTCTGTTTACCTCTGCAGAGCTGAGTCACCACAACATTTTGATTGTAAGACTGATCAAAATTTAGTTTAAAAACAAAAAATTAAGCATACTAAAAGTATAGCAAATTATGAGCCACTTTTTCCTACTTTTTTTTTTTGTCAAAGCAGCTGTTAGTAATTACTACATAGGAGACATAGGAGCTTCAAATTGGTACCATAGGTGTGCCAGTATTTTTTTTTGCTTTACATTAGTCATTCATGTGACTGGGTGGTTTAAGTCAGATTCAGTGTTGTTTTTTTTGTTTTTTCTGTGTTGCTTCAGAATGGCGAGGTGGACCCAGCCGTCAAAGCTCTGGAGGCCCGGCAGGATGAGATCATGAGAAAACTCTATGAGCTGAAAGCAGCTGTGGAGGGCTTAGCCAAGACGGTGATGACCCCTGATGCCGATCTGGACCTGACAGTCAGCAGTAGCCTCTCCTCCCAGTGCTCCACAACCTTCAAAAACACCACAGACCTGGACACAGTACTGGGCAAGGTATTAAAAAAAATCTTTTTGTCTTTTGTTTGTCACTACTGGTAACATTTCTTTCAAACTACTCACTGACAGTAATTTTAACTGAATGCTTTACTGTTACTGCCCTTTCTTGCCAGTAGTAGTAATCTCTTATCCATCTTCCTGATCACATCTCCTCTGTCATTCCAGGTTTTTATACTGTTAACCTGCTCAACCTGGCTATAATTGAGTTTACCTTTAAGCCTACCTTAGGGTATAGACTGAATATTAGCTGTATGTGCAGGCTGTAGTGGTGTCATAATAGCAGAGCCTATCTTTATGTGACCAGGATCTCGGTGCTCTCCGTGATATCGTCATAAACGCCAACCCGGTGCAGCCACCCCTGACCTTGCTGGTGCTCCACAGCCTGCTCTGTCAGCACTATCGAGTGCTCTCCACTGTCCACGTCCACTCCTCTGTTGCCAGTGTGCCACCACAGCTTCTGTCCTGTCTCGGACCACGGCACACAGACAGCTACGCCCGCCACATGTTTCAGCTGGGCTTCACCCTCATATGGAAAGATGGTGAGGTCACCTGGGCACTTTTGCACATTAGGCTTGTTCTGAGTGTCAGATTTGAACAGTCATACATGCTTGAGGATGTTTTTCTGGTTTCTTCCAAAGAATCAGTTTAGAAATCCTACTTGGAAGTTCTAGAAAGTCAAGAACCTAAAACTAATCCAGTAGTAGTCATATGGTCATTGTACATGGCCCTGTGTCCTTGCTCACTTTAATGTGCTGGTGCAAGGCAGTGCTGATACAGTTTGATTTGGATGTAATGTCTTGTGAAAGTATGTGGGTGGCTTGTTTCATAGAATTCTAGTTTTTCTAATACTATGAAACCAATTATCATACCATAACCACTGCAGGGTATTTTTAAAACAAACAAAAACAACTGCGATCAGACATAAAGTCTTCTGAGTAGGCGTTCAGCTACTTTATTTTTTAGTGTATAATTAGGAAGCAATGCTTCATTTAGGAGATGCAGATAATGAATTCATTATCAAAAACACCTCAGTTTTCTAATGCGGTGAAGTCTGGGAATGCTGCATGCCCATATTGTGACTTACCATCAACATACTTTGCTGTTTTGTATATTTGACTCTTAACTTGAACTAGAAAAATTAGAAGCATGTCCTGAAAAAAAAATTGTACCCATAAATCTATCAGGAAAGTGTTTACTGAGGTCAAAGATCAAGTGAGTAGTTGAGTTTTGTTCCCACAGACTCTTTTCATAGAATCTTTTTATACAGCTGCCCCCTCCTGGTCATTAGACAGAATGTGGGTTTATGGCACTTAAGTGTTGGTTTCACTCTTTAGACCCATGCCCTACAAAAGCAGATGTTTTAATCTTTATATTGACACCATTTGTCTAAAAGTTCTGACCTCATTTCTCTTCTGCATCCACAGTTCCTAAACCACAGATGAAGTTTAGCATCAAGAACATGTGTCCCATTGAGGGTGAGGCCAACATAGCACGCTTCCTCTTTAAGCTGCTTGCCCCCTATCCCAGTGACCCCGCTGTTGCTACCCTGGTGGACAGCTGGGTGGATACGGCTTTCTTCCAGCTGGCAGAGGGCAGTGTCAAAGAGCGATCCGCTGTCCTGCGGGCCCTAAACTCAACTCTGGGTTCCAACGCCTGGCTATCCGGACCAGAGTTCTCCCTGGCTGATGTCGCCTGCTACTGCTGCGTGCTGCAGAGCGGCTCGGCTTCCTCATCTCCGGCTAACGTCCAGCGCTGGATCAAGTCTTGCGAGAACCTGGGCCACTTCAGCCATGCCAAGCTCCTTCTGAAATGACTTGGGCTGTTCCAGGACCAGACACCAGATGCAAAGTGAAAGAAGGGCATTAGAATAATAAAATATATCCCGCCATGTCTGAAACACCTCCTGATGCTTCCTTCCTTGCTCTAGCGTAACACTGAACTGACACAGATGAAGTAGAAGCACTATGGCAGATGGGTAAAGTGACTCAACGGTATTTATTTTTGCCGTGATGCTATAGAGAGATCCTAAAGCTGCATTTTGCGAGGGAGGAAGAATGAGGAGATGGTATGGACAAGGGTTTGGTGATGGGTTCAATCAGTGATACTAACGGAGGTTATTAGACAAACACACACACACACACACACACACACACACACACACACACACACTCTACACCTTCCACCCACTTTGTGCCTAACACGACCCTGTTAAAAATGTGTGTGGTGATGGGTATTGCTTGTTGTTTTCAGAAGTAATACTTTGTACCATTCGTGTGTTTTGTTTTTTTGAAATCATTAAAACTTCTACTTTCTACTCCAAAGTTTGTGCCCAGGTTTGATTTGTTGCACTGTTTGATCACTTCAAAAACCATTTCACTCTAAGTAGACAAACGGCTGGCATTTACTGAAGTGCACATCTGCGTCTAACAGGTGGCAGGAGTGACATTAAGTGACAGAAGATAATTTTCTAGCATGTCATTCATCAACCTTATTCAGATGTTTATCATATCCAGTCAAACAGAGGTGCACTGAACCAAAAGGGTGGAAAAAAACCCACACAAGAACTCACTTCTTTGCTACAGGAATAGATTCACACCTACTACCAATTTAGAGTCAGCAGCTAACCTAAAATGCATGTGTCTGGGCTGTGGGATGAAGCTGGCATACCCAGAGAGAACCCCCAAACTCCCAGTATTATGGCCCCTAAACCCTGTATTGATCAGTGCATATTTTGTGTCATCCAACCACATGTTAACAAAACAGAAGCTGTGATGGAGCCTTTAGTACATTTACACGCTCTTCCTGGGTTCTCTACAGGTACTCCCAGCTTCCTCCTACAGTCCATAAACAAAGACCCCTGAACTCAGTGCAACTCCAGATACTTCTGTCTCATTTTACTTTGCAGCAGCAAAGAATTGTTGCTTTACTCTTTAATCTACACTCCTCCAGCTTGTTCTTTCTCTGCAATCAGTTGTGTAAGCTGTTTTTTCTCTCTATAAGAAGCTGCACTATGGAACACAATCCCAATTCAGAAGAGAAATAGGTTTTCAGTTTTCAAGTCCGTTTAATCCTCTGTGACTGCTGTAGGCAAACTCACAGAAAATCACTCAGAGAATATATTTAGGAATAATATATCGAAGGGAAAGTAAATCCCAAGGTTTTTCAGGCTCTCGGCGGGCTGGTTTTTGCATTTTCAAAAATGTCATGTCTTCGACAGCTTGGGTCCAGACAGAGCCTGTGTTTGTATTCTCTGACAGCCTCCTGTTGGTCTCCAGGCAGCTGTCTGACAAGACGAAAGCTCTTAGCTGACATCCGGGCACATGGCAAAGAATACACTGGGGAAATGTGCACCACTGGAATTTCACCGTTTGCATGCTTTGCATCTTCCTCGCACACAAACACACCCGGACGCGTTTGAAAGTGCAATGAGTGTTTGCCGAACGCGTTTGGTGCTGCATGTAAATAAGGCAGCTGATGTCATTCTGTAACTAATCTAATTACTTGTGGCTTGCAATTGGTTTTTATGGGAGGGGAAAAAAAGGTGAGACACAAACAAACAAAAGGAGAGGGGGGGGTCTCTTCTTGTCGCTTTATATATGATATAAAATACAGACAGGAGATGCATTCTTACTGAACAGCTGTAGAAAAAAAACTGAAACTGAAAGACAAAAATCACTTCAGTTTAACCCCGTGGCTACATCAAATCACAACAACAGCACAGATAAAGATGCTTTTTGTCAGTTCGAGTGTCAGTGTCTATGATTGTCAATCAGATGTTTTCATTAAGCCATTCTGGAGTGGGAGACATATGCTTTGCCAACCAAAACAGGCAGGGGGGGATAAATATTAGAAAGCACATTCGGGCTAAAGTGCCTGAAATGAGATACTGTTCAGTGTTCTCCTGTGATGACTTCAAAACAATATGGTTTGATTTTGTGTCGGTTAAAAGTCTGAGACGGCCACTGGTAACCCATTCACTCGCTGACCAGAGAGCACAGGTTGCTGTTGTATCTCAAAAGCTGAATGCGCTCGAAATAGTCGTCAGTCAGAAAGTTTCTCTGTGACGTCACCAGGTTGCCCTTCTGGCTGAAGAGACGCTGGACGGGGGCCGTGGACGGCAGGGTGGTGTTGTATTTTAGGAAGAGCTGCTTCACTCTTGGGAAGTCCTGCAGGCACTCGAGGCTCTTCCCCGTTCCTTCTACATACTTGCGAATCTCCTCCAACACCCCCCGCTGCTGGATCTGGATGGCCGGTTTCACTGAGCCGTAGCTAAAGAAGTCATCCTCGGATTCAATGGTGGACAGGTTGCGGCTGGTGTTCGCCTCGGTTACGGTGCAGGGATCCATCTGGGACGCCTCTGAGGCCAGCAGGGCGCACATCTCCTCCCTCTCGGAGGCCGCCATCCACCACAAGCGGAACTGAGGAGTTGTCGCGGTCGCAATCTTCGCTTCGGTGCTGCCAAACAGCTCCTGGAACCGCACGTCGATGGCCATTACAATGGCGTTGATGGCATCGCCGAAATATTTTGCTGCATCCTTCTGCTCATTTAGCTTGTTCTTCAGACTGAGTACGGTTGGGATGACCAGGCCCAGGTAGCATTTCTGCTCCGCCTGGAAAAGTTCGAGTGCAAATGCGAGCGGGTGAAACACAGTCACATATTCCTTCAAGAAGGCCATCTCCTCCGGCTGAAAGCGTGGGACCTCGAGGCGAGCGCAGAGCTCCGTCAGCTCCCGCTCGCTGAGGGAGACAATCTTCTGCACGGCACAGTACTCTACGTTCCAGCGTATAACGGTGGGGACGACGAGCGCCATCTTCCCTATCTCCTCTGCTGCGTCCATCCCGACCTGGAGATGGTGGCATTTGCTCCATATGGCAAACACTTTAGCCATGGCACTGTAATGTAGCTGGCACATGGGCCCCTGTGACACAGCCTGCCAGAAGTCATCAGTGACGATCTGCTCCAGGGTGTGTGACGCGCAGCGCTGCACGGTGGGCAGAAACAGCAGCATGTCCTGCTCCGGCTCACCCTCGAGCACGGTGCTCACGTTCTCGTAGAAACCGATGTCGTCGTCACTTTCTTGGCTGTCCAGCGCAAACTCCCTGAAGACACTGATGAAGGGGCTGCCGTTATCTGTGACTGTCGTCTGAACTTTACTCTCAATATTGTAGGCCACGTGGACGTCGTGTATGCGGCCGGCGATGGTGTCGTACGTGATCCTGCCCTGCAGCCGTGCAAAAGCCAGGGCGGCGGATTTCCTCTCCAAAGAATCCATATCGATCCAGTGACAGGTCATCCCAAAGAAGCTCCTGTTGTGGGCTGTCCAGATGTCCGCTGTGGTGCACACATACTGGACGCTGCTGAGCTTAGACATCAACTCTTCCCGCATCTTGGAGAAACCGTGGTCCACCTTAGTAAACAGGGTCACCCTGTCCATGGATTTGAGACCTTCAGTTAAACCGGCAATCAGCTTCCTGAAGCCAGGCTGCTCCAGCACATAAAATGACTGGCAGTCCTCCACAATGAAGTTGAAGATCAGATCATCGATCTTTGCCTGGGTCAGGCATTTGGAGATGATTTCCGCTTTGAGCTTTTTGAGCTGGCAGTGTCTGCTTTCCTCGCCATTGTATTCCTCTTTTTTCCGTCCTCTCTTGGCATCAGGCCTGGCTTCACAGCCTAAATGTGTTCTCTAGAAGACAAAGAAAGATTTCATGGCAGTTGTTTTTTTCTTTAAACAGACTTTCCCAACATTTTATAAACTTTAATTGCACTGAAAAACACTCCTAAGAACACTTCTGCAGAGTAAAGCGACTGTTTGTGTTTTTTTTCTTTCCAGCGAAGTTGAGCACTACGAGCCTCCAGCGCCTGTAGCATGCAGCTGCAATGTAACGTTATTAATCACGAGGGTGGCTATTCATTCATTGAGTCTTTTAAACATTAACAAACACTGGAACGGGAAGTTGTACCGGGGCTGTTAGGCTGACTGACTTACGTCTAAATGTTTCTTTAGATTTGAAGTGGAGGTTTTTGACGTGGACAGCAGATTAACCCTCGGCAAGCACAGATTACACTGGACGATGATATTTTTCCCTTGATCTGCCTTGTACGTGAAATGGTGTCGATAACGCCAAGTATTAATGGCCGATTTGGTCTCGCCGCTGGTTTCTTGGTGATCCGCATCCATTTCGAATTCTGTCTCTGTTGTTACTGATACCTTGAAATATAATAAAAGTATCGTAATCCGATTTAGTAATCGTGATTACACGTAAAGTAACGATGGCGGTAGAGCAATCCTCATGAAAAAGGGGCAGGCCTTTGTTCAGATGCTTCCCAGAACGAAGAAGGAGGCGACAACACCGTCAGTTAGCTTCCCCACATGCGCTCTGAGAGGAGCAACGGTAAAGAATGGGAACACTGGCGGAAGTACGCATGCGCCATACCCAAACGAGTCCCATCAGAGTGTCGTCACTGACTTCTCCTTGTACGTTTGATTACGTTGACGATGGCGCTTTCACCAGCAGTTCCTTTTCCCCTCTGTGTTTCTGCGAGTTGGCGCCACCACCAGGCAGCAGACGTAAGAAACGACAAACGACGCTATCAATGGAGACATTGTTTCAAAGACCGAATATATTAAATGAGCAAGCAGTTACAGAAAATAACCATGCGAAGAAAATTAATGGGGGAAAAAGAGAAGCTCAGAACAGTTTCCTTTTACAGCCTATCACAAGTTTCACACAGGGGATCTGAAAGGCTAAAACGACAGCAACACAAGCACAACTGTTGGATTGTTTTAGTCTGGACAGCCTTTAAAGTTGTTCACATTCAGCGGGCAGACAGATGTTCGTGCATCATTTAACGCAAAGGTATGAAGTGGCATTCAGCCCGCTTTGTTCTGACTTTTAACTGAGTCCCATTTGTTTCCACGGGAGCTCTCACAACACCGCACTTTTTAGGTGCATATTTCTAAACAGCTGCCAGTTTTTCTTTTCTATTTTTTTTATTTGTACATTTTTGTTGTACAAGTTTATACTTTAGTGCCACTCTCTTTCTATTGTATTAGTGTTTTTATCATATTCCTTCAGCAGCTGGAAAGGTGGCCGCCCTCCCTGAGCTTGGTCCTGCTCGAGGTTTCTTCCTGTTAAAAAAACTCTCTTGCCAAGAAGGGTTGCATGATTCTTGGGGGGGGGGGGGGGGGGGGGCTCTAAGACCGCGGGGTCTTACCTAATAGTATAAACCACATTCAGGGGACTATTGTTACTAATTGGCTCTATATAAATTAACTTGAATTGTTAGCTTTACAGTTGGCTGTGGTGTGCAGCTATGTAATGTTAATGTAATATAAAATCTTTAATCCCTGAGAGAAAAAAAATGTATTAAATTTACTGAGAAGCAGGAAACATTACATTTTAAATTAAGGAATGCATCAACTTTCTTTCTGTGTTTCAACGAGGTTATTGAGCACTTTCGTGACATAATAAAATAAAACAACTCATGACACAAATAAATACTCTTCATTTGCTTTATAATACACTCTGCTGGCACACATGGAAATTATATACAGCCTGGCCAAACAATACGACAATATGCTGTTTGTTACGGCTCTCTTTCCTGGCGTTTCTGTTATTCTTTCGTTTATCTGAGCATAACAACACAAGCTCCTCTCTGTATAATGCAGCGCAGTCCATTGTCGCCATAAGTCTTTTGAAATGACCACAGAGTTTATTCAGTGCTTTTCCCAAGTTGATTTCATTCATTCATTTAGCAGCATATGGGAACGTAAAGACACACTTGTACCGAGTTTGTGTAATATGAAGAATAAACTATTCTAAACACAGTTGTTCATTAAAACAAATGTGAGAGCTTGCCTTACCTGCCTTGATTTCAGCACCATCAAGAGTTGTTTTATTCATTCATTCATTCATTTATTTCCATAAGCCCTAGGCATCTTGCCAGTTCAAGCCATCAGAGCAGCAAATGTTTTCCTGCTGATATAAAAAATCTTCCATCTGGAGATGCATTAAGCATGTCTTTCATTGTGGGCTCAGTGGCTTTTGGGGGGCAAATCCAATTAACCAATTTGTCAGGTGCATGATCAAAGTCAGAAGCAGCTGAGGGAAAGGTTTATTTAAGGAGGTGTCATAGATTTGGTCAGTCAATACGTACTTTTTTTTCAGTTCCAGCTTCCTGCTTTCCTGTGACCATCTTGGGAAAATCCGATATGACTCCGTGTGATTTAGAATGCTGTGTGTGCACACGCCAAGCATCTAATTGCTTTTTTAATGGTCTGCTCCGCGGGGAATTGGTTGTTTGGCAGTTGCGCACCACAGAGAAGGACCATTGTGTCAAAGCCTGTCATTATTTCTTTCCCACAGGCTCACGCCTCCACCCTTCCCCTATGACAGCTGACTCTGAGTTTGGTTTGGTAATGTTCATAGATTTTTGAAATCAGAGGAGAGTGTCCAAGTGTCGCAAACAAGGCGCAGATTGTTTAAAAAAAGAAAAAGTCAAATCAATTTGTTTCACGAGAAAGTGTTCCAATTTTGAGATAGATTTAAATGTCACACAATTTCTCCCTTTACTTATTCAAATGCACATCTCCTCCATTGGTTAGATTTGATGAGGGTGTGGTCTCACTTAAGAGCAGTTGACATAGCCCTCACTGGAAATGGGCTTTAACAAGGATGCGGTCTATGTAGGAACAGAGAAAAGTGTTCCGAGGGGAAAAAAAAAAACAAGAATCAGAAGGTTTGAAATGTTTTGAGTTGGTGCGATGTGCTCTCCGGAGCGCTTCCGATCAGCGTGGGGCATAAGGAGTGAGCAGAACCGGTGTTCTCTTCTGTTCACAGCAGCAACCAGTAGATTCTGAGCATCAGGTGAACATTTCATATAGTAGCTGTAGCCTGGTTCTTCTTCTTTTACCCCGGGCTTCTATACAGTCCACTTTAACCACAGGGCAGATGGGACGCAGAAAAACAACTATGACCAAAGAATCCGCGCCCTGACGCGCTCCGGTGCGTGCATGCTGGACCGGTGAGTGTGTGGACTAGTATGAAGCGCCATGGCTTGGTGTGACCGCGGGGTTCAAACGCTGTTGGCCACTGTGGGGGCTTTCGCTGCCTTTAGCCTGATGACCATCGCCATCGGCACGGACTACTGGCTCTATTCTCGGGCATACATCTGCAACGGCACTAATGCCACCACAGACGAGACACAGCCACAACCCAAAAGTAAGAAGGGCGATCTCACCCACTCTGGGCTGTGGAGAATCTGCTGTATCGAGGGTAAGCTCTGCTCACTTTGTGGATTTAACTGTGCTCATGTTTGACAAAAATATGCCGGGTTTCTAGTGAAATGTTGTTAAAAACATATAGCACATTTTATTCTCCTAGAAACTATTTTTGGGGTTTTTTTTCGTATGAACCTTTTGCTTCCCAGTGTGTACAATCAGTCTCAGTCTGAGCGCACAAAGGACGCCTTCCCTTTACGCATGCCAAGTATCTCTTTCTGGAGATGGGCGCACAACGAGAAAGAGAACACACACGCGGAACAACTTTCAGGTGATATAGAATGAGACAGAAAAAAAAATATCCACACATTTACAGATTTGAGAGGCATAAAAACGGGGAAGAAACCGGCGTTGCCCCGCTGTACACGCTCTTCTCGAGCTGTCTGCCAACTGTTACATCTCATTGTTCAAGCGCAGGCCCACACAGTCAACTCGGCTGAATAGTCTGCAAACGAATATGATGCCAAGACGGCGCGTCTGAGCCCATTCACTTTTAAGCTGGCAGGAAATGTGCGCGCTATCAGTCTACTTTCATTCATGTCTTCATTGTATCCGTTGCTGTTGCTTGGCAACATCCCTGAAATTGCTATGGAAACATGCCCGGTGATTTAAAAATAGATGACTCTGAGTTCACGTCATGTCCGAGCAAAAAAAGAAAAAAAAACTTATTTGTTGTTATAGAACATCAGGTAAACAATATGTTTTTCACAAGCTCAACCTTCCCGAATGTGTTTTGCGGGGTTTCTTTTTTTTCTTCTCCCCTGCTCCCCCTTTTTCTGATTACATGTTCGATAAGGAGGTGTGCTGGCAGTGACGTCTTATTTCGGAGGCAGACAGGCACTCATTCATTGACCAATCTTCCTTCCGACCACCTCTTGACTTCTTGCCTCAGAGAGTGGATGCAACTGATCGATTTGCTTATGGCACAGACGTCTGTTATGACGCAGTGATTGATAGAAGACAGTTTGAAGCAAAACGAGTAGAAAAATAAATAAAACACAGAAGAATAAATGACAAAGGAAAAAAAAGAATCATCAGATGGACAGCTTGGTGCTTGGAATATGCGAACAAATCTCTCATGAGCTGAATGTAAAGTTGTTGTATCTCCCAGAGAGAGGGGGGGGGGGGGGGGGGGCTACACCTGATCTTAGCGTTCCCCCACCTGCCAAATCCCACTTTAACAACTGTTTATATATATTGGATTTCATTCTATATAGAAGTACAGAATACATCTCCTGGTGTATGTTTTTCTTTTCTTGTCTTTTTTTTTTTTTTTTTTGAGGACACTTATGCATACGTATGTATACAATGCCTGTGCAGCCTATGTAAAATCAGCTGGTGTCAGAATCAGTGCTTTTCCATTTCTGCAGTTTGTTCTGTTGATTATGAGCCTGTTTTGAATCACATTTCCTGGAGCTAATGTCATCAGAGGCCACATATCGGGAAGGATTGAGCTGTCGTCATTGATTTGGCTGTTCTGGGCTCACGCTGTGGGTGAAGGTGGACGGCTCGGAGAGGAGAACATCCTCGTTTGTTACGAGTAGATAGTTTCACCTCTGTGCCTCTGCCTAAAACTATAAGCTGGAGGCTCTGTTGTCATGGAGACTCATAAGTGTAGAGGAGAACACAAGCGAGAAAGTCCCCCCACCACCACCACCACTTCTACCACCTTCACCATTACTCCAACCACAAATGTACACACACCCCTCTGGCCATAAAGACAAACAGACTGGGTTATTGACGGGGACGCCTCTGTGTGTATCACAGCTTCTGGAGAAAACATCATCACATTTTGCTGAACAGATTACAGCAACAGCATGTCTTTCTCTCAGTCACATCAAATCTCTGGAACACAGCAGCTGTTAAGCCCCATTTTTTTCCTTCCCAGAATCCAGTGATGAATGTGTTTAACATTTCTGGACACTCTTCTTTCTTTTCTTTTTTTTTTTTTTTACCTCCTCTCTCCTCTCTCTCTCGCTCTCTCTCTCTCTCAGCAGGCCTGAATGACAATTAAGGAGTAGGCAGGAATATATAAAATGAGTCTACTTTATCAGAAGGTCATTATTTCCCTCCTCTGTGGAGTCTTTTGCATTTTACAGCCGCTGTTTTGACTTCTTTTCCCCTTTAATGTTTGTTTTCCCACGTGAATATTGTAAGGCCACGGAGTGCACCTCATTTGCAACAGAATCGGCAAGCATCAGAGACTATTGCTTGTGACTCTAGTAAATACAACCAGCTTTTTAAAACGAGAAATAACCTAATGAACAATCCAATTACCAGGTACATATTTGCGGTAAACGTCCCCACTGGTGGCGGATTGATGTGAGTCGGGAGGCAGCTGTTTTTCTTGGGGGTCAGTGGGAGCGCTAGTTTAGGTTGTGTGGGGGTCACTTTGCTATTTGCCATGCTCTAAGAGCCTGTAATTAAAATGTAACAACTGAGAAGTCGTGAAGGGGCACTAATTAGCCAGCAGGGCCCAACTTCTAACACTAGTCATGACATGCTCTGTTCCTCAGGTTGATGCGATGTTTGCCTCTGTTTTATAGGTTTAAGTCCTCAGTTCTCCTCATTCTGTTCTGTGTTATTGCACTTAGCTCTTTGTTACTTCAATAGTTTCCTCAGATCCACGGTTTATGTCATTGGGACCAAGAAGAATCTTTGCCATCAGCCTGTGAAATGTGAATATTTGCTTGTTCATCAGTTTAAAAAAGCAGTTTTTTGACTTTAGAAAATTACTGACAGATGCCTTTTCTAAACTTACTTCTGTTATTGAAGATAGTTAGCATCAGATCCACTGATAATGAAGTGAATTGTAGTTTTATGGAATAGTGCGCCTTTGCTCATCTCATATTTAGGGTCTAGGGGCTGGTGTCTTCTAGATGAAGCTCATAAAGTGGTGATTTTGAAACCTCTGCAAAAACAGCTGATGAAAAACAGTAGATGATTAATCTAAGTTGATCTCTTCAAACCTTTAAAACCCACACCCTCGTCTTTGTGCTGTACATAGCTGCCACTGCAAATTAGCAGACTTAAACTTTTTTGGGGGGTGCTTTTTAGCCTTTGTTGCGATGGGAATGTGAATAAAAGACAGGAAAGCTGCAAGAAAGAGCAGGGCAAACATGATCTCAGGGCAGATTTGAACCCAGGCCTCTAGAGCTACAGTACCATCACCTGTTTCCAAGACTGGAGAGGATTGTCAGAAGTGTCATTTTTCTGTGTTGGCAATCACATGTGGGATGGCAATTTATGTTTGGCCCACATCTGCAGTTCTCTTATGCTTCTCTCACAGCTTGTGTTGACTGACAGTGCTGACTCAGGATGAGTCACAGCCACAGGTCTCCATTATATGGGCCAGATGTCAGGTGAGCATCTGGCCCACAAAACAGTTTCTGTAACCCAAGGAAGGCCATCCTCCAAAGTAGCCCAGGTTAAGCCAGAAAAGTGTCTGCACCTTTTCCTCCTGCCTGTGTACTAACCCGAGACTGTCTGCATGGTGTGCCTTTGCGTTTAGTCTGCACATTTTGTTTCTGTAGCACATTTAAAATCCAAGCGTTTTACAATAAAAACAAAGGAGCTTCTAAAACTCGTCTACTCCTCTACTTACATCCACATCATTCATGTAACATAACACAACAATAAAGCCTTCAGGTTTCTGAAGGCTTTTCAAAGAAAGGCATATCTTTAGCTTAGATTCAAAGACAATTACATGTTGATGTCACTTTTTTGCAAAGTTTTATTTTGCTGTTTTTACTGCCTACACGTTTTTTCAGTGTTTTTATCATCTGTGTTAAGCACAATAAGTTTACTTATAATAAAAAATAGGTATAAATAAAATTCACAATGGAATTTCCACTTCAGAGGCAATCGGAACAGCAAAGACCCTCTTGATAATGGCAGGATGGTCAGGAGTGATTGGGAAGCAGACCTTAATAATCTTGAAGGAGTGTGTGGACCCAGTCTAACTACCACATATACAGGTGCAAGATTGTCTAAGGCTTTTCATAAAAACAGTGATGCTTTATGTTGGATTCTGTTCCTGTGACATTTTGGAATAATTGTCAGTGAGCAAGAGATGATTGACCAACTACAGCATACAGTGCTTGGCAGTAGTGCAGTCTAGATGTAACAAAAGCAGTAATTTTAACCTCGTAATTCTTGAAAAGGTGGAAGAGGTGTTTTTTAACTCCTTCTGACGAGATCTAGATTTACTGTTGTGGTCAAACACCTAAAAAACCTTAAAATAAAGATGACAAAACTTATTGGCTTACCCTTGTGCAAAGATTTATCCTGTGGTTTGGGATTACACTGGCTCTGCAAGTGATATATTTAAAAAAGCCCTTCGCACACATGGAATATATCATGTTGCTGACATAATCAGTCTCATAAAGTGGCGTCTTTCTGTCATTTTCACAGGGCTCTTTAAGTTATTGCTCCTCACAGCCTCATTCACACATACAGTGCCAACAGCACCTCTAATGAGTGAAGCCACATCACACAATGTATCTGTGCATACACATGAGTAAACTTTGATAAATTGATCAGACAGTTATTAAAATGTAGCTCATAAACTATGACTCTGTGTGAGTCACCTGCCTGAAGTTACAGCCACAATGTCATTTGCTTTCAGATCCTGATCAAGTCTATCTCTGGGGATAATTTATCATAAGTAATTAATGAAGTAACCACTGCTGTGCTCCAAGCGTAAAAGCCAGCAACTCTCTCATTTTGGTGAGCAGATGGATTGTGGTGCTGTCGCTGTGCTGCAGGTATGTAATAAACTTAGAGTCAGCAGTGAGTTACTCTGTTTCTTAACAGAGTCAGTCTGCATCAAAGTAAAGACTTTGTAACTTCAAATTTTCGGTGTATAAACTGTAGAGGGAAAATTCAACATACATGAAAGGCGTTTGGTCATTTTGGAGAAGCCATGTTTATATACTGAAGCGGCTGCTGAAATATAGTTGTTGTTTTTTTTTTTTAATCTGGGTTGTTTGTCACCTGAAAGGTAATGAAAGGAAAAGATTTCGATCTGAATCGCAAACCAGATACACGCCATGGTAATGATTCAGTTTAACTCAGTTCAATTCAATTCTATTTATATAGTGACAATTTACAACAAGGTGCTTTAACCACAAGTAAGCCAGCAGTCTGAGAGCAGATTGTCAAGATTTATAAATGGCTAGACGTGTTTACTTGGTTTAGGAGAATAAGTGGCTAAGAGAGGCTCCTTAGGTGGGCTGGTTTCCGAGAGAGGTGTGGGCTGAATGGTGAAGAATGGGCAAGCAGGTGGGTCGTGGGCAGGTAATGGGATCCACAGGCAGCTCTTGCGCTCCAGCAAATTCATCACCGTAGTGGATGGAACAATCAGGCAGAGAAGCATTGCTGCAGACGGTCCTTAAAGACAATCCAGATGATGACAGTGAGTTGAAGGTGTGCAACAGCCGGCCAGGAAGAGCCAAGAAAAGCCAAGAACAAAATTAAAATGCGCCAGGCCTGCCCTGAAGCCTAAGACAAAGTGCTATATTGGAGTGATATTGTACTATAAGGTCTTTCAGACAAGCCTGAATATTCAAGACCAACACTTCAAGATTCTACAGGTATCCAATGAACAGAAGCCAATATGTCTCTCGTTCTAGTCCATGTAACGATATTATACAGACAAGCAACAGTGGAAAGTAACAAAATTCATTTGGAAAAATATCAACCGTATGACATAAAATTCCAAAGAGCACCTATGTGCAGATATGTTAAAGCTTACTCATTTGAATCCACACTCTTACAATGACCTCTCAAGCACCATGTGGAGAATCCATTATACATGTACATTTTTAAACGAGTGGCAGAGCATAACAGGCTTCACAGCAGACTACGTGATAGATCACAGTTTTCTTCCAACAACTTGGAACCCAAGCGGAGCTGTGTTTGAAGAAATTGCAGCCTGGTGACAATTTAATTAACCAACTGTCAGTCATATCAACACTGAATCACTGATGTCTTCACCAAATTGCTTTTCTCTCATCCTCACTTGGACTGAAAAGAAAGGAGGGGTTTGTTTTATTACACAGAGCTTTTTTCTTCTTTTTCTTTTTTTTTCACCCCTGTCCTGCCATCCCCAGCTCGCAGCGCAATAATCGTACGCGGAATCAGTGCGAGTCGTTTGTGGTATCGTCGCTTACAGTGTTTTGTCTGTTAACGGCTTCATAAAATGGATTCATCCCTCCTTTTTCTGTAAAGCTCAGAGCGCTCTCCCTCATCAGCTGCTCTCCGTCGCAGATCTGAAAGAAGTAAGGATAATACAGCAGAACAGGTTGCTGCTGAGCCCGTTTGTTGTAAAGAGTGTAAGGTGCATCGCTTAGAGGAGGCTACGCAGCTTCAGTGAAATGCAACATTGATGTCACTTTTGATTGGTTCACACATCAATCTATCCAGAGCCAGCAAGGTGTGAAAACGAGGAAGTGAGGGAACGTGTCGCATGAAGCTTACTGCCATCACCTGCAGTTCTCCTGCAGACACCGGGGTAAGCGAGCGGTGACTTGATGAGACAACGTTATTTGGTGTATTCCACCGAGGCCGCCCTGTCATTTGCTATAGGCTGAGCTGCTCTAATTCAAAACAACGACAACGTGCATCATGCTGTTGCCAGTGGCACCACAGCTGTGGCAGCTGCTTCCAATGAATGTGTGTAAGTGTGTATGAACACATGTTTTTGTTTTTTTTGTTGTTGTTTTTTTTGTATAGGCGCGTGCCCATTTGTGTTCACAGCCATGCCCGCTTAAGCACCGACAGATCTTTGAAGGGGGAAGTCTCTTATTTAACGGGTATCATGATATAATGAAAATGTCAAATGCATCCTCGGGGATTGTTTATGTAAATGAGCTTATTAAAAACTTACAGGGGTTGCCATGGAGAAGAGGGAAACGGGATGCTCAGCATGGGGTTTCACAACTCGAATAAGGCCCTGGGAACCCATCATTTCCCCACTAATATGTTGACTGTGTAGGAATAATTCCCAGTTTGTTTTGACCCAGTCATACTGGAAGCATCAACCTGATAAGCACGTTTTTTTTAGTTTGTTTTTTTGTGTTTTAATCACCAGCACTCCTGCAGCTGATCTCAAATCTCTGCCCTTAAACGCTCTCTCCCCGTCCTAATTTCTTTCTCCTTTTTAAGGTTGGCTCCTATCTTTACGCCATCCTCATCGTTCCTCTGCTCGCCTTTGTTGTTTCATTACCTTGTACCTTCTTCCATTGTTTAATCTCCGCTTCACCCCTCCTCCTCCCACCTGCTCAGTATTCAGACTTCATTTCATTTCATGAAGGGTCCATCTCACAGCCTGCACACACACACACACACACACACACACACACACACTAAACCCTGACATTGTGTTGATAACTGTCACTCATAAATCATTAACCTTGAGGCTTCCACTTATAAAAAGATTTCCAATCAGTACCAACATTGTCCTCTATCTCTTCCAATCTACATCTCTCTCTCTCTCTCTCTTTCTCACTCTCTCTCTCTCCAACACACACACACACACACACACACACACTTGTTTTGGTATCTTAATGAGGACATCTAATTGCTTTCCCTAGCCGCTAACCCTAACCATCAAAAATAAATGCCTGATCCTAACCCTCAAACTAAACCTAACCATAACCTTATTGTAACAATGACACTAAAAACACATTTTGAGCCTCAAAAATGCCTTCAAACTCGTGTTGACAGGCATTTTGTCCCCAAGTGACTGTTGGTCCCCACAAATATAGCAGCTTGCCAATTTTCTGTCCTCACAAAGATGTCTAAACATCTAAACGCACACACACACAGAGGTAAACAGAGGCGTCAGACTGAGTAGCTGAGACTGGACTGGCTATTAGTAACATTTTAGGTTCACAGTGAAGGGTTTGTTTTTGCGAGCAGCGTATAAAAAGTGTAAAATCACTTGGATGCAGAAGCAGAAAAAGACACAGCCAATCATGCAAACCAAAATGCGCATGTAAAATCTGCAACAAGCCTTGCCGCTCCAGCACGATCCGGTATTTACACAGCAATTAACAGCACAGCTCAGGTGCCTGTTTTTTTGCTGTTTAACCACATGAGCCAGATGTGTGTGCGTGTGTTTCTTTTTTTTCACAAGACACAAAGTCTCACGTTGCTGCTTAAAATAGTCCAAAACCCTTTTTTTTTTCCATTAGTGACTATACACAGAAACTTGTGCTCCATTTCCACAGACTGATTTGACACTAATTAATTTGATGTCCCTTATAAAGCAGCAGACCTAGTTAATGGAAGCGAGCGTGCCCTTAAAAGCTGAGCGACAGAGAAAGGTGGTTCGGTGGCTCAGCCTCAGGCACCTGGGAAATGGAGTTGATAGGTATCTGTCTGTGTGCTGTTAATGGGAAGGTTGGTGTTCATGCAGCGGGTCAGGTCCCATCTCTTTTGTCTGTTAGACCGGGCGGAGATGAAAGGGGGAATATATTTTCGACATGGGTAGAAGTCTTTATGCTTACAGAGGCAGGCAAAGCTTAACTGAGCCTCAGCTAATGAACCATTCACAGACCCCCTTTTCCCTAAACACCAATTGTCCAATGATGGTGAGGCAACTAGCAAAGCTATGTCAGGCTTTCATCATCCTCACAAGCCAAAGTAGGGGGCAGGTCCTTCAATGTGAGAGATAAATGACTTTAATAAGTTTAAAAAGCCTCTTTAGCCTCTAAAAGCACAAACCCAAAAGAGAAAGGAAAATATTTGATAATGTCCTCATGTGTTAGAACATAGGTTTAATAGAGTATGAGAACTATTAGCATATTATTAACAAAACACAATACTTTAACATGAGTTACATATACAATAAGAGGTGTACGATTTTTACATTTTCCCTATCATTTAGCAACATGCTACCTGGCAGGGATTATGGCCAATATCTCTGCACACAATCACAAACAAGTACACATGAACATGCAACACATAGGCTGTAGATATGTTTATGTAAATATATGCAAATTAGAGCCCAGTGCAGCTCATCTCTAATACTTTGGATGTTCCTCCTAGAATAAGTGTGTTCATATGGTTAATGAATAGTCAAAGAGCTCACTGCATTACCACTACTGCACAGACCACATCCATTAACCCCACCCCTAACCCCTTTTTCTCTTCACAAGGTGTTGTTTATACTCGTGCTCAATTACAGCTCAGGGCCTCTCTGAGCTTTAACCTCTCCCTCCCTCTTTCCTCTTTCTTTCATTCCCTCACCTTGGCGTTGAAAGCTTCCCACACAGTCTATTGTTGTGTTGTTTAAATAGACTTCTTGTTCTGGCATTCAACCATTCACCTGAGCTGGATTTGGACACGCACCACAAGCCATCAAATCCCTACGGGCATTGCAATCTTAATCACACAGCTATATAGTCCTGCCGCTTTTACTTCTTCAAATGCATGTGCACTGAACTGTGATTTCAACTTTGCAGAATTCACGGTCTACTCAGCGAGCTCTTAACAATAGTTTTGGTCAAAGGTCAAAGTCTTAACAATGGAATCCGGGAAAACGTGTAGCCTTTGCATGCTGCGTGTACAGATTCAAGTAAATGTTTCCAGCCTAACGCTGAAAGAAGAGAAAAGGTAAAGGAATAAAGAGCTTATTATGAAAGAGGGGAAGGCTTTTTAACATCATGAACACACAAACATTTGCCTGATAGTTGACCAAATGAATCCCAGTGGAAGCCATGCTGTGTTTCACTTTCACCTTGAAGAAGAAGCACTATTAAACATGAAAAATAGTCTGAGGTCATCTGAGAAGTGTCTTCTCACTCCATCTTCTTTTATCTAGGTCCACTAAAACATCTTATCTCTGCAGACTTAGCTGCCACTAGAGCTTGTACCACACCCTTCTTCAAAGACACTCTGTATTTATACATCAGATGAAGATTTTTAATAAGCTAGGGAGATACAAATGAATTTAATTCAGTTCATTTCACTTTTATTTATATTGCACCAAATCACAACAACAGTAGCCTCAAGGCTTTTTATATCTTAAAGGCCCCACAATAATACAGGCTCATGGAGGGTCAGCTATCTGCTGTGACCTACTGGGGGTAGAGTAGGGACAGAGGACAAAGGACACACTGTAGAGAGTCAGAGGTTAATTAATAACTAAGTAATTACAAAGGGGAATATAAACCCATAAAGAGTAAAAAGAGGTGAGTAAAGAAGTCCACCAGTCGTAACTATAAGCTTTATCAGAAAAGAAAGTTTTAAGCCTAATCTTAAAAGTAGAGAGGGTCTGCCTCCCAAATCCAAACTGGTAGCTGGCTATACCAGAGAGATGCCTGAAAGCTGAAGGCACCTTTGGAACCACGAGTAAACCAGCAGTCTGAGAGCAACATGCTCTATCGGGGTAATACTCTATCATGAGGTCTTCA
The DNA here is from genome assembly GCF_963576455.1 of Neolamprologus multifasciatus. Lineage (NCBI taxonomy): Eukaryota > Metazoa > Chordata > Actinopteri > Cichliformes > Cichlidae > Neolamprologus > Neolamprologus multifasciatus. The sequence goes on from NC_140442.1 coordinate 16,960,173, forward strand.
CGATAACCTGGGGCGTGATTATTTAAGACCGTGTGTGAGAAAAAAGATTTTAAATTCTATTATTGAATTCAAAGGAGCCAATAAAGAGAAGACCCCAAAATTAAAAAAAGAATGTGCTAAGAGGCTTCAACTGGGAGTGAGCTAAGTGGGCAGATTTTAGTCAGTGATGTCCATCTTTTCAACATCCGTCTATGGACATCCAGACAGCTGAACACAAATAACCATAAACATATTCATCAAAGGGTCAGACAGTGAGAGAGTGTGTGGGATAGATCAAGTGCTGCAGGTAATGTGCGAATGTCGTTTGTAGTGTAAAAACTTTGAGTTGTCAGTAAGACTAGAAGCATTTTTACCAGTGTTTCCAGGACCACATTTTGCATAAGCAGCACACACACTAACACACAGCTCACAGACCCACAAGGTCAAACCACACTGACCTGTGTCTATGCCACAGTGACAAAGACACATTGCCACTGCTGGTGGAAAAAAAAAAAGTTGCCCACAGGGAGGAAGCATCAGCCGCTATCACGCAACAATTCCACCCACGAAATGATTACATAGGTTGTTTGTTCTTTCTGTCTGAAATGACTCACATAAACACTACTGATCTGGCATATATAGCAACAAAAATTTGCATTAAGTGGCAGGTGAAGTGATGGTGGAATAAACACGCCTAACTTCCCACTGGGGAAGCTCGACTCTTGTCCGGGACCATCTTTAAGTTTCGCTTTCTGTCAAAATGGCTTCCTTAGAGTTGCGAGTAGATTATCGCCCGTTTTTCAACACACTGTTTTCACAGCAACCATTTTGGCATATAGTACTAGGTAAACACAGGTGTTACTACTTACATTAATGTCGTTTGAACCTGTCCTTAATTAATGTGAACAGCAGCACCTGTGTTTGCAGATTTTAATTGGAAAGGGATGCTTTGAAAAAGGTCACTGTTTAAACATGTTAGACAGCACCATGCTCCAATGAGTTGTACGTTGTTACGGGGGGGAAGGTGGACGGGATTAACTTTGGGATATCTTTCCAAAAATAGGAAAGAAATCACCCTAAATGTTTAAATCAAATGCAGCCTTGATGTGTACGGCGGGCTAGTGAGGCTCATTCTTGTGCTTTTCGCCCTGCAGGCATTAATCAAGGCAGCTGTTACAGAATCAACCATTTCCCTGATGACAACGACTATGACACAGACAGTTCAGAGTATCTGCTACGTAAGTGTTCCCGACTTGTACATTTCGTCTGGTATCGGTAAAACTATGTTACTCCTAAAAGGAAAAACAGGAAATCTTCTGACATTCAGCATCTTGTCATTTGATTGTGAAAGCAGACAGATAACTCACTTATCTACGTAGAGTCAGAAAGATATACGAGACAGTGAGATTTCACACATTTCAAAGCTTAAAGTCATTAAAGCATTATTAAACCCTATTATATGTTTACAAGCAATTTTTTGGCTGTATCTATTGGATAGCCTTCATCTTTATTCTACTCATTAACTGATGTCTTAGATTTTACATTTCAGTTGCAAAATCACTGTTACAATGGGTCTAAACCAGAGTTAAACTTGTTTTTCTTTGAAAAACTGGCTTAAACATGACTTGTGATTAGTCTGATACACAATGAATATTCTGTCACTGGAGACCCATCACTTAAAGCTGATTCAGAATCTGCCTAATATGCAAGAACAAAGGAGACTTGTCAAGTCCAAACTCAGTCCATTAGCCAGTCTAAATAAAAGGAGGGCTTAATAAAGGACTTTACAGTTGAATAAGCTCATTCATCTTTGGAAACCTGTAAAATGGCACAGTGATTCATTTTAGGGTTGGTGATAGTCAGCGAGAGCGCTTGTTGCAACCCACAGCTGATTAGCAAAGCTTTGTCACAACAAAGCCCCAAAGCATGACTAATAATGGAGCTTAAAAAACAGATCAAAGAAGAGGTTGAAAAGAAGTGGTACTGGACTCGAAAGGTTAATAAAAAAAAAATAATTATAATATATTTGATAATTTATGAAACTTGGTTGTTACATTAATTCATACAATCTTGAAATAAACTGCATTTTTAAAGCCGTTTACAGTGACTCCTCCATCCACTGCAGGTGTAGTTCGCGCCTCCAGTGTGTTCCCCATCCTCAGTACCATCCTGTTGATGCTCGGCGGGCTGTGTGTTGGGGTGGGCCGAGTCTACAACAAGACAAACAATGTGCTCCTAAGCGCTGGCATTCTCTTCGTAGCTGCAGGTGAGCTGGAGGAAACATGCACTGTCATCCATGTTTACAGTCAAGTCCAGTCTTGCATGCTGGTTTTACAAATGGAGTAAGTAACTTGTACTTTGTCAGAGGTGCAATCATGATGATGAGCTTTATTTGCCACTAAAAAAAAGGCACCATATCCATTCTTCACATATCTTACAATACCATGCAAAAGTCTTGCCCGGCCCCTGATTTATTTATATTAGAAAAATGGGAACCAGGTTCAGAGAATTAGTGAGACATATGCAGACATAGATGGAAATACTGCAAATAAGGCAAAAACAGGGTTTGTACAATTTAAATGAGCTTGAAAGTCAATATTTGGTATGACCACCTTCATTTTTAACACAGCCTGAGCCACAGCAGTCTCTTAGGAAAGCTTACTTGGCATTTCTTTAAGTAGTCTTCAGGAATAGTTCTCCAGGCTTCTAGAAGGACATTCAAAGCTCTTCTTTGGATGTTGACTGCTTTTTGTTCTGATCTCCTTCAACATGATCCAACACTGCTTCAATAATGTTGAGCTCCAGGCTCTGGGGAGGCCAATCCATGACTGATAGATTTCCAGGGATCAATGTCATGCTGAAAAATGAAGAGGTTGCCAAAGTTTTCCATATGATATTATTATATGTTGGATCAAAATCTAAAAAAAGGGAATAAATCTACCTAAGGGTATCAATACAGGAACTTGAACATGAATCTGAGGCAGTTTTCTATTTTCCAAATTCCATAAATTACCCAAAATACCCTGACAGAGTGTTTTTTAAATATCTGTAGGCACTTGATATTGGATCTCTCTCCTGACCTCCTCCGCACATATCGATGAGGATTTGAACTAAAAATTTCAAATTTATCACTCAATAAGACCTCCAGCTCTTGTGTATTTGGCATACCTCAGCCTTTTCTGCCTGTTTCCCCAGCCACTGAGACTATTTCTGGTGAGTTCTCAGTAGATGGATCAACTGAAGAGTCAAATCCATCTCTCAGGTCCTGTGTCAAGTCTTAGCTGGATTTCCCCCCCCCCCCCCCCCCCCAATTACTTTAGGACATCACTTTCAGATACTGTTTATCTGCATTGTAAAAAAAATTGTAATATAAAAGTATTTTACTGTGTATTTTACAGTTTTGTACTATTTTTCTAGAATATCATTAAATTTACATAAATAGACTGTTTTACATTTCAAATGTAAATTAACGTAAAATCAGTGTAAATGTAATAAACACAATTTTCTTGTTTTTTAAATGTATTTATCTGTACATATGCATATTTAGATTGTTAAAATACATTCACAAATGTATCATAATGTCACAAATATTTGTCCGTTATTTGAAAGATTGAACTGTTAAATTCAAATGTAATGGTATGGAAAAATATATATAATGATTCTTATAAACGTTTTTTACATCAAATTATTATTATTACTGTTATTTAGGGCGATCGTGGCTCAAGAGTTGGCAGTTCACCTTGTAATCAGAAGGTTGCCGGTTCGAGCCCCGGCTTGGACAGTCTCGGTCGTTGTGTCCTTGGGCAAGACTCTTCACCTACCACCTACTGGTGATGGCCAGAGGGGAATTGTAAAGCGCTTTGAGGGTCTGAAAAAGCGCTATATGAATGCAATCCATTATTATTTAAACCAACTGTTATATTTCTTACATTTACATTTAAGTATTATTATTCATATTGCCGCATTCGTTGACCTTGTTTATAGGTAATTTCATTGTGTAATCACGTTAAAATGTTCCTAATTTAATGTTTAACAGCACTTGAAAATGGCAAAATCCCATGTAAAATTAGGGCAACAAACTGTATTGTCATTACTGAAAATAACCGTATTTTCATGAGAAAGTTATTTTCTGTTATTTATTTATTTATTTATTTATTTATTATTATTATTATGGCGCCCCAGCTGCTGGAATATTACTGGGGTTTTTTTTGGGGGGGGGGTTACGGTGTGCTGTAGACAGCTTCTTAGGACTTCCACTTCTTCTTTTGTCCTCTGCTTGTGCAGTTGCCCTTTCAAGGACACACTGTGCAGTTATCTAGGAATAATCTAGTTGGTACAATACTACTATTTACTTTTGTTGAACTCTGCTATTTTTGTAGATTCTGCTAAAGAGGGAAGTAGTTATAGGTTTTATTTGTGACAGTAACAAAGAGGCTAATGATTCAATTCAAAATTGTTTCTTTGCTGTTGCCTGTTATGTGTAGATACAATAATGATTAATCCCCTGAGCTAGGTGCCTTTTTTATGCTTCAGTGAGTCATAAGTTAGTATTAAGTGGCTTAACAAAGAAAAGTAATCCAGTGAAAATACAATATCCAGTGAAGATACAAAGACTGGGCTGAAAAAACAGCAAACGCTCCCATACAAAAAAAAAATGTAAAGACCTTCAGAAAGCCTGGAGAACTGTTGTTAACGACCACTTTAAGATATTACAAGCAAGTTTGGAAGCAACATATAAATAAATAAGGTAGTGGCTCAAGATTCTCTGTACTGTAAGAATCAGAGTGTACACATTTAGAACCTCGGTTGTGACGAGAGCCTGTAAACGCTGGTTGTTGAAGTTTCTCGTGTTACTGAGCCTCACCTTTCATCTGTTTCTTGTTTATCAGGTCTGAGCAACATCATTGGCATCATCGTCTACATCTCAAGCAATGCAGGAGATCCCAGTGACAAACGTGATGATGACAAGAAGTACACTTACTCCTACGGCTGGTCCTTCTACTTTGGCGCCCTCTCCTTCATTGTAGCCGAAACTGTGGCCGTCCTCGCCATCAACATCTACATCGAGAAAAACAAGGAAGTTCGCTGGAAGGCGCGGCGTGAGTTTATCCGTTCACTCTCCTCCTCTTCTCCGTACTCAAGGATTCCGAGCTTTCGCTACCGCCGGAGGACGTCGCACGCCAGCTCTCATTCTACGGAGGCTTCACGGGAGAACTCGCCCATTGTTGGTCTGAAGGGGGCGGCATCTTCCAGTGGGGCCCTGGATGAGTTGTCCATGTACGCCCTGGCAAGAGACAGCGTGACAGAGAACACGTACAGCCCTGAACATGAGGCTGCTGCTGAGTTCCTCCAGGTCCATAACTGTTTTCCCAATGATTTAAAGGATGGGGTGAATCGCAGGACCACACCAGTGTGAGCAGTATTTTGTGTAGCTCAAAGTTTACCAGATGAAGGACAGAAAAAGAAATGAATAAATGACAAAGCGTTGGGCTAACCTGCAAGAGACTGAGCACTTGTGACAACCTGGCATTTCACAGAGAGAGTGTCCACTTTGAAAAGGACCAAAGAAAGCCTGGAGGACGCTTTATCATCTGCTTTTAGAGTATATTAAAGCAGAATACAGTTAATATTGTATGTGCTGTAGCCAGTCCAACATTAGCATTATCTTTCAACTGTGCCAAAATTCTTATATGAGCAGTGTGTCAATCGCAAATGATATTTGAGTAATGGTGATTGTGCTTCGTGGGTAAACCTGAGAGGGAAGAGATGTGCCATTCAGCAGTATTCTGCCCACAAATTAAATACCAAGGTGCTAACTGATATGTGCTTTTCACCATAAAGGTGTTCCCTTTGTGTGTGCGCGTGGGTGAAGTTTCTCTTCATTGCTTTCTGACAGACAGAATCTGTGAGCCATGGTTAACATTTTGGAAACAAAATTATTTTATGTCTGATCCTGTAGTTTTGTTGCATAAACCTAATCGAACAATGAGTGAAAACTGGAAAAAAAAAAAAGGTATAAGTAAAAAGAGTTCTTTCCCTAAGAGATTTCTACCACTGCTTATAAGCGTGGCTCTTTTTTAAACTTTGCATTGTGCCCTCATACTTAGTTCTGCTCTATACTTTAATTGTGGGTTTGAATGAGAAAGTTTATGTACTGTGTCTTTATGAAACAACTCAGTTGTAATGTATACAGTGTTTAATATTTGAGTAGTAGATTGTGCAAGTTAGAAAGGTAGCAAGGGTTTTGCCTCCCTTGCTGTCTCCTCCTTTTTTCTTTCCTTATTCTTCTCTGACATTTGTCTGTGGAGCAAAATGTCCTTTTCTTTGTCACTGAAGCACCTCTTTTCAATGGTCCTTTTTTTTTTGTCTACTTCCATATCTGCCTGCGATCCTTCCATCACACCTCCTGATGGAGGCTACATTGTATATGTGCCTGTCACAAAAGAAGAAAAGCTGACAAAAAAGGGCTGCCCACAACTGTGAAAACAGCACAGGTCAGGACTTCCTTTAGCTCTGAATGGAGTCTCGACATCCAGGAGGATCGGAGACAGGTGGCAAATGTGTGTCTGTCTGTCTGTCTGTCTGTCTGTCACAAAGCCTGGCAGTCCATCTGCTAGCCCCGCACCTACCCACCCAACCCGGCTTCTATGTCAAGCAGAGGCCCCAGACAGAAGCAGAGGGAGCTGAGTGGGTCCCTGGAAGATTTGGCTATAATAACAAGATATGTGTGGTTCATCTTGCAAGTCCTTCACTGCTCTTTCTTTTAGTTTCTCAGGAAATACAGTGCAGTGCTGGCAGGTTGAACGCTTTTGAGGTCCATGAAGAAATGGACTGTTGATAAAGATAAACCTGATGAAAAAGACAAAATGCTGTTACGGCATTAATTTAAAGTTGTGAGCATTTGCTTGAACTTGATATCAGAGCCAGGTTTCTTTGGGAGTCGGCTCACTCAACCACAGAATAGTATTTGATTGTATTTAGTGCGCCTGATATTCCTTTAGAGATATCACTTCACATATCCAGCTGAGCACATGTTATATGAAGCCATCAGTATGATTTGTTCTGAGTGTAAATCTTTCACTTTTATATTACAGTGTGGGGAAAAAATATGTTAATGTAAAGCTGCAAAGTTGTGTATATATAAGCACAGAGGAAAAAAAGCTGAATGTGCAGAGACATGAACAGAGATTCAAAGCATTATTTTACAGAACAATAATAATGCCTTGATAAATCTGTCAGTGGTTATGTGTTTCAATTGACCTTTTTATATTCAGATAAACACACGCTGTTTTTGCTGTGAATCTATTACGTATTCTGTTTTGTACGGTGAAGTGCAGTAAGTCTGTTTAGGAAGAGAAACTATATTTTCTATTCCATGTGTATGAAGCAGCTGTACCTTACTGTATGTGCTTATGTTGATTTATGGCTTACTATGGATATAAGCACATTCTTTTTCTTCATCAAGAGAATTAACTGTAAACATTTGAGAATGGATTTTCTGGAGGGAAGAGAGTTGGATGAGCTGTTTTGTTTAAATAGGCAGAGAAGAAAAAGTACATTTCCATGTTCAAAAAACCAAACCGGCCACAATATCATCACTATTGTAAGGATATTTTCAGTGCCTTTGTTCGACGTATAATCTATTGTAAAACCTGCTTTTAATGTTCCAATCAAAAAGCATTTTTATTTAATCTGAATTTACACTGTTTTTGTCTCTGCCACTTTATAGGTACTACCCCAAACGTCACGTGTACAGATAAATAAACAAAATCAGGGTTAAACTGTGTGTTCAGCTGTGATTTTTAACTATCGTGTTCATAGTGCCATTACTAACATGCTAATGGTACTGTTGGTATCATATCATCTTTAACAGGTTGGCAGCAAAGTTATAAATCACAATCAACCTAAAAAAAAAAGTTTACAGGTCTTCATGTAGTCCCATGAAAAATTAAGCACATCCAATGAGTTTATAGCTTGTAGAAGTTATAATTGGTTACACTTTATAATAACTACACACTATTAATCATTAGTAAAGTACTAGTTAATACTTTTAAATAATGAATTAAGTATTAAGTAATGCTTAACCATTGCTCAACAGTGTGTTATTATTATGAACTGCTGCCTAGTAACCTGGCATAATCATGATTTTTATCAGCCCCTCACATCACTGTGGAGGAGTTTTGACCCACTTATCTTGTGTTGCATCAGTTCATTGAGGTTTGGGGCATTTGCATATGCAAAGCTCTCTCTGTCCCACCATCATTTCACTCAAGTTGAGGTCCTGACTTTGACTGGGCCTTGCAATTTTTTTTTCTTTTCTGCTGTGCTTGTCGTCATTGTCCTGTTACATGGCCAAGTTTCAGCCAAGATTTAGCTGTTGGACAGCTGGCCTCACAGCTGACTCTAGCATAGTTTGGTATGCAGAGGAGATCATAGTCAACTCAAGGTGCCCCGGTCCTGTGGCTGTAAAACAAGCCCAAATCATCATCCCTCCACCAGCGTGCCTGACAGTTATGATGTGTTTGTGCTGATATGCTGTGTTGTGGTGCTGTGGCACTGTGCTTCTCCACTTTTGGCCTCACGGTTTTGTGGTTTGCAAAGTTAAGCTATGCTGCCGTCTTCTTTTTAGAAAGAAGAGGCGTTCTCCTGCAACCCTCCCAAACTGACTTTTTTTACTGACTTGATTGTCATGAACTTTAACATTCAAGGTGTTAACGCCGGCCTGAAGAGTCTGAGATAAAGCTCTTGGGTTTGTCGCAGTTTCTCTGAACATTGCATGGTCTAACCTTGGGGCAAATTTGCTGAGACATCCACTCCTGGGAAGATTGTAGCATTGTGTTAATGCACACCTGAATGCTTCAGAGCAGCAAACTGTCAAAACTTCAGCTTTTATAGTGTCTCTCTCTATAAAAGCTGAGGATCAGTTAATCAAGTGCATTTTAGGGCGGCTATAGTTCAGGAGGTAGCGTTGGTCATCTACTATTTGCAAGTTAATTGCATACCTATGTTTTTTAAAGTAGTCTTATAGGGACAATGTTCTGTCAGAGATTTCTGTTGAGGTTTCTTTGAGTGCCACCTGTCTTGTGTTCCCATTTAAGACATTTATAAAGAGATTTAGTCTCCATGAGTTTACTTAACAAGCACGATCCTTGCTTATTTGCAGTGTTGGGTAAGTTACTTTAAAATAGTAACTTAGTTACATTACTAGTTACTTCTATCAAAAGTAACTCAGTTACTTCAAGTTACTCGTTACTTTCAAAGTAACTGGTTACTAGGGAAAGTAACTTTGGTTTTACTCAGAATTCTCTTGTTAATGTGTTGCTTCCATAACTTTGCCAGTCTTCTAGCTTGCTTACTTGCCACAAGTGCACTGCAATGCACTAAGTAGCTGTCAGCTACTTAGAAAAGGATCCTGGGGTTATTTGTCTCTCAGAAACAGTTCATAACTTCCCTTCAACTCATTCATGTCACCTAAAAGGTAAACCTGTTTCTCCATCACCTGTTCAGCTCTGATGATTCAGGAAGGCCATCTCCTGGTTTCATCTTCATGTTTCCCCCTCACCAGATAACCAAACCGATATCATGACCAGCAGCTTTTTTGCAGCTGTGGCTCCAGCAAACATCAGCTGATATTAGAAATTAATATTAAATAAATTCTAACAACGGCTGCTCAAGCTTAAACGTGCTGCTGTTGTTTAGCGCGACATCGGCTGGTTTCCTCTTTCTGGCGCAAAGTGGGCGATAAACAAACAAGAGAGCCGATCAGCTGATCATTGATCAGTTTCATGATTGAAGTAGAAACAGGAGAGGGAGGGGGGAGAATGAAAGAAGAGGCAGCTGTGCAGCAAAGACACAGAATAACTCCAGCTTTGTGCCTTTTTCATTGTAGCTGAATTGCGGGACAAATTGTTCCTTTTCACCTCAATAAGAAACGCGTAATATTTTCTCTGAATACCAGACGGGACGGTTGGCAACTCTAATAACTTATGAGCAAAATAAAGTTCAACATCATTAACTTCATAGCACCCACCCAGCTGTATAGAAACTCCGTCATGCTAGCTAGTACGCAGTACGGAAAAAGTCAGAATAACGAAAATAAACTCCACCTAAACTTGGTTTATATCTGACCCAGATAGACTGCAGGTCATAACTTCTTACCTGAAGTTCAGTTCACACTTGGACCGGCGGCCGCCTCGGGTCTCTTTTCCTTCTGCGTCCCCTTTCCCTCATCCACCTGCTGCCTCCACCACTTGTTAATGTTACAGAATCTGTGGAAGCTCCGCGATAGCCACCACACGAAGTAACGAGTAACGACCCTATCTAAATCCCAGTAACGACTAACGCGTTCCTGATTTTGGCATAATAACTAGTTACCGTGCTCGTTACCACAATAATAACGTAGTTACTGTAACGCGTTACTTAATAACGCGTTAGTCCCAACTAGCGTTGCCAACTCCCTGAGAAATAAATAAGGGACACCTCGTGGCCAGGGCCGGGCGACCCAGTTGTCTTCACCCTTCCCAGTGTGGTGAATTTTTTAGCTCTTTTTTTGTGTGTGAAATTATTTTTTTTAACCATTTGACTTGAATTTGATTTAAGTAGATGCGTATTCTTTGTAGCGTTGCCAACTCCCTGAGAAATAAATAAGGGACACCTCGTGGCCAGGGCCGGGCGACCCAGTTGTCTTCACCCTTCCCAGTGTGGTGAATTTTTTAGCTCTTTTTTTGTGTGTGAAATTATTTTTTTTAACCATTTGACTTGAATTTGATTTAAGTAGATGCGTATTCTTTGTGATATCAACACATGGGAAACAAAAATCATTTAGCCATTTATTTTTAGCTCAAAATGACAACATTAACACAATAAAACAGGTCTCTTTCTTAAACAGAAGCCTGTCATGCTTAACTTTTGATAATAAAAGTAAATCTTTCTTTAAAAGAACTCTGTCCTGCTTAACTTAAAATTATATAAATTAATAGAAAACAATAGAAAGAAAAATATTCTTGTAACAGTGCACATTTAGTGCATTTAGTGCAATTGGCTTCAGCAGAGGCATTATTTCAGCTTTTGCTCCCGTTTGTAAACCCACTTGTTCCCATGATTACGCATCATAACTCATCATCATTATTCATCTATGTATTACTTTTATGTATTACTCATCTATTTGTTGTAATCATCTATCCTTGCAGTTGTTTATTACACAAAATAAATTATATTATCACACTTCTGGCCACATAGCGCTGATATTCACTGCACATGCCCATTTTAACCTTAACCAGAGGGTTTAAAAACAAACAAACCAGTGTTTACCATATCTGGTTCTGCCGTGGCCTGGTAGACAAAAATTGGTTAAGGGTTCCCCGAGCTTTCACGCCCCTCATGTTCTTCATGTGCCCACCATTAGAAGCATGCCTATGGAAAAAGTGCGCCGGCACACAGTGCAGTGCGCTTTATAGGTGTTATCGTGAACTTTTCCAGCCAGGTGTTTTCCTTTTCCCATTCTTCCCTGCACTTTTGCAGCCTTTTTTTCTTTCTCTGAGAGGCACAAACATTGCTGGTCTAATGCCTGGCTCACACTGTGCGATTTTTGGCCCATTTTGAGCCGATTTTTGAGTCGTGATCGGCCCGATTTTGGCCTTCATCGTGCATAGTGTAGTATACGTGGGGTAACGAGAAGCGATTAACACCTCACGACCAGCTCCCGATCATCAATCGCTCGTGAGGGTGTCACCGCAGCCGCTCACACTGCTCACGCGCAAACACGTAAACGTCGGTGAAAAAGACGGAGCAGCACGGCTGTGCAGCGTGTGATCTGGACACAAGCGATGGAGGCACAACTTGTAGAACTTTGGAAAGCTCATCCGAGCCTTTTCGATGTGGCATCACCAAATTATCACGACCACAACAACCGTGAAAATAGTTGGATTTACATTGCTGCTCAATCACAGCTGCCTGATCATGTTTGTCATTAGTAATTTAGCAATGTTGATGGCGGTGTGTGTCTGTGTGAGTGAAAGACAGAGAGGGAGAGCGAGCGACAGATTTTCTGTTATAACCTTCATTTTATGGAGGCACAGTGTGACTCAGGTCGCATCAGAGCATCGGGCGGTATAGTGTGAGACCCTGCATCGTGACCTACGAACTTATAACCCATGCGAGCCAATCGTGCAGTTTGAAAATCGCACAGTGTTTGCCCAGCTTCAGGTGTACTGTCGTCTGAGACTTGCACCGCAGTGTCGGCGTTTATTTCCCTGTTGGCCATGCTTTTTGTTGTGGTCATCTGTTGTCTTCCGGTATTTTCTCCGCAAGCGACCTTTCCTCAACCAATGAGATGAGCGGTAATCTGAATTGTCATACTCGAATTGTCATAAGTGTGCTGTCAGCTCATTGGTCACAAAGCAGGGGCGGGGCTGGGAATTATGGTTTCAAACAAAGCGTTAATTACATTAAAACTTATAGACTACTTTTGATTCTCACTGTATTACGGGACAAAGTGCGTCCCTTATTAGCTCAATACGGGACGTGTACTTTTGTTTCTAAATACGGGACGATTCCGTTTTTTAAGGGACGGTTGGCAACCCTAATTCTTTGTGATATCAACACATGGGAAACAAAAATCATTTAGCCATTTATTTTTAGCTCAAAATGACAACATTAACACAATAAAACAGGTCTCTTTCTTAAACAGAAGCCTGTCATGCTTAACTTTTGATAATAAAAGTAAATCTTTCTTTAAAAGAACTCTGTCCTGCTTAACTTAAAATTATATAAATTAATAGAAAACAATAGAAAGAAAAATATTCTTGTAACAGTGCACATTTAGTGCATTTAGTGCAATTGGCTTCAGCAGAGGCATTATTTCAGCTTTTGCTCCCGTTTGTAAACCCACTTGTTCCCATGATTACGCATCATAACTCATCATCATTATTCATCTATGTATTACTTTTATGTATTACTCATCTATTTGTTGTAATCATCTATCCTTGCAGTTGTTTATTACACAAAATAAATTATATTATCACACTTCTGGCCACATAGCGCTGATATTCACTGCACATGCCCATTTTAACCTTAACCAGAGGGTTTAAAAACAAACAAACCAGTGTTTACCATATCTGGTTCTGCCGTGGCCTGGTAGACAAAAATTGGTTAAGGGTTCCCCGAGCTTTCACGCCCCTCATGTTCTTCATGTGCCCACCATTAGAAGCATGCCTATGGAAAAAGTGCGCCGGCACACAGTGCAGTGCGCTTTATAGGTGTTATCGTGAACTTTTCCAGCCAGGTGTTTTCCTTTTCCCATTCTTCCCTGCACTTTTGCAGCCTTTTTTTCTTTCTCTGAGAGGCACAAACATTGCTGGTCTAATGCCTGGCTCACACTGTGCGATTTTTGGCCCATTTTGAGCCGATTTTTGAGTCGTGATCGGCCCGATTTTGGCCTTCATCGTGCATAGTGTAGTATACGTGGGGTAACGAGAAGCGATTAACACCTCACGACCAGCTCCCGATCATCAATCGCTCGTGAGGGTGTCACCGCAGCCGCTCACACTGCTCACGCGCAAACACGTAAACGTCGGTGAAAAAGACGGAGCAGCACGGCTGTGCAGCGTGTGATCTGGACACAAGCGATGGAGGCACAACTTGTAGAACTTTGGAAAGCTCATCCGAGCCTTTTCGATGTGGCATCACCAAATTATCACGACCACAACAACCGTGAAAATAGTTGGATTTACATTGCTGCTCAATCACAGCTGCCTGATCATGTTTGTCATTAGTAATTTAGCAATGTTGATGGCGGTGTGTGTCTGTGTGAGTGAAAGACAGAGAGGGAGAGCGAGCGACAGATTTTCTGTTATACCCTTCATTTTATGGAGGCACAGTGTGACTCAGGTCGCATCAGAGCATCGGGCGGTATAGTGTGAGACCCTGCATCGTGACCTACGAACTTATAACCCATGCGAGCCAATCGTGCAGTTTGAAAATCGCACAGTGTTTGCCCAGCTTCAGGTGTACTGTCGTCTGAGACTTGCACCGCAGTGTCGGCGTTTATTTCCCTGTTGGCCATGCTTTTTGTTGTGGTCATCTGTTGTCTTCCGGTATTTTCTCCGCAAGCGACCTTTCCTCAACCAATGAGATGAGCGGTAATCTGAATTGTCATACTCGAATTGTCATAAGTGTGCTGTCAGCTCATTGGTCACAAAGCAGGGGCGGGGCTGGGAATTATGGTTTCAAACAAAGCGTTAATTACATTAAAACTTATAGACTACTTTTGATTCTCACTGTATTACGGGACAAAGTGCGTCCCTTATTAGCTCAATACGGGACGTGTACTTTTGTTTCTAAATACGGGACGATTCCGTTTTTTAAGGGACGGTTGGCAACCCTAGTCCCAACACTGCTTATTTGTCATGTGGCCGCTGATGATCTCATTTTTAGAATTTGCATCAGAGACTTGTGACATGTTAGCAGACAGCTTTGATTGCACTGCTTGCTGCAGTTACACTGCCTTCTCTTCCTTCTCGTTGATTAGTCATTCTGACATTGAACCTGTTGATTGTGTGATAATAAACATTCACAATTTAGCAAAAAAAAAGGGGGGGGGGGGGGTGAAACAGCAGCAAACAAAATCAAAACATTACCAGATTTTTAAAGGACAACTTCATCATTGCTATGCTGGCAAGTAAAGCAAATTTATCAGCTATTTACAGCCACATGCAATCATCTTCATGCAGCTTGTTTTTCAATGAAAGTTCAATGGTTCATTCAGATGTTTGTCTGACCTTCTCAGAGTCCTAAATGCCTCTTCTATTCAGCTGCATGAGACTGAATCACTGTCATCTTGAATAAACTATGAGCCACTTCAGCCTTGGAGGCTCCACATTGTTTGACAAAGAAATAAATCAGCAGGAATCACATTGATGGCAGAGCTCTTAGATCAAAATGTTGAAAAGCTGCTGCACTCTCACTCACAGCGATACCACCTGGACAAATGAAGCAATTTTTAAGAATATATATATCAAGAGTCACCCAGCTGATTCAGTCTGTGAGCAAAGGAGAGCAATTGGTGATGCTAAATAAAGCTGCCCATATTTTCTTCCTCATTTCCAAAAGGCTATGTATTTTGTCAAATGTGTTGTAGCTGCTATTACTGCACAATACACCATATATGGAATATCTGCATCATGTGTGCTAGTGGATACACAGTGAGATACTCCACATTTAGCTTTGCATTCAAAATTAAAACTGCATCACTCAGTTATAGGTGTAATTACACTGGTGTTGGTTCATTTTAATCTAATTAGGGGAATTATCTTCAGATGTTAATATCTGATGTTGCTGTACAGCAGCTAAACCAACCCTTTGTAATTTCAGTCTAATTTCATTTTTCTTCAACCCATGCTCACAATTAACTCACAATTCACCATCCCAAATCACCTTAGCTAAACCTTGCCCCATAAATCGATGGTCAAAGCTTTTGCTAGAACAAGACAAAAACGTGAGGGTGGTGCCACCGAGGCGAACGTGCGTTGTATCCAATCCCATTGTTTTATAGAAGAATATTAACATGACCTTCATAGAAATGGCCTTGGGGCATGGGTAATCTAATTTAGCTTGAGTAATGTTGCCTGTCATTAGGAAATGAATACAGTTGGGTCCCTCTGAAGGCTGTGCAATCTAGTCTGGTATGGGTAAAATTAGCCACCAATTAAGGTTGTTTTTCATCCCGGAATAAAAACTCTAACAAGGAAGCTGGCTGCCATAATTGAAGTTAATCACTGCTGAGCTCAGATGTGGCAGTCCTGATTTCAGGAGAGGTGCTTTTGTACGTTTCGTTACTCTCATTGTACATTTCCAGCACTGACGGCTCACATGTGATACTCCCGGTAATGCTGATAACAATCCATCGAGTGGCACTCACAAGTGAGTCGGAGCTGCCTTCTTACCAGATGCTGTCATCTCTTTTCAGTGTCTCTCCCCGCCGGTCGACTGGCATGGGGTGATCCCTCCAGTATGACACGGCTGTTGCTTAGAGACTGCGCCGCTGTGAGGTGTTTGGTCTCTCTACAGTCACCGGGGGGATCGCGAGCAAATGAAGCAGGTCAGAGGGCCACGCTGCAAGACAGGAAGCACCAAAAGACACTATTATTACACAGTTAGAGACAAGTGGCTGCTCTCACAGACTTGACAAGCGACTGGCCCTTTGGGAGAAAAAGCAGTTTTCGCTGCAGGTGAGATGCGATAATGAACACAACTGTTTTTCATCTCCTCTCGCCCCCCACAGTGGGTGTTCTGTATTTAAGACAGATAGGAGATGATTTATCTTTTATGATCAATTTCTAGGTTGAGTTAGTTACTGATGGCTACAAAACACTCTGATCCTCACACATTAAATTCATTTCTAAGAAGATGAGATATCAGACTTGCGTGCCAGCATTATATCCTTCATCCTCTCAAGCGACTTTCCCCTGACTTTTTCTTTTTTGTGTGCTCTTGGTTTAATGTTTTGCCTTCTAGTGGTTTAATAGCGCAGAGCTGTGTGAGTGTTGCAGGACAGAAAATGGGCCAGAGTCCTGTCTAATGTGGGTCACAGTGGTTTATTAAAAGCATGTCCATTTATTCAAGCCTTTCATAGGAAAATGGTTGATTGTGCCTTTGAAGTGCATCAGGCGTTATACCAGATTTTTTTCCCCATCTTCAAACAGTGTCATATTTTGTTTTTTGGTTACACCTCTAAAAGCATTTTGTATAAAATCAGATTTGGGGTATGATGAAAACACTTCTGTGTGCTGCTTTCCAAAGACACCTGTAGGATTTCAGTCTTTACACACACACACACACACACACACACACACACACACACACACACACACACACACACACACACACACACACACACACACACACACACACACGTTAAATAACACTCTTTTGTCAGTTGAATAAACCCCAAATTTTAGAGGCTTCTTTTGTGTCTTTCTGTATCTGGATCAGCTGCTGGCATCAGGTGGGACCCTTGGGTCAAACCTTGACTTCTGATTGGCTAAATAAGTAGATCAGCTTATTCAGAAGACAACTAATAGAGGACATCTTTGCCTCGGGAGTCCCCTGGCACAGAGAGCCTGAGACAATTGAGCTGGAATTGGATTGGACTGAATAAGAATATGACAGAGAGATGGGAGAGTGAATGTTCTGGATAAATGATGGATTGATCTGTATTTGGCATATCAGTGAAATATTGAAAAGCACTGTTAACATTTGCTGGAGTTTTTTACTGTATCATCTTTGATGTTGCAGTCAAACTGCAAAAGTACAGATGATCAACAGACTGTAGCAAAACTTAAACTGAAAGCATCTGATCTTAACCCACTTGGTGGGTAGTGTTTAGTGTACAGGTGTCAGCTCTACCAGGTACATCGTCTACTTATATTTGAATGGCCTCAGCTCACTAAAGGCGACAAGGGAGGGAGAGGAAGAGAGGAGCGAGGTAGAAACTAGGGCACTGTTATCTGGCCCCTTTTTACCAACCACCAGGCAGAAAGCAGAGAATGAGAAAGAATGAGCCTTGGAGAGAAGGAGAGAGGAGAGGACACCAGCAGTGAAGTGAAGCTTTAGTCAGGACGTGGGAACCTCCAGAGTCAACATCTGACACCAAGGACCTGAAGAAAAACAGCACAAACCTTGACTGACTCGCACACTCGCAGGGACGTGCAAACCTGCTTCATTGGCTCGGAAAAGATCACAAACATGTTCGAGGAGCAGGCGACCAAGGTCAAAATCACATCCGTGGTGATCGTCGTCGGCATGTCAGCAATGCTGGCGGCGGTGGTGACTGACCACTGGGCTGTGCTTAGCCCCCGGGTGGAGAAGCTCAACGCCACCTGCGAGGCGGCCCACTTTGGCCTCTGGAGGCTCTGCAAGAAGAGCATCTTCATCGTGGAAGAGGACCCTCAGGGCAAAGGCTGCGGGCCAATCAGCTTACCTGGAGGTAAGTTGAGGTCAAGGTGATCTTCATGTCTTATTTATCTTTAAATTAATCTGATTTGTGGATTTGTTGTGTGGTAGCTGATGGAAAGCTTTCCTGGCTTGAGTTTCCAGGAGTTATAGTGAGAAGATGAAAACTTTGTGACATGTGGATTGGAATTGGTGAATAATAATTAGAGCTTTATAAATCCATGTAATTGAATAGACAAAATACCAAGAAAAAAATTCATTCCTCCTAAAACTATTTTTAGGAGGAACTAGAAACAAACCTTTTCCCATTATCTAAACGTGTGAGGCTCAAGTGTCAGTGTGAGTGTGCAGCAGTGCTGGTCAGCTTTTTTTTTTTCCATCTGTGCAGCTGTCCCTTTCTCTATTTTCTCCTTTCACACGCATACAATACCACATGCCAGCACATATGTTGGCACGTGCTGGCATGTGTGCATGCATTCACACAAACACACACACACACACACACACACACGGACATGTGCTTGGACTGAATGTTTAACAGCTCTATGACCAGCTTCCCAGCTTCCCAGCGAACCATTATTATCTTCCTCAGAGGAAGTCACTGAACAGACTGCCAATTAAGCACATTCTAACAGCTGAAGTCAAGTTCACAACGGAAGTGTGAATGTAGTTTTTATTTTTTATTTTTTGCCGTACTTCACAGTTAACACGACTTTGTTGAATTTGTTCCGTTCGGGCTCTTCAACCTTCAGAGTACAAAGAGAAATAAAACTCAGTTTACCTCACAGCCTTTTCCTCTAATTTCCCTGCTTTTTCTCAGAAAACAGCAGAGTCTTACATCATTTGTCAAAATACCGTCTGACTCTTTCTATATTAAAATGAAAGCTCGGATGCTTTTTAACTGATACCTCTTTTGCCTTGTCTGACTCAGTGTCAAAACAGATTTGCAACTGGCTTTGATCAAAATAGAGATATAACTGTCGAGAGAGCAATTTTTAAGGATTTTTTTCTGATGCCGCTGATAAACAGCATTTTGAAGGATGCTTAAATTCACTCAGCTGTGGAAAGAACTCCATTAATTGCAAGCTATTAAAAAAAAGAAAGCAAAAGTACAAGAGAGCCAAACATGGTGCAAAATCTGTCAAAAAGTCAGGTAATTTTCAAAGTCATTTTAGAAGTCCTTTTGGATACTTGCGTAACATTTCATACTGTAACTCTGAAAATAAGTCAAAAACACAAGTGTAGCTTTTATTTAAGACTCCTTTTCCACCAAAAAAAAAGTCTTTAATTAGAAACTCTCTCTGAACAGAGCCAGCCCTGGGGGTAAAGAGTGTCTCTCCCTGGCCTCTGGCTGTGTGTGCGTGCTTTGCAGCTTAACTGAAAGATTTCGCTCTGACTCTGTCATTGACTTTGTCTCCGGCTTCAGCACCTAAGGATCAGCGCAGGCCTTAATGAAGTGTGGCTTCCCGCTCCAGCTCATGAGTTAGAGTACACCTGGGAGACTCAGGAGGAATGAAGAAGACTTGGGGGGGAAGAAAACAGACGATTGCTTGGGCGTGTAAAGGCAGGAATGCCCATGTGGAGAGCGCGAGACTGGGTGCTCTTTTAGAGAGTCTGAAGATGGAGGAGAGAGATGGGACTTTCTGTCAGGAAAGATGATGCTGCACCTTATTTTACTGCATGCATCTCATGCGAATTGAGGTGGAGGCAAAAGGCAGGTGGAAAAGAAGTGTGACAGCTACCTGTCATAAAAATCTGAACACCTTGCAAAAATAGTCACAGATACATTTTTGTTTATTAAGACCTTTGCTGGGGATTTGTTTTCCTTGTGGACAAGTCAGTCACCTGTGGAATGCATGAAGGGCAGCATGTAGTATGACAAATGATCCAGTCACAACCATCACAGAAGCACTAAAAGTGTCGGAATATTTGTGCGAAATCTCAAGTGCTTCTCTGGCGCCACACCAAGAGTTCAGCTTAGCCTTAAGTTTGTTTCCATTTCTCCGGGTCTGCAGCGAGAAACAAAAAAAATATACCAGCTGTTTTGTCAGACACCCCTTGGCTACATTCCCACAACCACCATGATGCTTTCACATCTGGGTAATTAGAGAAAATGAGTCATTCTCTTATATCAGCTGAAAAGATCTAGAGATTTTGGTGTGTGGTTGCTCTAGCATTTTACTCCCACGCCAGGCTGAATAGTTTTGGTTACACAAGCCCATCTCTTCTCATTTGTGAACCTGCTGCTCTCTGTAGGCATGGCGGTGCTTCTCTGGTTCTAGTTTCCTTTTATGCACTGTAATCCAAAGACGACGCAGGGCAAGACGCTGATTGGTCAGCCTATTTTGTGCTTTGTGTCACTCAACATCCTTACCAGGCTGACTGACCCACTCCAGTGCCCAGGAAAAGGTGTCAAAATGCATCCTCTGAGATGCTTTTTTCCACTTCCATCCACCAGGTCAGTCTGCCAGGTCTGCGCAGTTTGACATGAGGCGAGAGAGGACTGCGGAAGAAAAGGCCGTTCCCTGCCTTAAGAGGTCTTGGTTCTTGATGGAGTGCTACAAGGCTGAGCGGCGAGGGTTTAGGTAGAGCGCACATTGTATGTGCCTGAAATACTCGAGTGTCTTTTTTTTACATAAGGGGGCTTTTGTTTGAATTTAAAAAGCCAGGCAACAAAACCGTGCAACTAGGTCTGCCTTGAAAAGTAAATTTGACTTTTCTAATTGATTGCAGACAACAGCTAAAATCCAATTAGTGTGGCTGGCCATGCAGTTCTAATTAATTACTTTGATAGTTTAGGATTTATGAATCCAGGCGACAAATATGACACCAAAATATGTGGAGTATGTACAAGCATGCCAGATTCTGAAGGCAAGCAAAAACAAGCAGAGGGGCTGACTGGCTAACACCTGTGTTACCTTATCTGCTTCTAAATTTAATGTGTCAAGCATAAAAAGAAGGAAACTCATGAGTGCACTATAACAGATTACATCCTTGATGAAGAGTATACCCAAGCAAGCAGCAGTTATTGGACTTAATAACACAGATTTGCATTTTCCCCAAACAGAGGGGGAGTCAGTCGTCATGAGGAGCGTACACAAACCCCTTTTTTCATATAGACACAATTACACAGCTTCTGCGAAAGGGGTTGTGTAACAGCGGCAGCAAAGCAGTGAACCCAAATGACTTTTGAAATTAGCTTCCCACAAATGACGCACGACAGCTTGAGTGCTGTAAAAACCAAACAAACCCTTTATAGATTGCATCATGCAGCTCGGCTGGGAAATCAAGAGCGCAAATGGTGCTTTTGTGCGCACGTATGTGTTCCTTCACATATGTGCTCAGAGAAGCGAGGGAGAAGAGTTCATTATCAATGATGTTTTACTGCTTCCAAGAGGTCAACCATCATGGTGGTTCTTTTGGAGCTCCAAAAAACACCTTCAAGTATAAAAGCTTGCCTCTGACACAGTGCCTTTCAAATGCCCTCGATTCATAGACACAGTAGCACCAACATCACCTTGAGCCACCCTTTTCTCTTTCTTTCCAACCACGCTCTGAGCGCAGAGCCCAAAACTGCGGAGGTGTGTCGCTGGAATTTGGTATTCAGAAAACAACTCACAGCTTCAAAATTTCAGATAAATCATTCCACGATATGTAAATTAGAAATATATAAAAATAAATTACAGAGCTCAGGGCTGGTGTCGCTTGCAGGATGAGCAGAGGACTAAGAAACGTTACTGTTTTAAATTTCATAATAAAGGTCAGGACACACACAGGAGACATCAGGGTAGTGAGGACTCTCCTGTGCTGTTTTGTCCCAGATACCGGTGCTCAGGCGGAATAGCCATTCAAATACCACCATGATACATCCCATTCACATTGACCCAGAACTACCCGGTCGCTCTGTTTAGCTAGAAAACCAGAACAGTTTCCTAATTACCTAATATTATGTTTTCTTTGACAATCCTGCAGCAAATTCTGTACAATCTTCTAGATTTTTATGTTTAAAAACAGAAGTAATTCTGTTTAACCGTAGTGCAAAAACCACAGGAATGCTTAACTGGAGGAAGACTGAAAGGAAGAGCTATGGTGGAAGAGAGAAACGAGCATAGTGACAGGTAGAGCGAGGAGGATGAAGAGTAAGGAATGGGTAAATTGGAAGCTGAACATCAAAGATAGAAGGTGGCAGCAGCAGAGTTTAATGGAAAGAGGTGAAACTAAAATGACAGGCGATAGCTCGTCCTAATCACTCTCCCCTGGAACTAAATCTCCACATTACCCTGACTGCAAGGTCGATGATACGCACCCAGATGTTCTCTTCTTCTGTGAATGCTCACTGTTTAGATTAACCATCGTGCCTGATTTGGGTTTTTTTTTTTAACTATTTGTGGGCAGCGTGCTTTTGCTAAAATTCAAAATGTTAATGGTTGTGCTGGATTGCAATCATACTAACAACAGGGTAACCGTAACTTGGCAACAGAAGTTACAATTTTTTGGCACGCACAAAGCAGCAGTGCAGTTAAATTGTTTTGATGAATCACGTATGCATATCTCCACGATGCCGGCGGCTTTTGACACCTCAGATAGAAAACGCGTTGAGCTGCCCGCCCTGTCTTCTGTCTGTTTTAAGCAATGAGGAAAAGAGAGATTTATTCTCTGGACTTTTCATCTTCTAACACTTTGAGTTTTTCTAGTTATTTGGTGTGATCTTTTTTTTTCTTCCAATGAATCAGCAAATCGCATAATGTAACAAAAATGATTATGTGGAGACTGGCATGCTACTTTTGCAACAACAACAAAAATCTGAGGCTCTGATTTAACTTTGAAGCTACAAACAAGTTCTGTTAAAGCTTTTACAATATAAAAAAATGCAGTTGAAAGATCATAATGTGAAATATCTGTTAGGTACTAGGTATTCAAGTCATAATGATGACTTAGTTTGTTAACCATCAACCTGTATTTTTACAGATTTATTGCACATACATCTGTGTATTATTTTTAAAATACATAAATCCCACTTATAGTTGTGTGCTACAGTGTGTGTCATAAACTTTCACTCCCCAAGGGTTACTGGACTTAGATTTTAATTGAAAGTGTCGTAACATTGTGCGTAGCTACAGCTCCATGCTGCAACATTAACAATGAGGCTCTATTATTTCCATGCTTTCCACAGAGGTCATCAGCTTGTTAGAATGGAGACTGAGCACTGTTAAATCCTGCCCACACTGGAGGGGAAAACAATACATTGCTCTTTAATGACTTTGTATTGTCACCATTTGTGTTCCATCTAGATTGTTAAGCTATTTCTCCAAGCTGTCTTGCTCATGTAAAAGCAGCATCGTGACTATATACTTTACAGTCTATAGGGTTTGCAGAATCTGGCCCAAAGCAGAGAAAGTATCCAGTGTCTATTATGTTGAAATTGAGTGGCTGTGTCATTATGACCATTTCACAATAAACAAAATATCAGTTTAATGCATAAGATGAATGTAGACAGCTAGGTGTGATCAAGCATCCACTGAATTTTGCTTTT
Source organism: Neolamprologus multifasciatus (assembly GCF_963576455.1). Lineage (NCBI taxonomy): Eukaryota > Metazoa > Chordata > Actinopteri > Cichliformes > Cichlidae > Neolamprologus > Neolamprologus multifasciatus. Next base: position 16,983,634 of record NC_140442.1, read on the forward strand.
GAACCAGGTTCAACCTGACTCACTGTGTTTGTATGATGAGATGTTTTAAATCTCTAATCAACACTTAATTATTGGAAGTATCTGTCTGAATTCAAGTCTGTAACAGCCTGAAAACACAACACAGGCTATAAAAATGTCTGCGAATGTCTGGTGCTTAGGGGGCAGCAGTTGGACAATATTCAACTGTTTTGTTTTTTTGACGAGCAGCTAGTGACAGCTAATAGAAGAAAACAGACTGAAATCAAAGACTTACTTAAAAGTGCAGCAAATTTCTGGAGATAAATCACTGTTACCCACATAAACCTCAAACACAGACGGGGAAGCTTCAGAGGATTAGCAACAATAATTTTTTTATTACTTTCAACATTGAAACTCTCAATCAGGATAAAACAATTAAAGAGCAGTTTTGTCTTTTGGAGCTTCTTTGTGTAATTCTAAGGGTCTTTTATTTGTCTTATCTTTGTGTGGAAGGCAGATAACGGTCTTCAGAGAGACAGGAGAAAATCTCACAGCCACACACAAACACATATTAAGTCAGATTAGATTAGCCTCAGAGGTAAAGACGCTTAATGAGAGATGACCGATAAAAATAATTCATTGTGTATTATATAATATATTGTTTTAATAATATCTGTATAATGTCTGTGCTGCACTTTGACCTCGGCCCCACCTCCAGCCTCACACACACACAGCCATGCACACGCTCACACGTACGAGCACAGTCCCCTTGACATGCTTTTACATGTGCAAATAGCATTCAGGCTAGCCAAGACCTGCAGCAGCCTGTTGCTAGGTTACCTCTTTAGTGATTCTTTCTCATCCCGAGTAACAAACAGCGCCACTGTTGCCTGGTACACACACGTAGTACATGCACACACACACGCAGACATATAGGCAGACACCAGCACACAAACATTGTCCATCTCTGTGTAGACAGAGAAAGCACCTGTCTGCTTTATGGGTTTAATCTCAGCGAGAAGGGAACGAAGGGACACTCGCTTGGCCTTTAAGGTCCACTCCACCTCTCGCTCTCAGCCAAGCTGCCTTCAGAGGCAACAAATAGATAAATGTGTGGGAAATGACTGCACCCAGGAATCATTTTTCTACAGCTATGAGGTTGTTTTGAAGATTGTGGTCAAAGGAGGAGAGTTTGGGCAAGCAAAGTGCAGAGATGCATCATTCCCTTGTAGAAATCGGTGTGAACTCATTTCAGAGGAATACAGCCAACAGGGGAGACAGTGAAGGATTTAAGTATAAACTTTATTCTAAGATGATGGCAAGCCACAGAACACTGCTATGACTTGGAGGGGGTGTTGAGCATACTGGGATCATAAAGCCAAAGAGGAACTTCAGCCATTGTCATTGTTGATTTTTTTTTAAGTGTTGTGAGTATTAAGGACGCCGCAAAGAATATTTGACGGCGACCTTTTTGTAGTGGTCACCATCAAACGATATGAATGGCCGTTTCTTATTTATACATCTAAGTTTCTGTTTGTTCATTTTCGAATTGTTTTGATATGTCCTTAATCGACCACTTAGCATTAATTTGCAGAACACTAGCATTTTACAGTCTAAATTAGCTTACCTGTAAAAGAAAGAAGCAAACTTGGGACTACTTTCTTTTTATTTAATTTACATAAATTCACCAGCCACCTTATAAGGTATGCCTAGCTGGTACTAGGTTGGACCTCATTTTGACTTCATTGCTGCCTTAATTCTTCATGCCATAGATTCAATAAGGTCCTGGAAACATTCCTCAGAGATTTTGTCCATATTGACATTATTGCATTACACAGTTGTTGCAGATTTGTCTGCAGCACATCTATGATCCAAATCTCCTGTTCTACCACATCCCAAAGATACACAATTGGACTGAAATCTGGTGACTGTGGAGTCATTGTCATGTTCAGGAAATCAGTTTGAAATGATCTTTTGTGCCATGATTCAATATCCTCCTGGAAGCAGCCATTAAAAGGTGAGTACACTGTGGTCATAAATGGGTGGACACCCATATGGAAAAGAAAAAGAAAAAACTTATAAAAGACTACTTCATATAGTGATTCATATAAGGCTTATATGATTTACTCATGAAAGTGGCCACTTTCTCATTACTTTCATATATTGTTTTAGTAAGTATCCAAAACATACAAGTTTCATTTATATAATTTTTCAAGGGATCTTATATCTGTTTTCACTCTTGTATTCTGGCACTGGATATATTCTCTTTTATGGACATTCAGAAATGGTTGTGTGAGAAAATGCCAGTAGACCAGCCCATCTGTTCCTTCGATTTCCTTTTTTTTTCCTTTCCGGTTTGAGCTTTAGTATGTTTTCTTGACAATATGTACATGCCTAAAAGCCTAACAGCATTTTATTTGCAATATATATCAGATTCTCCACTCACCCTGTGGGCGATCTTAATCCTTCAATGCGGGTCCTTTACCAGAGGCATGAGAGTTTAAGGGTCCTGCACAGCATCTTTGCTGTTCCTAGGACTGTGCTCTACTGGACAGAGATCTCAGATGTCGTTTGTGGGATCTGATGGAACCACTCACCCTTGGCACTTGGTACTTCTCAGACTTTACATCTTCCTTTTTTCTGATGTTGCTATGACTCGTTATAGCTACATCTGTCACTATGATCTTCTTCCTCTGCTTGTCGACTACTACTATGCCCACTTGGTTAGCCATCATCAGCTTGATCATCTGTATCTGTCATGGTCCCTGTGCCTCCCCGGCCAGCCCAGTGTGGCCACAAGTGTTGTTTTTCTCTCGCTCTCTCTCTCCTACCTGTCTGCCTGGGCGGAGCTCTGATTGGGCTCCTGCCCTTGGCCACGCACCTGCAGCTGATCTCAAGCGTTTGCAGTTCTCTGGCTCTTCTTAAGGCTGGGGCTCTGAGCTATTCATCGCTGGAATATTGAGTAACTCTCGTTAGTATTGCCTGGCTTCTTGCAATTCTACTGTTCCCGTGTTTGCCTTCGACTTACCCTCGTCTGTGTAAATAGGTTTACCTGGATCAGCCCTTCTGTGACCCCTGGACCCCGTGAGTGAGAGTGAGCTGCTTGTGTGGAGACTGTTTGGACGAGGAGCAGAGCGAGTGCGAAGAAGTGTGTCTCCCCAGCCTGTTGATCCCCGGGACCCTGGTGTTTTCCCCCACCCCTTCACGTGTATATAGCGCACCAGTGTGATTAATAAAGTGTCGTTGAACCGTGCTACCTCCGTCTGCGCCTGAGTCCGTTCCACTCCTGTGACAGTATCTGGATCCATCTGCATCTAGAAGTCCCACAGGATATTCATTCTCAACCTCCCTCGTGGGCTGCCACTTTACATAAAGCCACACACAGAGTTTAGATGTTTAGATGTTCATTGTCACAACAGTATTACAAAAAAAAACATTTGTTCATGCAAACAAGATTTCCAGATGATAAAACTAACAAGACTGTTTTTGCAGTACTGTGTGCTCACAATAGTCTTATGCACCATTTAATGTAGTGTATCAGTCATAACTGTAAAATGTCAGTCAGTAATGTTACCTTGCTACCAGATCTACGTAGGTGGAAGCTGTTCAGCTTTGTCAGTGTGATCAATCGGCGGCTCTGGTGTGGACTGGAGTCGTTAGAGCATCCCACAGACTGTACTGTGGAAATTGCCATCCTTCACAGTAAAGGGACATAAAGATTTAAGTCCAGAATACTGCTCGTTAGAAGTAATAAATCAAGAACATTGTATATGAACACAATACACAGATTTATATTAACAATAATTAACTTCCAAAAAAGTTACAAGTTACAGCATAGTATGATTATCAGGTGTTTCATGCGTGTGAAATTAGTTCTAGATACACAAGGCATGAGTTTCATAAAGTCTATTGATAGAATAATAGCTGATAAATAAGGTAGTTTAAAGCACAGCATGGACAAAAACTAGGTTTAGGTAGTAGAAATGCAACAAACCACAATCCCTGTTTAGTTTGTCATAGCTTTGTATATGTATGTGTGTGTGCACGTGTGTGCATGCGTGTGTGGGGACCAAAATCTGACATTTACTACTTTCTGCACCGTGGGGACCAAAATCCAGGTCCCCACGGGGTTGAAAGCAATTTTCACGCTCAAAATGTGGTTTTAGTGTCAGGGTTACAATTAGGTTATGGTTAGGTTTAGGGTAAGGGTCAGGGTTAAGCATTCATTTTGGTTGGTTAGGGTTAGGGGCTAGGGAAAGCATTATGTCAATGGGATGTCCCCACGAGGATAGCAAACCAGACGTGTGTGTGTGTGTGTAATTAATTCATATGGTGTTCTAACAGACTACAAGGATTCAGTCTGCACTACTGTCTCACTCTCCTGTTTCATCTCCCTCTTTCTTTGTCTCTCACCTCTTTTCCCCATCCTTTCTTACTCTGCAGCAAAAAACTGCTCCTACTTCAAACACTTTACATCGGGGGAGGAAGCTGAAGTTTTTGAAGTCAAGACCCAGAAAGGTGGGTGTTTCCTCAAAGCCACACAGGCTACATGTGTTACAACAGCATCCAAAATGTATAACAGGCAGAAAGCTATAGTTTGCCTTTTGATTTTCCATATAATAAGATAAAGCTTTAACATAAATACAGTGCACACCATTTCTCTCAGAAATCAGATGAGAAATGAATCTTCTACAGCCTCAGATTTGATCTTTTTATCCCTTTTGTGTTTTCAAAGTAAATGTGATTCAGTGAAAAAGCTACTCTCTTCTTATGATGACAAGCTGATGCTTTTAACTTCAGGTAGAGAGAAAGACACACTGCACACAGACATAAAGATATACGTTTAAAGAACACTGCTTTAGATAAATGTTATAGGTACACTCCACAGGTACAGTATATGTATATATGCACTACACAGTATACACTATATATTCTTAATTTTTTTAATTCAGGTGCTTTAGGTCCCATCTCCATAGGTGTATGAAATCAAGCATCTAGCCATGAAATCAGCCTTTACAAACATCTACTAAAAAATGGGTCACTCTAAAAAGCACATTGAATTTCTCTCTTCCCAGATTTTCCATCACCAACTGAGTGCTGTGTTATATGGAAGTGTTTAGCCACAAATAGGCAAACCAGGGTTGCTATGGTGTGTATAAGTCACCGTTACTCTGCTGACTCAAAGACTGCAGAGTCACAAACCTCCTGCAGCCTTAACACTGGCAAAACTGTCTGCCAGGAGCTTCATAGCAGGGGTTTGAATGGCTGAGCAGCTCCTGTAGGTGTAATTTGTAGCTTGCCAAGTACTTTTGTCCATATAGTGTAAAGACAGGACAGGGCATTAACAGTACCCTGTAAACACTAATGAAATTTGTTAATATCAAGAATATAAAAAAAAAAAAAAAAAAAAAAGATGAATGGGAAATGGGAAAAACAAGAATTCATAGTTTTATCTTGTAGTAGAATAATACAAGATAAATATACTTTCATATGATAATAATATGTGCAGAAATACATGAAAAAATATATGTAAAATATTTATGGCTATAGTTACTACTTTATGTGTGGATTTTTATTGTGTATTGAGCCGTGTTTGCCTTGTACAGACTCATCCTTTATTATGTTGCTAATATGACTCCATGTAAAGGCATTTATAATATGTTTCATACAAGTATGGCTGGAAACATCATTTACAACACTGAGACCAAAAAACCTCCAAATGCAATAAACAATATATATGATTTTTTTTTTAAGTCTAAAAATAAATTATAACAGAAAACTTTACGTAGAATAAAATACAAGAAATAACATCAAATTTAGACTGTCTGAAAACACCTGCTCAGCAGTGAGGCACAAACACGTAACTGTGTCTGAAATGTACAAACACTGGGATGCATTCACATACCTTCATACACACAGACAGACAAAAGTCCTGAAAAACAACCTGCACTGGAAAGACGGAGTGTAAAGTTGTTTTACGCTCGGTGTTATTCCCCAGCCGGGGTGCTGAAATGGAATAGGACGCTCCAAGGATCATTTGAGTCACAGCTGGAGTGTTACAGAGAAGAAAAGAATAGATTATCTTTATCTGGAAAACAGACAAAAAGGAAGAGGGCGGGAAGAGAGCGACAAGTTCTAATCATCTTGTTATAAGCCTTCAGCATCTTATCTGTCATGCAAGCGGCATTATTGCCAGTTTGGATAAATGGCTGTTGTTTTAAAAGTGGGGCTAATTTAAAGGCTAATTATCTGTGACATAACTCGGCTGAGCGCAGTACTGAAACAATTATTATGTAAACGATACTGTAATCCTTCCCTTCTGCTCCTACCCACTGTCTCGGTTTTTAATCACCTCCACTTTCTCTTCTTTTTCTTCCCCTGCTCTCAAAGACGACCATGTTTACTGTATTTTTCCCTCTCTTCGTTTCCCCTTTTCGTTCATCTACTTCTTACTAATTTCTACTAATTTTTTTCTTCTCTTTCTGCAGAGTACAATATCTCAGCAGCAGCCATTGCCATCTTCAGTCTGTTCTTCATGATCCTGGGCACCCTGTGTGTAATCTTCTCCTTTGGGAAAGGGCGGGACTATCTGCTCCGGCCTGCTGGGATGTTTTTTGCCTTTGCAGGTCAGCTATTACAGATGATTTTGCCTTGTAATTACAGCTCAATATGAGCTGTGTCATTGTCATCGTGTTGCACACCCTCTTCACTGGTGATAAATGTTACTTATGCAGAGTTAATAAAATTGTTTCATGTTTGTGAGAGACAGAGAGAGAGAGGTGTCAAATGCCGATAGAGTTGATGTTTCTCTGAGGTGACAATTTCAAATATCTAAGTGTTAAATTACCTATGATTGGTGTGGGCGCCGATCTGTTCCAAACTTAAAATAAAACTGACAATCTTCTAGTATAAACGAGAAACTGTGACAGCGTTTGACTGAACCGTCTCGACAACACAAATGGCATGAATGCAAATGAAGCATCTGCTTTTTCTGAAGCCGATTATAACCAGTTCTCGCTTTCTGGCACGCAGGCCTTTGCATCATCATCTCTGTCGAAGTAATGCGCCAGTCTGTGAAGCGCATGATCGCCAGTGATGAGACCATCTGGATTGAATACTACTACTCCTGGTCATTTACCTGCGCCTGTGCCTCCTTTACGCTGCTCATCCTCAGTGGAGTCGCCCTGCTCCTCATCTCCATGCCTCACATGCCACGTAATCCCTGGGAGACATGCATGGACGCTGAGCCTGACACCTTAGATTAGCCACAGGTGATGTAACAGCTATATCTTTAAAAAAAAGAAAAAACACACACACTCGCTCACACACAAACAACTGTAACTATAACCAACTTTGCTCTGAAAGGAGATGTTTTCTCTTTCTGTTATTCAATCAATATCAATTTTCCAAAGCATTAAAAAAATTTCTGCATCATTTCTCATGATCACATCCATTGGTTTCATTCAGTGTTTACCAAAATATTAACACAAAATATCAACACATTGTAGAACAATTGGGACCAAGAACTGTTTAAAAGTAGGTAAGTTATATCTGAGATGTGAGACTGATTTGCCAAGACTCATCTTTATTCTGTATTTCTAAAAGCTCCTATTACTTTTTTCTTAAAATTCATATTTTCAAGTAACTATGACTTATGTTACGGTACCAGATCAGCCATGAAAGAAGTAAATATCGTTGTGACAATAAATAAATCAATGATTGGCAAAAGCTGGGTGACATCTGAAGAGTGGATTCCTTCAAACAGTCCCAGGCTTCTTTTTTTTTCGTCATTTTTGTCTGTATGTCAACCAGTAAATCATTCCTGAAATGTTACTGCATTAAAGGAAATTAAGTCTGAAGTTTTTCTGCTTAGCATATATTTGGCTAGTGCCGACATGTCAGCATATTTCACACAAACTACAGGCAGCCAAGGCAGTGTCTTACTGACCAAAGCAATTGTAAGGAGGATTTTGGTGTGACACTGTATAGTTCTGTGTGACCAATTTACCCTAGTGACAGCCAGAAACCTCGAGCAACAATTCACCAATCAGTCAGGCACCAGTGGTTGCTAGGCCATCACCAGCTGGTCTCAAGGCCTGTGTGACTGGGTCTTCAGGGGTCACTGTCAAGAGCCTATATAATGCCAGGTTTTAATGAGGTGTAAATATAATAGATCAGCAGTTTGATTTTTTAATACTGGATACTGGATCGCTATAACTGAGGAATGAATCAGTCTAAAGTATTATGGTATGCTTTGTACAAATGTGGAAGAAGTAACACATAAAAAACAAACATCTGGGATGCTCTTTATGTCCTGTGTAGACAGATTCTTTTTCATTTGTACATCACATTTAGTTGTTTGTGACACATTAGCCTGTAAAGAAGTCCAAACTGCTGGGCAGTTACATATACATTCATAATGTATCTGGTCATCGGTGATTTATCTGACACCAGTACTGTCCAACTGCAGTAAATCTAGTCCTTATTAAAGTAAGATCATTTTCAAATGCATTATTATACTGAAATTTGACAAATAAATCAGAAAAAGAAAGACTGACTTTTTTTGTCTTTTAAGAAAGACTGAACTAAATCTGTAACCCACCACAACAGATAGGAAGAGTGAGCTTACACGCTTTAATGAGTTGTAATGGTCGGCAGCCTTTTTTATTCCTCCAACTTTCTACAATCGATCTATGCCATTGATCATTGTGAGAGAGACACCGCATCCCAGATACTCCCTCGTTGACATAAGTCACTGATTTTTGAGTCACTGTTCAAGATCCCTGGTGATTTAGGCCTAGCAGCTCTGATCCATACTGTTGTCAATAATATCTGCTGAACCTCTGGCCTGTGCTTTGTATGTTAGAAATGTTCTGTTGTTAGTCGAGACCCAGAAAAAAGTAGTTAAAACACTGCAAACATCAATTTTAAGAACATCACTGATTATTTATATATAACAGCAATATCTTACTCGATATATAAAGAATTTGGGTGGTGGTCCCAATACTTAGTTTCAGGTATGTAAGCTAAAAAGTTATCCTAGAATAAAATGCTGGACTGATCTTCTAAACTTGAAAACTAGTGACACACTATAAGAACAATGTGGTTTCTTTTCTTCAGTTGTCTGCATGAGTGATGGGCAAGGTGTCTGTGCAGTCACATTATGGGAACCAGCAGAACACAGCAAGATCAAAACCATACAGTGTTCAATGAATGCTGTATAATGTATTGAATGAACTGGGGGATCAGGTCTGCAACCAATCGCACTCAGTTACTTTGGTGCATCAAGACGGTGATAAAATGGCAATAAGATGGAGTCAATCTGTTATCAGTTTGCAGCTGAATAGGTTCAAGTTGGCAGTTACATCTGTTTATGATAATATGGCAATCACAAATGTGTTACCGTATGCTGCAAACCTGTTGTTTATGCACACAGAAATTCATATTAACTACTTGCATTCAGAATTCATCCAGAACCTTGTAGATATGAAAGAGACATTCACAAATAGTGACATATAGTGACATAGTTGCTGCTGGACAGCAATCTACCAGCAGCATGACATACGCCCTCGGCAACGTCACGTTTATATAAGAATATAACCAGAATAAAACCAGTTGGCAACCAGCTGAGTCGTGTCCCCTGTTGACTGAAATGTTTTGGCAATCTGTCTGTGTTTATGAATTAGAAGGGAATTATTTGCACTCAGTCCAAGTTAGACCGCAGTTACTTGGAGACCAGTTTCCTCCCACCAGGTAGCCTGTGCAATCATCCTGAAAGTGGTCACGGAATGTGGTCACCAAGAGGTTTAGGGTGTTGCATGTTCAACCTCTGAGCAACCAGCAGGTCATCACAGCTACTTGCAATATTGGTCTCCAAATAAACCCTCCAAAAAAGATAAAAATCTGTGTCAATCACCAGGCAACCGCTGATTTTAACCAGTCATTTACGAGTATACTACAGGTTGCCATACTATTTTTACTCTAGTGTGACTAAGCCATAACAGCAGCTCCAGCCTATCAATCCACTGCTTATTTATTAACTATTTAGGGGATTTTCACTTACAACTTATCAGTTGTGAACATTTAAAAATCTACATTAATTTAATAATAATAATTATAATTTATCAATAGTCCTAGTGCTACCTAACAACAGCTGGTTGAATTAACAAGTGACAAAAACTTTCCAAACTGAAGAGCCAAAGCTTTTGTCTACCTTTAAACGGGATTGGCCATCGTTCCAGTTTTGCTCCAGATAGTAATGTTTTTCTAAAAGAAAAAAGAAAAAAAGAGGAAGACCATTAAGATTTTTTTTTTTTTTTTTTTCATTCCAATGCAGTATTCACATTTTTGTTGGGATTATTTTCCATTATGGGGTCACAAATATTTAGTATAAGTCATGTTTTTAAAGTATTGTCATTGAATGTAAAATAGTAATTCGAATGATGAAGAATTTTATATCTTAGCTGTCTAAAGAAAACCGTGATCGGAAAGATGTGGCTTTTTATTCAGTTTCACAGATGAAATGAATCAGAGATGATCTCTGCAACAACAAAAACTCCAATGTCTGATTTTACCTGACGGCAGTCGTTTTGTAACAAAATGTTAACCAAAAAAAAACAAAACAGTCTACATCTTATATGTTATTCCTCAGTGAGTCACTCAGCCACGGAGTTATTCAGCTGGTGCAGGTACAGCAAAATTAAAGATCCCTGAATGATGATGCTTCACTCAAGAACACAAGAAGACATTATTACTTTTATCTCTGAGGTCTTTCTGAGAAAGAACAATCCCATTTTCCTTACACCAGTACGATATCCACGTTTGTATTTTAGGAATATTAAATAAAACTTGCATGTATCTTCATTTTGTTAATTACTAATGAGGATGTGAAATGATCCTGTGAGTGAATCTGGACATCACATTTTTAAAATAATTAACAGCCAAAGAATGACTCAAGACATGTATAATAATAATAATAATAATAATAATAATAATAATAATAATAATAATAATAATAATAATAATAATAATAATAATAAATATGTATAATAAAGCATTTATACCAGTTCTGTGAAAAAAGACTGACTCAGTGTTAATACAGTAATTATATAAACAAGGTGATTTTTACTTTTGATTTGTAAAATTGCTCTTATATGTCAGTGATTAGCTTTTTTAAAAGAATAAGATCATGTTCATCAAAAAGTTGAGTAAAGCTTTTTAATTCTTTGTTTTTGTGAAAGTGAATGTTGAATTTTTACATTTTTGGGGGGCATATTCTTCCACATTGACCTTCAAATGTCTACTAATTTATTACTCATGCTTAATCATGTTAGTGCCTCTGTACTTACATTACTGTTGAAATCATATTAACACTAATAAAACAGGGCCTTTCCCTCCTATTATGTTTTGATATGTTTAGCTTTAGAGTGACAAAGTGGATTGTTTATTTATTTCAAAATAAAAGTGGTGTTTTAAGTCCTTTCTTGACCAAACATTTTATTGTATTTCCTGTTTTTTTTTCACTTTGCCTTTACAGTTACAGTGTCTTCAGCACCACAGAGTCTTTACCTTACAGTATAAAGCAACATTTGTTACCCTGGTACAATCATAATAACACTGAATTAATAGTGAACCACATTCAGGGAAGCTTTCAACCAGAAAATGTGCTTGAATTGAGAGACAAACCTACTGGAAATTCTTCAGACACCTAACATTCAGCAAGTTAAGGTTTTTCAGGGGTGGATGTAATAGATGGATGAAAATCTTTAAATCATTCATGATATACTTACCTTACAAGAATGAGAGCAGCATTGGTAGAGCATATACTAAGAGCACCCATGTGCTTTCTACATTTGTTTGATTTTAGATTTTCCCTCATAGTTAATTAAGCAACTGCAATGACGCCTTTAGGAGTAAATTCCACTTTATCATTGCATTCCACTTATAGTTAGACTTTCAGTTGTCTTTGGTTACAAAAAAAAGTTAATACAATGTTTGTTGAACTGCTTTTATATTGTAGAGAAGCACAACTGTCCAGTGAGAACTGAGAACTGAATGCAGATTTAAGCCTTAAGTTTAAATGTTGCATTCACATGTTCACATGTTAGATGAGATTTCTGCAGTATGTGAAACATTCAAATTCTATTCAATGCATAATCATTGCATTAATAAAAAATATGTAATGTCTGAGCAAGGAATTTCAGATATGAGTACCTTATTTACAATAACTACTCCATGCATGCTAGAGAAAATTTGGACTGATTTAGCTCCCCAGTCACTTCATTAGTTACACCTGTCCAACTGCATGTTAAGGCAAATATTCAATCAGCCAATCACATGGCAGCAAGTCAATGCATTTAGACATCTGAGCATCAGAGTAGGAAAGACAGTGATTTAAGAGACTTTGAACATGGCATGGTTGTTGATGCCAGAGAGGCTGGTGTGAGCATTTCAGACATGCTGATCTACTGGGATTTTCCCACACAGCCATCTGTGGGGTTCAAAGAGAATGGTTTGAAAAAGAGAAAAATATGCAGCCTTGTTGCTGCCAGAGATCAGAGGAGTATGTGGTCAGACTGCTTCAAGCTGAGAGGAAGGCAACAGTTATTATAATAACCGAGGAATGAAGATGAGTATCTTGTCTCCCTTTTAGCTGCTGTACCTATGCCACTCCTGTCTGCTAAGAACAGAAAACAAAGGCAATAATTGCAACATTCTCACAAAATTGAACAAATTAGCAACAGTTGCTTCATCCGATGAGTCATCTTTTCTTCTGTGAGATTTGAATTGTACAGAATTTGATGTCTTTTGATGTCTTAAGGATCTGTTATACCTGCTGTTGTCACTATCACAAACTGTGGTGACCGCCAGAAGCAATGTAACATCAGCTGTGAGCCATGCTTTGGTGTTGTTTCAGCTGGTCTTACATCTCTCAATATTTGTAATGTCACCCAGGCAGACTGACCAGTGCAGGTGTGCTAAAGTGCATCAGTGCATAGATTTATATTATATTTAAATATTATACAGATGGAGATGTTGAAAAAGGAGAAAACGTTGAAAAAAAATGCAGCATTCCACTTGAAGTAGGAATTCAGAAATTCCAAGTTCTGAAGAAGAATTTTCAAGTATGTCCTCACTTCAAACTCAGAAAGTCCAGGAAGCCCCACAAACCCTGATTTCATCCTGATTTCAAGATGGTAGCAGGTACACATAAACATTGGTAAAAGTAAAAAGCTGTGCTGCCACTCTTGTGATTTGTGACTCCTTAAATAATCCATACACAGATCAAGTGTCCATCCATCTATCAGTGAATGTGCTGAAGTTTTAAAGCACAGAGAAAGAAGCAGAAGCAAAAGAAGCATCTTTTTTGTATTGCTAGTGATGCATGAGTGGTGCTAGCTTACCAAAAGAAATCCTGTTTTTCTTTGCTGTTGTGGCCTTTCTACTGGAACACACCCCTCTCAGAAGTGATGTAACTCCAAGTTCTGACATCTGACTCCCAAGGCAAATACAATATAGCAAAACTGAAACTAGATTGCTCCTTGTTGCAGCTTCCTATACTCCTATTCCAGCGCTGATACAGATTTTTTGTCTGACTAGTGACACCTAATGCTCAGGAGAATACTGCAGTGAGTCTGTCACAGTCTCAGCACCATCCAGAGTTGGTCTGCAATACAAACCACGAGGGCCCCTGAGCATTGCTTAAATGCCACATCCTGAGCATGGCTGTTAAACATGTCCATCCCTTTATAACCACAGTCTACCCATCTTCTGACTGACGCTTGAAACATGATTATGTCACTAGGCTCAAATCATGTCAAACTGGCTTCTTGAACATGACAATGAGTTCACTGTGCTCAAATAGCATCTGCAGTCACCAAATCTCAGTCCTGTGAAGCACCTTTCAAATCTCTAAGGAATGTTTTCAGCGTCTTGTTGATTCTTCACAATTCTGAAAGCAAATGATGATGATGGTCCACTCCAGTACTAGCAAGTTGTGAGATATGAAGTGACCAATAAGTGTTAAATGTCAGTGGTTAAAAAAAAGTCTTACTAGAAACCCTCAAAAGGTGCAACCAAACAGAGATGTGGTCAAAGAAGTGCCATAGTTTATCTCACCTTTGTCTCACTTAGTTGACAAAAACAAGCTGACGTCTACAGCAGTCATCCGGTCCTCTGAGTCACCGCCATGAATGTAGAGCTGTCATTCCCTTTCCCGACCTCTGACTGAGTGCTGTCAAAGCTGTTACTATTCTCTACACACCACCATTACAGTACCAGTCTTTCCCATTCAGCCCAATTCCTCAGAGAGTACGAGCAGGCAAAAAGGCTAAAATCACAGGGTAAGATTTCTTACAAGATGGGTGAATACAGAAGAGAAAAAAATGATGAAATGAAGAAAAAGGATTGAGGACAGCACAGAGAAATACATAACAACCTGAAAAGCACAGATGGACACAAGTTTGCCATGGAGACTGACTGGCAAAAGAAAACACGAGCGCCTAAAGACTGCCAGCAGCAAACGCTGCAAAGTAGACAGAAACAAGAGTAAGACCGCCACACAATACTGAATTACAAACATCTCTCATGAAATTAACAAACAAAGGTAATAGGCTATCAGGTCCAAATACTGCACATAAAGCTCATATGATTTGATGATCCTAACAGTAATATGTCACAGTCAAGGCTGCACACATAGATTGAAGAGCTGAGAGCGATCAGTTCACTTTCTCCCAGTAGTTTTTATACTTTTAATTCTTTTAAACATAAATTTTAAGGTTCTTAGAGAGTTATCTCCAGAATGTATGGTTGACCTGCTGATCTATGAATCTACTCGCAACTCAGTATGTCTAGGTCAGTCTGCAAAACTAAAGATGTCAGTCTTTTAACTGTACTCACTTTAACTTTCTACTAGTGGTTGGACCCTCTTGTACTGTCAATGCTGCCTTAATTCTTTGTGGCACAGATGTAAAAATGTGCCAGAAACATTCCTCAGAGATTCTGGTCCATATTGACATGACTGCATCACACAGTTGCTGCACATTCATGATGTCAAGCTCCCGTTTCTCCACATCCCAAAGGTGATTTATTAGATTGAGATCTGGTGACTGTGTCAGCTGTTTGAGTACAGTCATCAGAAGATGGGTACACTGGTCTTAAAGGGATTGTCATGGTCAGCAACAATGTTCAGGTCGGCTGTGGCATTAAAACAAAGGGTACAAAATGTGCCAAGAAAGATGCCACACACCATTACACCACCACCATCAGTTGAACCTTTGATCCACAGCAGGATGGATCCATGCTTTAGTGTTTATGATTAAAAAAAACCATTTGAATGTCGCAACAGAAACCGAGACTCATCAGACAAGACAACGTTTCCAACCTTCTATTGGCCAGTTTTGGCAACACTGGTGGTCATCTTCGAGGTTCGATGTGTTGTGTGCTCAGAGGTGCTCTTCTGAGAATTTCGGTTGTACCAAGTGGTCATTTGAGTTACCATTTCCCCTTCCTCTCAGCTAGAAGCATGAGACCATTTTCCTCTAAACGTTAGCATTAAGTAAGCATTTTTACCCAGAGAACTGCCACCGACTGGATATTTTCTTTTTTTCAGACCACAGTCACCTCTATAAACTCTAGAGATGACTGTGCTTGAAAATCCGAGACCCACAGACCCAGACCAACCTGTCTGGCACCTACAACCATGCCAACTTCAAAGTCATTTAAAGTTCATTTTGATGCTCAGTTTGAAGATCAGCAGGTCATCTTGACCATGTCTACATGCCTAAATGCACTAAGCTGCTGCCATGTGATTGACCGATTAGATATGTGGTTTAGCAAGCAATTGAATAGGTGTACCTAACAAATGCCTAACAGTATATAAAGTGCTTTATAACTAATTTTGATTACATTAGACAGTAATCTAATATGTTTATTCTCCCAACTATAGCGGAGCTGCAAACTCAGTAACATCATCATTCTTCTTTATCCCAGAAAATCATCAGAGCTGAAATGTGTCATGCACAGTGTTTGTATGTGTGGGCGTGACAAGCTGTCCCTATTAATGCATGTGTGTCCCTGTCTTAACAGACCCTTGGGCACTGTGGCAATTACTTGCAATATATGACACAAGTAGACACTTGATGACTCGCTAACGGTGGGGATTGGAATGGACAGTTCATGTCCATAAAGCAGGTCATCTTGAAAGGTGGCTGTAGCTCAGGTGGCAGAGCAGGTCAGCCACTAACCAGAAGTTCGATCTGGTTCGATCGAATCGCTGGGATCGGTGGTTCGATCCCAGGCTGCTCCAGTCTGCATGCCAAATATCCTTGGGCAAGATACTAACCCCGCGTTGCTCTCCGATGCAACCATCGGAGTGTGAATGTGTATGAATGGTAGACTACTTAGCACTTAGGTCAGAAAAAAGTGCTTGTGTGAATGGGTGTGATTGGGTGAATGAATTAGTTGTATAAAGCGCTTTGAGTGCTCAGACAGAGTAGAAAAGCGCTATATAAGAACAAGTCCATTTACCATTTACCATAAAGGCGTCCATACAGCATCACAGCTACATAAGGATGATGGCAAAGAAAGTCACGTTTAAAGGGAGAAGTACAACAAATAATATCTAGAAGTGGCTGATTAGATAATCAAATGCTATTGATAGAGGAAAAACAATCTGCCTTAAGGCAGATATATTGAAACTGAACCCCACATACAGATTTTATGTCTGTTAATTAGTCCTAAAAAAATCTTATACGTACTGCACTGAAACAACAAGTTCCAAGTTTCAACACCCAAACTGTTTCAGGGATCCAGTATTCTGCCCGTTGGCATTTTTCAGATGTCAGACACACTCTCCTAGTGCTTGGCTGAATGCACACTTCAGTCCAAAGATAAGGGAGAGCAGTGTTTACCAGGATAGTTCACTTATTCTACTGAACTACAGGCTCTTCACCTCAGAGACAGTGACACCAACACTCGAGTTGGCCTGAAGTACATCTTTTACCACAGTTTGCTCTGCTTCTCCACTCTGCTGTATTTTTTTCCTTCCAGTTTTTGTCTCGTTGTTTCTGATGCATGGTCGTTTTCTATACGTCTTCATCACTGTGTCATTCTTTTGTGTGTCTTTCCCTTCTGCCCACACCTTCCATATCTTCTGTATCTTATCTTTTTCTTATCTTCAGCCAGATTTTTTTTATCTTTCCTTTCTTTTCCCATTTCTCATCTTTGCTTTATGATCTTTTTCTCTATTTCCTTCATCTGTATGTTTCCCTCTATTGCCTGAGAGCAGATTACGCTCCCTTTTCTCCTCTGTTTTTCTTTCATTAATCACCCTGTTTCTTTGTTTTGCCTCCTCTGAGTCGGCTTCAATCTTCTCTTCTTCTCTCCTCCCCTCATATTCCTCCCGTTTCCTTTCTCCTTGGTGCTTTCCTCTACAGGCAGTGACAGTGAGGCATTGGTTCGTCTCCTCCTTCTTTTTATCTGCTTTTTCTCTCTTTCTCCCCCCCCCCCCCCCCCACCACCTCACCCTTCACCCTCCTTCCATATCTTTCTGCTCCAGTGCGCTCTCAAGCAGGCACTCTGCTGTCTAATGACTTGGATCGGTAGTGACTGTTGAGAGGAGATAGACCTGTAATAAGGCAATCCAACCCCGCGCAAGAGTGCAAAGCACTACCGGTGCTTCATCTGTTTGTACTTTACACTGCTCTCCAGCCTCGAGGCAGCATGGAGGAAGAGGAGCTGACGGAGCATTTATGAAAAAAGTAAAATGTCCTCTGGTTAGAGAGTCCTTAAGTAAATCACATATGTTTTCTGCTTTCATAGTGAAGAAGAAAAGAGAAGGACAAGTGGTATAATTTTAGAAAAAAAAATAATGGGAGCAGTGTATTTTAATAAATAAAGCTTCTGGAGATAAGAAGATCATTTTCATGTACTTGCGAGTTTTTTTGTTGCTTCTTATTGCATAGTGTTTTTATTCAGGCCAAATCTTGCAGCAGCACATTTTTTAATCAGCCCATCCTGTCTGGTGGATTAAGCCTTTAAATTAACAACTTCGGGGTCTGTGTGGAGTCTAAACAGAACACCAAAACTGTCATTATATTTGTGCCAAAAGATTAACAGAGCTGACAGATTGCTGCACTGTCTGCATCTGTATTTGACAAGCGCTCGTGATTCATGAATTGATACCACTGATATTCATTCAACCCAGGTGAGAAAGCTGATATTTAAGCTTACATTTGTTGCTGTTATTACCTAGGGTCAACCATTCAAAAACATCGGCCACGGCACAAGACAGGTGAAGAAATGAGTGCTGGCAGTGTGGAGCGGGTGGAGACAAGTATCAGGGGTGATTTGTGACAGAAGGATAGCAGCAGGAGTGAAAGGGAAGGTTTATAAGATTGCAGTGAGACCTGTTATGATGTATGGTCTGGTGCTAACAGAATGACCAGAATGGACAAAAAGACATCAGAAGGACAGCTCAGATCGAGCGTTTTGGAGACAAAGTTGGAGACTCAAGTTGCCTTTTTTTCTTGTCACAGAATAAAAAGAATCAAACGAAAAATGATGAATATTTAAGCAGTTTTAGCTTGGGGAAAAAATGTAATTTCAACCCTCCTCTCTGGTGTGGATTAGTGTGAAAATGTGACTGTTTTTTATAGCTGGACTCCTGGGGAATTGATGACATAGAGCAAGTTTGCTCAGACTGTCAGCAGCTCTGTGAAAATAACGATAATATTTTGTGTTTGAACACAACAGCTGCTATTCAGCTACATCCAAACACCAAAAAGATGAAATCTTTTATAGATTTTAAAACACACTTGAAGCAAAGAGTCTGTCCTCATGAAAACAAACCAAAACAGCTGTGTAAAAAAGAAAGAGAAAGGCTTCAGGGAGAATTCCTTTTCCCTCAATCTTGGACACCTGGTTAATCATTTTGTAAAGTGGATGGCTTTATGATGTTGGAAAGTGAAAAGACTGGTACACCTCTTATATTTATCCATCCAGCCATTTTTTGAGACTTATCTGGGTGCAGGGTTGTGGGGGCATCAGTCTAAGCACAGATACCTGTATCTCCCTCCCAGCATGCCCAAAATACTTCGCCTGGGAGCAGGGTCATAAACAGGGTCTAGAAATATTTTTTTCCCTCTTAATTTATCATATTTAAGGTGTAGCACCTGTGCTCCAATCATGAGTATAAAAGGATTTATTTCTGAAACTAAGAAACTAGGTCAGGGACCAGAAATATTGAAAGCTTCCCCTACGCTTTTGCAGGAGCTACCGTGTATATAGAAATATGGAAGATGAGCTCTGTGTGTATAAAACAAAAAGCTTAATCCAGATTTATCCCTTCACTTGAAATTAAAGTAGCACAAGGGGAAACGTTAATTACTCAGCAGCTCGTGCCCTACTGTGCTTTTCATTCACTGCTTGTGCCTAAACAGACCAAATATCATCGCTAACCCCCTAAATGCTACCCAATGAGTGGCTGTAAAATCTATCTGGAGCATCACAAATTTCATTGTCTTGTTTAAGAAAAAAATTAAAAACTACTGAGGTCATTTTGAGATCCCAGTGTCTCATCTTTCTCCCTCAATGATGACATTTGTTTTTGTTTCAATTGTGAATGGGTTATCTTGCAGACTTACTGATGTGTGGGGAAAAAAACCCAAAAAACCCCCAGCTGATTTAAGTATGGACGAAAGTGGCATTTTTAAAAAGTAAAACTCCCAGAAGAGCAATGAGAAAAAAACAATTTTTTTTACAAATTAGTTCATTCTTTGCTCCCCGGAACAAAACGATCCACGGTCTGGTGTTTGGGAAACTCTGTGCTATAGACTATAAATAAAATACCGTCAACAATAAAAGGTTTGGACATTTTTCATGTGCATGTTTGAGGTATATTTTTTCATTTTCAAACAAAAAAAATTGGATCGATTCACCGACTTCTATCAGCTGCTTTCGATGTGAAGGAGTAGCAGCTCTACTCTGAGCCCCTCCACCATTCGGAGGAAGCATTTCCACTGCTTGTCAAGCAAACAAAACAGCATCTCATTTACTCAGCTCAGTATAAAGATGGTTTGGCAGCTACAAACATAAATCTCAGTATGAATCCATCATATGTTTTTCATTATTTAAGTATTGCCATTAAAAAAAGCATAAAAGCAAGAAATATAGCTATTGCTTTACAGCATAGGGAACTTGTTGACGGGTGCCTGCCAGTCAACGATCAACTGTCCAGCAAAGAGCAAACTGTAGGGTACAGATCAGGCTTCTCATTTAAACATGCCTCTACAGATCTAGATTGAGCTGGGAGACAAGAGTCAAAGATGATGCTCACACTGACCAATTTTGTGTCCCAATACTGAAAGAGAAGAAGAGAAACCAGTGGAGAGAAATGAAGTCATCATATCAGTAGAGAAAGTGCTGCAAGAGTTTGAGTTTGAGCAGAAAGCAAAATATATTTTTAAAATACAACCGCTGTACACTAATGATCACAAGCACCAGGGATACACACACACACACTGGTTGCTGCCATGGGCAACAAGGAGTAGTTAAAAGTCACACTGGGGGGGAGTTTTTTCTTCTTTTTTTGTGAATTATTAATCCAAGTCTGTTTTCACAATCAATAGGGAGGAGAGGTGGAAGAAGAGGTCAGGCAATAATTACCTAAAACACACACACACAGGAAACAGTTGTTAGGATGATGAGCATGGAGGCGTTATTCAGGCCAGCCCTCGCAGGAAAATAGATTTGAGCATCACCATTATGTTTCTTTTTCTGTTATGTAAGAAGAGCAGTGACAGGAAGAGGAGAAATGAATAGTACTCAGACTGACAAAGCCAGCACCGGGTAATCATGCAGAGGACAACATATTTTAGAAAAGCGTTGGGCAAACAGTAACAGACAGTTTCTTTCTCCTCTTATCAGCTTCTTTGCCTTTTATGTTGCGGTACCAATTGCTGTTAGGTGTACCCTGTACTCTGACGTTTTTCTTACTTGTTCCTATTTTCTTTCACTCAGCTCTTTGTTTGTTCACAATAACACTGCAAACACTTAGAAACAAAAACAGTAATGGCACCTTGATCTTGGTGTGCTCATAAACCTCTCAACACTGGAATATTACTGTTTTATATAAAATAATGACACACTGTCTCATTGTTCTGTTTATGATACAATTCGGTGTAGAAGTCTTGGTCACCCCTGATTTCTTCCAATGCCATCTTGAGCACTAGTTCCCCAGGCTTTGTTGAAGGTTTGTTGAACCACTTAACACTGACCTATGAATCAAGCAAGCATAAAAACGCTCCTAACTCGAGGGCTGAACCACTGTTGTGTGAGCAAACAACCAGCTTTGTCCTAAATTGTATCTTTAGGCACTTTGTTACTAGCAACCTGTTGCAAAACCACATCACTTGTTCCCATTTCTTCAGTTGAGACTCCAAAAACAAAAAATGCCCAAGATAACACAATTGGACAGGCATCAAATTGTATTTTTGCATCAACAATGTGATTCCTAAAGAACTAACTTTGCAGTACTTGGCGTGGTGTACAAGGTGTTTAAATAATCTAAAGAAAGTGGGGAAGCGAAGGACAAAAGAAGACTTGGAAGGCCTAGAAAACTGCCTAAAACTGATGAACAGTATGTGAAGGTCATGACTTTAACAGAAACAGTAAATCTCTGTTGTCTAACATTCCTAGAGCGGAGCATTTCAGGAGAATTAGCAAAACTTTATTTGTGCTCAGAAATCAGACATTAATGAAATGCCAGACCTGAAATGTGTGTATTCTCAGGATTTTTGCAACCCACAATAGACAAAAAATAAATAAATACTCGAGTTCCTCATTTTATTTTGACATTCAACTGAGTCACTGCTATTTTTGTTAAAGGTAAACAAGGAGACATGACCAACATATTTAACTTTAACAAAAGAAAGGAGACATACTACACTTGCCAGACACATGTAGCTGACGTGTGCAGCTCTGTGCTGCCGGTCGTACCTTCGAATGACGCAGAATAACCATTTCTCTCACTTGCTCAATAAAAGCTCTCATCTGCATCTATGACTCACTCGAGCATAACGTGGGAGGAAATCACATAAGTACAGCCAAAGTTTCTCAATCTTAAATTTTATTTTATTTTTTCAATTTATAGTATATGCTTGCTCTTTGGTATGAGTTTCATAATCACCATGGTGACTATCAGAGATGAAAAATGAAGACAGAAATGGACTGGCATTTATACGGTGCTTTTCTAGTCTTACTGACCACTCAAAGAAAGAGATCGAGCTCTCATGTAGGCTGAAAAATTGGACACAGTGGTTAGGCGCCTTCTGGGTTCCCTCAATAGGATGTCGCTGCTGCTGGATGCTCTGCGCATATAGAGGAATAAAGTTCCTGTTGAACTTTCTTTATGAAGCATGGGTCTTGTGCTTGTTTTGGTGCCAGTGAACAGATGGGGAGAATGTGAGATGCGGGCAGTTATTAAAAGACGGATGCAGACACAGTGACTTTCTTTTTGCTTATTTGGAGCCAGAAGAGAACATATTTGAACAACAGTTATCGTCTAACAGTAATTTGGTAAGCAGTTTGCATCCATACACTATCAGCACTTCATGCAGACAGACATGTGCTAATTACTGTTAAGTGTTATACACAAAAGACCTACTGAATAGGCTGTAAGTACAAGTCCAAAGTATGGGCAGCAGTGTTGGGAACTATCGAAACACATACAGGCATTGCATGTTTAAAATACAAAATATGAGTAACTGTATTCCATTACAATTATCGTTTTAAAAGATGATAATTAGAATACAGTTACAGTTAGAGGGCGATCTTTTCCTGTTTCATATGTCAGGCTATCCCCTCTCTTTCCCCTCTCTAATTTTGGTAATTCCACGCTGGTGGAAAGCCAAATAAAACACCCAATAAGAGGCTCTAATGTAAGCGTCCTGGTAATGTTGGTGGCGTCAGTTACACAATGGACCCACAGCCAGCGCAACAGAGCCGGCAGGGCATAGGCAAGAATGCATTTTATACTTGGAAACTCCACTTCACATTTAACGAAGAAAGGGATGGGGCAAAATACAACCGTGCAGTGCAAACTGTTTGCCAGTAACCAAGCTGCTCTCAGCATCAAAACACTCCACCTCCAACCCTAAAGAAACATTTGGAAGTTAGTTTTGTTTTTGTTTTTTTTTAATCTAATGTTAGCCTACTGCAACTACCTTGTTTTAGTTGTGGTAGCTACCTGAGTTATGTGCCACTTCAGTATCTTTGATGTTGTGACAAAGTAGGTGAGAACACCATTTGTCCACATTCTTAGTTAACATTCTTGTTTTGATTTCTCATATCTCATATGTAGTCTGCAATAGGCAAACATATACTATCCCGGGTTTGTTTAAGTTTTGCACTTTTACAGAACATCTTGATACAAGTTTGTTAAGTTAACATGTTATTTATTTCAACTGTTAAATGGTTTAGTTTGAACTCGCCTTACCTACATGTCTTCCAGGAACAAAAGGAGGAAATGCAGTTTCACTTCCTGTATTTATAGCTTCCTGGTTAGTCTGAGGTCACAGGAAAAGACCAGGGGAAGAAGAGGGAGAATCTTTGTAATTTAATAAAGTTGATTTTAGGGTGTGTTTATACAGAGATGGATTTGTTGTAATGAGTATTGACTATACCTTAGAGTTTTATTGCTAGGAAGGAGTAGCAGTATGGAGTAGTCCAGGGGTGAGGGGACTATTTAAGCAGATGAACCAGGTGTTCGGGGGAAAAGGATCAGGTCAGTGTAGCTGTGTGCATGTTGGCCTTAATTTTTGTTGATTTAAGTTCAGTTAAGTTTATTTGAACCGAGTTAACTGTGGAGTTGAGTTTCTTGTTTATTTTTTGTAAATATTGTTTGGTCACAAAGTGGTGAATAAATCACTCGCTACACTGGATAGCATCTGTCTCCTGCCATTCTTTAGCCGCTTAGGTCAAGTTCTACCACAGATGTAGTATTGCTGTGTAATTTATTGCTATTACTGAAGGCTACTCACCACCAAGCTAACATTGTTAGGTGGCGTTAGTTGAGGTCAGTTCATAGACTGCAGACTGTTACACTTGATGGATAGCATTAACAACCTGCTAGCTGCAGATAATCATGTGAAGTTCTGAAAGCAGACAGAAAGAAATCATCTTACTGATACAGAAATAGTTTTCTACATGAGATACACTGCATCACTGTCCACCCTACTGTTACTCATTTTATATTAAGATTTAAAAATCTATTTGGTATTGGTATGGCGAGTAGCCTAACAGTAATAAATGACACAGCAATAGTACATTCATGTAGTTGTTAAAAGCATGAAAATATATTAAGTAATCCAAAGTATTCAGAATACTTTACTCACATTGACTAATATTTTGGGGCATGTAATCTGTAACCTGTAGTGGAAAACATTTTAAAAGTAACCTTTCCAACACTGATGGGCAGTGACCAAAATATGTGTTATTGTCCTAGTTTGATCAAAAACAAAGAGTCCTACAGAAGCAGTTCAACATACCCCCAGTATCTTTCTGTTAACTGGATTCACTTACCCTCACACTGGCAGTCATTATAAATGGCTACACAAAGCTGGTTATCAGTTCGTTAAGTTAACCCAGGTTTAATCACAGGAAAGTGGTGGTGTTGGCGCCATCTGACCAATCCCATCACTTATAGTAAGTATGATTTACAAACAAAGATAAAGCTGTCACATTGGAAAACTATAAATAGGTTACACATACAATACGGACTGACACAGCGCAGCTGCTGCTGACGGAGCAGTGAGTGTGTGTGAGTGTACAGTATTTATTTTAATATTAAAAGTGCCGTATGATAGTGTGTGTGCTTTAAGCTCTTTGGTCAGACAGTCTGGAAAATAGCCAGGAAGGAAATCTGGCAAACATCCCAACTTTACAAGTTATCAGACTTAGTAATATCACAACTCTTTCATTAAGACATGAGAGAATCTAATGGACCGTAATCATGTGTTTTATTAAATTAATGTTTAAAAGACAGTTTTAGTTTTTATTCTTTCAGTTGCAGCTGTGGTGTTCCACAACTCCATATATCCGACATATCCACATCTCCTACCTCTCTGACTTTGTGTCCTAACCACTCAACCTGAGCTGCCCATTCTGGTCACTACCATGAAACTCTTGTTCACCCCTCTGTTGCTTGTGCCCGGTTTACATTAAAAATCATCCAAAAAGCACCGATAACACGAACATAGTTGAGCCGTCCGGTTTAATGAGTCACATAAGGTGAGGTGATGCCTAGCTGACAGCTAACGCCTACAGCCACCTGCCAGTGCACTAATAATGATAGCTTTAACTTAATAAAGTTTAGTTGGGTGAGCTATAAAGGAGAGACTTAGCCAGAGAGGTCATTTAAAGGTTTATATTTCTGCTCTACAGATGAGCTCCTGGGACTGGTTCACTTTTAAACCAGCCTCACGTGGCCATTAAGGGAAAAGCTGTCTTTTTTAGCCCCTCAGAGTTGGCTTCATTTTTTAGTTCTGGACAGGAAAAATACATTTTCCCCTCACACACATGTTCACCATACACCTCTTCCAGAAAACGAAACTTTTTTCAGGAGTCGACCCAGCAGACTGGGTTTGCCTTTAGCTGATCAGATGTGTGTGGTACTGCAGCTGACAGTGATTAAGCTTGGCACTCTCCCCTCATGTTTATTAGCCATCCTACAGCCTCCTCCGGTTCCGCCAAGGGGTGCATGGCAACCATGGTTAAAGGACATTTCCTTCATAACATGCATAGCTGTTTCATGGCTGACAGCAGCTGTTAAGTGTGTGATGTCCAATAAAGAAATATGAATGGGATTAATGCTGTCTCACTATCAAGTTGCTTTATACCGTTAGGCTGTCCACCCACCGGTGATCAGTCCTCTTCTGATTTATTTTTAACTTAATCTTAATTTGCATCAGGCCTGTGCGTCATAGTTATTTAACGCGTCTTATTTTCTTTCTGTCTGTCTGACTATTCAAGGTGTTTTTTTAAGGCTCCCATTCAGCTTCTGTTCATTAACCTGCTCCAGTTTTCACTTTTAGTTCATTTTCGAGTCTCTAACCTTGAAAGAAAATTGCCAATTTTATTCATTTAAAATGTTATAGCGGTTATAGAAAAGTTATTTTAAACTGTGTCAATGAAATGGCCTTTCTATTTCAAGAGATATGACATTTACCCAGCCCAGCCAAACTGAACAATAACAGAGTTAATTAAGTGCATCAGGTAGATGCCTTTCAGCACTGGTGGAGAATAATTATGCACGTTTACCCAAGTACTGTTCTTATACAGAGTTTACGCAACTGTGAGTTTTTCCTTTTTTATTCCACTTTATTCCTCTAGTTCTTATGTCACAGATATATTTTTTGGTGGAGCTGATTTTGTTCCACAACATTTATCTGTGTAGCAATCCAACCAGATGGTTTCATTAACATAATAATCCACTATTCCACAAAAGGTATGTTGCAGGACTCAAGGAATAAAACAAAATAATGAGAACTGATTTGTGTGGTTCTTTTGTTTGCCCTATCTCTTTAATCAAATATTAAAGGGATATACACTTATTTAAAGTATTTAAAGGTATTTTACAAGGGTCTAACTTCTGGGAACCACTCATAACTAATATAAAAGATGGATGTGGGCACAGTGACTTCTGGACTTTGTTCATGCATTTTGAAAATTCAGTATTCGCATATTTGCCACCATCATGGTCGAGCCAGAAGTTACTTTACGTGGATGAAAGGGTGGAGTGCTAATTTATAGGCGATTGTGTGTCAGCTTGGTTAGCAAGCTGCACAATGCAGGTGCAACACACAGACATGTGAATCAGCTAATCATCATCTCTAATAATTAGTTTTTATTCATCTCTGGCTGTCTTCCACAGCGTCTTTTGTCCTTTATAAAATGGAATCACAACCCAAGACTAATATGCATGAGGGGAAAAGTCATATAAAGGAATATTAATACAGACATCTGCTGATTTTTATTTCTTCTGCCCAACAATTTTTCACTGGTTAGTGGCTCACCCTTCTTGAGCCTTGAACTGCTAGAGGTTTCTTCCTGTTAAAAGGGAGTTTGTCCTTCCCACTTTCGCCAAGTACTTGCTCACAGGGGTTATCTTACTGTTTGGGTTTTCTCTGTGTTATTATAGTGTCTTTACCTTACGATAGACTGTTGGTGTGATTTGGCACTATATAAAGACATTTTAACTAAATAGAGTTAGTAACAGGCTAAAAAATTTCATTCACCAAAACAGAAACACAGTCTTTTTGAATGATTTGTACTATACAGCAAGCAGCAATCTCCAAAAGGCTCCATCACACTTGTGTTGTATTTTATTGATTTATGGTTTGTTTGTTTGTTTGTTTGTTTGTTTGTTTTTAATTCTGGGGGTCTTATTGTATTTATTTATTTATTTATTAGTAATTGTCTTTCTAATTAATTTTTTTCCTTCTGGTCCTTGTTCTGTTGTAACAAGTGGATGTCTTTGTTTTGAAAAATATCATCATCCACATGAAAATGATCTTGACTGTTGTGCATCTCATGTCAAAGCAATAGGTGATGATTTAAATTTAACGATATAGAAATGTTGGTCATTCAAACAGAGATAAAGACACATATACATATATTTTTGTTTGCTTGTTTATCATATAAGGCTGTAAAAATGATGTATGATGCTGTAAAATGTGGCATTTTAACACTGTGGGTCAACTAGGACTGACCTCCCTTTACAGCCAGGCTCAAGTGGCACTTTGAACTGCAGTTTCTGCCACTTCTGCACTGGCTTCACTTTTTAGTGAACTGCATGCTCTAAGTTCCTATAACAGTCTTCATATAATTATCACCATCAGTATGTAAACACGGATGCTAAAAAACTACTTAATGTGATGCAACAGAAACGAGCACAGCAGATCCATTTTAATCTTATAACTGAGTGTGAGTGGTTCTCCGTATCTATACGATCGTCCTGTGACAGACTGGCAACTCAGAGTGTACCCTGCCACCTTGGGGTAGACTCCAGTACCCTCTGTAACCTGGATGGATAGATGAATGACTGGACCAACCATGTAATGTTTGCATTGCTGGCCAAACATCTACACACATGATCAGAAACGACTGCTGTATGTCAGCTTCTTTTCTCTATATACCCAGACTTTATGCTGACATCACCACCTGAAACACTTGTTGAGCACGTTACAAACCTGCAAATGAGATAAAATGGAATCACAACCCGAGACTACAGACTGGATTGGGGGAGAGGGCCATACAAAGGAATATTAATACAGACATCTGCTGGTTTCTTTTGTCTGCCCATATTTTTCACTGTTAGCACTTCATACAAAATTGAAAGGGTCAAGCTGACATTCTAAATCAATAAATAAAATAAAATAAAATAAAATAAAATTATATATATATATATATATATATATATATGATTTTAGAGTGGCATGCTCCGAGTACACAGGCGTCCTCCCACAGTCCAAAGACATTTAGTTTGTTAAATATGCCATAGGTGTGAATGTGTGCCTGAATGATCGTCTGTATCTCTACATTAGCCCTGTGATTGACTGGCAGTATGTCCATGGTGTACCCCACCTCTCACCCTATGGCAGCTGGGATGGGCTGAACTGGATAAATGGAAAAAGATGGATGGAGGGAAAAATTAAAGTAGTGAAAAAGTTGAAAGCCGATGTCTGGAAACAGATTATTTTTGTGAGAAAACAAACCAAGTATAACAAAATGTGTGTGTGTGGTAACCATTCAGTGTATATAAAAGATGGACGTAGCCTCTGAAACTTTTTTCAGATGAAGTTTGTGTTATTAATCGCTGCTTTGTGGTCTTAGTGAATACAATTTGATACTCATTTTGTTAATTAGGATCTCATACCATATATTTAGAACTTGCTACTGTAGAAGTATACAATAAGACTGAGTAAGAAACAGCACTGATTCAGGATGTCTTGTTTCAATAAACTAAGAGTGGTTGCAAAAATCCTCAACCTAAGGTTTTAAAACAGGATTTCACAAAGCAACAGGTGACACTGTGGTTATGTATGTCTTTCGTATACAGTTAGAGTATGACGGGCATGTGTGACTCTCTGTATGTATGTGTATATGGTGCACATTGGTTGAGGGGCTGATTTCCATTCAATCAGTGGTGTTCCTCCTGGGAGCAGGGCCTCTACATTATTAATCTGCCGCAATTCAGGCTGATGCAGGTGAGTGAGCCTGGCTATCAAAGACCACGAGGGTTTATAATGAGGAGATGGATTCAGTGCACACCACCAATACCTCCATACATGCAAATGCAATTTCAGAGGCCAGCCCTACAGCAATGTGGGGAAAAACTAGTGGTGCATGTCATAACATTTCCTCAGTTTTTTTATTATATATTATTCTCGCGGCGATTACAGAGTCAAAATTAACCCAAGATAATGCAGCCAATATTCAGGTAAAATGCAAAGCAATCTGAGGTGAGTCACAGAGCAAAGATGCAAAGAGCAAATGAAAGCAGGAAGCAATAGATTATAAGACTGCTTATTATTTGTTTATTATTTTATTGACACCAGTGTTGGTCAAGTTACTTGAAAAAAGTAATCAGTAACTAATTACTGATTACCTCGCCAAAAAAGTAATCAGTTACTTTACTGATTACTTATTTTCAAAAGTAATTAATTACTTAGTTACTTAGTTACTTTTTAAAAACACGATTTACAACCTGAATAGGTGATAAAGCGATAGATCTTTCAGCCCAATTCTACTTTTTCTGCATAATCCATCATACAAAATGTAATCAAATGGAAAAGTCTCTTTTTAAAACTTGTTTTATTAGTTTTAATCTTTTAACTTTATGCATCAAGCAAAAATTTAATTATATGCAACATTCTCTGACTGGAAGAAATTAGTTTAACATTTAAACCTATTTTCTGCACATTCCAGCACATAAAATAAAATATTTTTTGTTTACACTCAGTCTTTCAAATAGATGCAAGTAAAACACAGCAGAAAATAAATAAAGTCAAAGACTAGCAGTCCTGTTGCTCTATTTTCACCTGTAAAGCAGGAGTGGGGCATGCGGAGGTTTACCCTGGTGCAGGTGTGCCACGGCAGTCAGTGGAAGAATCCGCGAGTTTCTCTGTGAGTTTCCCATTACGTCGTAGCTACTCGCTGCTTGTTTGGAAGTTTAGGGGGTTTTTTTCGCTGTAAAAAGAAGTTTTCTTCCCACGCACAATGGACACTAATGTTTTTGTCACTTTTTATGGAATCAAACTCAAAGTAAGGTCAGTACTTCCACGCTTTAAACGCTGCACGCTCATACTCTCTCTGCACTCGATATATGATCCATTGTTGATCTGCACACAGCTGTTGTCACGAACGTCGCACGTCACTGTCATGAGACATTCTCGCAAAAAATCACGGTTTTAGTAACGCAGTAACGCAGCGTTCCTACGGGAAAGTACCGGTAATCTAATTACCGTTTTTGCAATAGTAATCCCTTACTTTACTCGTTACTTGAAAAAAGTAATCGGATTACAGTAACGCGTTACAAGTAACGCGCTACTGCCCATCTCTGATTGACACTATCAGTGAATTGAAAAAAGCAGGATAATAAAAAGTTTTTCACCTACCTTTAGTTTCAAACTTTAAAGCTTACCAGAATTCTGTTAACGAGAAGCTGACGTTAGTGCCTGAGAGGAAAAGCTAGAGGCAGGCTGTTAACATCCGTAATACTGTGGGAAGAAACTCATCAATTCATAGTGAATCTTTGTTCTCACTATACAGGTGAGAAGAAAGAGGAGAGGTGAAGGCTGTGTGTGTGTGTGTGTGTGTGTGTGTGTGTGTGTGTGTGTGTGTGTGTATGTGTGTGTGTGTGTGTGTCTGTGTGTGTGTGCACATGTGTCTAACTTTCATCACAGTCTAGACACCACCTTAGAGCTCCTCGAATGAACTCATTAGCCTCCATCTGAAAGATCATTAACTCACCGTTCTCATTCTCTCTGAACTCTGCCTTCCTCTTCTATTCTTTCATTCTGCTTTCAGCCATTAATGCTGTTCTTGTTACAGATGTTCTTGTTGCTAATGCTGGCCTTGTTCTAAAAGCAACCATAATCTTCTTAATGGTCAGGTTATAGAAAGAAGCCTTGTTAGTGTTTTGGCTGTGCTTCTCTAACATTATGGTAACAATTTACCGAGTTACCTGCCAAGATCTGGTGCAGCACAGCTAGTGTGGAAATCAGTACTACAAGGAAATTGGTTAAGCCATTAGAAAATACAATTCAATTGTATTATCAAAGGCAAAATCTTCGATATGGCCGAAATAACATATGCTTGTGTCAGGAATTATAGTACGAATGTTAAATCATGGTTAAATACAGGGCAATAGAAACAAATGTAAATCTGGTATTATTCATACATGTACCTGTTGAAGATCCCACATATTAAAGTCTTTGTAAGTTTTTTTTCTTTTCTTTCCATCTGTCATCTGAATATTTTTGTATGGATTTGTAAGACTTCATTGTAATTGGTCCCAAGCAATAGTTCTCCAGGCTTTATGGAGGTCAGCACAGAGGTCCAGCAGTGAGTGTCTACATGCATCTGTAAAACACGGTGCAGGCTGAGTCATTGGTTTGGAACTACATTTCAGGCAGTGGTGTTTTGGATTTCTTTCCGCATGATAATCATCCCAAACATAATGTCAATGCACTCAAAGCATACCTGGTTAGATAAAAACACAGCGGATGACAATCTGTCATGGCAAACAGAGAACAGAATCATGACAATAATCCCGAACATTCACCCAGATGAAAACACCCACAACAAATTCAGAGCTCTGCAATATCACGGGTCCCTAATCTCAGCATCATAGTCTGGTATATCATGAACAAACTAAAGACAGTGAAAAAGATTAAGAGACCTGCAGTAAAAATGAGGAACATACCTTGAAGAATTGACTTGATGCAGACGTGTAAAAAATGTATCCACAGGAGTGTAATTAGAAATTCAACACAGGTGTGAAATTGTTCGAGTACCATAAGCCTTTTATCTCATGCCAGGATGTCTTTCAGGTAGTTTGATCTCCTCGAGTAAACAAACAGTACGAAAAAGATTTGAGAAAGTTAAAAACAGAAATTCAAGTTTCCATACAGCTTTCAGCTCAATTTGACCTCTAACAGAACTAACTGTGAAAGTCAGTCATTATTTATTTGCTTGAAGTGGGATCAAAACCATAAAAAAAAGTTTAACTGTAGCTCCTCTCCCCTTCAAGGCCGTCTCCTTGTGCTACTTTGCAAAGTCACCTTCTTACGATGAACTGTGCCTCTCTGATTTCACCGTGGATTCATCAAACATTGACTTCTACATCAACCCAAACTGACATCAAGTTGAAGCTCATCACAGAGAGCTGGATTTTCTGGATACTCAAAAACCACCACAGCAATTCCTCACTAAAAGGGTTTGCTGGCTAGGAGCAAATGTCTTTATTTCTTTTATTTTATTTCATTTTTAACATTCTTCAGGTTGCACGCCAATAATTTGTGTCCCTGACTCAAATAACCTCCAGGCCACGCACCTGCTTTTCCACTATGAGATCCAGTACACTTTACAGACATGCAGGTGGTCTTCCAGGGATTTTTGATCTTTAGGGAAAACTCATGGGACTTTCTTCTCATATACTGTAGGGCTAGTGTGTGGCATATGGCATGTTTTGTTTTTTACAATACTGAGAATAGTTTGTTGGGGTTTGTCTTTCCATTCCAGCTTTCTGTTTTTGCCCACTGTAATATTATAAGAAACACAAACAACAGAGATGAACAAGGAAACACAAAGACAGGGATTAACTTTCCAAGTGATAAACAAAAACCTGGCAACTTTTTGACATCCTTTACTCCGCACTGATTGGCTGATGTATAGCAACCAGTGTCTCCATAGTGACATGGAGGCAGCAGTTTGGCTATGCGCAGGAGATGATCAGCAGGCCCAAAATATGCTGGGGCCACTGTGACAACAACTACAACAAAAAGTGGGGGGGTAGGGGAAAAAAGCATTTTGTCTGTAAAAACCTGCAGGTCTGACACACAGCAGGCACACAATCACACACGGAACCGCACAAGAAATAAACACATATGCACAAAAGTGCACACCACAATGCCTGCAACCCCCCGTCGAACATCACACACTAATAGCTGTGATATTGAGCAGTTGCTGTTTAATCTTGGAGGAGAAACGCAAGCTGAGCCCCAAGATGAAAAAAAGATGCCACATCTCTCACAGCAATATCTCTCTGCTGGCAATAAGTACAGATTTCATTATACATTATGCAAGAGAAAATCTTCTCCTCTAAATGAAATGTGCATGACACTTCGATGGCTGCCTGACCCAGTAGATTGGTAAATGGGAAGTCTGAAATTGCCTGAATAAAAAGACACATTATGGCTGCCTCTTTGATAGGATTGGGCATTTTCTTCGTTGTAATGCTGGTCCTGAAGCCCCACAACCACCATCATCACCACCACTCCCTGCATGTTTGGGTTTCTGACCAGCAATAGCAAAAGCTGAGATTGGATTTCAGTGTATCCATGGAAACAGCCTTGACATTGAAGCGTCAACCACGGCTCTAAAAGGTTGCATCTGCATGATTGATAAGGATGAGAGCACATGTGGTGACAGAAGTGCATTCTTCTACATGGATAATTTGCAAATTATCATTTGAAAGTGATGAAAGGTAATGCCACTTGAAGCAGCATTCTCATAGTCCCCGATATTTCTCTGCTGTCCGTGCTTCTTCGTTCTGTTTGCTGATAAGTGCTCTGGTGATTCTTCTCACAGTAATCTTGCACTCATGGCAAATCAACACAACCACCCCTAAAAAAAAGGACATTTCCGCTTCTCAAGCGATGTCGATTTTCTGATGATTTTCTTAACATCAGCATCGTTGGACAAAAACAACAATCGCGCCACAGCATTCACCAAAAAAATGCTTGCTGCACTTTAATTAATCATTCTTGTCTTACAGATCTATACATTGCAGGAATTAACATTAGCAGTCCTTCACAATCATAAGAAGAATATTTCCTCTTCTTAAAAAAAATAATCTAAACTCCAGTTTGAATTCTGGCAAAAATGAAATAAAATGTGAGAAAGCTGCGGAAATTGCACAATAAAAGCGTGTTTCACTAGCGAGACCTGAAAAAAAGATGAGAAAACGTCTTTCAGAGGTATCATCATGTGCAGGAAAAGGCAATTCACGGACATGAGTCCACTTTAGTGAAACTAATGTGTAAGTTCAATAAGGAAGATCTGTATTCACTCATCACTTCTGCGTCCGCATGCTGCCAAACTTAATTCTGTCCTCATCACTCTGGTGATGTCTTTTTCCTGCCTGCCGTCTGTGAGCAAATTAGCCTCTGTTCTGTGTGCTTTAAATCTCACTGCTCTTCTGTCATTTTGTCTTTAAGACTGTCATTCGTCATTTGCCATTTCCACTTTATCCTGGCCAGACAGAGATAGTCATCCAAGTCTCCACCTGCTTCACCACTGCCACCACCAGCATCTAGATTCCAGGAGGTCCTGTTATACTCTGTACCATCTTTGGACTCGTGTTTCTCTCCTTATTGTTAGTTTTGGTTCATGGAATTTGTAGTTCTTTTTTACATGCTCAAAAACACATCTGATACCTTGACTCTCACCAGAAATCCGTATGTAAGTATACCAGAAAACTAAACTACACTTTCCTTATCGACGGAGGTGGTGTCTGTAATGATCTGTCTCCATATCACTATATGCCTAGCGTGCTTCTCTCTTACCTCCTCACACCACTGCATGTCACCTTCACTTGTGGTCTTCATCTTTTCCACCTGCCTAGCAGGTCCATATTCAACATCCTTTGTCTAACATATCCACTGTCTCACCTCTATCTCAGCCTTGCCTCTCCAACTTTGTTTCCAGGCCACCTCAGCCTGAGCTCTGCCTCTGATGAACTCATTTCTAATGTTGTTCATTCTGGTCGCTCCAGGTGAAAATCCAAACAGCTCAACCTCCTGTCTTTTCATCAGTGCCACTGTCTCCAAACCAAACATCATAGCAAGTCTCACTAACATCTTGTAAACCTTCCCTCTTACAAATCACCCCGATACTCATCTCCAACCACTCCACCCTGCTTGCACTTTGCTCTTGTACACTGTCCATTGCTTTAGATGGTTGACTGCAAGTATTTAAACTCATCAGCCTGCTCCACCTCTGCTCTTTGCATCTTCACTGCTACACATGCCTCCCTCTCATTCATACACATGTATTCTGTCTTGCTTCTAATGAAGCTTATGCGGACATTCAAAAAGGAAGACCTATGGTCTCACATTTGTCTCTTCCCAGGTGCTGCCAACTAAATCTAAGCTTTATCACTCCCACTTTCCCACGCTGTCAAGCTGTTTGTGTCATCAATGGTCTAGTCCAATCACCTTCTCCCAGCCTTTTACAGGCCAATCAGCATGCATGCCACGTACTTTAAATGTCACTGTGCATCTGTCATTCTCCTTTGCAGATGCCATTGTTCAACCCACCTCCTCCCCATCTCCAGCTCTCATCACTAAAGCTCCATTTAAGCCACCGTCATCTCCGCCATCAGCATCTAAGCTCCGGGGTGTCCTACTCTAATTCCTTTCAGAGCTGGGGTTCCAGTCCACTAAGACGGGCCATTGGAGTCTAACCGCCAAACACCTATCTGTATTATGTTCATCAATAAATCATGTTCATTCTTTCCAATGATCTCTCCTTATTGAACTTAATTTCATTCCTTTTCTCTCCAGAGCATACATCCAGGCTCTCTTCCACCTGTTCCCTACTCTCCCTACAGATCATCTTAGTCCATCGAGACTCCTGAGACTCAAGAGGGAAGAAGGGGCTCAGAGCCAGTCCCTGTTGTATTTCCACCCCCACCTTGAACCCATCTGTCACTCCTACTACTTCACCACTGTCTCGCTGTCATCATGCATGTCCTGCACCACCCTCTGAAATGTCTCTGCCACTTCTAACTTCCTTGGTAGAACAGTTCAATGTTCCAGTTCAGATAGATAGATAGATAGATAGATAGATAGATAGATAGATAGATAGATAGATAGATAGATATTAGTTAGGTTGTTTAATATTTCTGCTAAGTACTCTTTAAAAGACCAGAATAGGGAGGATGGTGCAGGTTTAAGTTCATTAGATTGATTAGTATTGCTGAACTATGAAATATTTTGTGTGCTGTGTATTTTGAGCATAAAGGTGTAACAGAATAGCTTCAGTGTTTTGTTTTTTTAAAACTTGAGTATGAAATTTTACAAAATGCAGCAAGATATAAAAAAACAGTTTTATTGATTATAAAATACACTATATTGGGTTCGTATTGGTATCGACAGATATCAAAATTTATAATATCAGTATCGGTATCGGACAAAAAAAGTGTTGTTTTAAAAAAGT
Source organism: Neolamprologus multifasciatus (assembly GCF_963576455.1). Lineage (NCBI taxonomy): Eukaryota > Metazoa > Chordata > Actinopteri > Cichliformes > Cichlidae > Neolamprologus > Neolamprologus multifasciatus. Next base: position 17,020,093 of record NC_140442.1, read on the forward strand.
TTTGTTATTTTCCTGAAATGTCAGGATACAGATATGATTTACTCATCCAGGGTTTGGAAGTGGATTTAAAAATGGTGCAAATAACTTCAATAACACCTCAGAGGATATCCAAGCAACACCATCTAATACTGTCCACATCAGGCCCTGCTCTCTTTCCCACTCACTGTGACATCTCTCTCGTCTCCATTTTTATCATTGGATCCAAGCAGAACTGCTAATGTCTAATTAGATTTACTATAACCTTTTGCAAAGTTTTTAAAGTTAAATTTAAGTTTCCTAAAATTGTAATGATTTGTATTACTTTTTAAAACATTAATAATCAAATAGCCAGCCCAGTGAAGTTAAAGAAAGCAACAGTTCAACAGAATCAAGGACCAGCATCACCTGTTTTCCAGGCTACTTCTTCTGTTTGCCCTACAGTCTAACATTGTGTCCCATCTGAACCATCTTCATACACTGTGGCAGGACAGACAAATCAGCTGAGAAGCCTGCAGGACTCCTGAGGTCCCCAAGATAACTGCACATTACCCACCTGCAACACAGCGGCACTTCTGTCACAAGCCAGCCTGTGGCTACACCAATGCTAATTTCACTGATCTGAAGATAATCTTAATTGGAAGGAATTACCCTGAATTAATTAACACTGATTTAATCCTACATTTTTGTATTAGCTTCAGTCTTAATTCAGTGGTAACTTGACACATTATTACTTTATTGTGCTAATCAAAGCTTAAGTTTCCATCTGGATGGAACAACTGGTAACATCTTTGTTTAATGCGTTCTCGGGTTTTTTTGTGTATCGATCATTTTAAATAAATCCCCACATGCATCACAAACTACTGCATCTTCTATATGTTCCTTTATGCAAAGATTATAAATGAATGACATGGACTTAGACGCCTACAGTGAATTATGAAAGAGTTTATATCTCACTACAGCTGGCATGCGTGTTATTCTAACAACATACACACACCGTTCAAGACTAAAGCTGCATCAGGTGACACTGGGCTTTATGCAGTAACGCACAGATACCGCTGCAGAAAGCGGTGAAGTCTGACATTCCTGTGAAGACAGACTGCAATTTATCTACAGACAAACTTTGTCACCTCACCTCATAAAATCCCTCAAAGGTGTTTTGTTTTGTCTTGAGTTGCTGTCAGTGTCACCCGTAGTGCCATCTCTCAACTCTCAATTGCCACCTTGACAGCAAACCTTGAGAGGCCATGTTGAAAAGATGTATTGAAGTGTGCTATAGTGTGCATGTGTGTGCGTGTGTATGTGTAAGAGAGTATCTGACTGCATACAGCATGGGATGCATACATGTGTGTGCTACATAGGTGTGAGACATGTGGATAGCATATGGAGCAGCAAACTGCACCACAAGGATTCTCCACAATTTCCAAAATTTATGACATAATTACTTTGCACCCTTCAGCTACTTCATCATCAGTCTCCTCGGACTAATGAACTGGTTTCTGTTCAGTGCTCTGCAGAGGACCGGCTTGGGTATTCATTGTGTTTAATGTCTGATTTACACAAAGCACAGAGTTGTTCAGTCAGCATCCTCAGACTGAGCTAATCAGATTGACTTCCTATAGGTTTACACCTAATAAGAAAATGAGATTGTGATAATGTAGTATTACAGCACCTAAGCTTAGAAGAATCAGCAAAGTTCACACTTTTAATAAACATCCTAATAAATCTTCTCAGGAGACTAATATTAAACCCCAGCAGGCTGTTACATTTAAACAAATAACCATATTTGTCTTTTTGTTATTGATTTTAAAGATTATGAACACTTTTCACCAGTAAACACTGAACAGGTGAACATGCACGATAATCATGCAACTGCTTTTAATATATACTAACTCTAAAGACACTGTTTCGCTGTCTGACTGTACATGAAGGGAAAAAAATTAGGCTCTTTGAATGAAGTCAACAACTGCAGTTCTTAAAGATACTGCTGGATGTCAGTGGCACCCTTCAGCCTCCTGGTAGATGCACATATGGTATAAATTTGAAAATCCTATGTAACTCCTTATCACATTCATTTTGCAAGGTTTTCAGAAAACTTGACCTCTGACATTGACCTTAAAGTTGAGGTCAGTGAGTCTCATCATCTTGGCAGTTAAGAAAAGAACCAGCTCCAGCCACAACTCTCCTCTCCAGATGTCTCTACCTTTGCAATCTTCTAGTTGCTTCATACTTTCTTACTCGTGTTTTTCTTTGAGTATTCCCAAATGTGTTCACTCCCTGGAAGAAGCCCCTTCACTGAGTCCTTGCTGGACCATCAGCCCTCAGTGTGGGTCTGGGTGAGTCACAGTAAATTTCCACAGCCTCTGCCCTCCTCCTCTGGGTGGAGCCCTCATGGCTCCTCCTGGGGCTCCCACCTGATGGCAATTAAGGCAGAAGTATTCAAGACTGGCGCTCTCAACCACCTTTTGACAGAACACCAGCTAACCCATGTTAGTGTGTGGTCTTACGTCAGCCTTGCTATTCATAGTGTTTGTACTCACCTTGTTCTCCTGTCTCCTAGTCGGTTCACAGAAGCCATTTTTCAAACCTCGCCATAGCCTTGCTTACCTGGACGCTGGTCTTCTTCATACTGCTGCTGCCAGTAAAATCCTCTCAGTTTCTGTCACTATCACCTGCCTCCCACGCTACAGCTTGAAATCCTGGACTCACCCAGCCCTCAGTCGCTCACTTTTTCCTCCTGATTTTCTCCTGTGAATAAGTAAGGTGTAGTGGTGAATTTCTGTCCCAAGCTTTGAAAAAATAATTCTTCCCCTTCTTAATGTGAGCTGTCCAGATTTATTTCTGACTCGTACATACAAACAAACAATGTCACGGTCAAAAAAAACTATTTGCTGCTACAGCTCACGTTTCCATTGCTGTGCTGGCTCCTTCTAACCTGCTACCACCCATGCGCTGTAATGTTTTCTTACTCGACACAAATTAAACACGCAGCATATATTCTCTAACAACATATTATACGAAATCAAACATGTAACACCTGAAATGGTATAAAAAAATATTCCTCTATAGATTGGCTTTAACCTGAGGCATCACAGCTAATTAAGTGGACAAACTATCCACTGTGTTTCTGGACCCACCTGGCTCTCCTGTCCTTCTATTACAGTGCCCTTGACCCATCTCTGCATCCCCCGTCATGTTCCAGCACCCAGCCATCATAGTGTCCCCTCACAGTAACATTCAGAGTTTTTGCTCAGTTCATAGCCTTAGCTCTGTTCACCTTGTGCATCACTCCATTGTTCAATAAAATTCTTTATTCATCACTTTCTTGGCTCTCGGGTTGAATCTCCATTTGAGTCAATCTCTCGTCTCAGGGCGCTCAGCCTTGGCACTCAGAAACAATCATAATTTAAACTAATTTAAAACAAATCAAGCTGTCTATGTCTGCATTGAGTTATTAGAGTCCTAAGAACTAAGGTGGCCCATCAGTAGGTGTTGTTAATAAAGTATCCAACCATTCATCTTGGGAGCAGCAGTCTAAGCAGAAAAGTCCAGGCCTCCCTCTCCCAATTCTTCCGAGGTAGAACACCGAGGTATTCCCATGCCAGTTTGGAGATACAATCTCTGAAGCTTATCCTGGGTATCCCTGGGGCTTCCTCCTGGTAAAACACTTCACCTACAGCAGGATGGAGTATTCTTTCTCAGGTATCGGGAGCACAGCAGTACCATTTGTGACTGTGTTACTGTAAAAATGTTTATGGTAAAACAGATTCATGGTACTTGAAAGAAATTTGACAGATACTACAAACATATAAACAGCGCGGAAATATCTGTCACCAACTACATCAATACATATTTCTCAGTAATGGTGTAAAATTAGCTGATTTTTACATTATTGTAAGCCAGACACATAACCAGTAGATATACAGTGCATCCCAATATTTTAGCCTAAAATTATTAATTACAGGGAACTCAGCCTTAAATTTTTTGATGCTTATAAGTGTGTGTTTTTGGTCATGTGCACTAATTAAAAGATCTGAGTTTTGCATTTTGAGAGCAGGTGACCTGCAGGTTAGGGGGCTACACAGAATCTCACTGCTTTCAGGACTACTGGGACCTTAATCTGCAGTTTTAATAGTGTATTCATAATCTTCTGTGTTAACTAAAGGCAGCATGTGTTTACCTCTGAACATGGAACATTTTCCATCCATCTTTTTTGAGCAGTTAACTGCACAGCTCTGAGTCATCTCTGCTTTGGAGCTTGGCTCTGTTTTATGCCATGAAGAATGGTGCTTTCTGCCTCCTGGTTGCCTCTGTGAAGACACTGAAACTTGTCTATGTGACACTGATTTTTCGCCCAAACTAAGCCAAGCACACTGCATCCAACTAAAGAAAGCACCGAGACTATCAGAAATAAAGAAATGCGTCATGTAAAACTAGCCAAACTCTTGCAACCTTAGTAAATGTCTTTGTTTCTGTGTGGAAGTGTGACAGCACTATTATTCACTTACGGTGACAAATCATGACAAAATGTAAGGTTTAGGACCTGTGAATGTGTGATACCATCTCTTTTCATTTTTGATGACCTGTAATGTGTTCTCAGCAAGAGAAGAAAAGATGAAAAGCCGAACAGCCCACAGAGAAATTTCCCACCGAGCAGTAGGAGGATCAAAGATGTCACAGTTTTAGGCTGAACCAAAATCTTTCATGTTCATGCTGACTGTTCTGAAAAGCAGCTCCGTTTTGGACTTCACACGGATTAAATAGTGCCCTGCAAGAAAGACAAAAAAAAAACCCACTATTAAGACAAATGAAACCATAGACACCACCCACCACCGCCACCCCACCTCCATTCCCCGACCCCTCCCCTGTGTCTTCACCTGGATGTAATGCAGTCATTAAGCTGCCTGGCTCGCCCATCTAGCACCGGTGTTTTCCTTCCAAGACGGATGGCTCCAATAAACCCCTTATTAATTTTGGCTTGGGCACAGCCTACACCACCGAACAAGCTGAGAAACAAGCTCCTTTTTCCACAGTCCACAGCCGACTGGCGGGACTGAGTGGATAGGAAAGTGACAGTAAAGGCCAGATAATGATGTTAAGCAGCAAGAGGCAAGGAAGCCAGGTCTCTTAGCAACTGTTTCTCCTCTCTGCCGACGCTCTGATATCGTCGGGAATAAACAGTTTGGTGTGTGTGTGTGTGTGTGTGTGTGTGCGTGTGTGTGTGTGTGTGTGTGTGTGTGTGTGTGTGTGTGTGTGTGTGTGTGTGTGTCTGCTTAATTGTAGCAGGTGTCATCAGTTTGACACTACAAACAGCTTAGCATAATGTCATATTATTTTCCTTTAAAATCCAATTAGAGGTGATAGATAGTTTTGTAGCTGTCCTATGGCAGCAGAGCTCAAAACATCATGTGCTCTGTGTGTGTTTGTGTGTGTTTGTGTTTTAACTTTCTTAAAAGTGTGTGTGTGTGGGGGGGGGGGGCGTATATAAAGAATTAATCTGGAGAAGAGATAAAGAGACTTCACATTGCAACTTTAATACTGTATGAATCGTCAGCCAGCTGTTAAATGACAAGTATTATCCTCATTCTGAGCACTCTAGTAAAATAGCTTTGTTTGAGTCGCTGTTCAAAATAATCCATAGCCTACTTAGCCTATGCTGGTTTTATGCCACAGCTTAGTTCAATCAAAATAATCAGTTTTACTCTCCCTCCCTTTAAGACAACCATCGAATTAAACTAACTTGGTTCTGATTGGCTTTCCCTCACAAACACAAGGATGTAACAGCAGGTGGGTGGGGACTCTGTGCTAACAGTCACACCTGTGTCCTTGAATTGTCTGCTCTTGCTGACAGCATACAGATCCAAAAGCAGAAAATAAGAATGGAATGAAGCCTGATGTTTTGGCTCACTGTAGTTAATTTTAATATTTTTATTAAGGTTATTTAATTACAAATTAAATCAATGCAGGAAAACAACAATCATATCAGAGACATTGTAAGAGAGCGATCGAACACTCCTGAACTGAAATCTAGCAGACTATTCCAGAGAGCCTACATGGTTGTAGGCGGATAACTATCAAGAGGAAAAAAAGAGTTTTCATACTTATTTTCATGGAGATTAACAGTGAAAAAATATCGAGAAACATTTGAACATGTCGGCTGGGTTGTGAGACTTGCTTCTAGAAGCACTTTGACCATATTCACCAGCACCAGTGAAAACAGGCACCTTCGTAAAATTCCACTGTATTCCACACCATGAAGTGTGGTAACAAGTAACAACAGTAACAAGTAAACGATCATCACCAAGCTAACCAATACTTTGCAAATATGTATGCAAATTTGTTATATTGCAATCTCATTCAGTTAAATTGTGATTTTAGTTGTTCTGTAGCTACTTTTACCTTTGTTGACATTTGTTGGTGATTCCTGAAAGGCAACAAGAGCTCAATTCACCATTTTGTCTTTTCACCAAGCAATTGTTGCCTCAGTTGCACATGTGCATTTTCTCTATATGTGCTTTCAGGAGGGGTGTGAGAGCTGCACTGTGTATGCTGGCATGTTTTGGTACTGTCTGAGTGTGTACCAATGCCTTCGCACTCATTGACACCAACATGCAAAAGAGCACATGCAAGCGCGTTGCGCCCTCTTGTGTTCAGGCGTGACAACTTCAGTTTTGCTTCTTTGCAACCTACACAGAGAATGTGTTTAATGATTCCTGTTTGCCTCAGCACTATCTGTTTTATTGAGCTTAAAGTAGCTTCAAGTATCCTTAATTCAGGCTGTTTGGCTATTTTAATAATAATTAGGTTTATTGATTTCATCATTTAATATGAGTCCTAAAGGGAGGTAGAGTAATCCTCCAGTTCTGAACTTCTTGTTCTGCTGGGGTACATTCAGTGTTTCTGTTCTCCCTGTGGCTACTGGCGTTTTCTGTGGGTGTATCTTCTTCTTCCCACAAATCGCTACCAAAAAGGGAGTATAGCTACCAGATATAATTTAAGCTATTCCACAACATACTTATGCCATTGCACAATGATAATAAATTTCAAAGAGATCATCAAAAGTAATTAATTTTACAAAGCTGTTAGTATATGTTCATTTTTATTCCCCAGCTTCGGTGGTTTTCATATTCTCTTAGAGGTAACCCACAGTGACTATCTTGAAGCATTTAGGCATTAAAAGTTCATAATAAGCATGGAGACTTCGCAGCTCTCCCTGTGTGTGTATAACAAACGGGGGTGGAGTGTAAATGAGAATGTGTACTGTGCTTAGAGAGAGGGCAGTGGGCTTTTTTGACCAGATTGTTTAACACAATCCTACAGAGTGAGAGGATGCCTGAGGATTGTAGAAGAAGTGTACTTGTGCCAATTTTCAGGCACAAGTGTAATGTGGAGAGCTGTAGTAACTACAGAGGGATACATTTGATGAGGCATACCATATGGGAAAGAGCTGCTAAAGCTAAGTTAGGACAGGAAGGGAGGTGACAAAAAGCAATATGGCTTCATGTCAAAAGAGAGAACTATAGATGCAATGTCTGGTTTGACGGTATTGATAGAGAAGTATAGAGAAGGTCCGATGGAGTTGTATTTTGTCTTTGTGAGTCCAGAGAAAACATATGATAGGGCGCCAAGAGAGGAACTGTGGCACTGTGTTAGGAAGTTTGCAGACATTCTGATCTTTAGTGAGAGTAGGGAGCGGGTGAAAAACACCCTAGAGAGGTGGAGGTATAAAAGTCAGCAGCAAGGTAGAATACACTATGTATTAATGAGAGGGAGACTAGTGGAATCATAAAGTTGTAAGACGCAGAGTTAGTGAAGGTGGACAAGTCCAAACCATCCCAAGCAACAGACAGTGCACAAGAGAGGCGAAGAATACAGTGCCGGCAGGGTGGAGTGGGTAGAGATGAGGGTCAGGGGTAATTTGTGACAGAAGGATAGCAGCAAGAGTGAAAGGGAAGGTTTACGAGATGGTAGGGAAATCTGCTGTGATGGTTTGGAGACAGTCACTCTGACAAAGAGACAGGAAGCAGAGCTGAAGGTGTTAAGATTTTTGTTGGGAATGACCAGGATACGAGTACATCTGAGGGGCAGGTAAGGCTGAGCAGTTTGGATACAAAATGAGAAAGACATGACTGAGATGGTTTGAACATGTGCAGAGGAGGGACAGAGGAGTGAAGGGATGCTGTGTGAGGAGCTGGCAGGCAGGAGAAAACAAGGAAGAACTCAGAGATACTGATGAGTCACTATAGCGACCCCTAAAGGGAGCAGCTGAAAGGAGAATAACAAAAACGTGTTTAAGTACACACTTACAGTACTTTTAAAAGTCATTTTACAGATCGTGTAAACCTCTGCCACATTAAATAGAAATATTGTACTTTTACTTAACAGATTCATTTGATGTGTTTAATTGCAACGTTTGCTATTAATCTATTTGCACACAAAGCATATAAGGAGCTTATAAAATATGTATCCAAAATCTGGATGAAAATATAAACATAATGCATATTAATACGTAAGTAGGAGAAAATTTCTCTAGGAACATTCTCCTGCATTGGGTACAATTTCTTTTAATGCTTTAATTAAAGTTTCAGTGATTTTCGTTATGTACTTTTACTTAAATAATATTTTACTAATCAATATTTTCACTGGTACTTTCACTTAAAGGACCTGCATATGTCTTTCCAGCATGCTGTATCTGATCTGTTCTACAGTTTAAAATAAAATCATAATTGTTATGTACTGTTTAATATTCAAAATACTCCAAGAGTCAGGAATAGGTCTTTTTAATGACATTATACCATGTTACCGGTAGGTTTTATCATTTGTAGTAGTTAAATATTGTATCACAACTGAAATGAAGATCTCTACTGACATCTATCGTGAAAAGAATGGTACTGCATGTAGACCTCTGCTTCTCTTTTTACATTTTGAAACGTCAAATATAACTTTAATTAAATTATTTTGGTTAATAAAAATTAGAGAATGAGTAACTTGGATATGCAGGTGCTCTGTTGTGAGCATGATGACCTCAAACCACAGACACGTTGGCCGGAAAACAGTACAGGAAACTCTGAGTTTGTTCAGCACGGTAGGTGTGCGCTGCATGAAACAGCCACGATTAATGGATCTGCGATTCACATGTCATCAGGTAAATTTACTGCAGGTGGAATTGATATGGTTTGTGCTTTGTCACACATTTCTAAGTATGCAAGGATGTAGAGGATAAGAGTGACAGATACCAATTAAATAAAAGTTTTCTCCAATAAAGAATGTAACCTTTGACCTCCTGGAAAGAACCTGCAAACCACACAGACCAGACTTCATCTAAATCAGCTTGGGGAAGTACAGAAGTGCAGAGGTGAATTCTTCACTGACATTTAAAGTTCTTACTGCTGTGGCAATATTTGAAAGCGAGAAGTGTTTTACTCTTAATGTCTTAGGGAAATATGTTTCAGGTTAGCCCCTGGACTTGTTTGGCTTATGAGAAAGACTTGTGAAAGAATATAAAGTTTCCACAATCTGGTAGCAAGTTGTGTGTCACTGATGACCTCTAACTAATTAATAAAAAAAATATATAGTAATTGATTAATTACCATCAACAAAGTAAATACTGAAACCGTTCAGTCAAAAATGCCCTGCTGAGAGACGCTTAAGGACAGTGGAAATAATTTAAATCTGTTTTTAAAGTCATAATTTCAAAGTCTGATGACTTTGTGGGAAAAAATAAAGATTTGTAACCTGGCTAAATTTCAGAACCTTGGTCAGCTCCAACTCAGACCAAGGTCAGCTCCACAACGGGCTGAGAAACAGAACAGGGTGTAATGGCCTGGATGCTGTATATGGGCTTGCATGACCTCCCATGTGCCACTTGATCCAAATATATTTTTACTGATAATAAAAAAATAAAAAATAAAGGGGGGGGGGGGGGGGACTCAGAATCAGTAATCTGCACAATTATGAAACGTAGTTATGCAATGCAGTTTACATGGTTTTCTGTAACGTCCTATCTGAACTGTGTGTGTGTCTTTTTGAATGGTTTTTAATGCGCTTCGATTTTCTGTTTCCGTGTAGGCTATCATTGTATTTACTGTGATTGGAGATCTCCGAGATCGAGCGCTTAGCACGCGCAGATTCTGCGGGGTACAAATGTGTGTAAAAAAAAACCAAAACAGAAATCACGCAGAACTTCCGCTCATTAGAAAAAATAATAAACAAATCTCCATCATTGTTTGAGTCGGACTCGAGAAGTGGTTCAAGCTGCTCCTAACTATGACAGATTTCCACTGCGGTGTGTATTATTGGGCAGGCAGAGAAGCGGCCGCTGTGCGGTTGTTTTGCAGCGATGCTTTTACGCTGAAGGTCAGGTCCGGTTGTATTTCCTGTTGGCTGGCTCTCTAGTGCTTGACACAGCTTTTCTGTGCACGGCCGCGCATCTCTGGACGGAACAGTAAGGAGAAAACTCAAAGGACGTGGAGACACACTGGTAGAGAGCGGCTCAGTGGACGTTATTTACACGTGAAGAGTCACGGAGAGACCAAAAAGTCTCGGTTCTTCTTCGGGACTCGAGCGGACACACAGCCCCCTTGAAGCTGTGGTTGAAAGGGGCGACTTGTTTTGAAGTTTGTTTTGAATTTCAGACTTTTGACACTGTTACCCAGTCGCACAAACTAATGTCGTCGGAGTAGTTTAGGAAAGTGACAGCTGCTGATCACAGTGGGATCGTCTCGTGTACTGGAAGGACCTCTACACCTCGTGTCTGTGGAGACTCACGTAGGCACAGCGGAGCGTTCCAGGAGGTCTTCTTGATGCACAAGTGAGAAAAGC